>NC_082704.1:88248221-89448221 GCF_949987515.2 Delphinus delphis
ACTTTCCCAGCTATATTACCTAAATTATAAAGCTCCTATGGACACTGGCCTTGAGGGGCCTGCAAAGCAAAGGCTGGGGCTCTGCCACTTAGTATACAGTCATGTACAGAGGCTTCATGGCCTGTAAACTGAGGGTTCTTTCACTAGAATTATGTTTTTAAAAGACAGCAAATTTCCAAAGTAGGGTTAAGGGCGTATTTACTGAAAATCTCAGCAACTAAGCTAGTCAGGGAATTAGATGTAATAAAGAAGAATAATAGAACTATAAGTTACAATCATAACAAAGGTTCTCACTTATTAACTACCAATTATACCTTAGCATTATAGGCATTCTAACAAAAATCTCATGTTATCCTTTTAACAATCCTTTAATGTTTAAAGACACTGAACCTCCAAAATCCCATTCTCTCACCTACCCAAACAATTCTCTCCTATTTCTCCTGTGTAAATTTCCTCACCTTACTTACTCAACCTATAACCATTATTTGATTTACACTTTCATCATACTCTCCTCCTGGAAAGACTTTATTCACTTGGCTTCAAGGGCATCCATCACTCACATTCTCCTAGATCTACTACTACCCTCACAGGTCACTCCTCTTCTAGTTTTCTTTGCTAGTTCTTCAATTTCCTGATCTATTATACTGGAATGCCCCAAGGCTCAGTTTTGAGTTCTCTTCTTTTCCCAATCTATTCTCACCCCTTGGTGATTTCATCCAGTCTCGTCCATCTTTCCTAGTTGATCAGGCTAACTTAAGTCTCCCTCTTTCTCAGCTAATCCTGTTGGTTCTACCACCCAAATGTACCCAAAAGTTGACCACTTCTATTGCTGCCACTCTGGGTCGAGCCGCCACCACCTCTTACATGGATTACAGAAGTAATCTCCAAGTGGGTCACATCATTTCTCCTTTTTCCTCCTTTAGTCTATCCACAGAGTACCAGAGAGCATCCAGGCAGATCACCTCACTCCTCCATTCAAACCTCCCTACAGTTTCCCATTTAACTCAGAACAAAATCCAAAATCTTTACAATTGCCTACAAGGCTGAACATGATTTAGCCAGTCTGTTTCCAGCTGGACCACATTTACCTCTCTTCTCACCCTGCTCAGCCATGCTTGCCACCTTGATTGTCTCTGAATATGCAAAACACACTCCTGCATTAGGGCCTATTGCTTCTTTCTGCTCCCTAGATGTGGAACACTCTTATCACAAGTATCTTCAAGGCTCACTTCTGTCACTCAGGTCTTTATTCAAATATCCCCTTCCAGTGAAATCTTCCCTGATATTCCTATTTATAACTGCAACTCCTCTACCACCAGTCTCTAGTACTCTCCAGCTCTGGTTTCTAGTATATTTTTCCAGGGAACTAATCATAACATTACCTAATATTCTATATGTAATGCTTATTTACTGTCTGTTTACCTACATGAATTAACATTTTAAAAGTCTTAGAAAAAGAACTTATCTCAGTTTTATCAGTAATATAAAGCTAGCCAGCAATAAGTCAAATATTTCCTTAGAGCTAGTAAAAGTATAAGTAATTTGGCAATACGTATTCACAACATTTTTTTAAAATGCTCTTTGACCCTTCAGTTCTGCTTTGGAGCACCCGCTCCATGGAAACAATCCAAAATATAGGGAAACTATGAGGATAAATATTCAGAGGTAAAAAACTTTTCCTCCCACCAGAGTGAATACTCACCACTTAGCAAAGCACCTGATCTTAAGTAGGCAATATGTGCAGAAATGAACTAAGAAACATCACCATAAATTGCTTAAGATGCCACTGTAAATTAGCAGTGGGTTTTGGGGAGTTGTATGATCTATTTTCTTTATTTTTTTAGAAATTTCTAACATTATCTGTGTAAATCTTATATGGAAAAGAAAATATACTCACATACATATAATACTGAGCCACAATGTAGTAATAACATTGTAGTACTATAAATGCTTATAAAAAGTTCCTCAAACTTTTATTTCTTCTTCTCTCAACATGCATAAAATCAAATGAAGACAACTATTATGTGAGAAGCCAACAAGGCAGTCAGTCCTTCTATTACCTGAGTGGAGTTAGATAGTTGGTTTTTCCACGGCTCCTCTGCGCTGCTGGTCAGGTTTGTGCGGTTATGAGGTAGAGTGAGTGCGTTTCGCTGCAGGTAAGGCACGTTTCCATTACTTCCACTTCCTGTTATGTGATTATTGCCTATCAAAATAGTGTCTGTACTTCCCAGCGTTCTTGATGTGCTACAGGGAACATGGCCTGCAGAAAAGGGTCCATTGGCCAAAGGCTGCCCAGGGCAGGCAGGGCGGACTCCAGGCTGAGAGACGCTAGGCACTCTGGTCAGAGCAAGCTGTGGCTGCTGGCCAGAGACTGAGTTTGTAGGCAGTGATGAGTCAGCTGTTGGCCCATTAGGAATTCCAGTAGATCGTACCTGTGCAACTCCTGTCTGTCTCATCTGTCAAAAAACAAATGAAAAATAAATGCTGCCTGTGTGGTCCACAGGGGACAGAATCAGAATATGAAGAATATATAACCAGGTAATCTCTGATTTTACCCTAACATTTAATTTCTCTAGGTTAAAAAATACCTTTTCAAAACAAGAAATTGTTTCTTCACATTTAGATTAGCTTCCTCGGAAAAGCAAGAACCTACTTAATTTTTTAAGAAATATCCCTTTAGCAATGACAAAAGAATCCAGCTGAAAATTATGGAAAGGAAATCAAATTTACAGGTCTTTCCCCCATCACAAAATAGGGGACCTCAAAATTCCATTCTATCACATTTATATGCCAGATTCTCTGAGTTAAACAAGCTTGAAAGAACCCCACCTAAGTTTAGGATGTAGCTGGTTAAGTATTAAAATAATATAAATAAAACTCATGCAGGGGCTTCCCTGGTGGTGCAGTGGTTGGGAGTCCGCCTGCCGATGCAGGGGACACGGGTTCGTGCCCCGGCCCGGGAGGATCCCACATGCCGCGGAGCGGCTGGGCCCGTGAGCCATGGCCGCTGAGCCTGCGCGTCTGGAGCCTGTGCTCCGCAACGGGAGAGGCCGCAACAGTGAGAGGCCCGCGTACCTCAAAAAAAAAAAAAAAAAAAAAAAAAAAAAAAAAAAACTCATGCAGAATAACATGTAAATAATAAAATACTAAGTCATGTTCAAAATCAAATTTATTGCTGTTTTCTCCTAAAAATCTGTCCATTACTAGTATTTTAAGAAGCACAGATTATTCAATTCCACCAAATACTGGTGGAAAGTAGAAGTGGGCATGAACATACTCTAAAATGATGTTCCAGTCAATAGAAATATTCGAAATGGTAACAAATTTTAGGGGAAAAAAAATGCTATACACACTTGATGTTGCTGCATTAAGACAAACTGACTTTCCAGCTGTTCCAGCATCAGTTTCTGTGCTGGATTTAAATTATTTCTATTTGCACGGAGCTGTTCCAAGTGCTAGAAGAAGAAGAAAGGAGAATACAGTCAAAGACACATCTAAGAAACAAGCTCACTATTCTAAGCAATCTTTCCCTTGAAATGAGTAGGTAAAACTCAGAATGCTGTCTAGTCAAAGATACTGATTTCTGACCAATGACAATCAACCCCAAGATGAAGTCCTTTAAGAAGTTTGAGAAACCTCAGAAGGTTTACTGTAATGTGATCTTTGAGATAAATACACATGAAATTCTAATCAGTAATTTTCAGGATTTACACAGAAAGTTCTTTGAGCTTAAAAATGCATTGTGAAAGAAGATATACAGACTGCCAACAAACACATGAAAGAATGCTCAACATCATTAATCATTAGAGAAATGCAAATCAAAACTACAATGAGATATCATCTCACACCAGTCAGAATGGCCATCATCAAAAAATCTAGAAACAATAAATGCTGGAGAGGGTGTGGAGAAAAGGGAACACTCTTGCACTGCTGGTGGGAATGTGAATTGGTTCAGCCACTATGGAGAACAGTATGGAGGTTCCTTAAAAAACTACAAATAGAACTACCATATGACCCAGCAATCCCACTCCTGGGCATATACCCTGAGAAAACCAAAATTCAAAAAGAGTCATGTACCAAAATGTTCACTGGAGCTCTATTTACAATAGCCGGGAGATGGAAACAACCTAAGTGCCCATCATCGGATGAATGGATAAAGAAGATGTGGCACATATATACAATGGAATATTACTCAGCCATAAAAAGAAACGAAATTGAGCTATTTGTAATGAGGTGGATAGACCTAGAGTCTGTCATACAGAGTGAAGTAAGTCAGAAAGAAAAAGACAAATACCGTATGCTAACACATATATATGGAATTTAAGAAAAAAAAAATGTCATGAAGAACCTAGGGGTAAGGCAGGAATAAAGACGCAGACCTCCTAGAGAACGGACTTGAGGTTATGGGGAGGGGGAAGGGTGAGCTGTGACAGGGCGAGAGAGAGTCATGGGCATATACACACTAACAAACGTAGTAAGGTAGATAGCTAGTGGGAAGCAGCCGCATGGCACAGGGATATTGGCTCGGTGCTTTGTGACAGCCTGGAGGGGTGGGATAGGGAGGGTGGGAGGGAGGGAGACGCAAGAGGGAAGACATATGGGAACATATGTTTATGTATGACTGATTCACTTTGTTATAAAGCAGAAACTAACACACCATTGTAAAGCAATTATACCCCAATAAAGATGTTAAAAAAAAAAATGCATTGTGACAAGTACACTCTAAGAAGCACTGTTTGGAATAGGAAAAGTCTGAAGACAATCTGACTGTCCAAAACTAGTGATCTGCCTAAGTAAAAGTATGAAACCTACGTAAAGAAACATGATGTAGTCATAAAAGAATAAGGAAGCTCTTTATACACTGACATGCAAAGGTCTGTAAAATATATTATTAACAGTATATATAGCATTCTATCATTTGTATAAAAAAGGGAGCAAAATAGTAATATATGAGAGAAAGAGGATGCGTATTTGCTTGTACATGCATGATATATCTCTGGAAAGACAAATAAGAAACCAATAACACTGGCTGTCTATTAGGAGGGGAACTGAGTGGGTAGGGGCAGGAATTAGATGGAGAATTTACTTTATATACCCTAAACTCATACTGAGGCAGTTTGAATCATGAGAATATATTTGGGGGGGGGGGGGCGGGGGGGAGTGGGAAAAAAAAGAATGAATTATCTCTATTACTCTCGTAAATGTGGGTTCATTTTACTTATGCGCCTATTTATTGAGTTTACTGCCATTCAACTTTAAGCATTAATAGTTAAAAAACTTAAAACTTAGTACCTCTACTCTTCTTTAATAGGAAAAACAATCTGTCAAAAGCATATCTTACATACCTGTAATTTCTGTGGTGTCAAACACCATGAATGACCTTGTTGCTGTACTGGAGGATGTGACACTGCATGGCCACTACTCCAATTATCAGAAGTATTCTGAGGAAAATTGATAAAAAAAAAATTAAAGAATATTTGGTTAAATCCATAGAGTTAACAATAATGACTAATGGAGGCCAAATGACTTTGAATTGGAATATTTACATATAAGAAAGATGTTATGACATTTAGTTCTTTTAAAAATACTTTTACATGCATAATAAATTTGGAAAATCATAAATTAAGAAAATATTGATTCTTTAATAAGCCACCCAAAAAGGCCCACCCCTAAACTATGGCCCAAATGGCTAACCTAAATACCACACTGTCCACTAGGTCCAACATTAAGTTTATTTCAATGTCAGTAGAAGGTGATGATGAAAAGTGTGTTGAGATCTTAACGGCAGGGAGATGAATAAAATGATTTGATGAATGCAAATTTATCCCTACTTTCTATATTTAATATGATGCTAAGAATTTGGGATAGAAAAACTCAAACCTTTCACTCTTTGATGTCCACAGATTTAAAGTAAAGGACAGGAGATGTTCAAACTGCACAAGTTCAGGGCAGTTAGGAGTTTCTTTTTTGACTGGGATTTTTATATTTCTCTAAAATATATACCTTTGTTGGACTAGATGTTCTTTTCCTCTTGGCAGGACTGGACAGGTCATCTACTTGACTAGAAGGAATCATGTGTAGTGGCAAGGATTGCTGTGAAATTGGTGTTTGACTGAGGCCTAATACAGGTTCAGTATTTGGATGATGAGGTTTACATGCCTAAGAATCACAGAAGGAAGACAAAAATAGGGTTCTATATATTCTTAATTCATTCCTTCAAATTGTAAAACTTTACAAGCTGCATACTTTTCAAAGCTATGTGGACATCGCTGATGGCAATTATTGAAAATCAAAATCAAATGAATCATCAATGGAGGAATGTGTACCTTCCTTTGAAAAACTTGCTTTAAAAAATAAACCACTGCAGCATTACTTTAAGAAACCTCCTTCAAAATCATGAAAATGCACAAAGGTTCTAAACTGGCACCCCAAAATTTCTTCCCATATCAGAGGGAGTTTTAATTTGATCTAGATTCCCTTCACAATTAAATCAAGAGGCTTTTCATTAATGAAAGCCTCCTGTGCTTAGTAAAATACGCTTGACCACTACAGATTGAAAAGAACCCTTAAAGCTGGGCACCTGCAGAACATAACCCAACTTCTCACCTGCTGTGCTGTGTTCATGGCACCCTGCCTGGAGGTAAGCTCTGCGGGGATTGGTAGGCTCCACGCCTCCTCAATACTAGGAAGTAATTTAGTTTTATTCTGTAGACTACCTTGTGGAAGGTTACACAACTGAGCCTAGGAAAAATTATGTAAAAAGCAAATTTAACACAAGCCTAATTGAGTAAGAGCAAGTCCACTAAATCTTCCTAAATGCTATAACTAATTGTTTTTAAAAGAAAATAGATTCTTAATTTGGGGTTTCAGAAAGATACTAAGTATAATGAGGGAAACCGGAATATAAACCTTTGTGAGAATTAAAACAAAGCTGAGCTCTGTTTTCAGAGTTCTTATAGCTGTCTTCTCATGAAACTCCAAGCAAGAGTGAAAGACAATGTTTGTGTCCTTTTCTCTAAAATGCTATGACAACTTAAAAATGTAGACAGTACATAGAAAAAAATTATGTAAATTAATATGCATCAACAGAGTAAATGTGCAAAAGAGCATCTTTCAAAATACTGCATATCTTACTTAAAATGAAAAGTAAAATAATATTACAAGCTATGGTATGTTTACAAAATATGGAAACAAATTATAGACATCAAAACACAGCTAGACAAAATTCCCAGCCACCCTCCTCCTGCCTGAGTGTCATGGGGAAATATGTGCCTTTAAAAAACTGCCATTTAAACATTTTACCTGTAAATACTTAATTCGTGCTGCAAGTGCAGAGGTATTACTACAACTTTTGCTTCTGGTTGCATTTAAGTAGCATTTAATGGCATCCTGAGGCTGGTTGCAGGATTCGTAGAGTGTGCCTAGGTCCATCCAGGCTGCAGCATGGCCATGGTCCAACTGTACAGCACAAATATAGGCCTGTAAAGCATCCATAGGCTGATTTTGCTGCTGATATAGCACGCTGGAAAGAGACATTCAGAAAAAATAAGTTGACTAAGAAGAACTGCTTAGCTTCATAAAATGATATAAGCCATGAAGTACATTATATGTGATGCAACCATCTTTGTGTATCAATTATAATACCATTATTTTTATACAAAGTCTTACCCTATTGAACACCATGTATCTGCACTTGCTTCTGATTTATCAATAGACTGCCTGTAAGATATAAAGGCATCCTGAACTTTCCCAATACTTGAATAGCACCTGAGAGGGGAGGGAAAAATCAAGAAAATATGATTAATACTGATTGATTAATTAATTAATTTGCTGAATGGATGGACTATATGTCAAAGCAAATAAAAACCTAATAAGCTGACATATTTATGTGAATGTGTGTACATACATGACAACAATAATGTACATTATAATTAACCCTTCAATAAACTATATTATAGTCTATCTGATAGTGTTTATCAATACAGCATGCTTTAGAACCTATTAAAATAATTAAAGGCCATATCACTTCAATATTATAATACTGAGTTAAGCACACTCACACACCCACTACTCTACTTATACAGCTTGATCTCTCGTTTTCTATAGAGTAAGAACATAAGAGTTAAAAACCAAGAAAAACACTCTATGTTGGTAAGACTTGCTGAATCAGATTTCAATTCTCCTTTCTTAAATAATGAGGGCAAAAATTCTTTAATTCATACAAAATACAAACATAAATACTATCAAGCTAACTATCAAAAATAGTATAAAATAGAATTAAGTACAGTATTTTATGACTAGTAAGGGTAGCAAGGTATGATTAAAGTTTCAATGACCTGCCATTTTCTTAATGTAGATGTACCTGATGGATACACAGAACAGCAGCTGAAATTATAAATACAGAAATTATCTTTAGTGCTTGGCACTAAGGGAAAAAGAAAAGAACAAAATCCAGTTCGTCTTCAAGGAGCTTACAATTTAGTTGAGGACTGAAGACACATTATAATTGTCATGATGCCATATCAAATGGCTAGCACAGACAATAACTGGTCTGAGAATTTAGGGTAGACACACTACCGGGGTTTAGGAAAGACAAGAAAGGGAAGGGTAAGAGTAAAGGAACTGAATATGTGTAGATGCATACTGTTTAGATCAGTGATACCCATCACCAGCCAGTATATGGCAATTTGGCCAAGCAAACGAAATGGAAAAACAACATACACATACATACATAAATTTTCCATTAAACTAATATTTGTATTGTAATTGACTTATTTTGAAATACTATTGATTGAGTAAACAGCAAAAAAAAATTTAAACATCAAGTACTCCAAGTGTTGGAACCACTGATTCTGGCAGAGAAGGTAAGAAAAGGCATTTTGAAATGCTGCTTGAACAATATGAGCAAAACTTAATATAAGATAGCACAGATACGAACAGTAGAGGATTTTAAATCCAACCCAAGAATACCCTGAAGTTTGTTCTTCTAACAAGGGGAATGGCATGATGAAAGTACTTTATAGGAATATTAATCTGCTAACAACATGTAGGGATAAACTGAAAGGAAAATAAGTTATGGACAGTAAAAAAGAAGGCAGTTATATTCACTGGTTTGGAATACGCCAAAATTAGGATGAAAGTAATGCAAGTAACAACAAAGAAAAAGACAGGAGAAACAATAAACCAAAAAACAGATAAAGACTTTGTGACAAACTCATTAGCTATTCATGGGGGTGGGGTTATAATTTAGTTTTTAAGCCTGATTAAATAGAGGGAAAAAAATGGTGATATCATTGGCAAAAATAAAGAAGAAGGAGCTGGTTCAGGGAAGAAAATGATGAATGAGATTTGAAATATGCTGATTTTGACATGAGGTGTGGACATTAAAATGGGAAATGTTAGGTAAAGAATGGGAGATGTGGTCCTGGTGTTTAATACCTTGAAGTGTAGCAATCTAGATTTGGAATTCATCCATATCAAAGAGAGGGTATAAGAACATAGGATACCGACGAAGGAGAGGTAAAACTAAGCCTAAGCAATCATTAATATTGTGGTTGGGGCAATATAAGAAAGGTGAGTGACTGAGACAGAGAAGGCAGTGTCACAGAGCAAACTGTTTTATGAGAAGGGAATTCAGGACAAGAGGGCATTAACAATGCCAAACAGGGACAGACACCACAAAGAAAGGGAATGCTTAACAGATAGTAGAAAACATGCTCTGTTTGTTGTTGTTAAATCAAAGCCAATCTCAGATTTATAGACAAATTTGCCTAACCGCTAGGAGGAATAAGCAGTAATTCCCAAAACCAATGTTTTCATACTTGATTCCTACAAAATGAAAGTAGGAAACCAATGTGCCCAAATACAGATGTCCCAATCCAACTGCCAAACACTTTTCCTCTAATAAAACTTAACTAGGTTCCCCTGAGACAGCGCTGTGTAATTGAGAAAGCACTGGGTGTTGAACCTAGGATCTAGTCCCTGCTCTGATATTAGTTACCTGCATGACTGTGACCTTGAACAAAACATTTTACTCCTCTGAGCTCACTTTCTAAAACATCTGCAAAATGACAAGGTTTACAGGGTGAACTAGGTGACCTCCTGGTCCTTCCCAGCTCTAACATTCTATAGTTCTGTGATAACACAGTCAATGATTAGTACCAGTTTAACAGCATTACCACATTACACTTTTGTTATGATATACACATGCCAAATGACAAATTCAATCTTCAACACAGACCTGAATGCAGAGGTAAGTAATAAAATGCCTCAGAAATATTAGGGTCATCAAATCCCAAAGTTGCTTACTGACACTTGAGATCTTCCTTCAGAGCTTTAATAACTTCTAAAATACAATTTATTTATAAAAATTTTCTCACAACAAAACAGATTTGAAGCAACACATTAGAAGTCAGCAAAAGAGGGTAAGAAAAGTAAACATCAAAGAAAAAAAATTTTAACAGTCCTCAGATAAGAAATAATGGACACCAACATGATAATCTTGAACCCCAAAATAAGTTAAATTGTAGTAAGTATCCTTTAATTGAGAAGTCAGTAAACTATAGTTGGAAAATTTTACCCAGAAAGATTCAAATAAAAGCATCTCAATGATTTAAAATGTAAAACCAGTTAATGTGGGGGGGGGGGGGGGACCTCCTATGGAATAGTGCTCATTGAGCTGAAAATTACTAAGATAGTAATTTTTGCGAATTCCCTGGCGGTCCAGTGGTTAGGACTCAGCACTTTCACTGCCAGGGCTGGGGTTCAATCCCTGGTCAGGGAACTGAGATCCCGCAAGCGGCACGGCCGGGGAAAAAAAAAAAAAGTAATTTTTGATGTTTCGTTATGTATTAATTTTCCATGCCTAGAATTAAGAAAAAATTATATTAAAAAGACATCCACACTATTGTACTGTATTAAACTACTGATTTGTATCTTAGGTCAAAAGGAAAATACTTTCCAGTATACATTCCTTTTAATCTATATTAAAAGAAATTTTCATATATAAACATTAACACTAGAGGCAATGACTAGGCAAGGCCCTACTTCCCAGTACTAGATCTCCTTTCTGGTCACTGTATGAAACCTATCACTGCACAATACTAATAGTAGTAACAGAGCTAGCTCCAAATGCAAATGGTGTTCAGTTAGTTCATTTATTCCATTTACTGAACAGCCACTTTGCTAGGCAGACAGATACAAAGATGGTAATATCCAGTTTCTGCTCCCAAAGATCTTTAGTGAAAGAGACAATGTTTGGACTCTCAAGCTTTATTAATAAGCAACCCAATTTACATGATTTTACAAGCTTGGGAAGGAATCAGAAAATCCCTGCTAAAAACAGCAACTTTTCCACTCAACTCTTATTGTATATTATTATTATTTTTTTTTTTTTGCGGTACGTGGGCCTCTCACTGTTGTGGCCTCTCCCGTTGCGGAGCACAGGCTCCGGACGCGCAGGCTCAGTGGCCATGGCTCACAGGCCTAGCCGCTCCGCGGCATGTGGGATTCTTCCGGACCGGGGCACGAACCCGTGTTCCCTGCACAGGCAGGCGGACTCTCAACCACTGCACCACCAGGGAAGCCCTTATTGTCTGTTATTAATGAATAATCAAAATTTTTTAAAAGAAGGAAACATCTTAATATTATTCCCTCTCATACAAATATACTTTGCTATATTTAAAGGAAAAAAATGAAACCATACAAAATACTAAAATTTAACATGACTATATGGCAAACTCACTTCAAGTAAAATACTATAGAAAATAGAGGAAAAAAGCTTAAAATTAAAAAACAAAATAGGATAATTTCCAAAGAATTCATAAAATTAAAACCTTTAGAATGGGAAGGTACCTAACAGATAATCTAACCCAGGGCTTCTCAACCTCAGCCAGGTAATTTTTTACTGTAGAGAGCTGTCCCACTAGATGCCAGTGGCACCCCCCTATAGTTGTGATAACCAAAATGTCTCTACAGACATTATGAAATGTCCTCTATGGGGCAAAATAGCCCCACACCCCCGGCATTGAGAACCACCAATCTAATTCTCTAATCAATAGAAAACTGAAGCCTCAAAAGGTTTAACTGTACCATCCATGATTCCACAAATAGTAGCCTAGCCAAGACTTGAATCCAAGTATCTCAGCTCGTAGTCGAATGATCTTTCCACCATACTGCAAAAGCTAAAACCAATTAGGAACCAAAAAACAATCTGATAATGGTCCAAAAATATATTCTATCAGATACATATACATGAGGTATGTTTCAGATAATCAGTAAGCAAAATTCAGACATTCAAAGTACAAGAGAAGTTTATAGGCTTGCAAAAAACTATTTTCACTACATGTCACTTCTCCTTTCCAACAAGTCCAATAATAATGTATCTACTTTCGACTGTGATTTGAGATCTACTATTAATGTCCATTCTAAGGTATATATCACTAATCAAAATGATAACTAGCAAAGTTCTACTGACTACTGGTAGTCAACAGGTAGAATGAAAAATTCTCTGTTCTATTAAACAGACATATAAAGAAAACACTAGAAATCAAAAGGAAAGGCATAAATAGTTGAATGAAAAATTACTATCTGCTATGACTTTTTAAAAACCAGCAATAATTTAAGTCAAATGAAAATTCAATAAGCAAAATAAGAAACGTCCTGATAGACCAGATGCTGCTGTAAGAAAACCACCACATTCAGAAGCTTTCTTTTATTCTTTAACTTCTAGAAATCTGTTATAAAAGACTTAAAAGAGAAAATACACTGATCAAGTTATTAGTAAACTAATATTTTAGATCATAGTTCAAAACCCTTAGCTGGAATAAACAAAAGCAAAGCCTAAGTATCTGATAAATCAGTCTTACCTTCCGAGGAAATACCAGGACTGGCCAGAATTAGGATCTGCTTCCAAGGACTTTTGGAGATATTGAATAGCATAGCTTTCCTTGGTGGCTTTATCTCCCAGGAGATCCACAGTATGATGCATCCAACCTATAGTAAGTGATTAAAAATATTTACCTAAATGAGTTAATTATTCTTCTATTTTAAAGAATACCAAGCAGAAAACAAACAAGTAAAAAAATACTCTTTTCAGTAAATTTATTCATTTAGCTTGGCATACACATTCCCAAAATTTAGAACTGTCAATTCTGGCCTAAGAAAGTCTGTTTTTAAAGTACAGTCAAAGCTATGAAGAACTTTCATTCCAGAGAAATTAAAACAATTTTAAGCATTGACTTATCACTTAGTAGACTGCAAACTACAGTTCTTTTATTCTCTGATTTTTTTGTATTTGAAAAGATTCCAAGGTATAAAAGAATATAAAGATGTTAAATCTTATTCACTGTTCCGTGCAAAAATTTATGTGCATTTAAGAATCTCCAAGACACTATTAACCCAATGTTTATTTCCAAGGAGTAAATATAAGCTATATAATCAATGATAGTTCAGAGTAAAACACACACATACAATCCCACCTTATTGGCACTGGCTACATATTTTCACACCTTATAAAATAAAAACTATAAAGCATTTGACAATTTTTTAAAACCCCAAGGCTATAAGAAAAGTCCATTCAAATGGTGCAAATAAAAACGGTACAAAATGGGTAACACAAATGTTTAATAAATAAATTTAGATAGTGCATAATCTCATATGTGCAATCTTAAAAAGTCGAATACACAGAAGCAGAGAGTTGAATGGTGGTTACCAGGAGCGGTAAGGTTGGGGAAATGGGGAGATATTGGTCAAGGTTACACAGTTGAAGTTATGTAGGATAAGTAAGTCTAGAGAACATACAGCATTACAACTGCAGTTATTAATATTGTAATATATACTGGAAACTTGCTAATATGAGAATAGATTTCAGGTGCTCCCACCACACAAAAACAAATGGTAACTATGTGAGGAGATGCATATGCTGACTAGCTTGACTGTAGTAATCATTTCACTATGTACAGGTGTATCAAAACATCATCTTGTACACCTTAAATACAACCGTTATGATAAATAAACAAACAAGCAAGCAAGCTGGCTATGGAAGTAATCAAAAGACTGGATCATGGACTAGTGTATTCTATACCTTCAAGGCACACAGGAATAATTTGATTTAATTTGCCAGGGAATCATATTTCAGTTGTGGATCAATTCAAGTGCATAAAATCAGCTGTTCTTTGTGTATAGTCCACAGTACATAAAATAAATAAGGACCTTTATTTTCTGGCATTTATTATAGTTGCTGTGCTCCAAAAGACATTTTAAAAGGATTGAGTTACCATGTTTTACAGAAATATAAGTCAATCACACATCTATTCATCTGTTCTTTCCTTACCTCTCCTACTATTACTAGTAAGAACAGGACCTACAGTAGCAGGCTCTAAAAGGAGTTGCTTAAGCAACAGTGACAAGAAAGTAGGAAGGATTGATGTGCAGGCATAAATTACACTCAATTAGGGGAAGTACCTTCCCTTTCAAAACCATGGAAAGTTTACCTATACACTCTGCGAAAGAAGACAGGTAATTCAAACGATTTCAATCCATTTCTTAAATTTAAAAGGTATATATGCATTTTTGCTATTGACACATTCTTCACTGCAGCTAATTAAAAAGCAGCTTGTATTCAAATATTAGCTGAATGAGTAAGCTGTCTGAAGGCACCACTTTGCTCTTTTTACTGAAGAACTAACACAAAAGCTTTTTTGCTGTACTAATAAACTTGTTTTAATTTAAAGATACAAATTCACATTACTCAAACACTACATGTAATCATTAAAAACAAAACTTTACTATAATTTTTAAAAGTATGGATAACTCAAGGAAAATTCTAACCAGAGATTAAATTAAAAACAAAGCTAAAAATAAAACTTTTATATGAAAGCAATGTGTTTATTTTGTATAACCGATCACATAATATGCATTCATATCATGAAGATAAGTGATAAAGTCTAAGCTTAAATAATTTTAAAATTACATTAAAAATAGTCACATCATGAAAACATTCACATTACTACAACGGTGGCTAAAACTTAAGAGTCAATTATTTGCCCAGACCAAAACCAAATTTTAAAAAGCTGGGGTGGGGGGTGGGGGGAGAACCAAAAAAAACCCCCGAAATACCAAATGCAGACAAGAAACATGACTCAATAACCAAGCAACAAAATTAAATGTTGGAGAATTCCATCATTATCTTCGTGGTGATAGTGACACATTACATCCAGACGACTACATGCTTTCATCTTCAACATTACAACAGAACTGCATGTGTAGAGAAACTATATATAGTGTTAGATGTTCCACAATTCTTACATAAAATGCTTTAGTTAATATTATCAACAGAGCTATGAAAGCAAGCTCACCAACCACTAAGAGACTTTAGGTAAATCACTTAACTTCATTGAGTACTAAGCATATCTGGCACAAAGAAAGTATTCAGTCCCCCTCACCCATGGGTTAAGTACCAGAGTATAATTTTGAGAATTTAAATGGATGAGCTGCACTAAAGAACTGTAATGAGATTGACTGTGAGATAGACAATGCTCGGCAAAAGGTGGAAACATGATGGGTTCAGATTAATTCTATCAACTCTGGGGAAAAGGAAAGAAAAGAAATAGGGTACATGAGCCACGTATTTACCATCTGTGACATGTAAAAAACATAAAGAGATGTACTTATAACACACTAAATGTATATTATTACATACCCAACTGTTGTAAGACAGTTGCTTTTACTTGTGCAGAAAGGTTTTCTGTCTGCAAAAGTTGTTCATAAGCTTCCTTTGCAGAATGATACTTCCTCTAAAGAGCAGGAAAAACAGATTTAAAGAAAATAAAATTAACATCTTTAAAGAACTAGCTCATATGTTAAGTTTTATATGATACTGATATTTTAGCGTATTTTAAAAAATCAACTGAAAGAGAAAAGTGCCTTACTGAATGTTTCTCTAACTCTAGACAGCTGGGGTTAATAGACCATGTTTCAGAGTATCTAACACCAGTAAAACATTCAATATAACAAAGTATCATTAAAACATGACCTTTAAGAATTTGTCAAATCTCAATAATTAAAAAAAATCATCTCAACCTATTTAATAACATAAATGATTTCAACTTTACTTAATAACACTAATGAAACCAGAAAAGTATTCCACTTCCAAGTGCATCATCTGTCTGCCTAGAAATACCAAGTTCCGAAGCAACTTAACAGGAACAATAGAGCACGTCAAAAATGCTTTAAAAAAACTAAGTACAAAAGTAGTTGAAACCTAAGTTTAAAAGATATAGATACTGGTATATAAAATATCCTATGAAAAATTTTAGAATACATATATGATTTTGAAGACAACAAACCTCCCATAATTATAGTCTAATAATGTTTGCAATATTTAAGATTCCTTGGGCAAAACTCTAAATGAAACCATTTACCCACAGTTCTCATCCCAGAAGTACTAATATGACTGAAACCCATTATTGCTACAGTCCTAAAACTTAAGACAAAACCTCCCCACCACCCCCCACAAAAAGGGGAAAAGCCAACAAAAGAAAACCTCATAAATACTATCTTTAAAAAATACTTGGCAGAACAATGAAGTGGCTTTCATTCATATCACTGACAGTACACAGCTGCCTGAGCAAACAAATCTTTCTCCCCCAAAACATAGGTAGAAACACGAAACTAGCTGTGTGAGCCTCAGGCAAATCACTTGAGCTATGATTCAACATCCATAAAACAGATGTAGTGCCTGATCTTTCTATCTAGAGTTGTTCTAAGGATCAAACGAGATTAAAAAAGAGCTATGGAAACAAATAAGGAGCTCTATGAATGCAGTATGTCAACATGAGGAAGATTTGAAAGAACTGTCCATTGAGATTAACAGTAGTTATTACATAAACTTTTATTCATCAAGTAAATGAGTTCCCTTTAAACATTAATCTGGTCTGAAAAAGTGAATTAGACAATTAATGAAGGATAAGGATCAAGTTATTCAACTCAATTCCTTCAACTGGTAAATATTTGTTGAATACCTAATACATAACAGGAACTGCTAGGACTACAGTGTAGTCAAGAATACAGATATAAAAACAAATAAAACATACTGTACTGTGTACAATAACAGTATGATATTTCCCAGAGGAAGAAAGAGCATGTGGTAAATTTAGAGTACTAGCACACTGGGCAGAAAATGCAGAGACAAGCAGACAACTTCACAAAGACCTTCCTAAACCAAGTTAAAAGACTACAGACTGTATCCTAAGACAATGGGGTACCACTGAAATGAGTTCAAGCAATATGATCAAATTTATATTTTAGAAAGAGCCCTTTGTGGAATTACCTCAACAAATGCTAAAACATACTTCCAAACACTAGTAATAATAATAAAACCAACATACTTGAAAAGCTGGTTGCATCGTATTGAGAAACATGAAGTTTGATTTCTACCTCCTATTATATACAAAAAACTGGCATCCACATTAAAGACCTAAATATGAAATGTAAAAGTATAAAACTAAGAGAAGAAAATGAAGGAGAGTATTTCTTTGAGATGTGAAAGAATTTATTCAACTTGGCCAAAATGGCACAAATAAGGAGGAGTAGTAAGGATCTGACTTGAAACACATAAGCAGAAAAATAGGCAATGGACATAAAAACCAACACATAAAAGGTGAAAAACATGTGAAGAAGTGTACACCTCTAGAAATCAGAAAATGCAAGTTTAAATGATATATTACCTTCTACCCATCAGATTGGCAAACATAAAGTTGGGTAGTTCTTAGTATTGTGGGGATGTGAGTAAAGGAAAATGCTCATGCCTTGCCTGAAGGGAATTTACTCATGAAATCAGGTATGCAAATATGCTCCAATCTAACAATCTCACTCTTGGGATATATATACCAAAGGAACCTTCCCAGAGGTAATGTTGTAAATGGTACTATTTGTAGTACCAAGGAGATGGACAACCTAGGTCTATGTCACTAGGTGAGTGGAAATATAAAATATGATGGATGCTTACAGCAGAACATTAAGTAGTAACTATAAATAGTATATAAAAGCAACATGAGTTTATCTGTAAAGGTGTTTAGTATAAAGTTAGTATAAAGTTTTGTCTCTGGTAATGCTGAAGTAACAACACTTCAGACAGCTTTAAATTCTGGATAAAATATAAAAGTTAACTATCAGAAAGTACTGAAAAGAAACCAAAATCAGGCAAAAACAGAGAAGCTAATACTTAGAGGAAGGGAATGGCACTGGTTTAGTAACCCCATTTTTCTAGGATTTTCACCTGAAGGCAGGCCCCAACTGGTATCTGGTTGGCTACAACTCAAACAGAAATCAGCAATCTTACTAGCTTGAAGAATCTGAGGACAGACTTTGTAGCTATCACAAGAGCTGGAAGTGAGGGGAGAAGAAACACCAGAAAGGAGAGGGAGAGAAACAACAACAAATTCTGCAGTTAAACTGCTCAAATCCCTGGTTGACCACTGAACTATGCATGAACACAACAGATGTTCAGCAGCCTAAAAGAACTAAAGGAAGAGATTTAGCTGTTGCCAACCACAGGGATGACAAAGTTTCGTGAGTGACTTGGGCAAAGTTAACTGGCTAATAAAACAAAAATATCATCTTCAGAAAAATATAACAAAATCACTCTCCACAACGTATTATTCATGATACCCAGAATAAAATTACCAGACTTGTAAGAATCAGGAAATTTTTACTCATGTTGAAAACAATAGGAAATTAATGAAAACCAGCCATGAAATGACTCAGATGTTGAAATTGCAAATAATTTTAAAGCAGCTATTTTAACAATGTTCACAGATGAAAAGGAAAACATAATCATAAGGAATGAATGGACCAAAAATCAGAGCACGTAAAGAGAAATTAAAAGAGAAACACAAGGAAATTCTAGAACTGAAAAATACTAATTTGAAATTTAAAAAAAAAGTTACTGGAAGGACTGAATAGCAGATTAAAGACTTAATTGGAGTCCAAGAAGGAGAAGAGAGAAAGAATGGGGCAGAAAAAATATTGACAATGGCCAAGAACTTTACAGAAGTGATGACATCAAAATCCCATATCCAAAAGACTAAAAAAACCACAAGTAGTATAAAGGAAAAACCAATACCTAACTACATCATAGTCGCATACTTAAGAACCAAATGTAATGAGAAGAACCTTGAAAGCAGCCAGAGAAAAACGACAAAATACAAAGGAAACAATAAGAATGACAGCCAACTTTATGTAACCATATCAGTAATTGAATTAAATATAAATGGACTAGATATTCAAACAACAGAGACTGCCAGACAGATTTACAAAAGTGAAAGAAAGCCAAAACCACAGTACTTGTAAGATATGCACTTTTTCATATAAGGATTCAAACAGGCTGAAATAAAAGGATGGGAAAAGATACCATGTAAACTGTAAGTATTAGAAAGCTGAAGTGACTAGATTCAGATCAGATTAAGAAGGCTTCAAGGCAAAGAGTATATTACCAGAGAGAAAGAGGAATGTTTCATAATGATAAAGGACATATCAGGATGAGATAACAATAACAAGGCTTCTAAATAAATGAAGACTGTACAGAATTAACACTGATAAAATACAATTAATCTACGTAATTTATTCCAATTTCACCAACTGTCCCACATATATCCTTTTTCTGGTCCAGGATCTAACTTAAAATCCCATGCTGTGTTAAATTAGCATGTCTCTTTACCATCCTCTAATCTGGGACAGATTCTCAGTCTCTGACTTTCATTACCTTGACACTTAAAGCAGCGGTCCCCAACCTTTTTGGCACCAGGGACCGTTTTTGTGGAAGACAATTTTTCCACAGACTGGGGGTGGGGGTGGGGGTGGGGGTGGGGGTGGGTGGGGTGTGTTCCCAGGAGGTAATGCGAGCCATGGGGGGGGTGGGGTGGTTCAGGCGGTAATGCCAGCAATGCGGGAGCTGCAGATGAAGCTTCGCTCACTCGCCCTGCGGCTCACCTCCTGCTGTGCGGCCCAGTTCCTAATAGGGGTTGGGGCCCCCTGACTTAAAGTACTAGCTAATTACACTATTGTAAAGCAATTATACCCCAATAAAGATGTTAAAAAAAAAAAAAAAGTACTAGCTAATTATTTTGAAGAATGGCCCTTTCAAATTAGTAAGCACCTTGTGGAAAGATATTCAACATTCCTCATATATTAATTAATTAAAATTCTACAGTAAGAAAAAGGTGACCCCTTTCCCTGTTTATTTATTCAATTATTCATTTATAGCAATATGAATATATTTTATTCTATATCTTATATACCATTATTATAATTGTTTCTAAACTTGTGTCAGATTTGGTGATTAGAAACCCCATTTCCCTCAAGTTGGCTTCTTTATCTTTCCACATGCCCATCAGTTTCTAAGCACTTCCTTACTTTTTGGCACCATGAAATGTTCCACGGATCATCTAGTAGTTTCTCTGCCTAAGCCCTGGAATTACCCACTTCTCCCCAAGAATTCCTGATTCCTTTTATTGAAGAATTGGATTTAGAAACAAAGATCTGGGTGCTAGTACATTCACTGCTGCCAAGGTGGGTCACTGCTTCTAGGCCCTTGCAGCAAACAGCTAGGAAATATATTAATGTATACATACATTATGTATACATTACATTATATGTAATGTATGTATATACATACATTATATGTAATGTATGTGTATACACACATTATATGTATGTATACAGATACATATACACACACACACACATACACACACACACTCTCTCTCTCTCTCTCTCCTCTCTCTCACGTCTCTATTTCTATCCAACTATTTCCATAAATAACCTATGTTCATAGTGATCCCTCCAATTCTAATCCAACAACACAGAATTCAGTCTAGCCTTTCTTCTTTTCTTACTTGTAAGTTCTCTGACACTGAAAATCTGGTCATTATCCACAATACATTTACTTAATTGTTTACCCCTAATATTTACATAAAATAGTTGCAGAATTTCTATCCATATCCCTGTGAGAAAGTAACTGTAGTGGAAGATTTGTTTACAGTTCTTTTGTCTCTAGCTTTACACTATAGAGTCAAAATACTATTCTCCAAAGTTATTTAGCTTAGTTCTTTTCATCCCTACCCCTCAGTATACTTATGTTATTCATTTGTAATACAGTTAGGTTAATTTGTTACTGTTCATTCTATTTTGGGCTAACTCACATTCTGGTTGGTCTTAATTATTCAATGAATTTTGGGGTGGGTATGTGAAACACAACCAGGTTCTAGGAGTTAGAGCTACATAAAAAGTATACTCAAGGTAAGTTCTACTCCCTACTACCCCATTCACAACCATTCCTGGGTAGGTAACCAACCTCACTTGTTTCTGGTTTATCCATTTTCAGTATTACCTGTGCACAAGTGGGACGTGTATCTTGCTTTGCACATACATAGTTTCTTTCACAAAGGGTAGCATATTATACTTTTATACTTCACATTTTTTCCACCTAACAGTATATCCTGGAAATCATTCCATATAGTGATTTACCTAGGTCTTCCTCATTCTTCTCTAATGCTGCATGGCACTCCACTGCCTGAATGTACCATGATTTATATGTACAACCATTCTCCTATGTATGGACATTTAGGTTGTTTCCGATGTTTTGCAATCACAAACAATGCTCCAAAAGATATCTTTGTGCCTATATATTTTTATATTTCTGGAGGTATATTTTCAAGGTAGATTCCTAGATTTGGGATTGTTGAGTCAAAAGGTTAAGTGTATATAGAGTTTTGCTAGATTACTGCATGTAGTTTTGTTAGATTATTTTGTTCCAGATGGGGTGTACCAGTTTGCATTATCACAATGCATGAGAGTGCCTGTTTCGCTACCATAGCCACTTACACTTTTCACCAATCTGACAGGTAAGAAACTGTATTTCAGTGTGCTTTAATTTGCATTTCTTTAACTGGGTGTGTTTGAACACTTTTTCACATGCTTAAGGGCTGTTGTATCTTTTTTGGAAAGTGTCTGCTCATGTCATTCTTCCCAGTTTCCTAATGGGTCTTGTTCATTGTCTGTCAAATTTTAAGTTTGTTATATATCAGGGGTATTAGCCCTTTGTGCTATACGTTGTAAACATTTTCTCCCAGTTTCATAGGTGTCCTTTGAATGTATGGTTTTTTTGTTTTTTTTTTTGCCATGCAGAAATTATTTTTATGTTGCTCAAACTGATCGGTCATTCTTTTTATTGCCTCTGAATTTTGAGCCATAGTTTAAAAAGCCTTTTTCCTACATCAAAGTTGAAGAAGAATTAATGTTTCTTCTAGTACTTGTACAATATCAATGTTTACATTTTGATCCTAATTCATCTGTAGTAGTTTATTCTTGTGAATAGTTTGTGTTACGGGTCTAATTTTATCTTTTTCCAAATGGCTACCTTATTGTCCCAGAACCATGTATGAATAAATCTACCTTAGCTAAAGGAATGTAAGATATTACCCTTATCATATACTGAATTTCTCTATGTACACTGGATCTATTCCTGGCCTTTCTATATTTCACTGGTCTATTTGTCTAGTCACATGCCAGTACAATACTTTTAATCACATAGGCTTCCTTGTAATATTTTAATATCTAGTAGGGTTAATATAATCCATACAATCCCTACCATCACCACCAGTGTTATTCTGGCTATCCCAGAATGTTTTTCCATATCAACTTACCTAATTGCTTTAAAAAGTTTATTAGTAATTTTTACTGATGTTGTATTACATTTAAAAACCTAAATTCCCATGAACATCTTTATACTATTGAGTCACAGTATCTCTTTTAAGTTTATTGTTAAGTATTTAATCACTTTGCTGTTATTATAAATGGCAATATTTTCTAACTGTGTGCTCTCTAATTATTGTTGCTGAAAGCTATTGATTTCTGTATGTGCCTCTAATTGATTTTTCTTGTCTAACTGCATTGGTTAATACCTACAGTACAATAATGAGGAGTAATGAAGACAGAGGACATCCTTTGCCCTGCTCCTGATTTTTGTGAAAATGTCTCTAGTGTTTCCCTTTAAATAAAATACTGACTTTGGAATTAAAGTACATGAATTTTATCATGATAGGAAAGTAACCCTTAATTCCTATGTCCAAGAGTAATTTTAGTTGGGAATGGGTATTGAGTTTATCAAAGGCTTCTTCAGCATCTATGATGATAGTGACTTGTTTTTACCTTTAGCTCTATTATTATGATGCATGATATTAATAGATTTCCTAATATTCAATCAGCCTTGTATTCCCAGAATGAATACCACTTGGTCATAGTATATTATTTGCTTAATGAGGTAACAGATTGTTTGCTAATATTTTACTTAGTATTTTTATACCAATATTCATCAGTGATAATAGTTTGTATATTGATTCTTTTTTGTACTGTCTTTATCAGGTTTAGGCATCAATGTTATACTTGTTTCAAAAAGGAATGGGGGGAAACAGTATGTCAGTTCCTCAAAAATTTTAACAGAATTACCACATGACCCAGTAATTCCACTTCTGGGGGTATATATCCAAAAAAAAATGGAAAGCTGGGACAAAAACAAATATTTGCACACTCATGTTCACAGCAGCATTATTCACAACAGGCAAAAGTTGGAAGCCACACGAGTGTCCACTGACAGATGAGTGGATAAACCAAATGTGGTGTATACATACAATGAAATATTATTCAGCCTTTAAAAGGAATGGAATTCTGGCACACGCTACAATATATACAAACCTTAAAGATATTATGCTAAGAGAAATAAGCCAGACACAAAAAGACAAATACTGTATCATTCCACTTACATGAGGTACCTAGAATAGTCAAACTCATAGAGACAAAAAGTAGAATAGTGGTTGCCAGGGGCTGGGGGGAGGGAGGAATGAGGAGTTATTCCTTAATGGGTACAGAGTTTCAGCTTGGGATGATGAAAAAGTTCTGGAGATGGATGGTGGTGATGGTTGCACAATAATGCGAATGTACTTAATGCCACTGAATTGTATACTTAATAAATAGCTAAAATGGTAAAGTTAATGTCAGGTATATTTTACAATTAAATAAAAAAGAAGACACCAAAGAACTGTGGCCTGTAGTTAATGTTTAGAGGCAGATTTTTTGTTTCCATTATATTGTAAAAATATGCTATAGAATCAGTAAGTGCAGAAAGGACTTTAATTATTATCAAACACATAAGTCTCTCAAGGTCAGATTAAAGGCTGTTATAAGCCCCCTATCCCTCTCAAAACAAGGAAAAGAAATGAGAAAGTTTCTCTCCATTTCTAGTGGTCTGGCATAATCTATAGAGTGCTAGAATTATCTGGTATTTAAAGGCTTGGTAGAATTCCCCTGTAAAACCATCTGGGCATGGTACTTTCTCTGTAGGGCATTACTTAATTTTCTGTTTCTTTTTATGAAAATTGGCTTTTTATAACTTTCCTAACTCTAATGAGGTCAATTTCTCTAATCTGTATTTCCCTGGGAAACAGTCCACTTTAAGTTTTCAAATTCATTTGCATACACGTCTGCTAAGCTGTACTTGTATGACTGTACTAATTTCTTCTGTTTCCATGGTTATCTTACTTTATGTATCTGTGCTTTATCTCTCATTTATCCTCCTGATCAAGTTAGTTTGTGGTTTATCTATTTTGTTAATTTTTTTCAGAATATAAGGTTTTGACCTATTAATTAGATCTACTGTTTTTCTCTCCTTTTCACACTATTTATTTCTTTCAAAAAAAAATCTTTCTTCCTCACAATATTGTTTTCCTTACCATGATTTTTGTTTGTTTTGTTAACATATTTCTTCACACTGAACTAATCTTGAATTCATGGAATAAACCCTAGGTAATCATGACATACTTACTGCATCTTTAAATGTCAGCTGGAATTTATTTTTCTTTCTTTAGAATTTTTGGATTTGTACAATATGCATAAATGAAACCAGTCTACAGTGTTTCAGTAATAAACTACTGCTAGTTAGAAGACAATGTTAAAAATGAAACTAGTAATTCTTATCAACAGTGTTATTCATAATAACATTATTTGTAACTATCTCTCAAGGGAGAATAGTTAAATTAGCTACAGTACATCTCTGCAAAGGGATATATTATAATACAGCTCTACATGTACTGATAGGGAATGATTTCCAAAATATAATATTAAGTTAAAAAAACCAATTTAAACAAGATCAAGAGAGAACATATATAATGGGTTATTATTTCAATAAAATAAAGAAAAGCAAATATATGTGCAAGCATATATATGGATTTGCTTATATATACACTGAGATTCTCTGGAAGGATATAAAACACACTGCTTATGTGGTTGGTGGCTTTCGGGAGGGGAATAGGTGGCCAGGGAAAAGGAGGGAGGAGGATACTACACTGTATTCTTGCAGGCACTTTCATTTTGGATTATCTACTCAAAAATAAGTAACACTGTAATAACAAAATTAAAAGGGAGAAATCCTTTACCTTTAATCTTTAAAGGTTATTTAGAATTTAGATGGTGACTTGTTCAAGTTATTTCATTAAAATCAAGAAAAAGAAATGAAGGCCAGTTAATACTATTATTACTGTTAGGAAAAAAAATGGTTCTGCGGGTCTCAGCTAATAAAATGGGAAAGGTAAATTAAATAATTGATATAAATATCCAATAATTCATAATATATTTACTTGGAGATATGACATTATACAGAGAAACAAAATTATCTTTATTTAGATAATCTAAGAATGGGTGTGGGTGAGTTGACATGACATCTCATTAAAATTACCCAAACCTAAACAGAACTACCATATGATCCAGCAATCCCACTTCTGGGTACAGGTATATTACCAAAGGAAACAAAACCATTATCTTGATGAGATATCTGTACTCCTATGTTCACTGCAGGATTATTCACAAGAGCCAAGAATGGAAACAACCTAAGGGTCTGTCTCCAGATGGATCAAGAAAATGTGGTATATAAATACAATGGAATGATATTTCAGCCTTAAAAAAAGAAGGAAATCCTGTCGTTTGTGACAACCTAGGTAAACCTGGAAGGAATTATGCTAAGTGAAATAAACCAGACAGAGAAAGACACATACTATATGATATCACTTATATGTGGATTCTTTTTAAAAAGGGGTGGGGGTGGGGAGTTAAACTCATAGAAAAGACAGTAGAAAGGGTTGCCAGGGGGTGGAGTGGAAGAAATAGGGAAAGGTTGGTAAAAGGGTACAAACTTCCAGTTACAAGACAAATAAGGTCTGAGGATCTAACATATAATATGATGACTATAGTTGATAACACTGTATTGTACAATTGAAGTTTGTTAAGACAATCAAACTTAATTGTTCTCACTGCCCCCACTTTAGAGATGTGAGGGGATGGGCGTGTTAATTAACTCAGTGCGGGAAATCATACATATATCAAGTAATCACATTGTATACTTTGTAGGTAAGCCTTTTGTTTCCCTTAATTTTTCACCTGAAAATAAAAATCCTTGTTATAAGCACTGGAGTAGAGATTTTTCAATCCTTTCATATGCTTACAGTGTCATCTTCCTGTCATCTAATAATTATATACTCTGCCTAGCACAAACTTTGTTCTTTTTGTTTTGCTTAATCTTAATGGGCACTAAAATTTATCAAATGAAAGAATCAGTGGGGGGAGGGGTCCTGTACCCACATTACCTTCACGAAATTAAAAAAAATAACACGAACAGACAACTTCTCATCAGAAACAATGAAAACCAAAAGACAATGGAATGTAAATTTTAAAGTGGTCAAATAAAAATAATCAAATAGAATTCCATCTCAAGCGAAAAACATTCATTAAAAAGAAAGGCGAGATAACATCTGCTTTACCTAATGACAGACCAGGGAAATCTCACTAAGAACTAGAAAAGCTGGGAAAAAATCAGAGCTCATCCTTTTGAAGACAGCAGAGATCTCCTGAGGTAATGAAAACAGAAGGAGTTAAGACTCCAGGGAAAGAACTTTGGAGAGGAAGCTTATTTCTATAGCTGCTTTCACCCTGGGGCCTTTACTGATTTGGCAAAAATCAGCAGTTGGCAGGAGGCTGGGATTAGCGTTGGCAGGTAAAGACTCTGATCCACAACATGAATGTAATTCTCAAATGCATCCTCTCAAGGTGGATAAAATCCCTAGATTAGTAGAGTATCCAAACCTGAGTGTGCATCAATTCTGAGTCAGTGGATGTGCGCACATGTGTGCGTGCGAGTACGCACAGGGGCGGGAAGGGTAGGCGGGCGCACAGATGGAGGTGTCCAGGAAACAGATGTTAATTGTTTAGACCACCCCATGGTGGCTCTGAAACAAAACAGACCTTAGAAATTATGTAGAAATATAACAGTATTTTTTTCCTAAAAAGCTGTTATAAAAATTGTTTTTTTGGGTAAACTATGATTACCTAATATTTAGCCTCATACCAACTTATGCCTGATTTTCCATACCACTGCCTACCTAGACTAAATGTCTATGTTTTATGTCCTTTACCATATAACTAAGCAAAATCTGCCATACAAAAAAATAAAATGTTCTAAAATTAAACTAAAAAAGTTTTTTAAATACAGCAGCCATAAAAGTAATGGTAATGACATCAAGAGGTTACTAATATGCCTTTCAAACAGTAATACGTAGAAGGGATATTTTAATCTTAAGAAAAAGAGAAACTAAAAACAATGCATTATAACAACCATCTATAAACATTTCGAAAAGAAAACTAGGCATTTCACATCAAGAATAAGAGAAATCTTCTTAAATACAGCCATTTAAGCCTGCAGATAGTTTGAATTTAGAGGCAAATCATACTGAATGAAACGTCTTTGTACACAACAAACACTCTGTATAATAACTGTAACACTAAAGCAAAATCTTGACCACATTTAATGAGTATAAAATGTATGTAAGAAGTAATGCCCAGAACTCCATTAAATTATCTGTATATCTGATTCCACTTAAAATGGTATGGGTGATCATTTTTGTTTGTTTTAAGTAACCTAAGTTAAAACACTTACCTGGGTTTCATATAAGTGGGCAATGTGAAATTGAACTGCAAAGATGATGGAAAACAAAAATCAATAATAATACAGCAGTGTCTGGGTAAATTTAATTAAGAATATAAAATGTAAAATATAAGCACCATCTCTACTACATAGATTTAAGTAATTATAGAACATAACTTTTATTTTTAATAACACAGAATATATAAACAAATATACACGAACATGATAAGAAACCACATGTATTCACTGTTGGCTATTACTAAATTTTGTCAATGTAATTATTAAAATTAATATTAAAATCTATAGCAAGTGGGTATACTTCTTACAAAGTTCAAAATGGCAACATTAAACAAATGAAGAAAACTTTTATAACCTATACGTTTCAAAACATGGTATTTAAAACCTGAGTTACAAGTCAAAAAAGAAAAAGTGTTTGATTAAAACAACAAAAATACCCTCCAATTTTCTTCCTTATACCATATTTCATATCAATGTTTATAAAGAAGTCATAGACAAGAATGACACTAGTAATAACACATAGAGGAAATAAGTTGCATTTCTCTATCAGTTCTTCATAATCTTTTTTTAAAGTCAAACCACTTGGAAGGCAAGAATAGTAAACAGTCTCAACATTAATAAGTATCTCTTGAAAATCAAATAAAAATATACGTATTGCAGCTTTTGTTTTCAACTCTTCCTGATACTGCACCACCAGAATATGAATGATTCAACAAAAGCAACAATGAACCAGGAATCAAAACTGGATTCTGGTTTACTTAAATAATATGATTTTCATCCTTCAATGACAAATCTTTTATTTAATGTTCTATCTACCTGGATTTCATAGTTGAATTTCAAGGAGTCTGGGAGCCTTTCAAAATTATATGCATAATATATATGTGGACCTTTAAAAACAATGTCCACAGCTATCATCAATTTCTCATCGCCATCATAAACTAACTCTCTCACTGACTCCCATAACTGTAAGAGTCACCTGGGAGGTTTACTAAAAATAGAGATCCCTGAGATTATATTCAATGATCCCAGGCAAGGCCTGGAAAAGTGCCTTTTTATTTAGTTCTGCAAGGGATTCTGATACCTGTTCCTAGACCAGCACCTGCAAACAGCTGAAGTAAATAAGCATAAACACCAAAACAAAATATATAATGAACTTTAATATCAAACAACATTTTTGGATCAATAGTAAAGTACTGCCCTCTCCATATATAATCATTAAATATCGTATATTAAATAATCAGAAATGAGGCAAAATAAAAACATCACCTTTAAAAGTTGAAAACCAACATTTTGTGAAAAGCACATAAAAATAATAATAAAAGTTCTACAGATATAAATATCCCCTTTACCTATATCTGTTTCAGGGGTTTTCTTATTTCCTAGTCCCCTTTTCCAACACAGCTCCCTTGAGAGTTCCAGTCCATCTCACCTCACTACATCATTAGAGGGAGACCAGGTTACAGGTTAAGAGAATGAGGAAGAGATGGAAAATCTATGCCCTTCTCCCCTGAATCTTCCTACTCTAACAAAGGTGACATGGAAAGGTCACATGGAAGAAAAGATCAGCAGCACGGTGGCATTCTATTACCATCCCAAACTTCCTCCAGGCTCAGCAAGGGCTTTCCTATCCCATGAGTTACTAAATCCAGTATCATCTTTTGTGGTATGAAAACCAATCTATATTTAAATTCTTAAAAGTCCTCTTCAAAGTGGAACATAACCATACAACTAAGAAAAAGCTCCACTTGGCAAGTCTCAATTAGAGGTAGAAATTTTTAACAAATATTGCCATAAAACGTTCTGAAATTAAACTTTTCTCAGAAATTAATACATTATTTTTAGAATTAATAGAATTAATTAAATCTAGAAGGAACAATTTTATCCCAAGGGGCAATCATATAATGAGAAGTCTCACATCACCATGATTCTACTTTCAAAACACAAACTGTAATTAACTCCTCTTAAATAGCTCTAGAAGAGGCAAGTGAATCTACTTATTTTCTTTAATTGCATAAATGAATTGTGCCATAAAACAGAAATCTCATACAGACTTTTTTTTAAAGCTCACTTTACTTTCTAAAATCTTCTGAACTTTGTAGCACGACAAAGTAACATGGAAGATTTCAAAAAACAGTCAACGTCTGTGGCATATCTAAATAGGTAATGATATAAAAAATTTGAAGAGAAATAAGTTTTACAAAGATAATAAAGAGCCTGATGTTTACACAGTAATAATATCTAGCTCAAATTAAGTAGTCTGTGTTTGCTAGTGCTCTGTGAGACATCAGCCATTATTACCATGGTTATCAAGTAGCTATGTTGATTGTCAAAAATAAACTACCCAGGGCTTCCCTGGTGGCACAGTGGTTGAGAGTCCGCCTGCCGATGCAGGGGACGCGGGTTCGTGCCCCGGTCCGGGAAGATCCCACGTGCCGCGGAGCGGCTGCGCCCGTGAGCCATGGCCGCTGAGCCTGCGCGTCCGGAGCCTGTGCTCCGCAACGGGAGAGGCCACAACAGTGAGAAGCCCGCGTACGGCAAAAAAATAAAAAAATAAACTACCCAAATCAACTGAACTATAATGGCCTAATGTCTCTAAATAAGGCACATGCCCTTTCCATTAGAGTGACCAACCTTTTAGCACTCAAAGTTCTGAGTCTGGGGAAACGCCTCCGTCCTGTGCAAAACAGGACATTGGTCACCCTCCCTCTTATTTCCCTTCTCAACAAACAGAAAGAGAGTCGTGGTAAGCTCGAAAATGTATTCATGATTGTTCAAACTGTCCTCTTCAAATTCAACAAGATCTGCCCTGTGGTACTCATTCTACATAGGTGTTTTCCTTCAGGAGCAATGATCTACAAGTAAGATTTAACTTCAACAGAGTAGAATAAAATGAGGATTTACAAAATTTATTAGTTTGAAATTTATGTGACGTCCCTCTAAGGTTATCATTCAAACTGACAAGTACGTATGAAAGTTAGTTTTTAGGCACTAGCTACAATCAATTAAATGAAAATCAGATTTTTTTCTTATTCCCATAAATTAATTTAAAAAGGATTTTAAGGGTTTATATTCTAGATGGTTTATATAACCTGGATATATAATTAAGGAAAAAGTATAAAAAATTAACATTTTATAAATTAATATATCAATGAGTTAAATCCTTTTTCTAATTTATCCTCATTTTAGAAACTAAAATATTGCTGCATTTGTTACCTTCCCACCATTTGTTCTGGAAATACACTGATCAGTACTAAATCCTGAGTTTCATTTAAAGAAAATAGAATTCTTTTAAGTTTTCTCAGAAAATCACGTTTAGTAGAATTATGAGATAATTAGTCTGGTCTAGATAATGATTTAATCCACACTATGTCTTAATTCATGTTATATGCAAGTTATATTCAAATTTCTACCGTTCTTTTCACTGATTCAATCATTTGGGGGCGTTTTTACCACTGAGACTTCTCTTCACTAAACTCCTTTCTATATGGTTAAAAAATGAAGTCACTTACAGCAAAATACTGACTCTGTAAAACCTAGAATCTTTTGACTGATCTGAAATTCTTATGAAGAATGACTCAATTTTTCATACATTTTAATTATAAATTTTATTGTTCAAGTAAGAAAGTTTTAAAGAAATCCAGCTTGAATCCAATGCATATTCTTTAAACTTTTATTGGCTACCTTAAAGTACACTAAATAAATATGCCAACACATACATATTGATAAACACATCATAATCAACCCAATCTGCTTTTGGAAAGAAACATACATAGAAGCAGAAAATAAATGTCTAAAGAAAACCACTGTATCAGAACATGCTTCACACATTCTTTTTTAATTAACTGAAAAATCTCACCTCAATTTTTATGTGTGATGCTTAAAACTATAATAGAAAGTCAAAGTATATCTTCATAATTACCAATAATTTTAATACCACAAAGCCCGAATCAGTGAGCTAACACTTAAGAATCTTTGTATACTCTGTTTTCCTAAAAGATTGGCAAACCCTGTTTTTAATCCCCCCAAGTCATCTACAATGTAATTAATACACAAATAATCAATCTTGTTCACTAGCACAGATAATTTAATTCAACAACTCAGTTCACTGGCATATCTATTTTAGACACAGGCTGCTGCTCATAATAACTGGTCTCACATGTTCCATTTGTACAAGTAGCCATGGCAACAAATACAGTTAGATTCAACAATTCTAGGGAAAAAAATTACACAGGATTTATGACTATTATTATTATTACTACTATTTGCCATGAAGTGATCTGAACGCATGCAGAGAACTATGGTACTTAATAATACTTACTTTCAGCATTGGACAAAGTGCAGGGATTACAGTCAACCAAAGCTAACTGAAAATGCTGCAAGAAGAGAGTGAGAAAATTAATACACTAAATTCAATCATATAAATGTATTTTAAAATAATCTTCAGGTATATAAGGTCTAATATAATAATGAAACTATGCTATGCAAATAAAACATACTAGACAACCAACTAGCATTACCTTGAACATTTACTGCTGGCAACAAACATGTTGCTGAATATTTTCTTCAAACAGTTGAGAATGGAGAATTGGGGTAAGAATTAACTTGATATCAAGTTATCCTACATAAATTTTGTTTATATGGAAAAAGAATCAGGTTTTTAAGTCTTCTAGTAAATAGGAAGTATTAGGTATAGAACACATCAAATAGAAAACATCATTATTTTAAAAACTGAAAGTAAAAGTTCAATGGCATTAATGTATTAAATACCACTATCTCAAAATGATGTGAATGTTTTTTAAAAAAATGACTATGAGAATTATCATAAAGGGTAAAACTATCTGCCCTTACTGATTCTTCAATAATTACTGTATTTAGTGTCTTTTAAAAGTATCTGAAGTACCACAAAGAATGCATCAAATAGCCACACAAAACCAATGCACATAAAGAAAACCACTGATACACATTTCAGCAAACTAAAGGGAGATGCGGGAGTAGGGTGGGGATGGCATGACCTCATAGTTTCATTTCTAGTATCTAAACCAGATGCAAAATAGATGTACCTATTAAGACATAAATCAGCAGAAATAACTATCAACTATGATCATCAACCCCCAAACCTGAAGATGCCATAGTAAAATATCTAGCACCCATCCATCCTTGCAACCAACAGAAATGAAATGCAATTATCCTTTTAGAACGTACATGCTATTATATGTGTAGGCAATAATAAACCACTAATAATTTACAGCATCCACTTGTAATAATGTCATATAAGCCTGCCTCCCCCCAAATACATGTCAAACTCTAGGTGTAACACTTACAAGAATACAAATCATCATCAAGAACACTGGACGCCATCTGGCATCTAGTGTATCAACATTAAATCTGCTATCTAAACTAAGAGAAGGCATACAAGTAATAGAAATGGTATAAAATATTTAAAATTTAAAAAAAGGTAAATCTCTTTGAACTCTTCTAAAAAATATTTCCAGAAATGTGTATTTAAATTTTCTGAGTCTCCACAAATTTTTACCATTAAAAGTAATCAAAAGCCAAAGTATACACCATTTTCTAAAAATTACCACTCCTATCCACAATCCAAATGCCTAAAGAGTTATATTTTTTTAACTGCTGGATAAACTGAAAATTGATATGTACAATGACAACTTCTAGATATAAGCCCAAAAAGAACTTTCTTTATCAAAACTTTCTTATCAAGAGGAATCATCATCAGCAAGCTTTTAGTACTGTATTTCAGAACAGAACCAACAAAACTGCACTTGGTCAACTAGAACCCTCAATTAACAAAAATAAACTAATGTTAGCTACCAAGTGTTACAATGAAAGAAAAATTAGAAGGCATAATTTGGTATGAATCAGTAGTTATTACATTCATTCACGAATGTCTGTTATGTGCTTGCATAATTAGGCTAGCCTACATTTGCAGTACTCTTAACATTTAAGGGTTGTAATATTCTGAATGGGCAAGCTACTAACTAAATGACTATGACCCTTAAATGTTAAATATTTAATCCATTCAACAAATACTTCAAGGCCCTATAATGTCCTTAGGACAATGCAGATACTAGGGACACAATGATCAACAAACCAAGAGTGAAAAATTATTTGCCGTGATTGACCGAATGAAAAAAAAAATCCAACATCTGAACACTTCTAGAACTGCTTTTATTTTCCCCTGGCCTACAAAGCAGATTGTATGTCCTCAAACATCCTTTTAGTGTGCTGCCATAGCAATAGAAAACAGACTATTTTAAAAAGTGAGTACTATGAAAGCAAAGCACGCTTTATAACCAGTTGTTTTCCTCTAGACAAAAAGAGGCACAGAAGCCACACATTCAGACTGTACTACATTTCTAAGCCTAATCTATCCTGCCAGCATAAATTAATATTTAGATAAAAGAAGACAGATCTTTCCTAGCTGAGCCAAAGGATACAAACTGACCTGCAAAAAAACACCCTTTAAGATGGCAGTATTTTAGTTTTGCTATTTCACTGAAATCCCACAAAGAGCAGAGATGCATAATTCGAATTGCCCAACCTACATTTCATCTATCAATAGTCAAGGTCCTGCAGCGAAAACTGGCAGAAGTAGTTCTGGACCATGTTTTATATAATTATCAATCAATCTTAAAATCAGCAATGAAGTCACTGACGCACCATTTCAAACCCAAAATATCATGAAATATTAAACATTTCCAAACCACAATGATGTCTAAAAATTAACTCAGCAAAAGAGTACATATTCAAAAACAGGCCTGTGAGAATGAAAGAACTTACAGAATAACTACTTAAGTTTAAGAAACTAAGAACAGCCACACAAAACCACCCCACATAAAGAAAACCACTGACACACCTTTCAGTAAACTAAAGGGAGATGAGGGACTATGGTGGGGATGGCATGACTTCGCAGTTTCATTTCCAGTATCTAAACCGGATGCAAAATAGATGTATCTTTAACATATAAACCAGGAGAAATAACTATCAACTATGATAATCAGCCCCAAACCTTGAAGATGCCATGGTAAAATATCTAGCACCCATCGCTGCAACCAACAGGAAGAGCTAGGAAATAACTGTACCTCACACCGAAATATTGCAGTACTGAAACTGACTACTGCTGTGTGAAATAAGACTTACTACGCAGTAGAGGCTTCTGCAGTTCAAAGACTATATACAAACCTCAAGGCAGAAAGCATTCTATAGAAAATTAATTTCCAAGCAAAAAGATTTACCTAAGACTTTATTTTTCCTAATGTTAACAGTGATTTCCTTTTAATAGCACTTCTGGTCCAATTTAGTACAAGGTTAAATTCATTACAATTTCTGTTGACATCTTTATCACCAAAGTCACTTTCTCTTTAAAAGGTTTTGACTTGTTCAGTATTTCAAAATAACTTTATAGTATTTCGCTTTCTATACACTAAGGAACTTGATTTCTATCTGGAGGGGGAAATCTATATTGATGTAATTAACACACAAAACTTGAGTTTCAAGACTTTATTTCCCTTTAAAGAGTTTTACTTCTAGTTATATAGTCTGTGATTATCTCACAATCTTTTCAACTGTAGAACCCTCCAACTGTATTCCCAACTCTGAAGACAAGCAATGAGATAACTTTTCATAATTGACAAATTATGGTTGTATGCATAAATTATTAATATGGAGCAATGTTTGGATTCCATATCCAATCTTGGATTTTCTGATTCAGTGGGTTGGGGATCACACCCTGTGAACCAGATTAAAGCTTCCACAAATTATCCCAGTGCACAGTCAGGGTTAAATGCCAATATTTAAAACTTGTAAATTGTGTGCTTACCCCCCAAAGCCTTACTTCAGTCTATGTAGACAAGGTATGTGTAGTCAATACTGCTATCTATATTCAATTAAAGCAGACACAGCTTTTTAGGAATAAAATGTTGGCAACCGGTTTTTACTCTACGCCAGGCACTCTGTTATGGCTATGCATCTACGCAATTGAATAAAAGGCTCACTGAAATTAATGTCCTAATAGAAGCTTAAAAGACAGTTCCATAGCAGACTCCAAAAGATATAGCTGAGGGAAGAAAAGAGGTCCTTCAGGCTGAGGAAACGACTTATGTGTACACAGCCCTTATGAAACAGGGTTTCATGGACAGTTTAAGTGGGAGAAGGGAAGGTGTCAGGCACTCTTGAAGGTCAAAGGCAAATTATTTTTTTCTTTTTCATTTTTACAGATCGCCACAATTTTGAAAGTATGATTTAAAACCAACAAACTTAATTCCTAAAACTAATAGTCTATGATAAATGAATGAAACTAGGGAAATGCCTTAGGATGTGATGGTACTTACTTTAGGGATTTAGTCTCTGAAAATAAGATACAGAACTAAAACTGATTAAGTTCTGGTAACGTTTATGAGCCACGATGCCTGGCCAAGCTGATCTGATGGAGATTCTCTCAAAGCCCTCAAACTCAGTTCTTCCATTCTCTTTGTAATACAAGATTATTACAAGACTTTCAAGGAAGGACTCTACTGCACCAATGACTAATAGTTAATGGATCCTGGCAATCATGACTCAAAAGAGGCTCCTTCTTTTCAAGTTTACCAATCTGGTCTCTTCCAAGACTTTCTTTAACAAAAAAGTAAGACAAAAGACATTCTATACTGAAGATGTTCAAAATCTTATTTCTAGCCCTTCTTTTCAGCTCCAAACTTATACTTGTCTATACCAATATCTGATATCCCTCAGGTACCTCCAACTCGATAAACTCCCAAATGACCCATCTCCATTCGGAGGCTTTTCACGTTCCAATCCCAAAACCTGCTACTTTCTTTATCCCATACTTTAGTTAACAGAAAACTGATTCAAGCCAATAAATGGGGAATCTCTACCCACACTGAATCTGTTAATAAATTAACTTCTTTATTAAAACTCCTTAAGACCTCTAGGATGTGTTACCTTTTATCCATGCATCCATGCAGCCATCCTATGAGAACCCATTTATTCTACAGATCTTGCTCACCTTTCTTCCTGTAACTGGGTCCTACCTAATCTCCCAATTCCTCCTTTCTACCACATTTTATAAAAGTACAGGTATGCAACCGATTAGAAATTCTAAAACACTGGTTCTAGTATATGTCTAATCTGTGTACACAAATGATCAGAATATGTACTGACTTAATTTTCAAGTTCTTTAAATCTAGTGTACAATTTGTGTTCATATCAAAATAAGACTAATATGTACACAAATAACAAATACAAAGCAAACATAACATATTTTATAAAGGGGATAATGTAACAATTTGCATTGTAAAATGCTATTTTGGAACGTAACCTTTAAAAAAAAATGTGACACTGGATACACTGAATGCTTCATAAAGCTGCATTTGAAGATCAAATATTTACAACCACAAATTTAAGTAGTTACCAGGAAACACCAAAAAATGCTTTTTGATTAGAAACAACTTCTTGTAGTTAAAATGTATTTGAGGAGAGAAACCTGACACGGGAAACCTGGACTCATCGCAACCCCTCAACATCAGAGAGGATGGTTACTGCACATCTATGAGCAGTCATGTCCTTTTCAAACATGTATTTGAGGAACTGAAGTACTTCAGCTATTTACACTACTTCACACTTGAAGGTATGTAATAGAACTCAGGGCAGAAATAAATAACAAATGAAAAAACAATTGTGGGCAGGCAGAGTGAAGTGGAGAAAGCATTATTAAGTGGTTAGATAAACCAATTAGCAGATCACCTCATACCCGATAATATCTAGAAAAGATTAAAAGGTAAAGTATAAGTTGATGAACAGCAGAAAAAGGAAACATCAGGGAAAAGATTTATGTCCACAAGTGAGGAAAAATGGACAAAAGACAAAATAAACAGCAGTAACCATCCTCTGCCAAAAGGAACAGGGACATTACACTCAGGTGAAACCAAGTTCCATTGCCAAAGTGGGAATTGGGGTGGTGATATTTTAAGGTACAAATGTGTAAGTAGTAGATAACTAGATCTAATGCACAGCATAGAGATTACAGTCAACAATACTGTACTATAAACTTCAAAGTTGCTAAGAGACAGATCTTAATTGTTCTCACCAAAAAAAAAAAAAGATAATAATGTGACATGGTAGAGGTGTTAGCTAATGCTATGGTAATGTTTATTTTGCAATATATAAATGTATCAAATCAACACATTATACACACACATTAAACTTACTCAAAGTTGTATGTCAATTATACCTCAATAAAAAATTAAAAATTTTTAAAAGCCTCGAATTTTCAAAAAGCCAGCTGGCAGAGTTAAGCTATTGAACATCATGAAGGAAACAGCGCAGGAGTGGGTTTGGTGAAATAATAGCAACTTTTATTATCTTTAGACAACTGAACTAATAAAAATATGCTGTTAAAGCTTCAACAACAAAAAATATTACAGATATCTTAGAAACTTAAGGCCTGGTTAAAATTAATTTAATAGCTAGTATTCAAATTCTCAGCAAGTATTTTTATAATACATAGAGTTCAAAGTATCTTAATTAAATGAAACAAACACATTAATGAATAAAATAATAAAAGACGAGGCATTTCACAGATTCCAAAAGTGGTTTCTAAAAGGAAGTACATATCATCTGATCCCTTTACTTATTCTTTCTGCCTTAATATCTCGGCATAAAAAAATATGACAATAAAATTCCTGAGTCTATATAAAGGATATGAGATTAAATCAGATACCTGGAAATGTAGTTTTCTAGAGAAAAGTGTAAAAAAAATTAAAAGTGGAAATGCTATTTCACTCAGAAGTTTCATGACTGGTGGCTGAATGAACTGGTGAACAGGGGGCATCTAGAGAAAACTGCACTGTCAGTTTGTGTAGAAAAAAATTCTGTTAAGAGATGACAAATAAAATCAGCCTTTTTTTTTCTCCCCAACGTTTCCAGCCAATCCTATGAGGCATTTTGTAATTTTATAGCCTCTTCCATTTCATTAATCTATCCATTCAAGAAACACTAAGCACCTGGTAAAATGCCAAGCTAACACACAAGTCTCATTTGAGTTTAACCCATTTCCTTAGAATCATCTCTTGTATTAGTAATTCTCATCTTCCTAACCCTTTCATATTAATCCCTTCAATCAGCACTTATCATCTTCAAATATCAAATTATAAGAGGACTTACATTGGTATCCCAGCCAACTATCCACAAGTTCCCATAAAAAAGCCACCCTCTTTACCTTTAAAAATCCAAGAAAGTTCTAATGCTGACATATTTTAGGGAAACTTAAATATGTAAATATTAGGAAGACATTTTTAATAATCTTCATTAAATTAAATAGATGCATTGGCATTAACTGAAGTATGGGTGTTACCACATATTATTTTGCATATATTAGCTTCATATGAGGGAAATAATTTTAATAGTCTGCCAGGGAGTAAAACTTAGAGGCATTATATAAAACTACTTGTCAAAATTGGTGTGCTTTTACTGAAGTAATGATAGCACACTGCCTCAAATACATAACAAATGTAAGCAATTATCATTAATATCATTAAAAAGTAATAAAACAAAATTCTGAATTATATGGAGGTAAACAGGCAACCAATCCCACCTGGGGGGATATTATCTGAAGCAGGAAAGAAAAACAACAAAATATCATGTAGAAATGTCACCCTGAAATGGACTCTGGCTCAGATAGTACTAAACTAGTTAATAAATTAAGAATTGGTACCTCCACCACTCAACTAAACACATGAAATCTTTATTGTCCAATTTAATGGAAAAATAACACCATCTGATTGAAAAGTAAGCTGGGCATTAACTTCACATTTCTGAGGATGGGCAGGGTGACAAAAATACAAGTATTCAATTCTAGGACGGGAAAATGGATTTCACACAAACAATATCTATCCTAGGCCCCAAATTAGAGGAGTTTTAGATATGGTAGATAAACTGAGAACTAAGAAAGAAGGGCTGAAAAAACTTATTTGTCAGATACTTCGATATATATATTATTTAATCTTTTAACAATCTTGTGGAGTAGGTACAGTTATTCCAGTTCTACAGACACAAAGAGGATCAGAAAAGTTAGGCATCTTGCCCAAAGTCACACAATTAGTTTACTGGCAGGGTCAAATTTTAAAACCCAATTTACCTGCTCTGAGAGCTGTTTACACAGTACCAAAACAGAATGAATCTGCTTCAGAAATACATTTTGGGAGAAAAGTTATTACCAGAGATAGAAATAAAACAGGAGGTCCTGGAATGCATTTCATGTGTGGGTGAAAAGAAGGAATCTATTATGAAAATAAACTGTATTTTATTTAAATATTTTACCATCTAAAACATACTGTATATGTTGTATCTCTCCATCCCAGAGGGAAAGGAAATGAGGCAGAGAAGACCAGATCTGTAATGGACAGATTGTATGCACCACTCCCATACCAAAATACTCTTTTTACCCACCCCTCTCTCTCTATTAGACAGGAACAGTGTATGTAGGAAATCAAGCTCTATTCAAAAACTGGGCATAACTGGTCTAAGAATAATCACACCTTTGATAAGGAATCACTGAGAATAGCCACGTGGTCTAATTCTGGCCAATGAGATGGAAAGTGAAATATTCTTGAAAAGATCAACAGGAAGTCAGGATCTTTCTCCTCTATAACATGATAAATCAGGTATTTACTGAGCACTTACTATATGCCAGCACTATACTAAGCACCTATGCCACTAGTAGTGGTATAGGTGCTTTTCTTTATGAGACACTGAAAAAGAAATCATCTCACTGTGTACCTGGCAACCAGCCTTAAGAATAAGCCAACACAGGGGCTTCCCTGGTGGCACAGTGGTTGAGAGTCCGCCTGCCGATGCAGGGGACACGGGTTCGTGCCCCGGTCCGGGAGGATCCCACATGCTGCGGAGCGGCTGGGCCCATGAGCCATGGCCGCTGAGCCTGCGCATCAGGAGCCTGTGCTCCACAACGCGAGAGGCCACAACAGTGAGGGGCCCGTGTACCGCAAAAAAAAAAAAAAAAAAAAAAAAAGCCAACACAGAACAGAGAAGAAAATGAATCCTTAGTGAAACACTGGATCGGCTGAATCAACCAATCCTGAAGGCTGGACTTTACATTATATGAGCTACTTTTTTTTTGTCATTTTAACCAGCTTCAGTTGGGAGGTTTCTGAGGTTGCAGCCCATAGCATCTATACCAATACACTGTGCTAGGAAACAACTTCATGTAGTGGAAAAGTCACCAGAGGCTCCACATCTATCCATGAAGGTAAAGTACTAGCCAGTCCACTGTAGGAAAACTGAAGGCCACCTAAGGGGAATGGGGCATATCATTCCTTCTGATTCCTACCTTCACTTACACTAAATGCTAAGCACTTACAGTAATATACTGAAATACCTCCTCTTCAACTACATATGTTCATGCCTAAAATTCTCCTGAAAATAGACAAGGAATACTGGAGAGAGAAGTCTTAAAAAGCCAATGTCAAGATGAGATAAAAATCAAATGAAATCTTCTCATTATGGGGAAGAGAAATATCAAGGACTCCTGAAATTCTTTTCTATGTTCATGGAAATGAAACAAACATCAGAATGGTATCAAGTATTTTAAATAAATGGAAGAAAGGCCCCAAACCAAAAGACTGCACTTACTTAAGGCAATCTTGCTAAAATCGCTATGACTTGAAAGTTTGTTAGTCTTTACGCCTGAACAAATTAAAAGTTGTATACAGGAAGGTTTCTGTTGAACAGTAGTAAGCAAGAACACTTTGAATTAGCCATGGAACACTTCTCAACACTGTTTCCCCTAATTAAAGGGGATTTTAAATATTGCCACCTTCATGGAAAGAGAGTTTTGCATCCATAGAATTGTTTAAGGTACCACTGTACTGATATTCAGAGATAGCTACATTCCATAATTTGGGACAAATCTCATTACTTTTTTCCACTCAAATATATTTCCTGAGCAACACTTACACTTCTGCAACACACAATAACCATATTGTGACAGTTCTGTAAAAAGCTCTAATAACTTGACTTTGTATTATAAGCATTTTAAGAGTCTGGTTTGCTAGTATACACTGTGAATGTCCAAGAGGAGGTCAAAATATGCAAGGTGGCATATCTGAACTTATTTTCCATTTCAAGTCCACTCACATGTGAACATATAGTTTGAGACATGCTGCTCTAAACTTGAGGAAAATTGATAACTTCTAGGCCAGCCCTTAGTCTCCACATTACTTACATTTGCCCTAGGGCCTATTTCTCAAATTTCACTTACCTCTGAGAACTGTGTGATCTGAATACTTTCACAATCTACTTATTTTAGTGTTTTGGACTGTATACCTCTCTTTCGTACCATCAGCATTGTTCTTTATGAACTCATGAAAGATAGAAACAGTATTTGCAAAACTGTCTACTTTAAAACTCTAGAACAATTAGGCACTCTTAAATACAGTTTTATTTATTTATTTATTTTTTTATTTCAGTAGTTCCTTACTAGTGAATTCAAACTACAACCTACTGTAAAGTCATTGTTTATCTCCCTCCTGACCCTTCAGAATGAAGATAATCTGCAACGGAGATATTTAGAACATGGCAACCATTATAAATAGTCATATATTCACAAAAATTTAAGCTTTTCCTAGAACTTCTAATCCTTTTAAAAAGCAATACTTTTGTCGAGCAGGGAAGCACTATCTTCGTGAAAAGCCCAGTAAGACCTAAAGTGATGGCATACACAGCACAAGAAACTAAATGAAAAACTTGAGAAATGTTAAATTCTATAGAAAGTAAAATATTTAACCAACAATGTTATTTTGCCCAACAATGTTTATACTCACAAACCAGCAGTTCAAATGACTAGCAAAGAACACACGTTTTTATATTTAAGATATGAGACGTGCTTTGCTGGTAGAGGTGGAGAGATTTCTAGTGAGACCCATACAAGTAAACAGTCAATGATGGGGTCACAGATACAGAATCATTAAGCAGCTGCTTCTGACCTCTATGGTTGCCAATCACTAATGGCAGAGTGATTCAGATGTCCAAATTGAGACTGAAACCTTCACCCTTTCCTGATAACACACCACAATTAAAACTCAAAAAAAAAAGTTTAATGATATAATTAGAAACCCAAACTTATGTATCTTCCAGTTCATAGCTGATAAACAGTTCTTTCATCTAAATTTTCAAATTTTCTTTTGAAGTACCATATAAATTCCAACATTTCTCAATGTTCTAATATTTAACAACCCCCCCAAAGACCCCACAAAAATGAAACATTGTATCTCAGAAAAAACCCAACAACCTACCTTTAAACTAGACTCATAGTCTGTGTTCACTTTGAACATAAGACCAAGCCGTAAATGAATTTCCTTGGCTCGACAAAAGCTGGGATCAACATAAAGCACCTCCTGAAATGCTTTAATTGCCCTGAAAGAACATAGACATAAGATATCTTTACTTTTTAACACTTACATGAATTTTTGCTTGGTAGAACAGTAAAACTTCTCTTTTATGCAATTCTGTTTTATAGGAAATGCCAGTTTTATAAAAAAAGATGTGAATGAATAGCTTTAACAAAAAAAAGACTAGGAAGGGGTGCCTGGGTCTTTTATGTACTTGAATGTGTGTAATATAAAAGGAGAAAAGGAAGATCAGTTGAATTTACTCTCAATTATTCAAATTTTTTTTTTCTGGTTGCATTGGGTCTTTGTTGCTGCACACGAGCTTTCTCTAGGTGCAGCGAGTGGGAGCTACTCTTCATTGCAGTGCACGGGCTTCTCATTGTGGTGGCTTCTCTTGTTGCAAAGCACAGGCTCTAGGTGCACGGGCTTCAGTAGTTGTGGCACATGGGCTCAGTAGTTGTGGCTCACGGGCTCTAGAGCACAGGCCCAGTAGTTGTGGCGCACAGGCTTAGTGGCTCCGCGGCATGTGGGATCTTCCCGGACCAGGGATCGAACCCACGTCCCCTGCATTGGCAGGTGGATTCTTAACCATTGCGCCACCAGAGAAGTCCCTTCAAGTAATATTTTATGGCTTAATTGTCAGTGTAAATAACTGATTTCACTGTTTCTGGAATTTCCTAGGGGAGAGAGGGGTGGGGCAGATAGTTTTGTTTTTAAGGGAGGAGAGATTAATCCTGTCTCTAGTCTACTCCATAAAATGAAGTCTTTTTTTTAAAACTTTATATTTCTATCTTTCATATTTAGGTTTACAATCCATCTGCATCTTATTTTTTATATGATGTGAGGTAGGGGTCAGTTTTCATTTTTTTCAATACAGATATCCAGTACCCCCTACATCACCTGTAGAAAAGACCCTCCTTACCACAGCTCTACAGTGCCACACTGTCCTAAATCAAATGTCCATATCAAACGTCTTGGTCTGTTTCTGGGCTCTCTGTTCTACTATATGTCACTTTATGTCTATCAGTCCATCTTTGCCCCAAATTCACATTTTATCTTTCATAAAAAGTCTTAATTACCAGTAGAACATATACAAGGATGAGGAAGGTACACTTTTCACTGAATACATTTTTATATCACTTAATCTGATCACATGAATGTACTATGTACTCAAAAATGAATTAAAATTATGACAAAGAAAAACATCTACTTTGAATTTTGAAAACTATAGTATCAGGTATAACAGTATTTTAGGCATCATTTTAAATCTCTCTACATGATTTAAGGCTTATCCCAAGTACAGCTAATATATTCTTTGCAAAGCTTTTTATCAACTATTCTCTACTTCTATTTAATCTTAAAGGAGGTTACTTAGAATCTTAGACAATTCCAAAACAAAAGTCAATCTTTTTTATAAAAGTTCAAAATATATACCACAAAATAGAGCAAAACAACATGCCCTATGTCTTTAAGTAACTTTGTTTTGACTTGTATATTATCTATTTCCCCCCAAAAAACCCTGTGTGATTATATATTTATTATAAAATTAAGGGTTCTAAAAAGTAATATTTACTGTAAGGAGCATCAGATACCTTTACATCTGGCTAAATACTTTTTTCCTGAAGAGGAACTCGGCATCTATGTGTTAAGATGGCATTTCAAATGGGTGGGGCTGTGTATGTGTTTTATTATTTGGTGTGTGTATAGACAGCAGAGGGGAGTCAAAGGCCTGATAAGAAAGAATTCGTGTAAATTACCTTTCTCATTCAAAGGTGACTTCCTATTTCTCTCAATCAGACTTGAAGATACTCATCGGCATACTGCTAAGAAGTTCTCTGTACTTTTCTCAAACCTTTCTAATGAGAGGAGGTGCAGCTTCAGCCTCTATATTCTCTTGGTCATGTCTAGAGCGCCACCTTCTAACAGAACAGATTGTGTGCACAGGTGTGTGTGAATGTGTGGGGGGGCGGGGGGAATACAACACACACATGTTGGGGGAGGGGCATAAAAAAGGTTAGGAAGAGAACAACTGCAGCAATAAATGATGTCAATTAAAAGATAAGATGTGACTGGGAAACGGTCTGCAGGGGCTTTTGGAAGCTTCTGGGATGATAGCAATTTTTTATTTCTCGACCCAAGTGATAGTTATGAATGTTTATTTTATAAATAACATGTAAAGATGTATACTTATGTTTGTTTAATTTTCTTTAAGTATGTTACATTTTATAATAATAAAAATTGAGGATAATGTTTCATAAAGTCCTAATTAACCTTACCTTACGAAATGGGTCAGAGAACTCCTATGGAATGGGTCAGAACTAAGCAATGTCCACACATGCCAATTAACCCAGGCAAGGAAGAGTGGATATAGGTATATGTATAACTGATTTAGTTTGCTGTATACCTGAAATTAACTCAACCTTGTAAATCAACTATACTCCAATAAAAATTTAAACAAACAAAACTAACGGGGGCGGGGGGGGGGGGGGCGGACAGGCAGGCCTGAGTCAAATACATGAAAGAAAAAGAATGGAAGTGGTGGAAGATAGCAAAGGAAAGATGGAATAAAGGAGAAAAAGAAGATAGGAAGAAAAACAGTCTAAGGAAGGATGTATGCGAATGGGAAGAAGGAAAACAGATCATCAATAACAACCCCACAGGAGAAATATTTCCTATTGTCTCAGTTTCTGTGCCTTTAGTTCTTATCCACTTAGTTCACAATGTCACACAAGTACAAAAAACACAGGTTATTTTACAAAGTTCTCTACACGTGTTAACACACTGGAAATTTCTTTTAAAAAATTATTAACCTACCAGCAAAAATACATATTACAATACACTAGTCTGGGCTACACTGTGCCTGCTCTAATTTAAGGACTACTAAAAGTGCCCATGACAAGGGAGGACAATATATATCTATTCATCAAGTTCTCCAGGTTGTTTCAAAGTTTCCCTCAAATTCAATACTTGCAGACTTAATCTTCAATATCTCATTATCAGATAACTGAAATAGTCTCCTTAAAGACTTCCCTTGCTCTCCTCTCCTCTGGCTTGCCTATGCTTCCTAAAATATGTGGCTCCTGTGATTGCCTACTAACCATGATACTCTTTCAAGTCAAATCTCCATGTAGCATTTAAGGTTTGTGAGCAGTTATACCCATTGCCAGCCATGCCCTAACATTGCTCCTCCTCCGCTGTGAGCTGGCATATCTTAGGAATTTCTTCATGCAAATACTGGCCCTCTTGGCTTCACGGCTTCTCCTCAGGATGGTCTCCTGACCTGGAATATTTTCATTCTTCTGCTTCACTCTAAATCCACTATTACCTTTAAGACTCACCACCCAAACTCATCATCAACTATTTTTTGCTTAATGTTAACCAGCAGTTAGGTCCACTCTATAATCAAATCATTTTACTCTTTACCTGTCAGTGTGCTGTCTCTAGTTTTTCCAAGTAGTCTATTCCTTGAGGTTTACATTCCTCTTATTTTTTAAATACTCTAGACATTATAGGAAAATGCTTAATATATGTTTACTGATGTCATCACTCTTTATAATTAACTGACTGGACTTCTTGTTGAGGGGGTGGGAAGGGATGCTCCGGAGTCTCTTTACTGATCAGTTCTCCTCAGCTAACAAAATAGATGCCAAGTTCATTTTCACTTGCTTTTCTAAACTCTTACCATCTTTTTCTCCTATGTGTTGCATCTACCCCTTGGGGTTGGGAAGGAAAAAAGAATGTGTTTATGTGTTAGGAGGGGGATAGTGTGTGGAGAAGACAGGTACCACTCAGACTACATTCTAATTTTGGTCATCATTTTAATGCATTCATATCTCACCAAACCACATGTAGCCAGAACATGATCTGTGTAGCAGAAGTTAGACTAAACCACCAACACATACAAATTCTGCTGATGTCAGTATTCTGACTGACAGACAATTTTAGAACATGAAAAATGGCTACCTAAAATGACAAAATACTTTTAATGATACAATACCTGGAAAGGTTTATAGTTTTCAAATATTAAAGTACAGTCTCTACTGAAATTTTAAACAAGTGCATATTGCTATGCTTGAGTATCCATGCATTTTCTTAAAATCTAAAGAATGTTTTTATACCACCAAAATTATTTCTATCAATTTTCAGTTTAAAATTTTTTGCAATTAATGTTTGCCATTGTTAACAAGTTTTAAAAGGAAATGATAACTTCAATAGCACTACCTGCAAAAAACACACACATGCTGAATATATTTTAAAACAATGGTCATTTTTAATAAGATTTCTAGAGCCATTTTTTTAAAAGCCTCCTTTAGAACTTTACCAAACTATAGAAAAATAATGATATTAACTAAACATCCTAGCACAGTTTTAGTACATTTGAAAAGAGACATAATAAAACTTTAAGTTCTCTGAAGCTAATAATGCTGAGTCCAGAGAGTTCCCTCAGGGATATCTGAAGAGATAAAGGAACTAATTCCATAAATTTTCATACTAATAAAATGGAGCATATTCTAGCTCTAAATCAGTAATAACATATATACACAACAGATATACACACTTCTATACACACATACATATATTTTTGGAAATTTAGAGGTTCCTTCTAAATGAGACAAATAGATTTGATTAAGAACTCAAAGAGACAGGTAAGGTAAGGTAAGGTAAGAGGTTTAAAGTGGAGATGGAAGGAGAAGGCAGACCAAAGAGTAAATGGCACAAACCAACTTGCAGGTAAAAAAATGCTCAAAACATTTTCAGGGAAATGTTAATACAGTAGTGACTGACACAAAGAATATATTTAGGGGAACAATAAGTCTAGAAAGATCATCTGAGGTTGAAACAGAGAGGACCTTAAATGTGAGGATAAGTTAGAAGTATCATACACTAGGCTATTCACATTGACATTTGCTAATATATTACCTCCTGGTTCTTTTGCCCTCTCCAGCCATCTTCATTTCATCACTGTGGACAGTGGGATGTTTTCTTCCCACCCCTATTGTAAACTTTATGTTTTTATTCATAATTTCCCTGAAGTTTAATCAATCCAAACCCTTCCAAATTCTCTCTGGCAATCTGTGTGTCACTGGTAAGCATAACTTTACCAAAACTGCCTTAGTTATCTGCTATTTTCTTCAAAACAGCAGCGAACAGAATAAACTCAACATATGTTAACGTGAAGTTTTATTTTAATAGAAAAAAACTTTTGATCTAAGAGCATTAGTTTGCAAAATGATAGCTCAAAAACATATATTAAATATTAAGTTTTTGCCAGACTCCATGCTAAACAAGCCTCAGGATCAATGGTGGTTATCTCAAACTACATTAAGTTTATGTTTGCACCCAAAGCAGTGATTTTACAAGGAGAGCAGAGATTCCTACACCCCTAAGAACACTTGTAATTCGTACACGCTAGGGAAATGAGTCCTGGAGAAAGTTCCCTTGTAATGTGTTAACATTTCTGTCTTTTTAAACTCACCTCCATCTCATTACCCTACTCCTTGCTGATGTCAACATAATAATAATCACTACATTTCCTTACCAGGGCTTATCAATTAGATTTGGGAAGCTAATTTCCAAAATCCTATGCCTCTGGCACAGAATTATGTAGCTCTTAGGTTTGCCACTATAAGACCATTCTGATATTGATCAATGGGAATACAAAAGGTTATAGGCTAGAGAGAGAGGAATGATAAGGATTTTCAGGGAGGTATATTTAGAAATATGGCTGTAAGTTATAATACTTTATTACTGTATATATTTCAATTCCTTTCACCCAAGGATACAGTTTTCTTACTACAAAGGCAAGGAAAAGCTCAGTTCAAGGTACCCTTAGCAATATGCCATCCTCATGAAGAAGAACAAGTGAAGGCATGGGCATGCACTCATGCACATGGAAAGGAACAGCTTTATAGATACTGGTTCTAGCTCTCTGCTGCATGCATTTTACTATGGGCTTCTATGTCTTCCTTCCTCCTTATATTTATTTTAAGTTTGGTCACAGATTACTGTGTATGATAATAGTAAAATTAAATAATTATGATAAATCCAGTGAGGATGTAACAGTTGCTCTACTACTTTCTGACATGGGCTCCTCTAAGAGGCTGAAATTGAAACTGGAAAAACTGACCAAATAACTGAACTCATCCAGAGGCTAACAATAAAATCAACTCACCCCCCAAAAAGGGGGCGGGGGAGCATAATAGGGCAAGAAACAAGACAAACAGGTTAACAAATAAAACCAGTTAATAAAATTGCTCTTAATAATTTATTAAGTCGCCATCACCAACCCCAACACACATGGTGGTTGCACACATTATTCTCGAATACTTAATCTAATTAAATAACAACAGACACCATTTACAAATATTAAATTCTACTTAAATTATAAATGTACAAGAGATGGAACATTCTGAGCTAACAATACAAAAAAGGCATACCACACTCTTCTCTGGAAATATTTTTTCAACAAATCCCAAAGAACTTAGTATGTGTTGGGGGTGGAGGTGGGTCTGTTCCCAGAAATTAATAGCCACCTATAAGTAAAACCAAATAAAACACAAGTATAGTTTTAACCTAAGGAAGTTCCTATCCGTTAAGGCTACACTCTAAAACTCTCACCAAGCACCTACTCCATGCCTCCTAGTTTTGTGGCTGTTCAAGAAATAGCAAGATAAGTGAAAGCAAAAATTGGGGCACAGAGTTTGTGAAAGAACATTTGACCAGCAAGACAGGAAACACACATCCATGATGGATTAAGAGAGGGTGTGAGGTATGTCATTTTAGGGAGCAGCTAGAGCTGAAACTCAAGACATGAGAAAATGGTGGTAACCAGGACAGGATCAACAGAACAGAAGGCACTTACTAATTCAGACATTGCATCATTCTTACATCATTTCAGTTTCATTTCTTAAGCCAACTGAAGGACACAGAAATCATATGTAGATAAGGAATCAAAAGATATAATTTTCCACACTACAAGCCTCCTAACTTGACATGGTCACATACTTTTTAATGCAATCCAATTTTCAACTGATGATGGCTTCACCTCACTACTGATCTTATGCTTGTATCTTCAATCTACAGGGAGTTCACAAGTTATCACAGGTAGGTGAAAATTAACTGGTGTGAGGTATACATGTTCATTTCTAAACTGCAGAGTTCCTTGCCTTGAGTTTCATCTAAATTATTTCTGGCTGGCCATAAAGATTTTACCAATGTGCCCAGGAGAACAATTACAAATACTGATTAAAAAATAACCACCAATCAATCTTCAAACTTGGGGACAGACTACAACAGACAAAATAATTAGACTGGGAAATCTGAGCATAAGTTTGCTTCTGCCACCAATTAAACAGTTATATAATACTGAGTTACACACACATACACACCCCTTGTTTTCTACGTCTATAAAATTAAGGGAAAAAAACTAAGTTATCTCTTAAGACCACTCTGGTACTAAAAGTTTCGAATTGTGAATTCTATGAATAGCATCTTCAAGAAAGTAAAGAGATTTTAAAACAGTCCTAATCTACTCTTGATTTTACATATGATACACTGGCTATGAAGTTAGGAGGCTTAAATTTAGGCTTGCTCTACAACGATGTATAATTTAAAAGAAAAATATTACAAAGCTTCTTTATAAAGATCAATTATAGCTTTGTTTACAAAGAAAATGAGTGATTTGAATGATTATAATACTCTATCGACACAGGTGTTCTCTAACAATGCAGTGCTTCCATAGATGATCAAAACCCAACAGGACCAAAAGCAAACGGGAAAGAAAAGGCATCTGGGAAAAGTCATTCATGTCTTAAGTTTCATCTTTAGAGAAACCACATCAAATCATTGCCAATGCATATTTAAAAGCTCTGTAATAAATATCCAGGATGCCCAACAGGTATATGACAGGGTTAAAACCTTTGGTCAAAATGTTCCTTTGGACTTTCTCAGCACCCATTCAGCTTAAAATTATGGAGAATAGAAGGCACTCTGACAAAGTCGAATATATTTCAAAAAATGTCTACATAGGGCTTTACAGTTTGCAAAATGTACATTATCTCATTTGATCATCAAAACTCTGTAGAGTAGAAAAGGCAAGTAACTGTAATGTACCTAAAACACACACACACACAAATGAGGAAACACATCAAACTAAGTGGCAGTGCTGAGACCAGAATACCAATCTTTCAACTATGTTCTTTCCACTAGAGAATGTTACTGTCTTGTCTGGTAAACAGAAAGACAACAAGGGGGCAAAGGCCACAGTAACAGGGACCTATACTTTACCGTTTATAAAATCTTATATATATTTCTATCATATTTAATGTCTGACTCTGAAGGTGGTACCATTACTCCTATTTTATAGAAGAGAAAATTGAGAGTTTATAATCTAGTGCCTAGTTACTAGAAATTGGAGAAGTACTAGCACACTCGTGTGTGTGCGTGTCTTTTGGTGAAGGAGGAAGGGAAGGAGCAGTCAATATATCCAAAAGTCTGAAAAGGAAATACTGCTCATCACAGACCATTTACCAACTTGAGAATAGAGAGTAGAGTCATTCCCCAGTTCAAATAACCTGGGGACCACCAGTCCATAACAAGTGACTGAGAAATTCCCAAAGCTTTCTAATCTAAGTCGTCTTTAATCAGAATCTTATACCAGATTCTTTTAGGAACACATATATTTCTAATAATCTAAGGTAGGTCAATATCCCTGAAGGAACAAACTAATAATTTCAGGAGATTATTGGGAAATGTAGGCTTAGTGATATTAAAATATTTTGTATTTATTACGCACACACACAAAAATACAAACTAAATAAGTCATTTACTGAAAACAACTGGAGTTATTAGTTTTATGTCAACTTACCACTGAAATGCATTGTAATGGAAGTAGACCAAACCAAGACCATATAAAAAGGCAGCATTCTGGAAAGAAAGGGAAAAAGAGACTTTTAGGAAAAGCATTTATGTCTAATACATATGTTACAAATACTATAAAATATGGTATCCAGGATGTTTTATGTTACTAAAAATCTATCCTGCATTACAATATAGTTACAATGTTTTGGGGGTTTTTTTGTTTTTTTTTGTGTTTTTTTTTGCAGTACGCGGGCCTCTCACTGCTGTGGCCTCTCCTGTTGCGGAGCACAGGCTCCGGATGCGCAGGCCCAGCGGCCATGGCTCACGGGCCCAGCTGCTCCGCGGCATGTGGGATCCTCCCGGACCGGGGCATGAACCCATGTCTCCTGCATCGGCAGGCGGACTCTCAACCACTGCGCCACCAGGGAAGCCCTACAATGTATTTTTAAAACATCAAAATAACTGATGAGTCAACAGATGGCACAGAATCCAATCAACTGGGACAGATTCTGTGGTTTCTTTTTAATCAAACCTGCCCTGAAATAAAAAATCTGTCAGCACATACAGATGGCCAATAGGCACATGAAAAGATGCTCAACATTACTAATTATTAGCGAAATGCAAATCAAAACTACAATTAGGTATCACCTCACGCCAGTCAGAATGGCCATCATTAAAAAGTCTACGAATAACACATGCTGGAGAGGGTGTGGAGAGAAGGGAACCCTCCTACACTGTTGGTGGGAATGTTAAGTTGGTGCAGTCACTATGAAAAACAGTATGGAGGCTCCTCAGAAAACTAAAAATAGAATTACCATATGATCCAGCAATCCCACTCCTGGGCATATACCCAGACAAAACTATAATTCAAAAAAATACAGGCACCCCTATGTTCATAGCACCACTATTCACAATAGTCAAGACATGGAAACAACCTAAATGTCCATCGACAGATGAAAGGATAAAGAAGATGTGGTACATATATACAATGGAATACTCCTCAGCCATAAAAATGTCATTTGCAGCAACATGGATGCAACTAGAGATTATCATACTAAGTGGTCAGTCAGAAAGAGAAAGACAAACACCATATAACATCACTTATATGTGGAATCTAAAATATGACACAAATGAACCTATCTACAAAGCAGAAACAGACTCACAGACATAGAGAACAGACTTGTGGTTGCAGGGGGTGGGGGTGGACTGGGAGTATGGGGTTAGTAGGTGCAAACTATTACATACAGAATGGAAGGACAACAAGGTCCTACTTCATAGCACAGGGAACTATATTCAATGTCATGGGATAAACCATAATGGAAAGTAATATAAAAAAGTATGTGTATGTATGTATGTATGTTCGTGTGTGTGTGTGTGTATGCATGCATTAACTGAGTCACTCTGCCATACAGCAAAAATTAACACAACATTGTAATTCAACTATACTTCAATTAGGGCTTCCCTGGTGGCGCAGTGGTTAAGAATCCGCCTGCCAATGCAGGGGACACGGGTTCAATCCCTGGTCTGGGAAGATCCCACATGCCGCGGAGCAACTAAGCCCGTGCACCACAATTACTCAGCCTGCGCTCTAGAGCCCATGAGCCACAACTACTGAAGCCCGTGCGCCTCGAGCCCGTGCTCCACAACAAGAGAAGCCACTGCAATGAGAAGTTCGCACACCGAAACGAAGAGTAGCCCCTGCTCGCTGCAACTAGAGAAAGCCCACACACAGCAACAAACACCCAACTCAGCCATAAATAAATAAATGAATGAATGAATGAATAATAAACTATACTTCAATTTAAAAAAGTCTGTCAGCAGAATTCTATGGGTAATCTAAGAGAAAAACCTATTTTTCAGGAATAAGAAAATGTCTATGCTATCCTATTCTCTCTTGCTTGTATCTCTGTATTCTTCCTCTAGTTCCTTCTGTTTCTTGAACTGGATTTAATTTTATGTTCAGTGTTGCCAGGAAGGTAGTTAGAATTCAAAGTAAATGCACAATATAAACGTAGAACAAATTTTAGTATTTAAAAAAACCCACATGCGGGCTTCCCTGGTGGCGCAGTGGTTGAGAGTCCACCTGCCAATGCAGGGGACACGGGTTCGTGCCCCGATCCGGGAAGATCCCACATGCCGCGGAGCAGCTGGGCCCGTGAGCCATGGCCGCTGAGCCTGCGTGTCCAGAGCCTGTGCTCTGCAACAGGAGAGGCCACAACAGTGAGAGGCCCGCGTACAGCAAAAAAAAAAAAAAAAAAAAAAAAAAAACCACATGCTAAAATGACACCTAGCCATTTACATTTTGGGCTATAAACATCAGTGATTCCTTTTGCAGTACAAAACAGAGATGCCCATCCAGACTCAATCTGACCTCTGGCCCCCATATGGGAAACTAGCTACCTACTCCCTTTTTTCAAAAAGGGCAAACAGTTGAGTACCCACTATGTGTTCTCCAAACTTATGTTCTAAAACTTAAAAAATTTCAAACTCTTACTAAAATGTTTCTTACTGTATTATTTTAGGTTGTATTTCCCCAGAAGTACACCCTGAGACAAAAGGTTTTAGTATACGTGGTTTATTTGGGAAGTTACCCTAGGAAACACCACTAAGGGAGTAGAGAAGTGAGGCAGGGAAGGGAAGGAAGCCAATAAAGGGTACAGTATGGCTGACTATGCAGCTGTGGGCAACTGGGACTTAATACTGCTGGGAATTTCTAGGAGACAGTGAAGAACATTCCTCAGAGTCATTTTGCGCTAGGTGTAAGGGAACTACAGTACTTATCCCACAACTGCTGTCATTCAATGACTGGAGAAAAAGAATCCGTGATGTTTAAAGACCAAAGTGTAATAAATAGCTGGGTGACTTTTTGGTATGCAATTATTATTTTTAATACTAAAACTTGTTTTAGGGTTATATTGTGCATTTCCTTTGAATTCTAACCACACTTCTGGAAACACTGAAAAAAGGTTTCTTAAGTAGATCTTAAAATGTAATAAACATGGAAATTTAATTTCATTAAATCCTCAATACCCTCAATTTTCTGAATGAGAAAATTACATGCTACAAGGGTATTCACAAATACGGGGATTCACAAAGATCTCAGACAACATCCATTTCAAAAGTTCATATTCAAATTTTTAAAATTTAGTTGAAACTGGCTTCAATCAGGATCATTCATTTACGACCCCACTGTATCCCTGAAATAGACTGGACTTTTACTAGGTATTGAGGACAATACTCAAGGGTTGAACAAGCCAAACTGATTAAAATGTACTTCCCCGCACACTACTCTGTGTGTGTGTGTGTGTGTGTGTGTGTGTGTGCGCGTGTGCGTGTGTGTGTGTGTTGGGGGGTGGGATGGATGATGTTCAGAACACAAGAGTAGTTAAATTCAGAGTTATGAAATGTTCTACCCAAGAAAAGTTTAGATTTGAAACACAACTGTCTCCCTAGGTGGGGGAGATGGAGGGGAGGAGAGCATGGTTGAATAACAATAGACAGCATCTTTCACCAAATTAGGTAATTGCCCAGAGAAGGCAGTGTAAGGTGTGGTGGAAATATGAGTTTACTGAGGGACATTTCTGCTTTCAGTACACATCCTGCATTCTCTCAACTTCTTTTGTTCATAGCTCATCCTTTCCCCTCTAGGAAATCTTATCCCCATCCCTGCCACTGTATAAATTTTATCAATCCATCTAGATGCATTTATGTCATCTTCCCTATGAAGCTTTGCCACTTCTCCCACCTCAAACCAGAGGTAATCTTTCCAACCTCTAAATTTGGCCTTAGCATAATGTCTCTAGCATGTGACATTATGGTATAATAGTAAGAACTTAATTTTATGCAAAATGCTAACATCATTTCTTTTAAAAGGTACTAGCAACCCTTTGAGGTGGCAGAAATTTAAAGAATGAAGAGATATTAAGCAACTTGCTCAAAGAGACAGTTGCAGACATAGGAACTGAATCTAGGTCTGCCTCCAGAGCTCACTCTTAACTATTGATAATATATTTTTGCTATTTGTGTATTGACTAAATTCCATCCCATCAGACACAAATGCAACGAAAGCAGGAGTGCTAATCATCTGTGTATATTACCTAGCATACACAGTGCCTTCCACATAGCAGATGCCCACAGGTTTAGTAAATTGAACCACCCAGTATTTAAGTTCAGTATTAAGTTCAGTTTCCTGGGTGACACAGAATTAGTATGAGGGATGGTCCCTATTAATCAGGAGCTTATAAATCTCACCAAGGAGGTAAGTCTCATTTTTCCGTAACAGTAAACGATGTAATTTAAACACTTACTGAGCACCTACTATGATTCATAACAGAGTTATTAGCACTGGGAAGAAAGTAGTAAGCAAAAAAGACAAAAATTCCTATCCTCAATGAACTTACAATCTAAGGACAAATGATTATGAAATTAAGTGCATAATAATATATTCCTAGCTGCAGCCATTTAAGAGTTAATGAAGTATAATAAGGACTAGGAAAAGAGGTAGAACTTGGGTATTGCTGGGAAAGGAGAAGGAAAAATAAGCCATCTCAGCCAGGGGTTGTAATCCACACATTTTTGGAAATAATGACCTGGGGGTGTGAATGGCTATGTGCCCTGACAAAGATGTGTTCCCTCCCAATGTACAATCTCACCAAAAATGCCAACAGCATCCCCATTGAGAAACATAGATCTATGCAGAAGGATGACCCAAGCAAAGGCACTGATATGAAAATGAGTTTAAATGTGATATAGTCACTCTTCAATCCAGTGTGAGAAGTTAGGGGAGTAACTTTCTGGGAAATGTATTATTTATAAAACATACTCCTGCTTCAGTCCAAATCCTTAGAGGTTAGAGTATCTATATTAGGTGTCAGCAAACTATGGCACATGGGCCAAATCCAGCCAGCCACCTATTTTTATAAAGTTGTACTGAAACATAGCTATACCCCCACTCATTTACTTATTGTCTATATAGCTGCTTCCAGTTCCAACAGAAGAGCTGAACAGTTGCAACACTGAGACTATCCAGCTTACAACATCTAAAACAGTTACTATGTGGCCCTTTACAAAAGAAATTTGCCAACCTCTGACCTAGACTGTATCACAGTACCCATCATAATCCCAAATTAAGAAATTATAACTTAGTAAGATTACAATCAATTTATATTGAAGGCAGGGTGTGGTTCATTAAGTTAGCAGTTCACTAATGCCAGAGAGTCCCATGAAGGTGTTTTCACTGATCCCCAACAGGGAAAATACTGACCCTTAGCATTGAGAAATGTGAATTCAGCTGCCCATCAGCATCAAAAACTCCAATAGAACCTTCCCTACTTTCTCAGTGAAGCCCAAAACCCTGAGACTGTTTTGTTAGGTTTATATATAAACCTTTATCTCTGGCTATTGAGGGACTTACTCATTACAGGGCAACTCCAGCATGCATGTGTAAACAAACTTTGTCTTTTCTCCTGTTAATCTGTCTATTGTCAGTTAATTTGCAGGCTCCCAACCACTGCACCCACACTACAAGAGGGAAAAGGCATTTCCTCCCAACAGTGACAAGCAGCAACCCTGTATGAAAATCAGACTGGGCAGGGTCTAGAATGGCCATCATGGACATATCATGATTTTGAAAGAAAACAAGCTTTAAAGACAGCAGTAGAGTGCCAGTAAGTTTAAGATCAGAACACTGCCCCGCCCCGCCCCCCCTTTGAGGACACGGCAATTTCCTATCTAGCATGGTTTGGGTTTTTTAAGGAACGTTTTAGACCCAGTATCCTACAAGCATGCAGCAGTAAGAGGGTAGCTGTTTCCCAAAGAGAATATTAGTAAAATATTCAAGCTTTTAAAAAAATTTTATTAGACAAAACTGACTAAATGATGAGATTATCAAGATATTGTTATACTACTGCCAATATTTGGGTAGAATGGCAATCTGATTGTAGCATCTCCAAACATCCCATACTCCAGTAATCACCTCTGAAGACAATTTTTTATGCAGAGATATCATTAAGAAATAAAATCAAGCCAGACTATTAGAAAAATATAATAGTATGAAGGCATTCCAGAACTCCAGGAATGAATTTCCAAATGCCTTCTGGGTACTCTCCACCTATTGAATATACTACAAATACCTGAAATCCCATTATCTTACACTGCAGAGGAGAGTCTGATGCTCTAATGGTACTGAAGATTTTACATAGTGGTAGCAATCTCACCAGTTAACCAATCCAAAAAGTAATCCTACTTTTCTTGTCTCAACTCTTCCCCACCAATAAGCCAAATTCATTCTATTCACAAAGCTCATTTTACAATCAAAAAGCCTTTGAATCTATCCCCTTCTCCATTCCTACTGCCTTTCTCTAGGTAGTTTAGGACCTTGCCTTTGTCTACCTGACCTGTTTCAATAGCTTCCTAACTCAGCTCCCAAACCTTCGCCTCCCCTTCCATGTCCCCCCTTTCAAAATACCTTCCACACCATTACCAGTGAACTTGTGAAAAACTCAACCATGACACTTTCTCTATTTTAAACTCCTCTGAAGATTACCTACAACCTAGCCTGACTATAAGGGTCTTGGTTATATGACTCTTGCTCAACTTTCCCAATCCCACAGCCACCACTCCAGTCAGGACAAATGACATGCAGGCCTATGAATAAAATATGCTCTTATACATTTCCATGATTTTAAACATGTTTGCTTCCTCTGCTGAAAAAGCCAATGCCATCTTTCCTTCAACTCATTTCTCAATCTAGCAAATTCCCATCCATCCTTGGGACTTCCCTTGTGGTGCAGTGGTTAAGACTCCATGCTCCCAATGCAGAGGGCCCAGGTTTGATCCCTGGTCAGGGAACTAGATCCTACATGCATGGCGCAACTAAGGAACCCACCTGCCGCAACTAAGACCCGGCGCAACGAACCAACCAAATAAATAAATAAAATTCCTATCTATCCTTTAACACATCATTCATCTCTTCTTTCCACAAGTATTACCTGACACATTCCCAAGTGCAGAGTTAGGTTTTTCTGAAGCAAGTTTCCAAATGAATATTCATGTCTATTACAGATATGCCCTTCATCTCCTCTACTAGAATATGAGCTTGTAAAAAGGTAGATAGAGCTCAAGTCATCTTTTGATCCCTATGGCAAAGTAACTAGCATATATAAGTTACTGAGGAAAGTTTTACTGCTAATAAATCAATCTCTTACAGCCTTAAATAACCTATTACACATTTTTATCAAAGAATTTAACACTGTGCTGATTCAATTTATACAGAATCACTCCCTTAATACAATCCAAACTACCTTTTGAACACTTGTAAGAGTTTCTCCTAGTTACAATAATATAGCAAAAGAGGTTGTCAAAGCTCATTACATCAATCAGATCCAAAGTTATAGCATTAGAGCAGAAGTTCTGCTTCCATGAAACTAATACAACATTGTATATCAACTATACTCCAATAAAAATTTTTAAACAAAAAGAAGAAGTAGTTCTGCTTCCAAAATCTATGCATAGTATTGCATAGAGATCATGAAATCAGGCTACAGAGGCCATCAGACTTGGCTTGTCACTTACTATCGACTCACAAAACAAGTTAACTGAGTCTCAATTTCATAGGGTTGCTTTGAGGAATTAAGATTATACATGACCTGGCACTTGGGATTTTTGTGAGAAGTAAAGGAGGTAATGTATCTACCACCAACAAGAAAACTATCTAGCACATGGTAATTGCTCAATGGATACAGTATGACAGATAAAATTCTTGGAAGTCTCACATGCTGTAAAAAAAAAAATTACACATTAAAAACAAGAGGATTTAGAAATAAAAGAGAGTTGTGGACAAGACTGCTCAAGACCTATGCAACATTATAACCAGAGGATTTCAAAAGTAGTAACTAGTACCTGGAGACAGCCTGAACCACTCAAGCAAGAAGCTCAGCATGATGATAGGTTGCCATGGTCGATATCAAAAATGAACAAAACAATGAAGTTGCAATTCTGGCAATCCTTTAATTAGAGCAGAGCTGGAAGGTGCTGAGACAATGAAAATAGCTGAGAGCTGTACAAAACTGGGAACCTGCTTTTCTGAGGAAGAGCTCTGGATGAAGGTACTCGTGCTTAATTTTCTTAAAATCTAGACTACAGAACTCCTGCTACCAGTGCTGCAGTCAAGCTGAGAGAACTTTTCCCTTCCCTACTTAAGTTTATAATTATACTCCCCATTATCCAGAAAAAAGCTTAAGTGAAACAGTAAGACTTCCACATCATACAACGTAATTCCCTTATTTACCAATAACATGAATTAATTTCTATTAGTAGTACAGTCTATTTTGCAACGTGTATCTTCTCTTACTGTTTTCTATCCTAACTATTAACATGATAAGACGAAATAAAGACATTTCTCAGCCTCTGTTGCAGCTAAGAGTTCTCAAATTACTAAGTTCTCGCCAGTGAGATGTGTATAATCTCATGATTCCCTTAAAGCCGCAATCCCCAACCTTTTTGGCACCAGGAACCAGTTTCGTGGAAGACAATTTTTCCACAGACTGGGGGGCCGGGGGGGATGGTTTCGGGATGATTCAAGAGCATTACATTTATTGTGCACTTCATTTCTATTACTATTGCACTGTAATATATAATAAAATAATTATACAACTCACCATAATGCAGAATCAGTGGGAGCCCTGAGCTTGTTGTCACTTGTCACTCACTGATAGGCCTTTGATATGAGTCTGCAAGCAACTGATTTATTATGGTCTCTATGCAGTCAAACCTCTCTGCTAATGATAATCTGTATTTGCTGCCGCTCCCCAGCGCTAGCATCACTGCCTCAGCTCCACCTCAGATCATCAGGCATTAGATTCTCATAAGGAGCGCGCAATCTAGATCCCTTGCATGTGCAGTTTACTGTAGAGTTCGGGCTCCTATGAGAATCTAATGCTGCCGCTGACCTGAGAGGAGGCGGAGCTCAGGCAATAATGGGAGTGATGAGGAGTGGCGGTAAATATAGATGAAACTTCGCTCACTTGCCCACCGCTCACCTCCTGCTGTGCGGCCCAGTTCCTAACAGGCTACAACCGGACTGGGACCACGTGGCCCGGGGGTTGGAGACCCCTGCCTTAAAGAAAAGGGTTGTTGCCCTCTGCTTCCTCTTCCTCTGACCAGCTCCTTGGAATGTAGAACCAACTCCAAGGCATCAGATAAAGAAAACTCAAGAAAGAAAAAATATAGACCAATTTGAATTATGAACAAGGATGCAAAGATGCTACATATTAGCAACCCCAATCCAGAAATAACTAACAACGATAAAAACTTATTGTCAATTTGAACTTACTTCAGAAATACAAGATTGATTTAAGGAGAAAAAAATATAAAATTACCTCAATGGATGCAGGAAAAGTATTTGCATACAAAAGAAAAATGCTGACTTTTAAACTGAAAATTTTTAAAGTTGGTTGTCATTAGAGTAAGGAAGTTCCTTTCTATTCTTAGTTTGCTATTTACAAAAAAAGAACTTAAAGTAATCATGTTTAATGGTAAAACATTTAAAACGTTCCCTTTAAGAAGGGAAATAAACAAGACAAATGTACTATACCACCTCTTTCAATCCATACTGTGCTGTCATCCTAGTTATTGCAGTAGCAGGAGCAAAGATCACAAAAATTAAGAAACAAAGTTACCATTAATTACAAAGGTAGGATAGTCTACATAGAAAATCCAAAGTAACATAGTCAAATTAGCCAAGTTAGTAAAAGTTAGTGAAGTTCTCAGTAAATTTAAAGCATATAAAAACCAACTGTAGTTCTATATTCCAGCAAAGAGATAAAAATGAAATTAAAATGACATTTATAACAGCAATAAAACTAGAAGATCTAAAATACATTATTTTATAATATGCATAAGAACTTTATATGGAAATACCATAAAACTTTATTGAATGAAAGACAATGACAGTTTTTCTTTTTTAAACTGTACAAAGTTAATACAATTCCAATCAATCCCTGGAAGCCATTGTGTTTTATTTATTTAATTTTATGGCTCTGATTTCCAGCACTACAGAATTTGACTAGATATTGAACAAATATTAAGACAAATCTAAGACTCCAGATCTGTGCTAACTGTTGCAAACCCACTTTACCATCTATCTGGCCCTTGCCTTCCTTTTCCCCACTTTGAGGCCTCTAACAATTACCCCAGGGTCTAAAACAGGGGGCCACAAACTATGGCCAGTCAAAATTTTTTCTTCAAGTCCCAGGAGCTAAAAAATTATTCTTATATTTTATGATGGTTACACTGTAAATGATTAGCTAAGTACCTACATAATAGATAATTTTGCCTCTTGGCCCACAAGGCCTAAAATATTTACTTTTTCACCCTTTCGAAAAAGTATTTGGACCTCTGCTCTAGACCAAGAACTTGGGAGAGTTCCCTGAACACCTACTGTACTTTCTTTCATGTGCTGGCTGACTCAGTTCTCTTCTTTAAAAGGCTTTCCACGTCTCCTACCTGGAAAACTCCCATTAATCCTTCCCTCCAGTCTCAACTGTTCTGTGGAGCTTCTCTAATTCCCACTCAGACTTTCCCATACTCCTTACACAAAGAGACGTACTTCTGCCTCACTCCTGAACACCTCTAATATATCACTTCCAAAAGCTTATGCTTGTTTGTGCCTCCCTCACCCAGAATATGGGCAACTTGAGAGCAGAACTATCTTACTTATCCCTGTATTGCCAACAAAGCCCTTGTCAATGACAGTAAAAGCCAGTTAGTGACCGACATAAATAGTGTAACAGAAGTCATGGATAGGTCAGAAGATGAGTGCAGGTTCCACTAGTTCATCCACCAATTTGTGCAGACCTGAATGCAGTCTAGCCCATAAAGTAAAAGAAATTAAATAATGATTTCTAGGATGTGGTCTGCTTGTAAAATTGTAAAACTTCTAAAGAAACTAACCCTTGTGGACAAAAAGATGTTACCTGTCATTCCAGTAAACAAGGAATGTTGCCAACCATCAAGCCATCAGCTGCTGCTCCCCCCCACCACACACACACACTCACCAAGGTGCACCTTCAAGTGAATTCAGGATGGAGAAAAACCAGGATACTGGCCCTTGATAGTCAAGATGCATATCAAAGAAATTTCAATGAGCCCAGACTCTTGCATCTTCCCATACACAGAAAAGCACTAAAATCATTATGTTTGACTACATTTTTTTTCCCCCAGCAAAAACTCTTATATATCCTGGCTCTTCTCTTACCTCTTTGGAACAGTTCCTCTGAGCTATATGAGAGGCTGTTTCCCGGGTTACAGTCCTCAGTAAGGTCCCTGAATTAAACATAATTCTCAACTTTCAGGTTGTGTTTTTGTTTTTTCAGTTGACATCCTTATTCTCAAATATACTGCTTTTTAACTTTTCGTATATATTCTTTAAAAGATCTCACTCTCTTTCTCTGCCTTTCTGGGCAAAAAAGTTTTGTTTTGGTTTTTTTCCAGGTTAATTTAAGCTTTAAACTTGTTGAAATATTAATTACAGTTCTGCCTTCCATAAAGTTCTAAATATTTTCACGTTATAAAGCACTTCAATATTGATATATTTAAATACTCAATGTATTTTTAAACTCAAAACATGAATCTGAACTGGGAAAACCGTGAGTTTTTCCATTATAACAATTCTCTCCCCAAAATCTCTCCCCTACCCAACATTAATCCCTAATCCCACATCAGTACTACATTAACAAAAAAATAAAACCATATGGTAGCTAAATGGAAAAAAGAAAACCTTACTACTCAGCCCCAATTAGGAAAGAAGGCCAGCACAATTTTCAGAGCTGGTAAGAAATGCAGCATTACAATTTTCTAACATGTATTGAATCAAGGACTAAAATAGACCTTCTTGGTGAATGTACTTTAAGGACAAGAATTGTTTATAATTAGCATACCAAAAACACATGCAAAGTAATCTCTACAAGCTTTGAGTTCCTGAAACACTCCATCTTTTTCAGCAGTAATATTATAAAGCTCTATGATATTTTATATACACATACAAAGATATATGTAAATTTACTCTTCAATATTTTTTCACTGTCCCAAATTAAATTTTAACCCAATTCTCTCAAAGCCATTGTAAAAGCAGGATGTTTTTTTAAGATAATGAACTAATTTAAAGGGGTTTTGTTAATCAGAAGAACTGTACCCACAAATATTTTAATGAATCAATATACCCCCCAAAATTACACATAATGCACAATTAACAGGCAAATAATATTTTATACTGAAAAAGGTTGCTCTCCATCTTTCCACAACATTTAATCAATGGTTCTTTTAGACAAGCATACTACCATAACTCAAACCTTTTCTTTCTTTTCTTAAATACAAGTGGGGAAAAAAGAAGAAAAAAGTCAGTTTTATTTATTTAAAAGTTCACAATCATAAATGAATATATACAGAAATTGTTTAGTAAAGTACACATGATAAAAATCATCAGAGGGCTTCCCTGGTGGCGCAGTGGTTGAGAGTCCGCCTGCCGATGCAGGGGACACGGGTTTGTGCCTCGGTCTGGGAAGATCCCACATACCGCGGAGCGGCTGGGCCTGTGAGCCATGGCCGCTTAGCCTGTGCGTCCGGAGCCTGTGCTCCGCAACGGGAGAGGCCACAACAGTGAGAGGCCCGCATACCACAAAAAAAAAAAAAAAAAAATCATCAGGAAGCACCAGCACTTCTTCATATTTTAACGTTTATCTCCTTACAGTCTTCTACTTATATAATGAAATACATAGCAGCATTAACAGTGTACATACAATTTTTTATTCCTACCTTCCTACTTTATACCATAAACCATAACAGCAATTTTTAAACCTTCCTGACTCATGAATGAGTTTAGGTTTTGTTATAGTTGTTGAAGGGGATCAGGACAGGATACCCCTAGATGTGCTGGTTTAACCTAAGAATTATTTTGAGCTGGAGGCATTTGAGTTCCTGAAATCCCTTATATATGCTAAAAGCAGAGCCTCCCAAAATAATAAAACTGTCATATACCCCTCCCGGTAGAAACTCTAACAGACATTATCATAATACATCATATCTCCCATCTATTCTCTTAAGGGCCTACTTATCTTTCCAAAAAGTTATTTGTTTTCCTTTAAGTGCCCTTTCTTGCTCTTCTCATCACCTACTAAGTTGGTATATAGCCTCAAATTCTAACCACCCCTTTGAGTTACTCATCACTGAGTTCTACTGAATGAATATGCATTGCATGTGTAAACAAACTGTTTTTTCCCTCCTGTTAATCTGTTTTAAGTATAATTCACAGGACCCAGCCAGGAGAGGTTCAATTAAGAACTGATTTCTCATCAGGAAGTATGGAAGCAAGAAGACACCAGAATTTCACTTAAAAAAAAAAAAAAACACTAGACTTATCCTGGTTATCATTTTGAAACATACAGAAATATCGAATCACTATGTTGCAGAACAGGAACTAACACAGTGCTGTAGGTCAATTATACTTCAAAAATAAACAAACACAAAGGAAGCAAGAATACACAATAGGGAAAAGACAATCTCTTCAATAAGTGGTGCTGGGAAAACTGGACAGCTACATGTAAAAGAATGAAAGTAGGACATTTTCTCACACCATATACAAAAATAAACTCAAATGGATTTAAAACCTAAATGTAAGACTGTAAAACCATAAAACTGGAAGAAAACACAGGCAGAACACTCTTTGACATAAATCATGGCAATATTTTTTTGGATATGTTTCTTAAGGCAAAGGAAACAAAAACAAAAATGAATAAATGAGACCTAATTAAACTTAAAAGCTTTTGCACAGCAAAGGAAACCATCGGCAAAACAAAAAGGACAATTCACCAAATGGGAGAAAATATTTGCAAATGATATGACCAATAACAGGTTAATATCCAAAATATATATAAACAGCTCATACAAATTAAATATTTTTTTAAAATCTGACTTTAAAATGGGCAGAAGATCTGAATACACATTTTTCCAAAGAAGACATACAGATGGCCAAACAGGCACATGAAAAGATGCTAATCGTTGGAGAAATGCAAATCAAAACCACAATGAGATATCACCTCATACCCGTCAGAATGGCTATCATCAAAAAGAACACAAATAACAAATGTTGGCAAGGATGTGGAGAAAAAGGAACCCTTGTACACTGTTGGTGGGAATGTAAACTGGTACAGCCACTGTGGGAAACAATATGGAGGTTCCTCGAAAAACTAAAAATAAAACTACCATATGATCCAGCAATCCCACTCCTGGGTATATATCTGAAGAAAACAAAAACACTAATTTGAAAAGATACATATACCCCAATGTTCATGGCAGCATTATGTACAATAGCCAAGATATGGAATCAACCTCAGTGTCCATCAGCAGACAAATGGATAAAGAAGATGTGGTACATATATACAATAGAATAAATACATATCAACATGGATGGACCTGGAAGGTATTGTGCTTAGTGAAATAAGACAGAGAAAAACAGATACTGTATGTTATTACTTATATGTGGAATCTAAAAAAATAAAACAAACAAATGAATATAACAAAACAGACACAGATTCACAAATATAGAGAACAAACTGGTGGTTACCAGAGGGGAGAGGGAAGGAGGGTGGGGCAAGATAGGGGTAGGGGATCAAGAGATACAAACTACTATGTATAAACTAAATAAGCTACAAGGATATATTGTACACCACAGGGAATATAGCCAATATTTTACAATAACTTTTTAAAAAAGCAAGCCAACCCATAATTCTCTATCAAGAAAAAATGCCCTTTAAAATTAAGTCAAAAAATATTTTCAGATAAAAGAAATTCATCTCCGCCATACCTTTACCATAAGAAATGCTAAACAAAGTTCTTTGGCCAAAAAGAAAATGACAGTACATGGTAACAATTCATACAAAGTAATGAAGAGCATCAGAAATGGTAACAATATGGGTAAATAAAATTACTATTACACTGTAATATATGGGCCTGTTCAAAGCAAAATAACATCACCTTGCGTAGATCTAATACACGTAACAGCTATTACGTAAAGGACATGAGTGGGTACGATGTGGACCTATATAACTGCAAACTTTCTACATTTTATGTGAATTGGTATAATACTGAGACTTGACTGTGAAAAATTAAAGGGTTTATACACTATAATCCCTAGAGTCACCACTGAACAAATAATGAAAAGAAGAATAGGTGAAAAGGTCAATAGGAAAAGTAAAGTAAAATTGTAAAACAGATTGAAATATAAAGGGGGGGAGTGGTATGGAGAACATAAGACCAAGAAATTAAGGGAATAAACATAAAAGGAAAGATCAAATGAAAGACACAAACCCAATCATACCAATGATTTCATTAACTATCAGTGGCTAAACAGCACAAGTAAAAAACAGAGACTTTCAGATTGGATAAAAAAGCAAGACCCATTTAACAAGCTATCTATAAAAGTATTATAAATATAAAGATGCCAAAAGGTTGAAAAGAAAAGGATATCTCGGGCTTCCCTGGTGGCACAGTGGTTGAGAGTCCGCCTGCCGATGCAGGGGATGCGGGTTCATGCCCCAGTCCAGAAGGATCCCACATGCCGCAGAGCGTCTAGGCCCGTGAGCCATGGCCGCTGAGCCTGCGCATCCGGAGCCTGTGCTCCGCAACGGGAGAGGCCACAACAGTGAGAGGCCCGCGTACCGCAAAAAAAAAAAGAAAAAAAAGAAACGGATATCTCACAGAAATAACAAGCCTAAGAAGAAAGGAATAGCTAAATTAAAATCAGATAAAACACATGTCAAAACAAAAGGAATTACTAAAGGTAAAAAACAGTATTTCTTTATGACAAAAGGGTCAGTTCATCAGGTAAAAATAACAGTAACAAATGTGTGTGTACCTAATAAGAGAGTTTCAAAATATATTAAAGAACAAAAGGGCAAAATTAAGAAAGACAATTCTACCATCACAAGAAGAGATAATAACCTGTCAGCAAATGACAAGGACAAAAAAAATTGTTTAAGAAAAATACCTTCAAATATCTTTAACTGTTATTTATACCACAATACAACCAACAAATGCAAATCATGTGCTTCTTTTCAAGTGCTGACCCAATAAAGTCTCAATACATTCTGAAAGAATGAAATCATAGAGTATGTTATATAAATGAAACAAAAATTACTAACTATGAGATAGCTAAAATAACCCAAGTATTTTGAAATTATACAATATATATATAAATAACCATGGGTAAGAAAGTGGAAGTGAAGTAGAAAATGCTTTCAAATGAATGACAATGAAAATTAAAAATATAAAATTTGTGAGATACAGCTATATCAATACTAAGAAAAATGCATACTTTGAAACACTTGAATTAGAGAAAAAAGGTAGAAAATCGATGATCTAAGCTTCCATCTTAGGAAATAAGAAAATTAAACACAAAGTAAGCAGAAGCAAATAATAAAGACAATCAGGAATCAATGAAATAGGGATTGGATGAAATGTAAAACAGGAAAACAATACTGAAGAAAAAAACTACGAAACAAAAATTTGACTTTTTGCAAACATCAATAAAATTGGTAACCATCCAGCCAGGCTGACCAAGAAAAGAAGAGAAGACCAAATTACCAATATCAGGAATGAAAGACAATATACAGATTCTATAGTTATTTAAAGGAAATTAGGGTTATGACAGAAAAAATAGTAAATGTGAAATTTTATGAAAGAGACAAACTCCTTGAAAGACAAAATAAAACTGAAACAAGAAGTAACAGAAAACCTGAATAGCCCTGTACATATTAGAGGAATTCAAATTGTAGTTAAAAACTATTCACAAAGAAACTCTAGGTCCAGCTGACTTTACTGATAAATTCTATTCAACACTGGAAGAAGAAATAATACCAACCCTATACATACACTCAGAAATAGAGAGGAGAGAACAATTCCCCACTCTTTTTATGAGGCCAGATTTATCCTGATGGAAAAAAATCAGAAGTTGTAAGAAGAAAATTAGAGTAATATCATTTATGAACAAAGATGCAAAAATGCTCAACAAATTATTACTACAATGAAGCCAACAACATATAAAAATGATAACAGATCTAACAGGGGTTTATCCAAGGAACAGCTTTAAAAAAAAAAAAGAATCAAGCAATGTACCTAACTGTATAACACATTAAGAAAGAAAATCCATAGACTCTCAATACAGGAAGGAATAATTACTTGACAAGTTCCATACCTATTCATTATGAATGAAAACAGGAACAACAAAAAAAAAAGAAATCTCAAAGTAAAACTAGTAACAGAAGGAAACTTCTTCAATCTGAATCTGTAAAAACTCTACAGTTAACATCGTATTCAAGGGTGAAAACTGAATGTTTTCCCCCAAAGACCAGGAACAACACAAGGATGTTCCCTTCTATTCAACACTATACTAGAGGTCCTTGCCAATCCAACAAGGCAAGAAAAAGATTAAGTAGTAACCACAGATTAGAAAAGAAAAATTGTATTTATCTGCAAGCAGCATGATAACGTACATAGAAAATCCTCTGAAATCTAGACCAAAGCTACCAGACCTAATAATTTATCAAGATAGCAGGATGCTAGGTAAATGTACAATAATCTTTTCTGCTCCTATACAATAGCAACAATAATTGGAAATAAAATTTTACGACGACTCCAATCACAACAGCATCAAAGAGTAAACTAGAGATAAACTTAACAAGGAAAAATGTGCGATGGAAACAATAAAACATTGCTGAAGAAAATTAAAGAAGACCTAAATAAATGGTGAGATATACCATGTTTGTGGACAAACAAATGCATTATTTTTAAAAAGAGATATTCTCCCCAAATTGGTCAATGCATACAATGCAGTCCCAATCAAAATCCTAGCAGGAGAAATTGGCAAATTGCTTCTAAACTGTATATAGAAAAGCAAACGACCTAGAAAAAAACAAAATTTTGAAAAAGAACACAGAAAACTTACACTGCTTGATTTCAAGACTAAAGTAGCAAAACAGTATGCTACTGGCTTTAAAATAGACATATAGGAGACCTTCAAGATGGCAGAGGAGTAAGACGTGTATATCACTTTCGTCTCCACAAATACATCAGAAATACAACTACATGTGGAACAACTCCTACAGAACACCTACTGAACGCTGGCAGAAGACCTCAGACTTCCCAAAAGGCAAGAAACTCACCACGTACCTGGGTAGGGCAAAAGAAAAAACAGAGACAAAAGAATAGGGACAGGACCCGCACCTCTGGGAGGGAGCTGTGAAGGAGGAAAAGTTTCCACACACTAGGAAGCCCCTTCACTGGTGGAGATGGGGGGAAACTTCGGAGCCACGGAGGAGAGCACAGCAACAGGGGTGCGGAGGGCAAAGCGGAGAGATTCCCGAACAGAGGATCGGTGCTGACCAGCACTCACCAGCCCGAGAGGCTACTCTGCTCACCCGCCGGGACGGGCAGGGGCTAGGAGCTGAGGCTCGGGCTTCACAGGTCAGATACCAGGGAGAGGACTGCGGTTGGCTGCATGAACACTGCCGGAAGCGGGTTAGTGTGCCACAGCTAGCCGGGAGGGAGTCCTGGGAAAACTCTGGACCTGCCTAAGAGGCAAGAGACCAATGTTTCAGGGTGTGCAAGGAGAGGGGATTCAGAGCACTGCCTAAATGAGCTCCAGAGACGGGCGTGAGCCACAGCTATCAGCACAGACCCCAGAGACGGGCAAGTAACGGTAAGGCACCTGCTGCAGCCACCAATAAGCCTGTGTGCAAGCACAGGTTACTATCCACACCTCCCCTCCCGGGAGCCTGTGCAGCCCTCCACTGCCAGGGTCCTGTGATCCAGGGACAACTTCCCCAGGAGAAAAAACGTCGCGCCTCAGGCTGCTGCAATGTCAGTCCGGCCTCTGCCGCGGCAGGCTCCATCCGCATTGCATACCCTTCCCTCCCCCTCGGCCTGAGTGAGCCATAGCCCCCTATTCAGCTGCTACTTTAACCCCGTCCTGAGTGAAGAACAGACGCCCTCAGGCGACCTACACGTAGAGGCGGGGCCAAATCCAAAGCTGAACCCCAGGAGCTGTACTAACAAAGAAGAGAAAGGGAAATTTCTCCCAGCAGCCTCAGGAGCAGCGGATTAAATCTCCACAATCAACTTGATATATCCTGCATCTGTGGAACACCTGAATAGACAATGAATCATCCCAAAATTGAGGCGGTAGACTTTGGGAGCAACTGTAGACTTGGGGTTTGCTTTCTGCATCTAATTTGTTTCCGGTTTTATGTTTATCTTAGTTTAGTATTTAGAGTTTATTATCATTGGTATATTTGTTTATTGATTTGGTTGCTCTCTTCCTTTTTTATATATATATATTTTTTTCTTTTTCTCTTTTTGTTAGTGTGTATGTGCGTGCTTCTTTGTGTGACTTTGTCTGTACAGCTTTGCTTTTACCATCTGTCCTAGGGTTCTGTCTGTCCGTTTTTCTTTTTATTATTTTTTTAGTATAGTTTTTAGCACTTGCTATCATTGGTGGATTTCTTTTTTGGTTTGGCTGCTCTCTTCTTTTTTATTACTTTTTAATTTTTTTATTTTTAATAATTTTCCTTCCCTCTCTCCCTCCCTTCCTTCCTTTTTCTCTCCCTTTTCTTCTGGGCCATGTGGCTGATACGGTCTTGGTGCTCCAGCCGGGTGTCAGGCCTCTGCCTCTGAGGTGGGAGAGCCGAGTTCAGGACAATGGTCCAACAGAGACCTCCAGGCTGCACATGAAATATCAAATGGCGAAACTGCTCCCAGAGATCTCCATCGCAACGCTAAGACCCAGCTCCACTCAACGACCAGCAAGCTACAGTGCTAGACACCCTACGGCCAAACAACTAGCAAGACAGGAACACAACCTCATCCATGAGCAGAGATGCTGCCTAAAATTAAAATAATAAGGTCACAGACACTCAAAAACACACCACCAGACATGGTCCTGCCCACCAGAAAGACAAGATCCAACCTAATCCACCAGAACACAGGCACGAATGCCCTCCACCAGGAAGCCTACACAACCCAGTGAATCATCCTTAGCCACTGGGGGCAGACACCAAAAACAACGGGAACTACGAACCTGCAGCCTGTGAAAAGGAGACCCCAAACACAGTAAGTTAAGCAAAATGAAAAGACAGAGAAACACACAGTAGACGAAGGAGCAACGCAGAAACCCACAATACCAAACAAATGAAGAGGAAATAGGCAGTCTACCTGAAAAAGAATTCAGAGTAATGATAGTAAAGATGATCCAAAATCTTGGAAACAGAACAGAGAAAATACAGGAAACATTTAACAAGGACCTAGAAGAACAGAGCAAACAAACAATGATGAACAGCACAATAAATAAAATTAAAAATTCTCCAGAAGGGATCAATAGCAGAAGAACTGAGGAAGAAGAACAGGTAAGTCACCTGTAAGATAAAACAGTGGAAATAACTACCACAGAGCACAATAAAGTAAAAAGCATGAGAAGAACGGAGGACAGCCTCAGAGACCCCTGGGACCACAGTAAATGCACTAACATTCGAGTTACAGGGATCCCAGAAGAAGAAGAGGAAAAGAAAGGGACTGAGAAAATATTTCAAGAGATTATAGTTGAAAACTTCCCTAATATGGGAAAGAAAACAGTTAATCAAATCCAGGCAGCACAGAGAGTCCATACAGGACAAATCCAAGGAGAAACACGCCAAGACACATATTAATCACACTATGAAAATTTAAGTACAAAGAAAAAATATTAAAAGCAGAAAAGGAAAAACAACAAATAACATACAAGGGAATCTCCATAAGGTTAACAGCTGATCTTTCAGCAGAAACTCTGCAAGCCAGAAGGGAGTGGCAGGACATACTTAAAGTGATGAAAGGGAAAAACCTACAACCAAGATTACTATACCCAGCAAGGATCTCATTCAGATTCAACGGAGAAATTAAAACCTTTACAGACAAGCAAAAGCTAAGAGAAGTCAGCACCACCAAACCAGCTTTACAACAAATGCTAAAAGAACGTCTCTAGGCAGGAAACACAAGAGCAGGAAAAGACCTACAATAACAAACCCAAACAATTAAGAAAATGGTACCAGGAACACACATATCGATAACTACCTTAAATGTAAATGGATTACATGCTCAAACCAAAAACACAGACTGGCCGAATGGATACAAAAACAAGACCCATACATATGCTGTCTACAAGAGATCCACTTCAGACCTAAGAACACATAGAGACTGCAACAGAGGGGACGAAAAAAGATATTCCATGCAAATGGAAATCAAAAGAAAGCTGGAGTAGCAATTCTCATATCAGACAAAATATACTATAAAATAAAGACTTTTACAAGAGACAAAGAAGGAAACTACATAATGACCAAGGGATCAATCCAAGAAGATATAACAATTGTAAATATTTATGCACCCAACATAGGAGCACTTCAATACATAAGGCAAATCCTAACAGCCATTAAAGGGGAAATCGACAGCAACACAATCACGGTAGGCGACTTAAAGCTTTAAAACAAGCTTTAAATGGAATTAATTGATATTTACAGGACATTCTATCCAAAAACAACAGAATACACTTTCAAGTGCTCATGCAACATTCTCTAGGACACATCATATCCTGGATCACAAATGAAGCCTTGGTAAATTTAAGAAAACTGAAAACACATCAAGTATCTTTTCCAACGACAACACTACGAAACTAGATATCAATTACAGGAAAAAGTCTGTAAAAAATACAAACACATGGAGGCTAAACAATACACCACTAAATAACCAAGAGATCACTGAGGAAATCAAAAAGTGCCTAGAAACAAATGACAATGAAAACACAACGACACAAAACCAATGGGATGCAGAAAAAGCAGTTCTAAGAGGGAAGGTTATAGCAATACAATCCTACCTCAAGAAACAAGAAACATTTCAAATAAACAACCTAACCTTACACCTAGAGCAATTACAGAAAGAAGAACAAAATAAACCCCAACGTTACCAGAAGGAAAGAAATCATAAAGATCATACCAGAAATAAATGAAAAAGAAATGAAGGAAACAATAGCAAAGATCAATAAAACTAAAAGCTGGTTCTTTGAGAAGATAAACAAAATAGATAAACCATTAGCCAGACTCAATAAGAAAAAAAGGGAGAGGACTCTAATCAATAGAATTAGAAATGAAAAAGGAGAAGTAAAAACTGACACTGCAGAATACAAAGGATCATGAGAGATTACTAAAAGCAACTCTATGCCAATAAACTGGACAACCTGGAAGAAATGGACAAAGTCTTTGAAAAGCACAACCTCCCAAGACTGAAACAGGAAGAAACAGAAAATATAAACAGACCAATCACAAGCACTGAAATTGAGACTGTGATTAAAAATCTTCCAACAAACAAAAGCCCAGGACCAGACGGCTTCACAGGCGAATTCTATCAAACATTTTGAGAAGAGCTAACACCTATCCTTCTCAAACTCCTCCAAACTACAGCAGAGGGAGGAACATTCCCAAACTCATTCTACGAGGCCACCATCACCCTGATACCAAAACCAGACAAAGATGTCACAAAGAAAGAAAACTACAGGCCAATATCACTGATGAACACAGATGCAAAAATTCTCAACAAAATAATACAAACAGAATCCAACAGCACATTAAAAGGATCATACACCATGGTCAAGTAGGGTTTACCCCAGGAATGCAAGGATTCAATGTACGCAAATCAATCAATGTGATAAACCATATTAACAAACTGAAGGAGAAAAACCATATGATCGTCTCAATCAATGCAGAAAAAGCTTTTGACAAAATTCAATACCCATTTATGATAAAAACCCTACAGAAAGTAGGCATAGAGGGAACTTACCTCAACATAATAAAGGCCATATATGACAAACCCACAGCCAACCTCATTCTCAATGGTGAAAAACTGAAACCATTTCCTCTAAGATCAGGAACAAGACAAGGTTGTCCATTCTCACCACTATTATTCAACATAGTTTTGGAAGTTTAAGCCACAGCAATTAGAGAAGAGAAAGAAATACAAGGAATCTAAATCAGAAAAGAAGAAGTAAAACTGTCACTCTTTGTAGATGACATGATACTATACATACAGAATCCTAAAGATGCCACCAGAAAAGTACAAGAGCTAATCAACGAATGTGGTAAAGTACCAGGATACAAAATTCATGCACAGAAATCTCTTGCATTCCTATACACTAATGATGAAAAATCTGAAAGAGAAATTAAGGAAACATGCCCATTTACCACTGCAACAAAAAGAATAAAATATCTAAGAATAAACCTACCTAAGGAGACAAAAGACCTGTATGCACAGAACTATAACACACTGATGAAAGAAATTAAAAATGATACAAACAGATAGAGAGATATACCATGTTCTTAGATTGGAAGAATCAACATTGTGAAAATGACTATACTACCCAAAGCAATGTACAGATTCAATGCAATCCCTATCAAACTACGAATGGCATTTTTCACAGAACTAGAACAAAAAAATTCACAATTTGTATGGAAACACAAAAGACCCTGAAGAGCCAAAGTGATCTTGAGAAAGAAAAAGAGCTGAAGGAATCAGGCTCCCGGCCTTCAGACTATACTACAAAGCTACAGTAATGAACAGTATGGTAGTGGCAGAAAAACAGAAAGATAGCTCAATGGAACAGGATAGAAAGACCAGAGATACACCCACACACATATGGTCACCTCATCTTTGATCAAGGAGGTAAGAATATACAATGGAGAAAAGACAGCCTCTTCAGTAAGTGGTGCTCGGAAAACTGGACAGCTACATGTAAAAGAATGAAATTAGAACACTCTCTAACACCATACACACAAACACACAAAAAAAAACTCAAAATGGATTAAAGACGTAAGTGTAAGGCCAGACACTATAAAACTCTTAGAGGAAAACATAGGCAGAACACTCTATGACATAAATCACAGCAAGATCCTTTTTGACCCATCTCCTAGAGAAATGGAAATAAAAACAAAAGTAAACAAACGGGACCTAAGGAAACTTAAAAGCTTTTGCAGAGCAAAAGAAACCATAAACAAGATGAAAAGACAACCCTCAGGGGCTTCCCTGGTGGTACAGCGGTTGAGAGTCCGCCTGCCGATGCAGGGGACGCGGGTTCATGCCCCGGGCCGGGAAGATTCCACATGCCACGGAGCGGCTGGGCCCGTGAGCCACGGCCGCTGAGCCTGCACCTCCGGAGCCTGTGCTCTGCAACGGGAGAGGCCACAACAGTGAGAGGCCCATGTACCGCAAAAAAAAAAAAAAAAAAAAAAAGAAAAAGAAAGAAAAGACAATCCTCAGAATGGGAGAATATATTTGCAAATGAAGCAACTGACAAAGGATTAATCTCCAAAATTTACAAGCAGCTCATGCAGCTCAATATCAAAAAAACAAACAACCCAATCCAAAAATGGGCAGAAGACCTAAATAGACATTTGTTCAAAGAAGATATACAGATTGCCAACAAACACATGAAAGGATGCTCAACATCACTCATCATTAGAGAAATGCAAATTAAAACTACAATGAGGTATCACCTCACACCAGTCAGAATGGCCATCATCAAAATATCTACAAATAATAAATGCTGGAGAGGGTGTGGAGAAAAGGAAACACTCTTGCACTGTTGGTGGGAATGTAAACTGATACAGCCACTGTGGTGAACAGTATGGAGGTTCCTTAAAAAACTACAAATAGAACTACCATACGACCCAGCAATCCCACTACTGGTCATATACCCTGAGAAAAACATAATTCAAAACGAGTCATGTACCAAAATGTTCATTGCAGCTCTATTTACAATAGCCAGAACATGGAAGCAACCTAAGTGTCCATCAACAGATGAATGGATAAAGAAGATGTGGCACATATATACAATGGAATATTACTCATCCATAAAAAGAAACGAAATTGAGTTATTTGTAGTGAGGTGGATGGACCCAGAGACTGTCATACAGAGTGAAGTAAGTCAGAAAGAGAAAAACAAATACCATATGCTAACACATATATATGGAATCTTAAAAATTAAAAAAAAGAGAAGGTTCTGAAGAACCTATGGGCAGGACAGGAATAAAGATGCAGACATAGAGAATGGACTTGAGGACACGGGGAAGGGGAAGGGGGAAGGGTAAGCTGGGACGAAGTGAGAGAGTAGCATGGACATATATACACTACCAAATGTAAAATAGATAGCTAGTAGGAAGCAGCCACATAGCACAGGGAGATCAGCTTGGTGCTTTGTGACCACCTAGAAGGGTGGGATAGCGAGGGTGGGAGGGAGATGCGAGAGGGAGGAGATATGGGGATATATGTATATGCATAGCTGATTCACTTTGTTTTAAAGCAGAAACTAAGAGACCATTGTAAAGCAATTATACTCCAATAAAGATGTTAAGAAAAGAAAAAGGAAAAAAAAGAAAGAAAAAATAGACATATAGAACATAACGTAACAGGGAATATAACAGAGGATCTAGCAATAGACACAAAACTAAATTGTCAACTGATTTTTATCTAAGAGGAAATAAACAGTAAATCAAATTTGAAAGGACAGTCTTTCCAATGAATGATGCTAGAACAACTGGATATGTGTTCAAGGGGTGGGGAAGAACACTGATGCTCATCTCACATCATGAACAACCTGAAATGTATCATAAACCAAAATTTAAGAAATGTGATTATAGAACTCCTGGGGAAAAAAAGCTGAGGAAATGTTTATGATCTTCAGGTAGGCAAAGAGTTCTTAGCAGAACACAAAAACCACAAGGTATAAAAGAAAAAAATTATTAAATGGACTTCATCAAAATTATAAATATTTGCTCGTAAAAAGGAACAAGTAAGAAAACAAAAAGCAAACCACAGACTGTGAAAAAGTATTTGCAAAACATATCTGACAAAGGGAATATGCAAAGAGCCCATGCAACTCAATTAATAATACACAAAAAGAAGTTAAAAATCAGCAAAAGATGTGAACAGATAATAACAAAAGGTACATGAAAGGCCAATAGCACATAGAAGATGCTCAACATCACTATCATTGGGGAAACGCAGATAAAACCAAAATGAAAACCCACTACTTACTTACTAGAATGGCTAAAGTTAAAAAGATTGAAAGTACCGAGTGATATCCAAGATGTAGAACAATTGAGAATCTCATATATTGCTAGTAAGAATGTGAAGTGGTACAGCCACTTTGTAAAAGTTTGGCCGTTAACTCTACAACTGCAATGTGACCCAGCATTTCCAAATCCTAGGTATATATACCAAGGGAAGTGAAAACCTATGTCTACACAAAAACAAATAATGTTCACTGAACTTCATTCATGCTTATCAAAAGCTGGACACAACCCTAATGTTTGTCAACTAATAAATGGGAAAATTAATTGTGGTATAATCATTCTATTAGATACTACATAACAATGAAAAGGAACACAATACTGATACACACAAGAACATGGATGAATCTCAAAAACAGTATGCTAAATTAAAACAAAAAAATACATGCTATTTGAATCCAGGTGTGTGACATTCTAGGAACGGCAAAATTAGAGACTCCAGAAAGCATATACACAGATAACTGGTTGCCTGGGACCAGGGGTCAAGAATGGGAATCAACTGTAAAGGGGGACAATGGAACACTTTGAGTGATAGAAACATTCTATATCTTAATTGCAGTAATGATTACACAACCCCATATAAATTGCCGAAATGCAGCAAATTTGAACACTTAAAATAATGTAAATGATACTTCAAAAAAGCCGGAGAGAAAAATCATCAGCTATTTTTGTGGAGTTAATTAGTTTATTTGGAAAAACAAGCAACAAAGAAAGGACAGCCAGGGAAACCCTAGAAACAAGAACAATGGGGAAAGGGTGCCACAGCACTACCGTATACATACTGTATATGTAGTGTAAACCTATTCCAAAACCTCTGTAAGTAAAATAGTATAGCATTAATTCATGAACAGACTAATGAAACAGACCACAGAAAATATAAGTAGACAAAACTTCATATGAAAATTTAGCATACAACTAAGGCAACATCTCAAATTAGTACGGAAAAAATGAAATTTTTTAACAATATATTATGTTGGGATAATTAGCCATAGGCAAAGAATAAACTTAGATGTTCCTCACACTATAAATCAGGGATAAATCCCAAATGGATCAGAGATTTAAATTAAAAACTAAAACCATTTAAGTACTAAAAGAAAATGTGGATGAATTTCTCTAACACCTGGGAGTGAGGAAAAAACTATCCTAGATTCAACATGCAGGTGCAATTTAGAAAAAGACTGATAAATTTGACTAGATAGAAATAACTTCTGCATGGACAAAAACAAACACACAAAAGCAAAATAAAACAATAAATGAAAACTGCAATTTTTATCACAAATAAAGGATAAATATAGATCATACATAAAATATGGCTATACAAAACAGAAAGAAAACAATGGCCCAACTGAAGAGAAATGAACAAATATTTCAAAGAAAAGGAAACACAAATAGTCTTTAAACTTCAATTAAAAATTCAATTAAGAAAATGCAAGTTAAAAACAAGACACCATTTCTCACCTATCAGATTTCACAAAAAGCCTGCTGACATAAACTTTCTTGGTTAAGACCAAGGGGAAACAAGAGCTCCCAAAGGAGTGGTTCACACCACTAGACCCAGCAATCCCAATTATCAAGGAATCTATACCAAAGAGAATCTATACCAAAGAACACTAACAAAAAGACACTTTTACTATTTACTGCAGTACTACCTGTACTGAAGCAACTGATTGAATAAACAATGGAAGAAATCACCATGACACTGGATTAGGCAAAGATTTCTTAGCTACAAAACCAAAAGCCCAAGCAATGAAAGAAACAGTTGAGAAATTGGATGTCATCAAAATTTTTAATTTTTGCACTTCAAACTATACTATCAAGAAAATGAAAATATAAGCCACAGACTTTGAGAAAATATTTGCAAATTATATATCCGATAAGGGGTTGTATCCGGAATGTATAAAGAACTCTTACAACACACCAATTTTTTTTTTTTTAAGTTTTCGGCCGCGCCACGCAGCCATGTGGGATCTTAGTTCCCAGATCAGAGATCAAACCCATGCACCCTTCATTGGAAGCGTGGAGTCTTAAACACTGAACCGCCAGGGCAGTCCCAACACACTAATTTTTTAAAAAACAAATTTAAAAATCAGCAAAGGTTTACAGAGGCATTTCACCAAAGAATATACACAAATAGCTAATGTGGTCATTAAACAGTGCTCAACATCAGTCTTTAGGAAAATGCAAATAAAAACTGTAATAATGAGGATATGGAGAAACTGTTACCCTCATACACTGCTGGTGAGAATGTAAAATGTTACAGCCACCCTGGAAAACAATTTTGGCAGTTACTCAAAATGTTAAACATAGATTTACTTTACAACCTGGCAATTCCACCCCTGGTTATTTACCGAAGAGAACTGAAACTATATATGTCCACACAAAAACTTGTATACAGATGTTCACAGGAGCATTATTCACAATAGCCAAAAAGTAGAGACAACTAAAATGCTCAACTGATGAATGGATATATAAAATATGGTAAAACCACACAATGGAATATTATTAGATAATAAAAAGGAATAAAGTATTAATACATGCTACACATGGATCAACCTTAAAAATATATGCTTAGTGAAAGAAGTCAGTCACAAAAGACTACATATTATATGATTCAATTTATATGAAATATCCAGAAAATACAAATACACAGAGACAGAAAGTAGATTAGTACCCGCCAGGGGTTGGGCATGAGGTTTCATTACGGTGAGATAGACATGTCCTAAAGTAAGACTTTGGTTATGGTTGCACAACTCTGGAAATTTACTAAAAGTCACTGAATGGCATAAAGAAGTTGAATTTTATGGTATTTAATTACACTTCAATAAGCTTTAAAAAGAAGAAAAGATAAGCCATAGACTAGAAAAGATATTTTCAATATATTTTTTAAATTACCAAAATATACTGTTAAAACTTCTACATATCAAAAAGAAATATAAATTAGGCAATAGAAAGAATAAAATCCACCTTAAAAATCTGAAATGGCAATTCAGATAAAGAAACCCCACTGGGTCAGTAAACTTATACTTCAAAGTAAACATGATGTGAAAGATTAACCTGTCCAGGTAACTTTATGCACTGCTCAAACTAAGAAAATAGATGATTCATTGCTGTGCACAGTTCTTCATTTAGGTACTGGTCTTTTAAAAAATGGTTAGGTTCAGCTGCCCTCAGAGCTCCAATTATAGACAGACTATACCAATAAAGATTTTCATTTATGCCTTCCCTTTTCAGCCTGATACAGCCATCTTCAGACTTCTTTTATTCCTAGGTACCAACTTAAGACAACTGAAGAATCATTTTGTTGCCATTTCATTTTAATGGCTTTAACTTTCACACTTTGGATCGTCTTTGGCCAACAAACTGTGTCAGAATAATCTAATTCTTTTAACAAAATACAAGTTGATCATACAAGACAGCACAAATGAAGAACACTCATTTCTCCCTTTCCAATCCCTTTTGCCTAGAAGTAATATTTTCAATTAACAAAACAAAAAAGCAAGAGCACAATTCGTTTTGAGTATAAACAGCAGTAATCTGCCAGAGAAGAGAAGGGGAGGGAAGAGGAGAAGGGAAGGGAAGGGAAGGGGAAGAGGGAAAGAGGGGAAGGGAAGGGGTATGCAAATGTGCACTAACCTTCCAGTAGTCAGATTGTAAACTGTAGTACCTCTGGTATGCAGATAATGCTGAAAGAAGGAAAATAAGCATGAGTCACAATTATGTCCCATTTCAAAATCAATTAACAAGTTTTAAGAAACATTACAACAAAATTCCCATCATACCCACCTCCCAGCAGATAGTGATATTTAAAACCAAACAATTTAAACTCTGGGGCATCCCTACTCATAGTCAGACATGGTAACAAATGTCCAATATATAGGAGTTCAAGGAAGTAAAACCATGGTCACATTTCAGACCTGCACTTGAACAGAATCTGGGCAACCTCTTGAATCAACTTGAACTTCCTCAGAGACCAAATCTGATAAATGGATTAATACTCCAGAATGTGATGGGTCGTTTGTTCTAACAAGGGATCTCACTTCCAAAAATGACTAAGAGGGCTTCCCTGGTGGCGCAGTGGTTGAGAGTCCGCCTGCGGATGCAGGGGACACGGGTTCCTGCCCCGGTCCGGGAAGATCCCACATGCCGCGGAGCCACTGGGCCTGTGAGCCATGGCCGCTGAGCCTGTGTGTCCGGAGCCTGTGCTCCGCAACGGGAGAGGCCACAACAGTGAGAGGCCCACATACCTCAAAAAAAAAAAAAAAAAAAAGACTAAGAGCTCAACCACCTCAAAGAGCAAAGGAACTACAGTTGACTCTTGAACAACACAGACGTAAGAGGCACTGACCTCCGCACAGTAGAAAAGCCAAGTATAACTTATCGACGGCTCTCTGGATCCGCAGTTCTGTATCCTCGGATTCAACCGACCGCAAGATCATGTAGTGCTATAGTATTTACTACTGAAAAAATTCCATGTGTAAGTGGACCTGCGAAGTTCAAACCCCTGTTGTTCAAGGGTCAACCGTACTCCTTTTGTGCTGCTCCCTTTCATACAATCAAAAAAGAAAAAAACCCAGCCCACAATTACCTTACCCCAAACTCCAACTCAATTCCAAAATAGGGCATCCCATACCCCTAAATCCATCTCAAGGTATAACAGGCTCTGGAAGAAATTAAACTACAGTCGTCCCTCAGTATCTGCAGTGGATTGGTCCCAGGATCCGCCGTAGATACCAAAATCCACTGTGATCACATCCCACAGTCGGCCCTGCATGTGCACGGATTCCACATCCACGGATGATAAAAATAGCAGTACATATATGTACTGAAAAAATCCCACGTATAAGAGGACCTGCAAGGCTCAAACCTGTGCTGTTCAACAGTCAACTGTAGAGCTTGTCAATCCAAAAACTCAGTGAGGGGCAGGCAGTAACAAAGTAAAGTAAAGGTTATACATGCACATTAGAATTGGTAGAGAGCCTTTTTTTAAAAACTCATGAGCAATAAATAAGTCACGGGGGTGTAATGTGCAGCATGATGACTATAATTAATAATACTGTATTGCATATTTGAAAGCTGCTAAGAGTAAATCTTAAAAGTTCTCATCACAAGAAAAAATACTATAACTGTGTATAGTGACAGATGTTAACTAGACTTAACTATGATCATTCCACAATATATGCAAACATCAAATCATTATGTTATATACCTGAAACTAATAGTTATATATCAATTATACCTCAATTTTTAAAAAGAGTAACATTTTCAAATAAGATTTTCAACACGTGTAAAAAAATTTTATACTGAAAAAAAATGGGGAGGGTGGAAATTAACATTTTCTAAAACTCCAGGTATGTTTTCATACTGTTCATCAGTAAGCAGCCAAAATGAATACCATATAGAATACCACATAGAGAACTTCCTGAATATGTTCAAATTAGAGAAGCATCACCCAAAAACATCATCACGTATCCGAACAAGTAACTTATTTGAATTATGTTCATCTTTTTTGCACAAAGATGATGCCAACCAACCTATCACTGGAAGGACATTTAGACTGTAATTTTTCCAGTTCTGAGGAAGAGGTGATTTCAAGCCATCTTCTGTTTTCTAGTTCTTCATACATGAGTGTAGCTAGCTCATAAAGATCACTGATTAATGGTTTTCTAAAAAGAAAAGCAAACCAACTTACCAAGCTAGACAGAACAGAATAGTCAAATAAGGTTTGACGGATTTATAGAGAACAGTCATGGAAAAGGTGTTTTCTCTCTACTGCCTGATGTGAACAAGGAAGCATATATCACCAACTGCCACCACAGGGGAACTATTCTTAAGATGAAGCCCACAGAAGATAGCAGCAGAAACAGATGGAAAGTACTGGATACTTCTAGACTTCGAACTATATCTAGTGCACAACTCACCTATGAACCTTCAATTATATGAGGGAATAAATCTCCTTATTGTTTAAGCTAGAATCAAGTCTTTGATATTTGTGCCTCCTAACCAAGAGAAGCCAGGGTCCCTGACAATTTTGTGCAATCACCATATCAAGCCTGGACTGCCCTTTTAACGGGAATTTCAACAAACTTGAAGGGTATGTTTCCAATAACATGAATAACAATATATATTACATGACTTCATAAAATTCCCATTTTAGAATTTGAAGAGCCCTTAAAGAGACAGTATGATGTAACTGAAACCGAGGTACCTACGTGAACCGAAGAAGCCTATGTGATTATCAATTGGGAGAAACATGGCATCCATACTACAATATGATGAATTGAGAAATAAATACAAGCCCTCAAATTCAAAGTCACAAAAGTAAATGCTCCAAACTTCAAGCACAGATTTGTAAATGAGACACTTCAATGAGCATTTGTTATCTTTCCATTCATTTACACATTTCTCAACAATTATACTTTACTCCATTAGGCCTAGGATCCTATATTTTAAGAAAGACCTTAACATATTTAACATTTTTCCTAATCCAAATAAATCATTAAAACTCTACAAGTACCCACCACCGGAGTCTCTCTAATGAAATCCTTTTAACCAAAGCACAGTCCTTATTTCCAATCTTTAAGTCAGTTACCTATTGTGAAAATAAATTCCTACTCCACTGTAACTAGATTTTCCTTAAGTCCTTAATAGAGAATGAGGGAAATCATTTATTTGGACATACTTATAATGCTTAAAACCAGTTTCAGGATTGTACCATCTGTCTAATGGGCTTTTCCTTCCCTAAATCACCTAATCTTCACTTGGAGATCCCTCAGTTATTTACTGGCTCCAGAAGTCCTTGTTCATCCCACTAGGAAATCTTTTTAACAGTACTTCAGGCAAGACTGTCCTTTTCTTTTGCCACTTAACCAAGAATGGTGTGCTCAAACATATTAATTTCAACTCTCTATCAACCAATTTCCAAAGGTCAGATATTTTTAATCGTTGGAATCAACTTTATTTATGGACAGACTTTTTTCATAATTCTGAGTTTTATTTTGTTTTTAAATAAGCCCATTTAGTCTGTGTAGACTTAAAAAAAGAGAGAAAAATATAATGAATTTAAAGGATTATAGAAAACTGGCAGAGTACTAACAAAGTAACCAGGTCTAAAAAAATTAAATGCAAAAGAAAACAAGCAAAAATACAAATGCAAATAAGAAGGAAGTTAAATTTAACTTTCTGCCAGAAAAAGGGAGTCTCCTTCAGAGTAAGATGCAACAGAAATGCAAGGAAGAAACAGATTTAAAATTCAATCTACACTCACATTAGACTATGCACTAACTGCAGGCAGAACTCAGCATTTCTCTTTTCATCTCTAGCCCAGTGTATAACACTATAGGCAGCAGGTTAGCTGCTCACGGGTGAGTCTATGGGTATGGAAGGGAAGGAAAGGAAAGAAGTACAAGTAAATCTGTCAATTGCACTGACTGTCATCTTTAGGCCAGAACAAGTTGTGACTGCCTAAGATTATTATTAGGTCAAAAGATCTTTGATTATTTTTATCTGAGGCTGAACTAAAAAGTTGTATTTATACCCTGGGATAAATGAGATCTCAGAGAGCTTATACTAACTGTTTCACTGTATATAAATGACTGATGTACCTAACTCCCTAGCACCTTTCTGCCTTCTCAAATCTATGACTGCCTAAAACACATCTTCTCTTGTATGTAGTATTAATACACATTAACATTTGAAAAACCCTCTGGATAGTATCCAACACGACAGACCTTTGTTCCTAAGATTACAGAGACAAGCAGACAGGAAGTTGGAAAAGCAAAGAAACGAATATTGGAATCCTTTTACTCCTCTATCAGCATCTTCACTGAGGTTTTCAAGTCAAATTAACACATCTACTGAGATCTCAGATTTACTACTTCTTTGTCGTCATTAAAATAATATACTCTTCGAGGTCTTTATTTTTATTTTTTTATTTTTTTGGCCACGCAGCATGCGAGATCTTAGTTCCCCAACTAGGGATCGAACCTGTGCCCCCTGCAGTGGAAGGGCAGAGTCTCAAGCACTGGACCACCAGGGAAGTCCCTCCTTGAGGTTTTTAATATCGCACATTTGGTTTACTACAAGAACCATCAAGTAGCTGTCTTATTTGTATTCCTTCAATGTGTTCTACCACCAGCTCTCTAGTTCTTGAAGCTACAACTTTTGCTCGTTGCCTGGATATGAACTGACAACCTGGGTTATGGTCACTATTTTTTTCCCTTGGGTTATTTTTCTCAATTGCATTTTCTAATTCTAGGCCACAAGTAGATTGAACAAAATCAATTATGCCCAAATTGTGATGAGAGGGAGTGGAGGCACAGTGATTTGTTTATATCAGTAAATACGTTTAAATAAAGTTATATGGAGAAAGAGGGTACAATGACTACAAATGCAATGAAACACATGAATGATCACCTTAACTGTATCAGCTTTCAGAAAGATACATCATATTCATTCTATGTATATTACATGCCAGTTTATGTCAGTATTCTGGATTTTCATTTCATTTTACTATTTCAACACAAAGTAAATTTGTATCATATATACTATGCAAACTACCCCAATGACTATCTGAAAGAACTTTTAAACAAAGAGCAGATTCTTACAAGAATCACAACCTTTAGTTCCAACAACCATGACAATAAAGAGATGAACCATGCAAGGATCCAAAAAAAGGCAATTTTTGGAGAAGCCAAACTCAAGATCTATTATTGGAAAACATGCACTTTATGTCCTTATACTATATATATCCTAGGATGGAGTGTTGTCATTCCACCCAAGAAACATAGAAAGAGAGAAAGACAAAAAGAGCTCACCAACTCTGACTTAAGACTTCTCCACATAAGCAACTCTTAGCATGTAACTTGCCCTAGCCATTTATAATCACTGAGGAACTAAAACAACCAAAACCTACTTTGCCCAAAAGTGATAGACAATGCAACAAATGACCAATTACTTGAAGGAAGGAGGAAAGGGAGAAAGATCTATCATCAGGTGGAATTTCAGGGAAAACTTCCAGCTCACCACAAACCATGAAGAAACTATCTGTAAAAGTGTCAAGGTTTTCATACTAATATCAGGAATGATTAATTATTGTATCTCCTTCAACTAATTTTTTTACTTCTGGAATTTTTACTATCTGCACCCCAAGTCTCTTACCTCAGAGTTTCTATCTTTTTATAATTTTGCTGTGTACTGAGGTATTTTACTACCGGATTTTCTAAGCAATCAACTTAACTTAATGACGATTCTCTCCTATAATCTGCCATACATATTCACAAATATTTACACATAATTTCTATTAATTAAACTGCTCCTGAGACCCATCACATATATTCACAAGAATATACACTTGTCCTTCAGCCCGGGGTTCTCTGTCTCTCAGGTTGTTCTTCAACTCAAAGAAGAGAAATCACAGTACCATCTCCATGGCTTAAGGCAGTCTGTCTGACAGCCCCATCAGCTGTTTGGTTCAGCTGAGGTTGACAGGTTAGCCGTGGGGGTAGGAGTGGAAAGGAGGTATAGACACTATAAGGAACCACTCAAATCCCACTTCAAGGAAGGACTGTTGGCAGTCTTGCGTACAAGAGAGCCTCTAGCAGTGAGTTGTCTTAAGTTGAGGAGAGCAACCTTGCCTGAGGTCACACTCCTTCCCATGTCCAGTATGGAATGAATGGAGTATAAAGGCCTGGTCATCTTGGCCCAACCAGTGATAGCCATTCTAGCTCCGGGGCTCCCCATGGAGTTGGCCAAGGCTGTCACAGCTTAACTTCTCCCTCTGTCCAATCCTGGTTCCATTTCCCACCTTCCACAGTGCTGATCCTAAAGGTACTCCTTACTAAACATCTTGTATGCTAAACTCACTGCAGAGGAATCCAACCAACAACAGGCTAAGTGCAATAAGCCTCCAGCCTCCATTTTCCCGCAATCCTCTAACCCATTACTTTTTCAGGACAAATTCCTAGAAGGCTAATAACCAAATCAAGTGATGGAAAATTTTTTAAATTCTTCATACATATTACCAACCAGAAAGACTAAAAAATGTTTTATAAGGTCTTTTTATCTTCTTCTTCAAATTCCTCTGAAATGAAAAGGTAATTTTTAATTAATAAATCCATAACAGTAAAGACAATGAAAGTATACTATCTGTAGATCAGAAATTTTTAGAAATTCATATAAGACAGGAAGTAGATGAGATCAGAATAAGAAATAAGGGCAGAAAAACCACAGTCCAAAATGTACACAAAATATTTTCTAGCATTTTCTACTCCAAAAGTAGAAGCAGTTTTTCATAAGGAACCCCAAACTCTGAAAATTTCACGCACAAGAGGACTCAGGACAGTATTTAAAGAACTGTCCTCAGGATAAACAGGGCCAGTAAATCCCCCACATACATACATCTGAGCAGTCTACTCACATGTTCACTGAATAGTTTATGTTTATTTCCCAGTAAGTTATGGTTTGTAATCTGTTCTCTAAAAATAAACATCTATTTGTTTGGGGCTAGAGGTTCTCATCTTGTACTGGTTCCAAAGAAAAAAGGAGAAAGTAGCCTGAGGTAACAAATGTCTCCATAAATTGGTGATGATGGTGATGATGTGTGGAAGGGGCTACTAGAGACTGGCTCTAGTCTGGGACTTCTGGGAAGACAGTGAAGAGAATGGATAGAAAGATTTCAATAATTAGTATTTTTAAAGGATTTTTTTTAAGTGGGAATGTGGTCAATAAAGCCTCAAGGATGAATTCAAACAACTCTCGTCTAGGAAATAAGCAGCCATCAGCTTGAAATACTAAAATATACTGAAATACAAATGTATACCTCTGCATTCATTCTCTCCTTCCTCTTCTTCCTATTACAAATTATCAATGGCCAGTTCATCTACACAACAGCAAACGGGTCGCAGAGCACACCTTTTCAAGGACTTAAATCCTTGGGTTACCCTTCTCTTCTCCCATCTTTCTAGATTACTCCTACAAGCTAGTTTGCCAGCACTGTCTAGTTGCCACATGCCCCCACCACACCTTCCAAAAAAGAAAACACCTCCAAAACAACTATCCCTGGATTCTTCATTACCTTCACAGCCAAACATTTTATAAATGGAAAATGTAGCTAAATTCATAGACTAATAAAGTTTTAAAAGCTTTTTTTTAATTTATTTGTTTGTTTATTTATTTATTTATTTTAAATGACCACTAAGCAATAAGGACATACAGCCACATATGCAAACCTAATTTTCAAGTCTGGGTCTCTGTTTATATGCTCTAAAACTAGTGCGCTCTCCAAATAAAAGGTGCAGCAATGAAAAATCAGATTGCACAGAACTCTGTATTATTTCTTTTGTATAATTCTTTCCTTTAAATAAGTTACTGTTTTAATTAAAATATCTAATAGATTGTTAAATAATTATCAATACCTATTACCCTGAAGTCACTTTGCTAAGTATTAACCAGTTTCACACAGGAATCCCAAAACCCCTGAGCAGCTACCACATCCTCCCCTCATTTTACAGATTACAGATAGAAGCTCAGGGATGTTTATAATCTGTTAAAAAGTAATGTAGCTGAACCACAGAGATGAGCTGGGGAATAAGCCTAATTTCAAACCCCACAGCATACCTGTCTCAAAGTAAAATTGTACTTTCATTAGGAAAGTATTCACTTGACCTAACATAATTAAACACGAACAATCCTTCGCTCTAGCCCTGAACAACCTTTCAGTTGTTCAGCCCACCTAAATACATTTGTGGAAAACAAGCATAAGTCCATCCACTCCACATTAAAATGTTTACTATCATCAAAAGGTTAAAATGTTATTGATTATAAGAATATAGTTTTTCTTTGCCTTTGGTATTGAGGGGTGTGGTGTTTGGGGGGTGCTTTTAACTTCCTAAGTGAGTAATGGCCTGGGTCAGCCGCTTGGTACCATAAAAAGGACACATCTTGGGGGGCTACCTTCAATAATTTAACTCACTTATTTCCGATAGGAAAAGCTTTTCAAATGAATTAAAAAAATGCTTTATCCAACGCTCAAGCTCATGTGTGATCATCTCTCTATGTTACTTACCTTTACAATAACATGGCTACAGATCAGGTTTTCATTCAAATATTTTCTAGCTAAAATCGAAGTTAAAGGATAAAGAAGAGAAAATGCTGAGTTTGTGTTACTTTTCCAAAGTGTCCATCAATGGCTCACTTTCTACTATAGTTGAGCCTTTAAAAAGCAGGAATTTTTCACAAGGCAGAACAAAACGGTAGTACACACGTAGGTGGTTATCAGTTTAGCAGAATGGTCAACTTACTGCTGATTTACATGGAGTCATGTGAACTTTTCCCATTTCCATCTACTCCACTTTTCTCATTGTTTTTAGGATGTTCATAAGCTTATAATTTCTTAGAAGTAAAAATGGTAATACTTCCGATAGAGTACAATTACAGTTATTTTGAATACATATATAAATCAAACAGTAATTAACAAGGGGAAAAAAAATTACCTTTTGGATAATCTTCCAATAAGAGGTTGAAGTGACCTAATTGACAAAAGAAATCAGACTCCACTTTTCCTTCAGCTTTTAAGATTAGAGATTCGTAGCAGCGAACAGCCTAGAAATAAAAAATACAAACATTTTAAAAAAAGACAAAACCCTAAAATACATTTCCTTCCTGAGATAATGCATATAAATCCTCCATTCAATCACCCAAGAAATCAATATATTTTACTTCTACCTCAGATATAGTCAATGCAGTATTCTTCTAAAATACCTATTTATTAAAAGAACCACTAATTATGGCATAAGTGCTTTTCCTACTTATAAAATGGAAATACTTGCCAAATAAGATAATGTAGGAACACTCTGATAACTTTATTCATTAGCTGTAAATCTAAATTTTTACTGTGGTCCATGTTGACATAAACAAATATATTAATCTTTTCCACAAATGGTAAGAACTTTATTGAATCACATGAGAATTCACAGAATCTCCAGAGTAATGATAACTACCATTTATACTGAAGAGCTACTTTTTACCATCACCTCTACCCACTTAAACTACCATAAACTGTCTTTCAATTATCTTCTTATGATACACGTCATACCCACCAACTCTAACTCTATTCCTAATTTTACCCCCATTCCAATACATGCATATGCACTCACTCTGTTTGTTCCCTGAAGAAAAAAAATAACAGTATTTTAAGGATATCATTCTTTTTTTGTAATCCAGAAGAGTGCAGAGGGAAAATAATGAATGATGGAAAGAACAGGATTCTGGAGTCTGACAAATTCCAGTCATCATTAGCTACAGGAGATCCTGGGGAACTTATCGTCTCTGATTCTCAATTTTAATAACACTCAAAGGGCTGATTTAAGGATTAAAACTAGAAAAGTTCTCTAAGGGTTTATCACAGTGCTTAGCACTCCATAGGTACTTAATAATTGTTTCTCTACCTTCTACTTAGGTTAAGATAAAAAGCTCCAACTCTTCCAGGATTGTTTCAAGCACCCCAATAATTTTGTCAAAATTTCCCTAACAATCTACACTACAATGTTGTTACGTGTTATTGTGTGCTGGAGTCACTGAAGAAAAAAATGTGTATGATTTCTCAAATGTCTGAGTACACTCTCAGGTTTGGTGTCCACAAAAAAAGTTTCCATTATCAAAAAATCCTTTCACCACCGCTTCAAGAGCTTTTGATGGGATAAGAAAGTGTGATGTGGAGCATGGTACCCACTTAAAATGCCTTGATTTTTCCTCTCCTGTAAAATATAAAGCCTTTGATGAAGAGTTTCAAAATTTTAAATTTACCTATCCAAAGTACATACATAAATACTTATCAAGTTTGGAGAAGCCATCCTAAACAAGGCGAATTTTGGGATGATTTTACCATCCTTAAAGTCTAACATTTATTAAAAGGGACTGTCTTCAGTTCTTATTCCACTCTTAGCTATCTAAATGTACATATATACCAAATCACAATCACTGAAAACTTATCATTCTGCTTCCTTATAATTAAAAGAGCCTGAATGCTACACTGACATCTCAGAAATTACTATAATTTGGAAATTTCAAGATCTTCTTTATTTAAGTCATACATAATCCTATCTGGCAGATGGTTAGAGTACAAAAATATAATTTATTTCAGTGCTTTTTAATATCAGTGAAATTCATAAAATTATTGGGCTACAGTATGACAATTATTAATTTTTACACTAAATAAAATGACTTTTTAAAGCTAATAATGGCATTGTAAATGAAGCTAGTTATTGTCTTAGTTTTTTAAACTCTTAAGTTAGATATTGAGAAACTTTTGCTACTCCTCTCTGATAATTTCTCATGGCTGATTAGCACTAAATTTACCAGCAAATATAGTTTCATGGTGAAAAAGATTTCAAGATACAAACACGAATAAATTTTCTTTAATAATCTAAGTAAAAAGATGGCAACATCCTATACTTCCTCTTATCACCAAACATTGATGCCACTACCATGATCATCTATTACCTATCTTCCATATTCCATTAAAAAAAGGAACACATCTAAAGTGAGTACTATACACAACTCTGATCACCACGAAACACAACACCAGGCAAAAATCAGAATGGACACTCAGACTCAATCAACAGATTCATAGTAATTTCCAACAAAGCCAGCACGTACCTAAACCTACCAACTATGTTAGTGGTCAAAAATGACGCTGACAGAGCCAAATACCAAACAAAATGAAGATGAGCAAAAAGGCAGAATAAACGTTCCAAGCACCTTGAGTCACCATTTCATGGTGAAACTTCATGAATTTATTTGAAGTGTTTGAGGTAAGCACTGATATTAGATACAGGCAAATACTAACAATTTTTTAAAAGCATTTAAAGGAAAATAAATAAATGGGGCAATTTTCCAATACTACTAACTCATAAAATAAGCTAGAATGAAACAGTGTTTTTATAGTAATGAGTTTCATTAAAAGGCTAGTTTTAAACATAGACGATATGTAGTTAGTTTAGATTTAGAACAAAGTTCAGGCAAACTTCTATAAAGCAAAACTATTTCTTGTTAAAAGGATTACTTTTTTTTTAACATCTTTATTGGAGTATAATTGCTTTACATGGTGTTAGTTTCTGCTGTATAACAAAGTGAATCAGCTATACATAAACATATATCCCTTTACCTCCTCCCTCTTGCGTCTCCCTCCCACCCTCTCTATCCCACTCCTCTGGGTGGACACAAAGCACCGAGCTGATCTACCTGTGCCATGTGGCTGCTTCCCACTAGCTAGCTATTTTACATTTGGAAGTGTATATGTGTCCCTGCCACTCTCTCACTTCATCCCAGCTTACCTCCTTCCCCTTCCCCACATCCTCAAGTCCATTCTCTAGGTCTGCATCTTTATTCCTGTCCTGCCCATAGGTTCTTCAGAACCTTCTTTTTTTTTTTAAGATTCCATATATATGTGTTAGCATACGGTATTTGTTTTTCTCTTTCTGACTTACTTCACTCTGTATGACCGTCTCTAGGTCCATCCACCTCACTCCAAATAACTCAATTTCCTTTCTTTTTATGGCTGAGTAATATTCCATTGTATATATGTGCCACATCTTCTTTATCCATTCATCTGTTGATGGACACTTAGGTTGCTTCCATGTTCTGGCTATTGTAAATAGAGCTGCAATAAACATTGTGGTACATGACTTTTTTTTTTTAATTTTTTAATTTATTTTTGGCTGTGTTGGGTTTTCGTTGCTGCACACAGGCTTTCTCTAGTTGCGGCAAGCAGGGGCTACTCTTCGACGCAGTGCGCAGGCTTCTCATTGCGGCGGCTTCTCTTGTTGTGGATCACGGGCTCTAGGCGCACGGGCTTCAGTAGTTGTAGTTGTGGCGCATGGGCTTAGCTGCTCCGTGGCATGTGGGATCTTCCGGGACCAGGGATCGAACCAGTGTCCCCTGCATTGGCAGGCAGATTCTTATCCACTGCGCCACCAGGGAAGTCCTACATGACTCTTTTTGAATTATGGTTTTCTCAGGGTATATGCCCCGTAGTGGGAATTGCTAGGTCATATGGCAGTTCCATTTTTAGTTTTTTAAGGAACCTCCATACTGTTCTCCATAGTGGCTGTATCAATTTAACATTCTAAAAGGGTTACTTTTATATTCTTGCTTTTTTTTTTCATTTTAAATGTGCACAAATAAAATCATCCCCATATAGGATAAGTATGGTTTTGTACACATATGCAGAGAAAAACAACTAGAATACAAAACAAATGATAAAAATAGAAAGTCTATAGTCCAGCCATACGGAAACTTTTTATTTTGTTCATTTTACAGTTTTTCATAATTAAACTTAAAAATTATTATGCTTTCCTCCAGGATTCATACTACCTTTAGTGTAAGGATAGTCAGAAATGTGAATGAAAATCATTTGTACTAGATCATCATCATTCAACAGAGCACGTTCTGCAATGACAAAAATGTTCTGTAATCTGTGCTGCCCAATATACTAGACATATGTGGCTATTGAGCACTTGAAACACAGCTAGTGCAAGACAACTGAATTTTTAAATTGTTTCATTAAATTTGTGTTTAAATTTATATAGACATATGGCAAATGAACAGTGTAGACTAGGTAATTTTTAAAGCTTAAAAACAATGAATATTCAACCCATATGCTAAATATTAAGAAAGCAAAATTTCTTATTTTTATAAATGAAAAACCTATAAAAATAATGGTATATCTTGCACTGGGGATGAGCAACACCTTCCACAAACATCACTTTAAAATCCTATAGTTGTTTATAGTTAGTGGCTTACACATCTATAATCATTACCACCTACTTCCAAAAAAAAAAACATTGAGACGGGAAATAAACAGTTAATCATTAAATACTAGAATCAAAGGAGAGTACAGGTTCTCCCAGCTACATAGAGAGACTGGATGTCTTCCTCCCATTACAGTGCCATTTTCCACAATGTTCAATATAATTTGTGCTCAGTAGCTGCTTTGTTTTTATTATTTGAAAAAACAGTTATCTCAGAATAGTAATATTATCATTACCCGCTATTTCTAAACCTTGACAGATTACCGCTCATAAACACAGATATGTAAATAATTTGGTTTTTTTAAGTTAAGCATTAAAGTCTTTTATGATAAACTTGGTCAATCCCTAGCTAAAATATGAGTTGTTACTATTTTAGAATTGCTAAGTATAGGCAACATCTAAACAAATGTGGGTTTTTTTCCAATTTGAAAGATTAGCTGAAGTAGTTGGGTGACATACAAATGGTAGAGAAAACTAATGTAGATTTAAATACCCCAAATGGTTTCCTTTTTTTCTCTTTCTTTCTTTGTAATGCCTGCCATGAATGCCCAAAGCCAGAATCTCAACACAGTCCTAGTTTGGTGGCTCCCATTCTGAAGCCCTTCCTCGTCTATCAGGTTCCCGATGCTTACTGCCTCCCTCACCTGTAAGCTCCGTCAGGGGAAGGGCTATATCCCAACCCATGATCACACGATAGGGGCTTAATATACATTTCTTGAATTAATGAAGCAATGTCATGTTATTATTTTAGATTCTCGAATAACCCTCTCTTCTTTGTCCTAAACTTCCACTTCTTAGGAGCTGCAAGTCAGGATGCTAAGGATTAATCTTATTCGTTACTTAAACTCATTTCCATTAAGATATAAATCACTGGTATTTTAAATGAACCAAACTTTTAGGTTGAATATAATCAAAGCAAGCATGCAGTCCTGCCCATAATTCCTAAAAACAGCCACAGACATAAAAGATGGTTTAGCAGCTGACTACTTACAAAAGATTAGGGATTGAAGCAGACTACAGGTCAACATGTCATCCATGAAATAGGGCTACTAAAAATGTATTCACGGTCCAAATTAATGAAGCATATTACACAAATCAACACCAATAATCAGCTCACCAAGGTCTGCTCTGACCAGATCTCCAAAATTATCTTTAGTTCTGAGTGCCACATTTTAACAGGTGGTAACATAAAAAAGGTTACAAGTTTGGTGAAAGATGGAAAAACTATAATGTGAAAATGATTTTAACTGGGTTTAGTTGAGGAGAATCATCAGGGATGCTTTAGCTTTACTCAAATAGTTAAGAAGCTGTCACTTAGGAGAGATTAATTGCACTTTGGGTAGTTCCAGACATCAGACCAATGAATGGGTATAATTTACAAACCAGTTTAATTCAGTGCAATCAGAAAGGAGAAAAACTTAAATATGCCAAAAATTAAATGGGCCATCTTTCTTTGGCTCATATCAAAGAATTAAAGCATAAACTACTAAGGTATCTTAGTGGGGGGTAAAAAGGAGAGTTCTTACTTTGGATACAATTCTGAGCTGCATTTTTTAAAGATTCCTTGAGCTTCTCGGATATAAGCACACAATGTGTAATATTATATATAATACATAACCACACACAAACACACGTGTATATGTGAATGCATATCTCCTGACTTGATTCCATTACATTTTATTCACTTTGAATTTCCAGAATTTCTAAATAAACATACTATCTTGACCTCCTCCCTCAAAACCATAAAAATGTCTGCATCATTAAAGCTGATATCCTTCCCAGAAATATGCCTAAATCAGAATTCTTCCCCTTTCCAGGCACTCGCAATGCCTTTGCCTGTTTTTAAAATACCTTAGGAACCTGAAAGGGTTGAAAGTACCTGAGTCTAAACCATTTTTTGAAATTTCAAAACGCCATTTTTTTAATGAAGGGTTACACACTTAAAATGATAATTATTGATTCTTAATGACATCCATTCCTGAACTTATATATCAGACTTCCTGTTCTTCTCTTTTTAATTTCATTTACTATTTTTGAAAAGTTAAACTTTACACATCACCAATTCTAAAGGGTATGTAGTGAAGTCTCTCTCCCAATCCTAAGCCCAGCCACCCAGTCCCCTTTCCCAGATGCAACAAAAGTAAAAAATTCTTACTATATTCAAGATTATTTTGTGCAGATTCAAGCACATATATTTTTCCCACCTTAGTACTAATATTTACATATTTATATAAACACTTTTCTGTAACTTGCTTCAGATTATAGGAGTCCCTGATATCCTTTCTCCCCTTCTTCTCTGTTCATAGAACCCCTAAATTTAATTAGACATATGCTGACACAGAATAAATACTGGGATCCCCAGCCATCCTTGTGGGTGTGGCCTGGTGATTAAGTTCTGGCCAATGGGATATAAGGAAAGGACATGCTCTGCTTCAACCCCTCCTCCCCCTAGCTGAAAATCAGCCAGATGGTAGAAGTCACAAGCTGGGGATGGAGAGTAGGAAAACAGAGCCCAAGTTCCTGGAACAGTAGAGTTCCAGAGCAGCCCAGAACTGATTGCCTCTGAGAATTCTTATTAAGAAATAAATGAGTATGCAGCCCTCTTTCCTCATTTAAGTCAAACAAAGAAACAAAAAAGCAGCCTAATGAAATAATCATTAATACATACCAACAGGATAAAGGGAAATTTTAAAAAATCTAATTAACTGTCACCCATACGTAACATTTTAGAGAAGATACAAGAACTTACACATCTGTTACTCTACCCTATCTCCCTCACTCCACTTTTCAACTAATATACATCTTTTGCATCACAACAAAGTCAGTTAACAAAATTTAAGCATATCAGCATGGATCCTGGATTTCTCAGCCTCTCTGGACTCTGCATTCAGTGGATATGCTGGTTGCTAACGAGTAAATCAGCATTATTCAAGAAATTAGCACCTTAAGTACCATTCTTTGCAAATAAACTATTGAAATGCTTTGCTATTGCAAAACATTCTCACAGAACAACATTACTGAAATCAAAGTAGATAATTTCGTAATTCAAGTGCTGACAGCTAATATCTGAGCTCTTGATGCGTACCAGGCACTATTCTAAGCACTTCACATATACTTATTCATTTAATCCTCACAATTACTCTATGAGATAGGGAGACCCTACTTCACAGATAAGAAAACTGAGGCATGTAAATCCTGTGTTCGAGGTCACAGAGCTACTAACTAGCAGGGGTGGCTTCAAACAGTATGGCTGCAGAGCCTCTGAGCAGCAAGGTGTGCAACTCAGGCCATGCCTAGGGACTTAAAGTCATTTGCAAGAAAGAAGACCTCCATAAGCAGCTCTTCCTCTTAAGCTCCAACACACAGCTCCTTCCACAACTCTACCTCTACACCAAACACAAAAGCAACACATAAGGCCGCCAGTTCCTGTTCCCACCATCCCACAAGGAAGATTTAGCCTAAGTTCTTTACCATGTTTTCTCATCTTGTTTTATTTTAAATCATATAAAAAGCAATCATCATTATCCCCTCCCCCCCAAAAAGACACACACATTAAAAAAAAATCAACAGCAAAACAAAACAAAAAATCAAATTCCCATATTCAAAAGCCACCTGTGGCAGAAAAACACTACCGCCCATATATATAAATGATAATATACCAGTTCAAACAAAATGTGGTGTATTATCTGGAAAATGTTAAATGGTTTCACCCTATTTCTTTGTATCTTCTGAATTTCCTTAGTTCACCTAGTGTTATTATTTTCTCTCTTTAGTATAACTGGCACAGAATGCCAAATACAGCTGCAACAAAGCAAACTAGGCTGTACTGTCTCAACCATCAGCAAGTTGCTAGTTTACTACTAACTCTAAAACCTTTATTGCTGATGCATGCAGCCAAATGAACTAGTGAATCCTAGCTACACATGCACGTATACACGCCCAGGACCAACATGAAATTTTTATTTTATTGATTGATTTTTGGCCATGGCATGCGGCTTGCAGGATATCTTAGTTCCCCAACCAAGGATCGAGCCCATGCCCCCTGCAGTGGAAGCTCAGAGTCCTAACCACTGGACCGCCAGGGAATTCCCCCAACATGAAATTTTTAAAAAGCTGTTGTGTCAAAACAGCCAAGTTATTTTCCAAATATTTTTTTCTGTATCATGCTAAATGTAACAATGCACAGTTATACTAAAGTACATTATTTATAAACATGTGAATTAAGTCTTGGATAACCTTTAAAAGAATGTACATTTCAAATTTGGAGGCAAGGAGAGTATGAGATAAAATTTCAGCAGAATGACCTCTGTGAATAAAGCCCAGAATAATCCTGTGATTTCCCATATAAAGCAGTAGGCTTTACTTCCCATCTTTTTTCCTTCATTTGCTTGCTACTCCAGTCTTTTATTTGTCTAGAGGTAGACAATCTTACAAGCAATCATTCTCCCCATCACTTCAGCTGTACACATTTAATTCAGAGTTCCCAAAATACACAGAAAGAAAGCCATCTATCAATACAACAAGATTATGTAGACCAAATCTTGATCAAGTTTGTAAAATATTATTATGCCTGCTATAACATGGATGCTTGCTTTAATATCTTTATCAGCAAATTATGCATTCATTTGCCTTAAACACATTTCTAAAATGATAAATGCACAAAAAAGGAGTAAGCACTTCACTGTGGGGGGAGGGGGGAGCGGGACATCACATTTATGACCATGAGCTCCATGAAAATAATCTACTTTGAATTCTACAACTTCTAATGCATAGTAGGCAATTAGAATTTATTTATTAAATAAATGAATGATCCTAAAACTAGGAAAACTGCAACACAGTAAAGGCCTCTCCCCAAAGGTAGTGCTTTTTAAAAAAAGTTTTAATCGATCTGAATATACTCTTCCAGACTTTTCTCTATGCAGAGTCGGCCCTCCATACCCATGGATACAGAACTTGCTGATGTAAGGGCCAACTGTACTATGCCATTTTATATAAAGGAATTGAGCATCTGTGGATTTTGGTATCCGTAGGGGTCCTGGAACCAATCCCCCTTGGATATCGAGAGGCGACTATATAAACAAATAGTACAAATCTTTGTATGCAGTTTATAAACTATTTCCTTCATTCTATATATCATTAACTGCTTACCGTATCAAAGTATACAGATCTACATCAAAATAACATCTGCAAATCATTTTAATAATGGTTAAACCATAATTAGTTTCTACTGAAGAGTATCTGGTTGTTAACCAAGTTTTTACTATTACTATTACCCAATGAACATAATTTGGCCAATTTATATTTCTTCAAGGTAACTTCCTCACAGTTGAATGGGAGGCACAATTTAAGCTTTTGACAGTCCCACTAGCAAAAATGAACCAATATAATGTTCCACCAGCAGTGATCTTTTTCAGTTCTTTAATTACTTTTTTCCAAATATTTATTGGCTAAAGTTACTACTTCTTCCATGAACTATCAACCTGTTAATTGACTGTACCTTAAGTGCCTTCAATAGTTTCTCCCAGTAATTAGTACAAACTATCATCCTTCCATGTGTGCCATAAAATGAAAAGAATTAGGAAGTACTCCCTCTTCAGGCAACCTGGACAACCACTCTGCTGAAAACTAAAAATGTTAGACAAAACATGGTGGCAAGATGGTGGTAGTGGGACTTACACAAGGTTCTTACTATGAACTTGACCAAATGAGAAAGTTAGGAAGACTGGGCTGAGGAAGGGGGAGACTTAAAAGAGGCAGAGGTAGAGAGAGTAGTGAAGCAACTTTTTGCACTGAGGACATTTTGAAAGTCTGTGTAAACCTGAGTGATGGGTTTAGAGGTCTCATTTAGGGATAGAACACAAAGCCTAGGGGCTACCCAAGAAGAGCAGTCAAATAAGACACCCCTCCGCATAACACTGAGACATCAATGGGCTAGACCTTCAACCTCAATGTAACTAAAAATATGATAATAAAACAATTTTTTTAATTTTATTTTAAAACTGGTCTTGAAGGACAAGGAAAATTGCTTGTCCCATAATGGCAATGATTGGAGAAGAAAATCTCCTGAGTATTTGTAACCAAAAGTCTGAATTCACTTGACCTGGGTAAAACAAACTGCAGGCAAGAATTTATTATTAGTCCTCAACTAATAGCAATCCAAAGTAAAGGCCAAACTGAAGCATACTACTATCACATTCGTGGCCTAAAAGAATTTCTACAGCTCCAAGGAAAATAAATTCTTCATATTCAGAAAGTCACTACATATAGAGAGGGGGGAAAAAAGCCGAGCAAAGGAGATGATCAATATGTAGATATGTTAAAATGAATATTGTTTAATGCAATTAATCACAATAAATATAAATGGAATAAGTATGCTAGGTAAGAAAAATGGCTATCAATAGATTTTTAAGTCCAGATTTATACAATTTACTAGACACATCTAAAATATACAAAAAGATTTAGAAATACTACACAAGTATAACCAAAAGAAAGTTGGCATGGTACCAGTTACCATGAATTACAATAAAGATTCAGAAATAAAGAGAACTGGTGCATTAATACAAATATTTAGTAACCGAATAAGGAGCTCAGAAACACACCTTCATATGTATGGAAACGTGCACAAAAATGGGCAAACTATAACCTAACCAAATAAAGGTGGCGAGCCAATATGTTATTTCTAACGGGAAAAAGAAGGAAAAAAAGCAAACACTAGACTCCTACATCTACACATACAAAAACCTATTTCAAATGGATTAAAGACCTAAATAAAAGGCAAAATTTAAGAAGAAAAGCATAGCAAAATGTTTTGGACAAAAGGATAGGGTAGGAATTCTTTAAAAATAGACCAAAAAAATGCAAGTCATGGGGGGAAAAGGTTAATTCAACTACATCAATGTTTGGGACTTCAGGTTTATCAAAACAGAACAAATCTGACAAATATAAAGGCAAGTCACAAACTGGGAAAATATACCTTCAGCACAAATAGTAACAAACTGTTCATATTTAGAATACACAAAACTCCAAAGACTCAGTAAGAAAAAACACTCAATGTAAAAATAATACTGGGGGAAACTTGATCTGCCACCATGATCCACAAAATTAAAGAATGAGCAATAAAACAAAACACAACTGGGATTCCCTGGTGGCACAGTGGTTGAGAATCTGCCTGCCAATGCAGGGGACACAGGTTCGAGCCCTGGTCTGGGAAGATCCCACATGCCGTGGAGCAACTAGGCCCGTGAGCCACAACTACTGAGCCTGCGCGTCTGGAGCCTGTGCTCCGCAACAAGAGAGGCCGCGATAGTGAGAGGCCCGTGCACCGCGATGAAGAGTGGCCCCCGCTTGCCACAACTGGAGAAAGCCCTCGCACAGAAACGAAGACCCAACACAGCCATAAATAAATAAAAACCACAACCAAATTATTTGCTGATTAATAAAGATCAAGGGGCAAACAGGTACGTTACCCACTCCTTAGGTAAGTCATAAGGGCTTATGTCTACTAAACCACTAGAAGATAACCCTGCTCTATCCTATAAGTATAAATTTTTCCAATGACTCGAAAGGCTTTTTGACTCAGGAATTGAAAGAGTAAAACTAATAAAAGGTTAAGCAAATTCAAGTATTTTCCATAATTAGTGGCTCTTTTAACAATCTGCTCCACTAAAAAGTTCATCTGAAAAACCAATCCTGAAAGAATATTTTACCAAAAAATCTGAATTTAAAAGAAAGCTGTCTTAACACTAAATACTCACTTAAAATAGTTTCATATAAAATATGAACTGTCCAAAATACTATTTCAATTTAGTTTAAGTCTCTAATAAGCTCATATTCAAATTTCTATTTTAAATCAGTGAAATAAATACCATCCCACTTATCTTGGGAGAAACCTAAAATCTAGCTTCTCCACACAAGACACACACTTGAATTACTGGAATGACACACTTCTTGACATCTCAATCTTCCATTCTATACAGAATTTTGATATTTAATTTCTTAAGTCTTTGAATTTCTGCTTCCCACCAAGATGCAGTGAAACAGACCAAATTTATTCCTGAATGACATGACTAAAAAACCAGAGATGGGGCTTCCCTGGTGGCTCAGTGGTTGAGAGTCCGCCTGCCGATGCAGGGGACACGGGTTCGTGCCCCAGTCTGGGAAGATCCCACATGCCGCGGAGCGGCTGGGCCCGTGAGCCATGGCCGCTGAGCCTGGGCGTCTGGAGCCTGTGCTCCGCAACGGGAGAGGCCACAACAGTGAGAGGCCCGCGTACCGCAAAAAAAAAAAAAAAAAAAAAAAAAAAAAAAAACAGAAACTGTATGAAACAAAGGTTTTCACACACTGAATATCAGAGAACACATGGCAATAATCCTTGAGAAGGGAAAACAAAGGATGTGAGCCCTATAATTATCCCAAGCGTACTGCTTTTCAGGCTGCAGTACAGCTATGGGAAATTTTCTTGCCCAAATCAATGTAAGCTAGAATAAAGTGGAACAACATCTTTATAGTTACTGAAAGGAAAATAAATGTGTCAACCTACAATTCTATACTCAGTATAAATATCTTTCAAAAAAAGAAGATGAAAGTACACTTCTTCAGATATACAAAAGCTGAAAGAATTTAACACCAGCAGACCTACCTATAGTCTAAGAAATGTTTTCTTTTAATTCGCAGGTGGAAGTAAAATTATACCAGAAATAAACCTTTACACAGAATGCAGAATGAAGACCACCAGAAATGATAGCTGCACAAGTAACTATAAAAGACATTTTTCTTACTTTTTTAAACGTCTCCTTAAAACACAACTGACCCCAAAATCTACTGGGGGGATAAAAAACACTCCTAGAAGTGATAAGTGAGTTCAACAAGGTCACGGGACACAAGAGCAACATACAGAAAATAAATTGTATTTCTATACACTAACAATGAATAATTGGAAACAAAATTTTTAAAATACCATTTATAATAGCTCCAGAAACATGATAATATGTAGGTATAATTCTAACAAGTATGGGCAGCAGAATCTGTATGCTGAAAACTACAAAATACTGACCAAAAAAACTCAAATAAGGCCCAAATAAGCGCAGAGAGATACCATGTTCATGAACTGGATGATTCAGTAAGATGAGAACTAAAATCCTAGCAGTATTTTTTGTAGATACAGATGGGCTGATCATAAAATTCATACATAAAAGTAAAGAAACTAGAAAAACCAAAACAATTTTGGAAAAGAACAAAGTTGGAAGACTCACATGACCCAATTTTAAGAGCTACTATAAAGCTACAGAAATCAATTAACACCACAACATACCACTACATACCTATTTAAATGGCTATTTCCTCCAACTTTATTGAGATATAATTAACATACAACATTGTGTGAGTTTAAGGTATACAACATGATATAGGTATACACCGTGAAATGATTACCACAATAAGATTAGGTAGCATATCCATCACCTCACGTAGTCACTTTTTTTTTTCCTTTGGTGGTAATATTTAAGATCTACTCTCCAAGCAACTTTCAAGTATACAATACAGTATTATTAACTGTACTGCTACACATTAGTTCTCATCTTATAACTGGAAGTTTGTACCTTTTGACCAACAACCCCCCCGGCAAACACCAATTTACACTCTGCTTCTGAATTTTGACTTTTTTAGATTCCACATATAGTGAGAGCATACAGTGTTTGTCCTTCTCTGCCTGACTTTATTCACTTAGCATAATGCCCTCAAAGTTCATGAATTTTTTTTGAGATAAAGTTGCTGTACAGTATTACATGTTACAGGTGTACAGCACAGTGATTCACAACTTTTATAGGTTATACTCCATTTATAGTTATCATAAAATATTGGTTAAATTCCCTATGTTGTACAAAATATCCTTGAAGCTTATTTATTTAAAGTTCATGAAAATTTTAAAGTGTGACAATACCATGTGTTAATGAGGATGCAGAACTGGTAAAAATGTAAAATGGTACAGTCACTCTAGAACACAGTTCGACAATTAAGTATGAAGTTAAACATACATTTATCACAGGACCCAATGATCCCGCTCCTAGGTGTTTACCCTAGAGAAGTAAAAACTTATGTTCATACCAAAACCTGTACACAATGTTTATAGTGGCTTTATTCATTATCAATGAAAATGAAACAATTACAATATTCTTCAACAGGTAAATGGATAAACTGTGGTACATCTACACAATATTTAGCCATATAAAAGAATGAACTATTGATATAGCATCGATGAACCTCAAAGGTTTTATGCTGAGTAAAAGAAGCCAGTCTCAAAAGACCACATAGTGTATATACTTGTCAAAATGCACCAAACACTTAACACAACATTGTAAATCAACTATACTTCAATAAAACATTTTTTAAAACTCATCAAACACCTAAAACAGGTGAAATTAAATATATGTAAATTATACCTCAACAAAGTTTATTTTAGAAAGAAGCCGTTTAAAGTGAAAAACAGTAACAATGTACGGTGGGGTTTGTAACACGTAGAAGTAAAATGTATGACAATACTACAAGAGACCAGGATGGGAGAAATGAAGTATATCCTTGTAAGGTCAACACTATGCATGATACAGTATAACCTGAAGGTAGGCTGTGATAAGCTAAAGTTAAAATTTTAAGAATTGCTTGAACTGATAAGTGTAATATCTAAGGTCAATAAACAAAGTCACTTGTATTCCTATATACCAGCAATGTTGGAATTTGGGGGAAAAAACTTAATACCATTTACAATAGCACCCCCCCCCAATGAAGTACTTAAGATATAAATCTAACAAAATATGTATAGGATCTGTGTATGGAAAACAACAAAATGCTGATGAAAGAAATCAAAGAATATCTAAATAATCGGAGAGAAATACCATGTTCACAAAATAGAAAACATTAACGTATCAATTCTCCCTAATTTTACATATAGATTCAATGCAATCCCAATCAAAATCCCAGCAAGTTTTGTATATACCAACAAGCTGATCTAAAAATTATATGGAAAGAAAAGGAATTAGAAAAGCCAAAACAATGCTGAAAAAGAACAAGTCAGCGGGTTCATATTACACAATTTCAAGACAATATAGTAAGCAACAATAATCAGGACAGTGTGGTACTGAGGAAAGAACAAACGGAGATCAATGGAACAACACAGAAAACTGAGAAACAGATGCATACAAATATAGGCAACTGTTTTTGACAAGATACAAAGGTAATTCAATAGAAAAAGGATTGTCTTTTCAACAAAAGGTGGTGGAAAAACTGGAAGCCCAGTTGTAAAACAACAACAAAACCTCAACACATACTTAATGAGGTGAAATACAGACATTTTCAGACATATGAATACAGCAGACCCACATGAAGAAAACAAAAATGATCTCAAAAGCAATGTCAGAGATTCAGAAAGAAATAACAAGCAAAGAAAATGTTAAGCATGTGGGTGACAACCTTAACAATGTTTTGTATTTAAAACATGTTCAGAATTAATATATACAACAATGGAATGAAGGAGGGGAGGATGTTAAAGGCTCTAAGAATCTTGCATTGCCCAAGAAAAGAGAAAATGTATCGGCTAGGCTTTAATAAGTTAAAAATGCATGCTGTAACCCCTAAGGCAGCTATTCTCAAAGTGTGGTTCACAGACAACTGGGAGTCTCCTAAACACTTTAGGGAGGTCTGCTAATGCAAAATTATTTTCATTATAATACTAAGATGTTATTTCTTTTTTTTAACTCTATTAACACTTATACTGATGATGCAAAAGTAATGGTGAGTAAAACTGCTGGCACCTTAGCAGAAGTCAAGGCAGAGGCACCAAAGGCACCAAACTGAACTAGGAATCACATATTCTTCACCACCAAGCACTTATAGGGTTTTTTTTAACGCCAGTTTCATGTAAGAATATCTTTGATGAAGCAGTAAAAATCATTTCATTAAATGTCAACCCTTGACCACACATTGTTTTAATAATCTTTGTGGCAAAATGGGAACTTCGTTTAAAGCATTCTACTCCATACTGAAGTACAATGGCTATATTGAGGGTAAGTACATGTGTGACTGTTTAAGTTGTAAACTGAACTTGCCTGTTTTTTCATGGAACCCCATTTTTTACTCAAAAGAATGACTGACAAACTACGTTTATTCGGACTTAGGTACTGGAAGACATTTTCTCAAAAATGAATGAAATGAGTCTGTCATTTCAAGAAAACTAACAGTAATTTGTTGCCAATGATCAAACTTGAGATTTCAAACAAAAATCAGCATCTTGGAAAACTACCTCCACGGTGAGCTTGACAGCTTCCCAAAACTCAAAAGGCTTTTCTGATGAGATTGGTGGTAATATTAATGAATACAATTTTTTGATATTGTGTAATAAAATGTGTTGACATTTGTAATAATTGGAAGTGCTCTCCTTTTCCTTCTTTCATGCTCACTGAACTGCCCCAAACCAAAATGTTACCACTTGTGTTTCTCCAATCCATTAACAACATGTCCTCCCTACTATTCAGGGGCTACAGTGTCATTTCGTTATCTATAAACTCTGAAACAAATCTTACAATTCAAGACAGACAGACAGAAGGAAGGAGAGGGAGGGAGGGAGGGAGGCAGAATGACAAAAACAAAGGGAGGGAGGGAGAGAACGGACAAACTCAGTATATCATCATCAACTCACTGCTACTCCCAAAGCCTATGGCGGTATCAATAAATCATGAAAGGTTATGACACAACAATATATAGTAATCACTTATGGTATATTCTAAGTAATATCTTACTATGAGTAAAAAGTCAACCAAACCCTTCCTCCTCTAGGGACAAATCTGACCTTGGGTTAACTAGTTCTTTTATTTTTAAAACCTGATAAAGGTGGAATGTCAATTGTGTTACTAGCAACACTGATTATGGTAACAGTTACCGGATTGATGAAATAAACCTAGAGTGAGAGTACTGAAAATGAACTATGAATATCTGGTAGGATGCCACAGCTTTGGGAATCCCTCAGTATAGGGCCTCCTTTAACTGGGCATGTCTCTACAGAAACTGCAGGAGCAGTATGCCCATAAAATTTAGAAAAGATACTGGTTCCTATTTGGGATGGGGGTGTGGATGTGTGTGGTATGTGTGTGGTGTGATGTGTTTGTTTTCTAAACCAGGTGTGGTGGACTGAACAAAAGATGACCTTATATGGCAAAAGATGTGAAAGGAGCTGATTCTCCACTAGAGCCTCCAGAGTGTTGCCCTGCCCCTGCCAACCTTGATCTCAGGCTTCTGGCCTCCACAACTGTCAGAGAATAAATTTCTGTTGTCCTAAACCACCCAATTTGTGGTAATCTGTCACATCAGCCACAGGAAACTAATATACTAGAGTAGCTTTGCACCCACCTATGTGAGTCTCATTCTCTCACACCAGAGCTGTCACTTCATGAGCCAAAAACTAACCCCTGGACAGAACTGCAAGGATTCCCACGGAAGAGGAATGCCTGTCACTGCTCTGTTGACATGCTGTTTCCTGTCTGATATCCTTCTGTGTCAATGTGACATCAAGTGTGACCTAATCAGGTCTTACTTGTCTGAATGACTTTTGAGCCTAAGGCTCCACAGTGGGCCCTGTAAGTTACTAATGGTATTTATAGTGCCAAAGTATCTAAATGCTTTACCCTTTTTAATGCCATCAGAGCTAAGTATGGTGGATAAAAGTGTGGGCTCTAGAATCTGAGTGGGTAGGTTTTGAATTTTAGCTTTGTATTGTGTGGCCTTAGGCAAGTCAATAATCTCTCTATGCTCTGAAAAATAGGAATATTTTATAGCAACATAGGATTTACTATAAGCACTAAGTAAATACCACAATTTAAGATTTCAAGCAAAAACTAGAATTTTGGAAAACATATATACCACCACTGTGAACTTTATGAATCATAATTCATAATTTGCATCTTTGTCACAAACCATCTGTTTCATTAAGATTTTAAAGTTAATTACTGTTTGGCTGTACATCATATTCTGTTTGTAACTAACTGTGGTTCTATCCCTTTCTCATTCCTGATGTTTTATATTTCTGCTCTCTTTTGCCCTCTCCCTAGGCTTTACTAGAGGTACATGCGTTTTGTTCTTTCAAAAACTAACTGCTGGATTCTTTATGAACACATTTTAAATGCTGTACCACAAATTACCTAAAATAAGGTGTGTGTGTGTGTATGTGATATTCAATACGTAACACTGCCCTCTTGCGTGCCATTATGTTTTACTAAGTGAAAGAGATGTCTTTCCAGGATTGTGCAGTACCAGAAAATGCCAAGTAAGTATTATGTACACTATAACGCAGGGGGGAAAGGTCAAGAACTACTCACCTATACAAGGGGGGGAAAGGTCAAGAACTACTCGCCTAGAAAATGCAAGGCCTTCCATTATACAGTGCCACCAAGCATCCTTACCAAATCCTTGCTCTCCACTGCCCCCCAATAGTTCCCTAGATATATCACATTTTCTTAGCTCGGTGCATTGTGACAAAGATTCTTTCCTTGTGCAAACTCTACTCAGGCTGCTCTGAGCTCTTTTTCAACTAGGCCTCAACATTTGGACTTCCATGTTTGTCTCTGCACTGTCCAATATTAGCAAGAATCCTGCTAAATTGGTTTAGCCAGAATCCCCATCTTCTGTCATCCCCCAGGTGATGTCTGATCACCCTGGACTGCCTTCAGCAACTGACTCCCACCCTGTTCCTTGGCTATACATCCCCATTTAACCATGTTGTATTCAGTTGAATCCAATCTTTCTCCCCCACTGCAGGGTCCCTATACCTATAGCAGTAGTCCACCTTGAATAAAGCCTTCCTTACCATCTTTAACAAGTGTCATGAATAATTTCTTCCTCAACGTTTGGTTTATAAGGTCTACTATGCCAAAATGATTCTTTTTTTCTTGAGTCATAGGTATAGGACCTATTCTCTTCTAAAATTCTATCATACACAAAATCAGTTGTTCCATGTCACCTCCCCCTCCCTTAACATGTCTGCCTCTATCACTTCTTTCTCTAGCTGGGACTAATTCTCATTCAAATATCTATCCCCAAGTCACATGGCAGGGTCATCATTCTAAACAATCAGAGATTCCCATAACTGGCTTAGGCTACCTACTAGTAATTTCACCAAACAGACACATGTAAGAATGGGAAGAAACTAATTTTTTTTTTCTATGAAGGTAACATCAAATAATGAAAAGCTTGAGCCAAAACCAGACCTGAAAGACACAAATTTTCAGACAGACCAAGGCCATCACCATGATTTTTTAGAACACAATCCTAAAAGTTGTGGGTAAAAGAATGAGAAGTTTAAAAAAGAAAATCTGGATTACATACAAAATGGATCATCCTAAACAGAAAGTTACAAAGGAAAGAAAGAATTATTTCAAAATTCAAGGAAAGTTATTTCCAAAATAATATTCTATACCAGACAAACTCCCAATCAAGAAGGCAGAAGAACAGAGAAAAATGAGTCATCTAAGAAACAAATACAACACAAGAGTGAAGACCCACTTCTTCCAAAGATGATGAAAAGCCAAATAATAAAGAAAGAGAGAGGACACTAGGAAAGCTATAGGAAAGGAAATTATCCAAAACTGACAGATTATACAATGTACTTGAGAAACAGAGGAAAGAGACTTCCCTGGTGGCGCAGTAGTTAAGAATCCGCCTGCCAATGCAGGGGACACGGGTTTGATCCCTGGTCCAGAAAGATCCCACATGCCGCGGAGCAACAAAGCCCATGCGCCACAACTACTGTGCCTGCACTCTAGAGCCCACGAGCCACAACTACTGCACCCTCCTGCCGCAACTACTGAAGCCCACGCACCTAGAGCCCGTCCTCTGCAACAAGAGAAGCCACCGCAACGAGAATTCCACGCACCACAACGAAGAGTAGCCTCCGCTCACTGCAACTAGAGAAAGTCCACGCGCAGCAACGAAGACCCAACGCAGCCAAAAAATAAATAATACAATGTATTAAAACTTGTCAATAATAAAATGATAAAAAGCAATTAATATCAGAAAAACTTTTTTAAAGTAAATATATGTAATATATTTCTTGGCTTGCTACTAGAAATACCAATAATAAGGTAAATGTGACATGGAAGCAACCCAAGTGCCCATCAACAGACGACTAATTAAGAAGATGTGCTGTGTTGGGCTTCCCTGGTGGCGCAGTGGTTGAGAGTCCACCTGCCGATGCAGGGGACACGGGTTCGTGCCCCGGTCCGGGAAGATCCCACATGCCGTGGAGCGGCTGGGTCCGTGAGCCATGGCCGCTGAGCCTGCGCTCCGCAACGGGAGAGACCACAACAGTGAGAGGCCCGCGCACCACAAAAAAAAAAAAAAAGAAGAAGAAGAAGAAGAAGATGTGGTGTGTATATATAATGGAATATTACTCAGCCATAAAAAAGAATGAAATAATGCCATTTGCAGCAACATGAATGGACCTAGAGAATATTATGCTTAGTGAAATAAATCAGAGAAAAGACAAATACTATATAATATCACTTATATGTGGAATCTTAAAAATAATACAAATGAATGTACATACAAAACAGAAATAGAGTCACAGACATAGAAAATAAACTTATGGTTATCAAAGGGGGGAGGGAGGGAGGAACAAATTAGGGGTATGGGACTAACAGATACAAACTACTATACATAAAATAGATAAGCAATGAGTATTTACTGTATAGCACAAGAGAATTATACCCAGTATCTTATAATAACCTATAATGGAATATAATCTGCAAAAAAATGGATCACTGAGCTGTACACCTGAAACTAACACAATACTGTAACTCTACTATACTTCAATTTTTAAAATAATAAGGTAAATTTATTAATTTAAACCAAGGCTGTTATAAAGGAAGGACAGAAAAAAGAAAAGATGGTTTTTTTTAAATCAACTTTATCCTCCATACTAGAAAGTCAACAGAATGTAAGTGAGGGGAGGGGGTAGGGGATGACACAGAAACAACAGTTATAAGCATATTATTTAGAAATATGGAGGCAAATACCAAAAGTAACAACTAAGACTTATTGAAGGTGGTATACTGTAAGAACAGTGGGGTACTGCTGTTTTCTACTACACACCTTATAGAACCAATTGAGAGTTGTTTTTTAACTGTGTACCTATGCTTTCTTAAATAAAAAAATAATAAAATACATGGATAAGACGTGAATAAGGGGCTTTAGAATACTTATAATTAAACAGGGGAGGGAAGCTATGGAACTAAACGACATAAGTAGGTAGAAAAAGAAAGGCCAGCTAAAGAGGAAAATCAGGAAACCTTGGTGTGTCAAAATAACTGAAAGAAGATAAAAGTTTTGAGTACAAGAACAGTCTATTGTGCAGAATGTTGCTAAAAAGGTCAGGTAAGATATAAGTAAAATATAAGCAACTTGCCACGTACCTAAATGTCATCAGGACACACGTAGCAATAGCAAGAGGCTGCCTAGAGCAATCAGGACACTGGTAGTCTAGCTAAAACGGCACTGATCTGAAAGATACCATCAGGGACTTCCCTGGTGGTGCAGTGGCTGGGAATCCGCGTGCCAATGCAGGGGACATGGTTCAAACCCTGGTTCAGGAAGATCCCACATGCCGCGGAGAAACTAAGCCCATGCACCACAACTACTGAGCCTGCGCTCTAGAGCCCGCGAGCCACAACTACTGAGCCCTCGTGCCACAACTACTGAAGCCCGTGGGCCTAGAGCCCATGCTCTGCGGCAACAGAAGCCACCGCAATGAGAAGCTCGTGCACTGCAACGAAGAGTAGCCCCTGCTCACCACGACTAGAGAAAGCCCGTGTGCAGCAACAAAGACCCAACGCGGCCATAAGTAAATAAATAAATAAATTTTAAAAATAAATAAAAGATGATATCAGGATATGCAGGCAAGCTCCTCAGTTAGGATCCAGCAGATAGGCAAGCATCCATTTCTTGGTTCCAAAGTATTAGAGTAAAAAAATAACACTGGATAAACGCTTATCTTAATACAGAGGTAGCTTATTCTCTATTCTGTTTTATACAGCCTATGGGTATTTGACGGTATTGAAATTCTCATAGCTGGAAAAAGGACAGACCCAAGAAGCAGATTCTGACTCAGGAGAAGACTAATGACTCTCTCCATCTCCCACACTTGGATTCCTTTTCATCAACCCAACATTAGCTTTAGATGTTTTGTAGCTGAGACAACTGGGTAACATTAAATCACTGTGTGGAAAAAATATTTTAAACATCCCCCCCACCAACTAAAAGAACCCCAAATAAGATTAATATTTACTAGGATTTTCATAGACACTTGCATTGTATCTTTTTAAAATTTTTTAGTATTTTCAACGTGGTAAAAACACATAACATTAAATTTACAATCTTAACCATTTTCAAGTGTACAGCTCAGTAGTATGAAGTATATTCACACTGTTGTGCTGAAACTCTATACCCATTAAACATTTATTCTCCCTTCCCACTACCCCACTCCCACAACCACCCTTGGCAACCACCTTTCTACTGTTTCTATTATTTTGACTAGTTTAGGTATTTCATATGAATGAAATCATATAGTATTTGTCCTTTTGTGACCAGCTTATTTTATTTCATTTACCCTAATGTCCTCAAAGTTCACCCGTTACAGCGTGAGACAGGATTTACTTCTTTTTCAAGGCTCCTTAACATTCCACTATATGTATATACCAGATCTTCTTTATTCACTCATTCATTGATAGACATTTAGGTTGCTTCCACCTCCTGGCTACTGAATAATGCTGCAATAATCACTGGTGTGCAAACATCTCTTCAAGACTCTGCTTCAATTCTTTTGGATATATACCCTTAAGTGGGACTGCTAAATAAGATAAATTTAAATGTCTTTTGGTTACAAGAAGAGGACCAAAATTTGAAATGGGAAGGGAAAAAAAGTGTGTCTCAGATAAGAAAGTATAGCATTACGAATTCAAATGTAAAGGTGGCATGTATGCCACCTTACATTTATTATTTAGATTGAGGATTAGGGGATAGAAACTTTTCTGTTTTGTATTATACTAGCTAAGAACATCTGTGGCATTTTATAATCCATCTATATGAGATAATTATATGATTTATTGCCAACTTTTCAGATTGCTTCAAAGCAAAGGATGAGTACTTACAGCCATGTATTCAAAAAATTAAAGTGCCATATGCCTTTTCAACTTAGTTTTCAACTTTTCAACTATAAAGTAATTTTAATTGATACTATTTTCTATCCTTGAAGATTATTTTACTTAATTCCAAATAAGAATAAACTTTGATATACACTGTACTTGGGCAAATTTAGGGCCAGCACACTTTAAGAGTGGATCTTGAAATAAATAGAAGAACGCTTTTCAGATAATAATCCAATTTTTATAGAATATATAAAAAGGAAGAGCTCCTGTAGTGAAAATCTAAATATAGCTACTTATAGAAGTCTATTACCTGTCTCACTTGTGAAAAGGTACTTTTTATCTGCTGTAGACTTAGAAATCAAGTATCAAACCAATGAAGATTGAGTTCTAAACAAAAACTAATGTTCTGTTCAAGATAAACTTTCTGATCCCCTCTCTGAAAGTAAGGATTATCTCAGAGTTCTGGAAGAACGAGATTACAAAAAAAAATGAACTCTAGAAATGGGAAATGCTGTACACTACTATGATATCTGGAATACATACCAGATACACGTTAATAATACAAAAATTTCTTAGATGACACCAAAGGCACATACATGAGGGAAAAAATGATAAATTAAACTTTACCAAAATTAAAATGTTCTACTCTTTAGAAGATACTATTAAGAGAATGAAAAGACAAGAAGCCACAGACTGCAAAGCATTTATCTGATGAAGTGCTTGTAACCAAAATACAGAAAGAATTCCCAGGGGTATAGCTCAGTGGAAGAGCATATGACTGCAGAATATATAAAGAATTCTTTAAACAAAATAAAAAGAAAACAACACAATTTTTTATGAAATTGGCAAAATATCTGAACAGGCACTTCAAAGAAAATACACAAATGGCAGGTAAGCATGAAAAGATGCTCAATATCATTAGCCATTAGGGAAATGCAAATTAAAACCAAAATGAGGAGATACCACTACACACATACCAGAATGCCTAAAATTAAAGAGTGATCATACAAAATGGCAAAGATAAGGAATAATGAGAACTCTAACACACTGCTGGTAGAAATGTAAAATGGTACAATCACTCTGAAAAGCAGTTTGGGAGTTTATTCAGTTAAACATACACCTACCATACAATCCAGCCATTTCACTCCAGAGAAGAGAAGTCTATACAAAGATTTATACAAGAATGCTCATAGCAGCTTTCTTTGTAATAGCCAAAAACAGAAAACAAACCAGGAGTTCATTGATAGATGAACAGATAAAAAAACTGTAGTATATCCATACACTAGATTACTATTCAGCAAAAAAAGAGAATAACTATTGATGCACACAACAACACAGATGAATCTCTGAATAATTATGCTGAAAGAAACCAGAATAAAAGACCACTTACTATATGATTCCATTTAAATAAAACTTGAGAAAATACAAACCAATCTAACGTGACAAAAAGCCAATTAGTGATTGCTTGAGGATAAAGGAGAGAGGCAGGAGAAATGGAGATGATGTATATATTCCCTCTCTTATCTTGTTTAGTCTATTAAGTGAGCAATAGCATTATGTCTAAAATAAAAAACACTGTACATACCTTAATTTAAAAATACTTTATTGCTAAAAAATGTTAACCACCATCTGAGCCTTCAGTAAGTCAAAACAGTTTTTGCCAGTGGAGGGTCTTACCTTGATGTTACTGATTGCTAACTGATTGAGGTGGTGGTTGTTCTGGCAATTTCTTAAAATAAGACAATGAAGTCTGCCACACTGACTGACTCTTCCTTTCATGAACAATTTCTCTGGAGCGTACAACACTGTTTGATAGTATTCTACCCACAGTAAGACTTCTTTCAAAATTGGATTCAATCTTCTAAAACCCTGCCACTGCTTTATCAACTAAGTTTCTGTAATATTCTAAATCCTTTGTTGTCATTTCAACAGTCTTCACAGCGTCTTTACCAGGAGAAGATTCCATCTCAAGAAACCAGTTTCTTTGCTCATCTACTACAATTTTATGATGAGACTGTAGCAACTCAGTCACATATTCAGGCTCCACTTCTAATTCTAGTTCTCTTGCTATTTCCACATCTGCAGTTCCTTCCTCCACTGACGTCTTGGAACCCCTCCAAGTCATCCGTAAGGGTTGGAATCAACTTCTTCCAAACTCCTGTTCACGTTGATATTGAATATTTTGACCTCTTCCCATGAATCATGAAAGTTCTTCATGGCATCTAGAATGGGGAATCCTTTCCAGAAGGTTTCCATTGACTTTGCCCAGATCCATAAGAGGAATCATTATCTATGGCAACTATAGCCTTATGAAATATATTTCTTAAATAAGATCCATGATACATGGGCTGCAGAAAGGATGTTGCAGTAGTAGGCATGAAAACATTAATCTCATTGTACATCTCCATCAGAGTTCTTGGGTGGCCAGGTACACTGTCAACGACATGTAATATTTTGAAAGGAAGGAGCAGTAGTTCTCAACAGTGGGCTTAAAATATTCAGTAAATCATGTTATAAACAGGTGTGCTGTCACCTAGGCTTTGCTGTTCCATTTACAGAGCAGAGACAGAGTAGATTTAACATAATTCTAAAGGCCCCTAGGATTTTTGGAATGGTAAATGAGCACTGGCTTCAACTGAAAGTCACCAGCTAGAACAGCCCCTAACGAGAGTGTCAGCCTGATCTTTGAAGCTCTGAAGCCAGACATTGACTACTTCTCCCTAGCTGTGAAAGTCCTAGATGACATCTTCCAATAGAAGGCTGTTCCATCTACATTGAAAACCTAGTGTTTAGTGTGGCCACCTTCATAAATTATCTTAGCTGGATCTTCTGGATAACTTGCAGCTTCTACATCAGGACTTGTGGCTTCACCTTGCACTTCTATATTCTGGAGATGATTTCTTTCCTTAAACCTCACGAACCAACCTCTGCTAGTTTCAAGCTTTTCTTCTGCAGCTTCCTCATCTCCCTCAGTCTTCACAGAATTGAGAGAGGGCCTTGCTCTGGATTAGGCTTTGGCTTAGGGGAATGCTGTGGCTGGTATGATCCAGACCACAAAAACTTTCTCCATATCAGCAATAAGGTTATTAAGCTATCTTATTATATCCAGTGTGTTCACTGGAGTAGCACTTTTAATTTCCTTCAAGAGCTTTTCCTTTATCTTCACAATTTGGCTGTTTGGTGCAACAGGCCTAGCTTTTGGCCTATTGCACTTTTGAAGTGCCTTCCTCACTAAGCTTAATCATTTCTAGCTTTTGATTTAAAGTGAGAGCCATGCTACTCTTCCTTTCACTTGAACAATTAGAGGCCACTGTAGGATTATTAATTGGTCTAATATTGTTGTTTCTCAGGTTATGGGGAGGCCCGAGGGTGAGAGATGGGGCAGTTACAACACAGAGATTTATTAATTTCACTGTCTTATATGGGCATGGTTTGTGGAACCTCAAAATAATTACAATAGTAACATCAAAGATCACTGAACACCACAACAAATAATGACAAGATTTGAAATACTGAGATAATTACCAAAATGTGACAGAGACACAAAGTGAGCATATGCTGTTGGAAAAATGGCACTGACAGACTTGTTCAAAGCAGGGTTGCTACAAACCTTCAACTGGTAAACACAATAACTGTGAAGCGCAATTAAGCAAGGTATAATAAAACAAGGTGTGCCAGTATGTGTATACTGTATATGTGTATATGTTCATCCCCTTTTAACTAAGCAAATCTAAGAATTATTCCCACAAATAAACATATACACTGTATAAAATAACACATATACAATATTGTACGTACTAACATAAGATTGAAAACAACCTAAATACCCATTAAGAGAAATCAACACTTATTAAAAATGAGTTCTTGAATTCACTCAGGTTATTAAATACATCCTTTTTAGATATTATTAAAATATCCATGAACATTTAATAATGACACATCTTTAACGATTTTCAGAAAAGGATCACAAAAGTACAGTGACTAAGTCTATATTAGTTCATTGGACATTCCTAGCATTTATTAGCACATTACTAGTTTTTGAGAAGTGCTAAAATAGAGATAAACTTTATTTATGCTAGAATTTCCTAAATACGCTTGGTCCATAGAACTCGCTTTGTTGTGCAAAAGTAATTAAACTCTAGTGGGACAACAGTGTTCCATGGAAAGGAGGTGGAAAGTCCTGGACTAAAGCATGCATTAAGCATAAATTAAATGTATGGCCTCAAAACTAGAAATATTTGTGTCTATGTAAAGGACACTGACTCTATGTGACACCTGATCTAAATTCTTTCACTCCTGCACCATTCCTTACTCCCTTTCATGGTACATTACTCTATACCTCACATACTACACAATTTAAGCAAAAAGACATTCCTGGGGTAAAGATAAATTAAGAACTGTCCTTTACCAAGTATTCTACATAAGCAGATTTAAAACAAACACAAAATCAAAACTACAGATTTATTAAGGATTTCTTCCTCTGGCAAAAACAGAATAAAGGGGATCATATTTACCCTGCCATCTTAATAAACCAAGAAAAATATGTGAAACAATCTTTTTAGACACTGGACAACAAGCAATAAAGGGCAGTAATCCCTGAAAGAGCAAAAATACATGACGTAATTCCTATGATTGCCCCCAGCTTACTGTTTGGGGTGAGTTTCCATGTAAAGGCAGAGGCAAAGGAATGCAGTCAAAGTGCAGTCTCCCAGAGTCAAAAAGAAGGAGCTTGGAATTTGGGTAAGCCAAGGCAGCTAGAGCACACACAAGGCAAGAAATGACAGAGAAGGGAGCTGTAGAGAGCCCTCCAGAGGTCTGTATAGGTTCCCCCTTGAGTCCTCAGATGAGTAACAATGAGTACATGAAGATGAAGAAATTGCCCTAGAATAACCTGAAAAAAACAAGTGGAAAAATCTACTGGGCTCAAACAGTGCCAAAAATAGTTACTGTTCCCACAAGTCAGAGTGGAGAAACCTCATAAAACAAGGAGCATCGGGAAGAGTCCTCAGAAGAATTATCACCTCAATAGTTGAGCAAAATTAGCCCAAGACTAAAGGCTGCTCTGTTCCCAGCTAACAAAGTGTACAAGCAAGCCTCAAAATGATCAAACTATTTCCAATTAGCTGAATTCCATCCCAGAACAAAGTTCAAAAATAATGATATCCAGACACCAGCAAGACAAAATTAACACTATCTACCATGCAATCAAGAAATTACAACCCGGGGCTTCCCTGGTGGCGCAGTGGTTGAGAGTCCGCCTGCTGATGCAGGGGACATGGGTTCGTGCCCCGGTCCAGAAGGATCCCACATGCCGCAGAGCGGCTGGGCCAGTGAGCCATGGCCACTGAGCCTGCGCATCCGGAGCCTGTGCTCCGCAACGGGAGAGGCCACAGCAGTGAGAGGCCCGAGTACCGCCAAAAAAAAAAAAAATTACAACCCATAAAGAGGAAAACCAATCTAATACAGATTAATCAGTCACACCTGTCAGAATGGCCATCATTTAAAAGTCTACAAATAGGTGGAACCAAGATGGCGGAGTAGAAGGACGTGCTCTCACTCCCTCTTGCAAAAACACCAGAATCACAACTAGCTGCTGGACAATCATCCACAGGAAGACACTGGAGCTCACCAAAAAAGATACCCCATATCCAAAGACAAAGGAGAAGCCACAATGAAACGATAGAAGGGGCGCAATCACAGTAAAATCAAATCCCATAACGGGTGGGTGGGTGACTCACAGACTGGCGAACACTTATACCACCGAAGTCCACCCACTGGAGTGAAAGTTCTGAGCCCCATGTCAGGCTTCCCAAACTGGGGGTCCAGCAACGGGAGGAGGAATTCCTAGAGAATCAGACTTTGAAGCCTAGTGGGAATTGATCGCAGCACTTCGACAAGACTGGGGAAAACAGAGACTCCACTCTTGGAGGGCGCACACAAAGTAGTGTGCGCATCAGGACCCAGGGGAAGGAGCAGTGACCCTGGGGAAGACTGAACCAGACCTACCTGATAGCGTTGGGGGGTTCCTGCAGAGGCAGGGTGTGGCTATGGCTCACCGTGAGGACAAGGACACTGGCAGCAGAAGTTCTGGGAAGTACTCCTTGGCGTGAGCCCTCCCAGAGTCTGTCATTAGCCCCAACAAACAGCCCAGATAGGCTCCAGTGTTGGGTTGCCTAAGGCCAAACAACCAACAGGGAGGGAACCTAGGCCCGCCCATCAACAGTCAAGTGGGTTAAAGTTTTACTGAGCTCTGCCCACCAGAGCAACAGTCAGCTCTACCCACCACCAGTCCCTCCCACCAAGCCTCTTAGATAGGCTCATCCACCAGAGGACAAACAGCAGAAGCAAGAAGAACTACAATCCTGCAGCCTTCGGAACAAAACACACATTCACAGAAAGATAAACAAGATGAAAAGGCAGAGGGCTATATACCAGATGAAGGAACAAAATAAAACCCCAGAAAAACAACTAAATGAAGTGGAAATAGGCAACCTTCCAGAAAAAGAATTCAGAATAATGATAGTGAAGATGATCCAGGACCTCGGAAAAACAATGGAGGCAAAGATCGAGAAGATGCAAGAAATGTTTAACAAAGACCTAGAAGAATTAAAGAACAAAAAGATGAACAATACAATAACTGAAATGAAAACTACACTAGAAGGAATCAATAGCAGAATAACTGGGGCAGAAAAACGGATAAGTGACCTGGAAGACAGAATGATGGAATTCACTGCTGCGGAACAGACTAAAGAAAAAACAATGAAAAGAAATGAAGACAGCCTAAGAGTCCTCTGGGACAACATTAAACGCAACAACATTCACATAATAGGGGTCCCAGAAAGAGACAAGAGAGAGAAAGGACCAGAGAAAATATTTGAAGAGATTATAGTCGAAAACTTCCCTAACATGGGAAAGGAAATAGCCACCCAAGTCCAGGAAGCGCAGAGAGTCCCATACAGGATAAACCCAAGGAGAAACAAGCCGAGACACAAAGTAATCAAATTGGCAAAAATTAAACAAAAAGAAAAATTATTGAAGGCAGCAAGGGAAAAACGACAAATAACATACAAGGGAACTCTCATAAGGTTAACAGCTGATTTCTCAGCAGAAACTCTACAAGCCAGAAGGGAGTGGCATGATATACTTAAAGTGATGAAAGGGAAGAACCTACAACCAAGATTACTCTACCCAGCAAGGATCTCATTCAGGTTCGATGGAGAAATCAAAAGCTTTACAGACAAGCAAAAGCTAAGACAATTTAGCACCAACAAACCAGCTCTACAACAAATGCTAAAGGAACTTCTCTAAGTGGGATGGGAAACACAAGAGAAGAAAAGGACCTCCAAAAACAAACCCAAAACAACTAAGAAAATAGTCATAGGAACATACATATCGATAATTACCTTAAATGTGAATGCATTAAATGCTCCAACCAAAAGACACAGGCTTGCTGAATGGATACAAAAACAAGACCCATATATATATGCTGTCTACAAGAGACCCACTTCAGACCTAGGGACACATACAGACTGAAAGTGAGGGGATGGAAAAAGATATTCCATGCAAACGGAAATCAAAAGAAAGCTGGAGTAGCAATACTCATATCAAACAAATTAGACTTTAAAATAAAGAATGTTATGAGAGACAAGGAAGGACACTACATAATGATCAAGGCATCGATCCAAGAAGAGGATATAACAATTATAAATATATATGCACCCAACACTGGAGCACCTCAATACATAAGGCAATTGCTAACAGCTATAAAAGAGGAAATCAACAGTAACACAATAATAGTGGGGGACTTTAACACCTTACTTACACCAATGGACAGATCACCCAAAATGAAAATAAATAAGAAAACAGAAGCTTTAAATGACACAATACACCAGATAGATTTAATTGATATTTATAGGACGTTCCATCCAAAAACAGCAGATCACACTTTCTTCTCAAGTGCACACAGAACATTCTCCAGGATAGATCACATCTTGGGTCACAAATCAAGCCTCAGTAAATTTAAGAAAATTGAAATATCAAGCATCTTTTCTGACCACAACGCTATGAGATTAGAACTGAATTACAGGGAAAAAACGTAAAAAACACAAACACATGGAGGCTAAACAATACGTTACTAAATAACCAAGAGATCACTGAAGAAATCAGAGAGGAAATCAAAAAATACCTAGAGACAAATGACAATGAAAACACGATGATCCAAAACCTATGGGATGCAGTAAAAGCAGTTCTAAGAGGAAAGTTTATAGCTATACAAGCGTACCTCAAGAAACAAGAAAAATCACAAATAAACAATCTAAACTTACACTTAAAGGAACTAGAGAAAGAAGAACAAACAAAACCCAAACCCTTCCTTAGCAGAAGGAAAGAAATCATAAAGATCAGAGCAGAAATAAATGAAATAGAAACAAAGAAAACAATAGCAAAGATCAATAAAACTAAAAGCTGGTTCTTTGAGAAGATAAACAAAATTGATAAACCATTAGCCAGATTCATCAAGAAAAAGAGGGAGAGGACTCAAATCAATAAAATTAGAAATGAAAAAGGAGAAGTTACAACAGACACTGCAGAAATACAGAGCATCCTAAGAGACTACTACAAGCAACTCTATGTCAATAAAATGGACAACCTGGAAGAAATGGACAAATTCTTAGAAAATATGAACAGACCAATCACAAGTAATGAAATTGAAACTGTGATTAAAAATCTTCCAACAAACAAAAGTCCAGGACCAGATGGCTTCACAGGTGAATTCTATCAAACATTTAGAGAAGAGCTAACACCCATTCTTCCCAAACTCTTCCAAAATTTTGCAGAGGAAGGAACACTCCCAAACTCATTCTATGAGGCCACCATCACCTTGATACCAAAACCAGACAAAGATACTACATAAAAAGAAAATTACAGGCCAATATCACTCATGAATACAGATGCAAAAATCCTCAACAAAATACTACCAAACAGAATCCAACAACACATTAAAAGGATCATACAACACGATCAAGTGGGATTTATCCCAGGGATGCAAGGATTCTTCAATATACGCAAATCAATGTGATACACCATATTAACAAACTGAAGAATAAAAACCATATGATCATCTCAATACATGCAGAAAAAGCTTTTGACAAAATTCAACACCCATTTATGATAAAAACTCTCCAGAAAGTAGGCATAGAAGGAACTTACCTCAACATAATAAAGGCCATGTATGACAAACCCACAGCAAACGTCATTCTCAATGGTGAAAAACTGAAAGCATTCCCTCTTAAGATCAGGAACAAGACAGGGATGCCCACTCTTGCCGCTATCATTCAACATCGTCTTGAAAGTCCAAGCCACGGCAAACAGAGAAGAAAAAGAAATAAAAGGAATACAAACTGGAAAAGAAGTAAAACTGTCACTGTTTGCAGATGACATGATACTAGACATAGAGAATCCTAAAAATGCCACCAGAAAACTACTAGAGCTAATCAATGAATTTGGTAAAGTTGCAGGATACAAAATTAATGCAAAGAAATCTCTTGCATTCCTATACACTAATGATGAAAAATCTGAAATAGAAATTATGGAAACACTCCCATTTACCACTGCAACAAAAAGAATAATATACCTAGGGAGACAAAAGACCTGTATGCAGAAAACTATAACACACTGATGAAAGAAATTAAAGATGATACCAACAGATGGAGAGATATACCATATTCTTGGATTGGAAGAATCAATATTGTTAAAATGACTATACTACCCAAAGCAATGTACAGATTCAATGCAATCCCTATCAAACTACGAATGGCATTTTTCACAGAACTAGAACAAAAAAATTCACAATTTGTATGGAGACACAAAAGACCCGGAACAGCCAAAGCAGTCTTAAGGGAAAAAAACGGAGCTGGAGGAATCAGACTCCCTGACTTCAGACTATACTACAAAGCTACAGTAATCAACACAGTATGGTACTGGCACAAAAACAGAAACATAGATCAATGGAACAAGACAGAAAGTCAAGAGATAAACCCACACACCTATGGTCAACTAATCTGTGACAAAGGAGGCAAAGATATACAATAGAGAAAAGACAGTCTCTTCAATAAGTGGTGCTGGGAAAACTGGACAGCTACATGTAAAAGAATGAAGTTAGAACACTCCCTAACACCATACACAAAAATAAACTCAAAATGGATTCGAGACCTAAATGTAAGACCGGACACTATAAAACTCTTAGAGGAAAACATCGGAAGAACACTCTTTGACATAAATCACAGCAAGATCTTTTTTGATCCACCTCCTAGAGGAATGGAAATAAAAATAAACAAATGGGACCTAATGAAACGTCAAAGCTTTTGCACAGCAAAGGAAACCATAAACAAGATGAAAAGACAACCCTTAGAATGGGAGAAAATATTTGCAAACGAATCAACGGACAAAGGATTAATCTCCAAAATATATAAACAGCTCATGCAGCTCAATATTAAAGAAACAAACAACCCAGTCCAAAAATGGGCAGAAGACCTAAATAGACATTTCTCCAAAGAAGACATACAGATGGCCAAGAAGCACATGAAATGCTGCTCAACATCACTAATTATTAGAGAAATGCAAATCAAAACTACAATGAGGTATCACCTCACACCAGTTAGAATGGACATCATCAGAAAATCTACAAACAACAAATGCTGGAGAGGGTGTGGAGAAAAGGGAACCCTCTTGCACTGTTGGTGGGAATGTAAATTGATACAGCCACTATGGAGAACAGTATGGAGGTTCCTTAAAAAACTAAAAATAGAATTACCGTATGATCCAGCAATCCCACTACTGGGCATATACCAAAAGAAAACCATGATTCAAATAGACACATGCACTCCAGTGTTCACTGCAGCACTATTTACAATAGCCAGGTCATGGAAGCAACCTAAATGCCCATCAACAGACGAATGGATAAAGAAGTTGTCGTACGTATGTACAATAGAATATTACTCAGCCATAAAAAGGAACGAAATTGAGTCATTTTTGTTGAGACATGGATGGATATAGAGACTGTCATACAGAGTGAAGTACATCAGAAAGAGAAAAACAAATATCATATGCAGGTATGTGGAACCTAGAAAAATGGTACAGATGAACCGGTTTGCAGGGCAGAAGTTGAGACACAGATGTAGAGAACAAACGTATGGACACCAAGGGGGGGAAAACACGGTGGGGTGGGGATGGTGGTGTGCTGAATTGGGCGACTGGGATTGACATGCATACACTGATGTGTATAAAACTAATGACTAATAAGAACCTCCACTATAAAAAAACAAACAAAAAACAACTAATACTAAACTTTCTTTGGGTTATTTGTATGGAAATATGTTAACATAAATGTTTCAGACATTACATGAAATTCCTAAAAATCTTATATGTTCTGGTATAATGTTGTAAGTCATAATTCTAGTTATTACTTTAAAATGTATATCTCAGAAATAACTAAATTTCCTTGTCAACTGCATTATTATGAACTTCCATCAAATCTTTAACCGTGGTCATTTTTAAGTCTTTTGTCATTTACAGACAGTTCTGGGTGTAATCTGATGCTTTTGCAAAAATGTTCCTATAAAACGGTTTCATCTCCAAGGAATTCATGGAAAAGGCTCTGACAAGTACAGGTTTCTGGTAACTGACTATACTGCTGAACTGAATGAATAAGCATTTCCAGAACTCTAATGGAAAACTGATGAATTCATAAAAGTGCTAACAAAAGATCAAGATGAAAAAAAAATTAATTACATGGGACCGAGTGAACTGATGAGGATGATTATAATTTTTGTGACTTTCTGTTTGAATTAAAAAAACATCCCACAAGGACTCAGAGGCAAAATATATACAAATCAACTATCACTGCAAAGTAAAGGAGCTGTTACAGTGGAGGATTACTGGACTGAATGTCAGTCTTATGACACAGTATGAGTGTGTTTCGTGTTTGGTAATTGCAATCATTGTTGCTTTTGTTGTGGTCATCCATTTACAATGCTTGGTGTCAGTTTACTTATCTCTTATAAAAATAAAATACAGTGTGTGTGCGGAAAAAAAAAACTAACCATCTAATAAGGGAGATGAGACATGTTCATATGAAATAAGGCATTAATATCAGTGTTGGTTATTTGTTGATCTGTATACGTATTGGGTTATTTTGCTCTTAGTTTCTAAGTCATAAATTGCGAGAATATAGTGTCAAAAAACTTTCCATTAAAAATCTTCAACCCTGTTGTCAAAAAAAAAAAATAGTCTACAAATAATAAATGCTGGAGAGGGTGTGGAGAAAAGGGAACCCTCCTACACTGTTGGTGGGAATGTAAGCTGGTGCAGCCACTATGGAGAACAATATGGAGGTTCCTCAAAACACTAAAAATAGAGTTGCCATGTGATCCAGCAATCCCACTCCTGGCATGTATCGGGACAAAACTATAATTTTAAAAAAAACACCCACCCCTATGTTCACAGCAGCACTATTTACAATGGCCAAGACATGGAAACAACCTAAATGTCCATTGACAGATGAACGGATAAAAAGACGTGGTACCTATCTATACAATACCATAAAAAAGAATGAAATAATGCCATTTGCAGCTACATGCATAGACCTAGAGATTATCATACTAAATGAAGTCAGTCAGACAGAGAAAGACAAAAACCATATGATATCACTTATATGTGGAATCTAATACATGACACAAATGAACTTATCTATGGAACAGAAACAGACTCACAGACATAGAGAACAGACTTGTGGTTGCCAAAGAGGAGGGGGAGCCAGGAAGAGTTGGATTAGGAGTTTGGGATTAGCAAATGCAAACTATTATATATAGCACGGATAAACAGCAACAACCATACTATTGCATACTACAGCGAACTATATTCAATATCCTGTAATAAACCATAACGGAAAAGAAAAAAATCAATGATTAATGATGTTACAGCATTGTTCAAAACTACATTCCACACGTTCAAGAAAGTAGAGAAAAGCATAAGCATGTTAAGGAGAAACACAGAAAATATAAAAAGGACTCAAATGAAAATTACAATGTCTAAGGCAAAAAAATACACTGGATGGAATTAAGAGCAGATTAATTATTGCAGGAGGAAAAAAAAGTGAACTTCAAGCAAGAAATAGCAATACAAATTATCCAAAATGAGACACCGCAAGGAAAATGACTGAAACAAAAAAATGAACAGAGCATCAACTAACGATAGAACAACTTCAGAGGGCCTGCAAAAAAACTCAACAAATCTCAAGCACAAGAAACGGTTTTAAAAACAAGACCTAACCAGATTGCTTAACACCAGCAATAAACAGAAATTCTTAAAAGCAGCCAAGAAAGGGGACAGGGAGGAACGAAGATAAGAATGACAGCAAACTTCATCACAAAAACAGTGGGGCAACATCTTTACAAAACACTGAAAGAAAGAAGGGTCAATTCAGAATTCCATGCCAAGCCGAAATACCTTGCAAAAATAAAAGAAAAATATAAACTTATACAGACAGACATAGGCTGAAAGAACTAATTACCAGCAAATCTTTACTACCAAGGCACGTTTAAAGAAAGTACTTCAGACAGAAAGAAATTACCACAAGGTGGAAATCTCGATCTACATAAAGGAAGGAAGAGCAATGGAAATAGTAAATATGTGAGTAAATATAACTTTTTCATGTTTATTTAAACCCCCTTAAATGATAACTGACTGCTTATGAGCAAAAAGAATGTCAATGTACTGTGGGGCTGTTAACAAATACAGAAGTAAAATGAACAACAATAACACAAAGTTCATGAGAAATGAAGTAGAAGTGTACTTTACTAAGTTTCTTACAGTATCAATGAAGTATAATATTACTGGAAGGTAGACTGTTTACTTGAAGTAATCATGTATACTTTAAATCCTAAAGTAACTACTTAAAAAACAGACCAAATTAGCTAAAATAAGCTAGACCAAGAAAAAAAAAGAATCATAAAAACTATTATTCCTCCCATCCATTAATCCAGTAAAAGGCAGAAACACAGGAAGAAAAAGAGAACAAAAAACATATGGAACAAACAGCAAGATGATAGACTCAAAACTAGCCATATCAGTAATCCCATTGAATGCAAACAGTCGAAACATCTGAACTATAGCTGCTGGTTACAAGACAAAATTGCACACACACTAACTTTTCCCTGCTACTCCCTTATAAACCCAAATACCTGGGAAAGTATCCAATAAGCAATAATAAAAGAACTCCAAAGGCTTCAAAGAAGGTGGCAAACTGTCTAGGGACCTCAGGACTTGAGGGAAGAGAACACAGTTCCCTGGGTTTTCTTTTTTCTCCCATGTACCCGGCTACAGAGACCTGCAACCCAGAACCAACAGGCATGGAAGGGAAGGAGGAAGGAAAGGAAGAAAACTACAACTGGTGCACAAGCAGGCAGGCCAATCGGCCCTTAGCAGCAGCTAGAAAGCCCCAGACCACGCCAGGCCCCTCCTCCCCACCCACCACCAGATACTGGTGGGCTGGCCTCATCCATCCCCAGAGGCAACAAAACCCAAGGCCAAACCAACTTTTGCTCCACAACCAGGACACCAACAGATGATCTGATTCACCTGCAGCAGCAGATCCATACAGAAACTATATAAAGAACTTTCAAAACTCAACATTTAAAAAATAATCAAACAAGAAAATGAGCAAAAGACATGAACAGACATTTTTACCAAAGAGGATATACAGATGGCAAATAAGTACATGAAAAGATAGTCAACTTCATGTACTATGAGAGAATGCAAACTAAAATCACAATGAGTTATCACTACACATCTACCAAAATAACTTTTAAAACAACAGTGATAATACCACATGCTGGAGAAACTGGATTGCTCATACATTACTAGTGGGAATATAAAATGGCATAGACACTCTAAAAAACAGTTTGGCAGTTCCTTTAAAATCTAAGAATGGATTTACCACCCAACCTAGCGATTACACTCTAGGATATTTATCCCAGAGAAATGAGAATTTATTTTCACACAGAAATGTACATGCAAATGTTCAGAGCAGTTCATTTGTAATAGCCAAAAACTGGCAACTAAGCAATGTCCTTCAATGGGGAAATGGTTAAACAAATTATGGTACATCCATACTATGGAACACTACTCAGAAACAAAAAAGGAAGATTACTCATATACACAATTATTTGGATGAACAGCAAATAAATTATACCAATCTCAAAAGGATGCATGCTACATGATTCCACTTATGAAATATTCATGAAATAACAATGATAGACATGGAGAACAGATTAATGATTCCCGGAACTTAGGGATTGGGGGGGAGGGGGGGGTAGCTACAAAGAGGTAGCACAATGGAGTCTTGTGATAGAGGTAAGCATCTTGGTTGTGGTTAACATGAAACTATACACATGATTAGACTGCAGAGCTATACACACACACACAAACAAATGAATACCTATATATCTGGTAAAATCTGAATAAGCTCTATGGATTGTACCATTGTCAATTTCCTCATCTTAATGTTGTACTGTAGTTTAAGCAAGATGTTAACACTGGGGGAGGTTGGGTGATAGGTACACGGGACCTCCCACCATATTTCTAACTTCCTATGAAGCTATAATTATTTCAAAATAAAAACTTTTAGAAAAAAACATTTTAAAAATAAAGGGAAAGATCATTAATTGGATATAAAAGCAAGACCCAACTATATGCTACCAGTAAGAAATTTTCTTTAAAGACACAAATAGGTTAAAAGTAAAAAGATGAAAAACGATATACCATGCTGACACTAATCAAAGAAAACTAAAGAAACAATATTAAAATTAAAGTAGATTTCACTGAAAAATCTATGGAGACCAGGAAGAGGATCATTCCATAAAGATAAAAAGATCAATGCATCAGGAGGCTGTAACATCTTAAACATTTATCTACCTAACAAAGGAGCTTCAAAATATATTAACCAAAAATGACAGAACTGAAAGGAAAAAAAGACAAAACTACAATTACAGTCAATGATCTCAACAATCCTTTTTCAATGACTGATAGAAGTAGACTTACAATTATAAGCATACCTCAGAGATACTGTGGGTTCATTTCCAGACCACCACAATAAAGCAACTATCACAATAAATCAAGCCATACAAATTTTTTGGTTTCCCAGTGCATATAAAAGTTATGTTTACATTATACTGTAGACTCTTAGGTGTGCAACAGAATTATGGCTTTAAAAATGTACATACCTTAATTGAAAAAAACAAAAAGACAATTACAATTGTAACATGAAAGATCACTGACCACAGATCACCATAACAAATATAATGAAAAGGTTTGAAATACTGCAAGAATTACCAAAATGTGACACAGAGACACAAAGTGAGCAAATGCTGTTGGAAAAAATGGGGCTGATAGACTTGCTTGACACAAGGTTGTCACAAACATCAATTTGCAAAACACACAATATCTGCAGAGCTGGCAATAAAACACGGTATTCCTGTAGTAGGGTAGAGAAGACTTGAGAAATGCAATCAATGGCGTTGATTGACATTTTTGCCACAGAATATATTTTTGCCACAGAATATATTCTTTTCAAGTGCACAGAGACCACTCAGCAATGTAGATCATATTCTAGACTGTAAAGCAACTTTTAAAATTTTTGAAAGTATTCAAATCATACAAAGCATATTCTCTGGCCAAAATAGAATTAAATCAATAGTATTTGGGAAATCCCCAAATATTTAGATACTAATCCCCTAGGGACACTCCTTGGGTCAAAGCAGAAATCAAAAGGCAAATTTGAAAATATTTTTAAAAGAATGTAAATGAAAACAACATACCAAAATCTGTGGAATGGAGCTAAAGCAGCACATTGATAAATGGAGAAGAGACAAATCTCCCTGCACAAGATTCCTAAATAATTTATGTAGATACTCTACCCTCAAAAGGAGGGGGGAGTAGGGCTTCCCTGGTGGCGCAGTGGTTGGGAGTCCGCCTGCCGATGGAGGGGACACGGGTTCGTGCCCCGTTCTGGGAAGATCCCACATGCCGTGCAGTGGCTGGGCCCGTGAGCCATGGCCGCTGGGCCTGCGCGTCCGGAGCCTGTGCTCCGCAACAGGAGAGGCCACAACAGTGAGGCCCGTGTACCGGAAAAAAAAAAAGGAAGGAGGAGCAAAACGTCTGATACGATGTGATGAAAATGATATTTTACTTCTGTGATCTTCCTCCAAAATTCTGATAAACCCAGTCTAATCATGGGAAAAGCATCAGACATATACCAATAGAGATGCATCCTACAACATACCTGACCACTACTCCTCAAAACTAAGGTCATCAAAAACAAGGAAAGTCTGGGATTTCCCTGGCAGTCCAGTGGTTAGGACTTGGCGCTCTCACTGCCAGGGGCCCAGGTTCAAACCCTGGTCAGGAAACTAAGATCCCTGCAAGCCGCACTGCATGGCCAAAAAAAAAAAAAAAAAAAAAAAAAAAGCTGAGAAATGTCACAGCCAAGAGAAGCCTACAGACATGACAACTAAATACAATATGCTATCCTGGATGGGATTCTGGAACTGGAAATGAACATGAGGTTAAAACTAAGGAAACCAAAGTAAACTATGGACTTCAGCTAATAATAATGTTATCAGTATTGGTTCATTAATAGTAAAAAAAATCCAGCAGTCCCCAACCTTTTTGGCACCAGGGACCGGTTTCGTGGAAGACAATTTTTCCATGGGTGGGGTGGATGGGGGGATGGTTCAGGAGGTAATGTGAGCGATGGGGAGCGGCAGATGAAGCTTAGCTTGCTCGCCCACCACTCACCTCCTGCTGTGCTGCCCTGTTCCTAACATGCCGCGGACCGGTACAGGTTGGGGTGGGGGGTTAGGGACCCCTGCATTATACTAACGTAAGACATTAATAAGGGAAACTGAGTGCAGGAACTCTCTGTACTATCTTCTCAATTTGTCTGTAAATCTAACACTTCTAAAAAAGTCTACTAAGGAAAAATTACCCTGTGCCTAAGAAAACTTCAATTCTCCCTGCCCAAAGTAATTTCTCCTTTTTATGATGTCAGAGCATTTATTTGTACTGTTCAAGACATACCTCTAACTTTTATAAGAGTTACATATATTATGGCAAAGATCATGAATCACACATTTTTGTAAACTGTCACCTCCCCTTTTGCCTCCACCTAAATACACTGCCTTTATCCTAGTATGTAAATAAAATTTAAATGGCTAACTCAGAATTTTGAGGTACCTTTCAACTGTGATTTCTTTAAAATCAATCTAGTTTATTAGTTCAAACTGATAATTCCTCAAGTACATAAAAACTATACTAACACAAAATGAGATTTGACTTATATACTATTATATAAATCAGTGTCTTTCAAACTGGGGTCCATATGTATTCTCTGTGATCCTAGAAGTCCATACTGGAAATTTTTCAACTGCATTTTTTTTTTAATTTCTATGATAATTCAGAAATGACTGATAAAACATTCTCAACATTCTCAACTACATTGATGACCCACATCCAAATACTGACATCAATGCTAACTCCCACATTTACCTTCACAACTATACTGATGCCAAGCAAAGCTACTTTTAGTAGCAAATTATTCATTCTCCAAAAGTGAAAACCAAATGAAACAATGTACAAAATATAACAGGGCTTCACTCAAGTTCTACTAGAGAAAAACTGTAAGAGAATGAAGTCATGCAACACATAGCAATACAGGCATGCCAAATGAACTTGTCATAACCCTAACATCAGTCAAGTGATCCATTTTGACAAAATAATGGCATCCATTGTATTAGTGTTAATTTTTTTATTGCCCTTAGTTTGGTTATTTATACATGTAATTTTAAACTGTAATCTGTTTTCTAGTTGTGGCAAAGATATGCATAAGGAATTTACTCGGAGGTGTCTGAACATTAAGTAACACTGATTGACGCTATAAACCCATAAATGAAAAGCTACTACATTCACTGAAGAATAGGTCCATTTGTACTTTAAGTTACCCAAAGGCACTCTAATACAGATACTACTTCACACTTTAAGATCTCTTAACATTTAAACATAACTTTAAAGGCAAATTTGAATTTTGAACCTTTCAAGAACATAAAATTTTGATTTACCTAGATATTAACTAAACTAAAAACTTTTAAAACTCAGATTAAAAATAAAACAGGTACTTAAACCTGTGTTTAAGTCCCAGCTTCACTATTTGATAATTGTAGGATCTTAGTGAAGCCACTTAAAACCCTGGTCCTCAGTTTCCACCTGTATAAAATTAGAATACTATCTATTCTGTCTGTCTCACATAAGCAAGTGTAAGATGAATAAAACCAACCCACATTACCAATGTTTTCTTTTCCTTCTGTATAGAAAAGGTCACCTAATATAAACAGTTCACTTCAAAAATACATCAAAATATAACAATCTTGTCATCGTTTTTTAATGAAAAGGATTTAACCTACATTTGAACATTTACTACACAGATACAACACAGATATTATGACACACTGAGAAAATACAGAAGGAATAAAAGACCCATGCTCTCAAAGTATGTATGTGTTGGGGGGTAAGGGCACTTAGACAATTCTAATATGCTGTCATAAATATATGATCAAGAAATATACAGTACTATGGAAACTCAACATCTGGGCAACTGGGGAGTCAAACTGCTTTAAAGATTTAAAATGTTATTCAAATACAAGTTAGAAGTAATACAATAATTCCTTACTGGGTACCTATTATGTGGCAGGCACTGTGCTAGGTAGGTACACCGGATTCAAAAGTAAACAAGACACACACTGTCCTCACACAAATGGCAATCAAGAAGGGAAGGCAAAATTTAAAAATAGAAAGAAACATGCCAAGACAGATAAAGAATGGTGTACTACTAAAGTATATAGTAGTCAGGGAGGGGCAATCTAAGAAAACATATAACACAAGAAAAAGATGCTTTTTCCTTTATATTTTTCATCCTTTTTTAAAAAATATAAAGACAGCCAAAAGACTAGAGAAAATTTTTTAATTCAAAAAGAAAGTTCAGTGTTGATAAGTAAATTGAAACTAGTGCTTTATCTCTTATTTTCTTCCTTCAAACATTACTACAGAAACCCATAATCAAATTATAGTACCTATAATTATAGCTCTCATCACGGTACAGGCAATAGGGTCAGAAGTAGTACTCCCCACAAAGGACAGGGTACTTGCTATTTCTAGCCTGCCTGGTCCACAGTGAACATTAAATATGTTTATGAGAAATTCCCCAGCCCTTGGGGGGAGTGGGGAAGGCACAAAAAACATTATAAAACAGATCAGCTGTGCCTCTCTGCTAGGGGGAAAAACAAAGTGTTTTCACGACAGCAGACATTTCTTATCCCCAACAACAGTGTAGAATACCAGAGGGTAATGAACAGAGGCAATGAAATTGGGCTTGGTCTCAGAATCAGAGAAAAATCACTTCCTCTTGCACTGGAACAAAAGCATATCATTTTTAGCTGCAGTACTAACATTTTCCAAAATTACCCTTTCCTCTGTTGTTTATTTAAAGAGAAGCGGTGGGGGTGAAGGAGGGATGGATTGGGAGTTTGGGATTAGCAGATATAAACTATTACATATAGAATGGATAAGCAACAAGATCCTACCGTACATATAGCACAGGAAACTATATTCAATATCCTGTAATAAACCATAAAGGAAAAGAATATGAAAAAGTATATAAATATATATATATATATAAAACTGAATCACTTTGCTGTACAACAGAAATTAACTCAACATGGTAAATGAACTATACTTCAATAAAATAAATTAAAAAAAATAAAGAGAAGAGGCAACATAAATTCATGACTAGCAACAGAAAAGAGAAGGTTCAAGTAAGTAATCACTTTTCTACATACCTACCACATAACCACCATACACAGAATTTTTATACTGAGTAGATGACTCATAACAAGGAAAGAACTCAGTTAGGTTCAATGTCTCAGAAGCATCCACAATGTGGAACTAACTAAAGCACTGTCTAGTTTCTGGAAAAGCCTAGCAAGCTGCAGAATGTTGCTGTCAACAAAGCATGTAGTAGGACAAAGAGACATCTTAACTAGGTTTACTATTATGGGTTAAAAATTAACCCAAGTAAGGCAGTAGCTCTACGACTTTTTGGCTACAGCATGTTGTTACCTCACACTCTCACAGGAGTATCCAGTATTATGCTTGATTCCAGGCTAGCTTTGCTAATGCTACTCACTTTTCCAATCACTTAAAACAGCATATGAAATGCAAACAAGAAGTGATGTTATTAACAGAATCACAAACTTTAGTACTTTCGTTAGTAGTTAAGTAATCTATCTGGGGTCTCACAGCTAGTGAGTGGCAAGATCTGGGGGCTGAGACAGTGGAAGATCTGAAAAAGAAGTACCTCAAAGTACACCTAGAACCCACAATCATCAGAAATACTACCACTCCTTTCAGTCTATTCCTCCAAATCAAATAACACCCTTCTCACAATTCACTCGACACAATGCTCTTCCTGAAATCTCTTCCTTTATCTGCCTAAAAAACTTATCTGAGACATAACAAACTTCTGCGTTAATATATACCAGACATCGTCCTAACACATCCTATTCTTGGTCACCAAGCAGATTATTAAGATTACTAATTATTCACGACACTAACCTCTAAACACTGTGCACTTTACATGCATTACCTCAATTTATACAAACCTATGTGTTAAGTACTATCGCCCCCATTTTACAGATGAAAAAGCTAAGGCTTAGAAGTGTTAAAAGACTTACTTTAAAAGACAATGAGGGCAGATAATGTTGCAAGGCTTGGGTAAAACACATGGTATACTTAACTCAACGAAAAGTATGTATTAATTCACGTGGGGGTGGGGAGGTGACAATCAGAGGTAGACAAAAGCTGTTAGGAAAAAAAACTGCTCTTGAAATTTTAGTACCTACTTTAAAAGGAAAATAGTAGGAAGCTGCTTCTCTCAAGTGTCTGAGGGCTTTTAGACCTAGTATATTCTTCTGAACAGCCCCTTCCATAATGCCTTCCTCAACTCTCTCTGTTCAGTAGCTCATCAGTTTAGACTCCACTGATACGCAATTCTAGATTAAGTCCAACTGAACAGAGATTTACCTTAGCATTCTGAAGCACTTCTTCCGAAATATTATTTTATGGAAAAGAAAGTTCCCATTTATAAAAAATACATGTTGCACAGTGGAGCACAATATAAAACACATTTCTTCCCATTGTCATGATGGAAAAAAAAATTCTGATAAACACTGCTCTAAAAGTTTGCCCAAGAAGTTACCTTCATTCTTTTGTTATATTAGTGAGACATTCCACTTAGATCTAAAGACAACTGAAGGCTTCCACTGTGCTTTTTAAAGCTATAATGGATACCCTATCTCTTCAAGATCTCCCCATCTTCTTAAAACAGAGTATAGAAAACACAATTGAACCACTTCTTTGGTTAAGTTAAACATAATTTAACCAAACAATCATTAAGGGAAAAAATGGTTATTACTGTTATTTTAATAAAACAAGGCCATTAGGAATTCCTAAATAGCCTTAAATTGCTATGCTTTTATCTCCTTTATTCTCTTTACACAGTCACCTGATTCTCTCTACTACAGTACCTGACATCAGTATGCTAGCATCTGGCAACTTCCCTCCTAATTCATATCTTCCTAACCTTTGTAGGACAAGAAAGCAAATAAGCAGCCATCCTTATGAGACTAGCATCTGAACTAAAAATGAATAAACTCAGTACATGGGCTGTGGGACATGTTTTGGCTTAGAGATGTTTCCTTTTGGCTTACTTCTGATTTCATAAAGTTAAGAATGGTAGATAAAGGTCCTCCAGACAGTAGAGATGATATAATAAAAATATAATCATGGGGAGAGGAGGGGAATTAAAGGGTAGCAGCAAAGATAAAGAAAAGCTATTAAGTGAAAGCTAGAAAAGGGACCACTACACAAGTAAACATAAATGAGAATGAAGATCCATGGAGAGTTTTAACCATTATAGAAGACATTAGCAACAAAAACGGATAAGTTCAAACACTTTTATGTTGGAATACTATTCAGCAATAAAACTGAATGATGTAGTGCTACACATGGATAAATAACATGGATGAATCTCAAATGTGTTGTTGAGCAAAAGCAGCCAGATTCCACTGTATAAAATTCAAAAAAAAGCAAAACTAATCTATGATAACAGAGGTCAACAGAGTGGTTACCTCTGGGAAGGAGGGTGGAGGTAACAGCTGGGAAGAGGCACGAGGAGTTTCAGGAGTGTTACGACTGTTCCATTTCTTGATTTGGGGTGGCATTTACAAAATGTGTTCACTCTGTGATAATTCATTGAACAGCTAGCACACTTATGATATGTGAACTCAACTGTGTTCACATTACACTTCAATAAAAAATTTACTCGAAAACAAAAATCATCATGCAAGGGACTTTTAGTTAAACAATTCATGAGTTAATCTCTTCCAAAACCTCTGAAAAAGAGTGAAGAAATTAAAAGACAGCTACCCTTAAGAACGAATAGAACTATGGCAGACTGTACTTTCCAACACTGACCACCACAATACTCCCCGCCCCCAACCCCCATCTCACATACTTCTCTGCAGTCTAACCTTGCCATTCCACCATAGAGATGGAGTTTCTGTCCCCTCTCCTAGAATCTGGTTGGGGCTTGTGACTGTTTTGACCAACAGATTACGACAGAAATGGCACAGTGTGACTTCTGAGGAAAGATCATAAAAGGACATGTAACTTCCACCTGATCTTCTTAACTCTTGAGCTGTCACGAAAAAAGCCCAACTGCCTCAAGACAACCATGCTGGGAAAGCCACATGTAGGCAGGCCCTTGGGTTGACAGCCTTCTAGCCATCCCTGCCAAGGTGCCACATATCTGATGAGGAAGCCACCCTGAAAGTAGATCCTATAGCCCACGTTGTTTGAGTTTCCCTCTGCCATGAGTCATCACAGCTGAGGCCCCAAACATGTGGGGCAAAAAAAAATGACATCCCTGCAGACTCTTTTAAGTTTCTGACCCACAGATCCTGTGAACATAATAAAATGGTGCTTTGGGGGTGGTTTATTACAGATTAAGATAACCAGACCAGAAAAAGAGAGAACAGTAGACAAAGCAGGTTAATAAAATTTTAAAAGACAAAAAGTAGATGAAATGCCAAATGTCTTAGGTTTCAGACAAGTCAGCAGCCCATTCAAGCAGTAGAATCCGAGAAAGGTATAAGAAATGGTGGAAGGGGTTGAAAAGAGGAAGATGATGAAAAATCTGAATGAAAACTAGTTAAATCCCTAGATCTACTCCTCCAGATCAGGCTGCCAGGGAACCTTCCCTCCCCTATACCAAAACCAAACATTTAACTCCAGAGATGCTGAATAAAAACAGAAACACCAAGCACAGATCAGGGTGAGGAATGGCCACATAATCCACTTCCCTATTTTGGCTACCAAGACACTAGCTTATGCATCTTGCAGCATCAGGATGAGGATGACAGGAAGTCCCAGAATGCTAGTTGTCCAACAGGCCTAGTGGCCTACATAGCCACAGCAATCTTTGAAGGATATGGCTAATTAAAAAACAAAAAAAAGGAACTATAGATTACCTGATGTGTTTGACCACACTGGGGCTGGGCTACATACATGAGAGAGACATAGAAAACTAAAAAACAAAAAGCCAATTTACTCCCTTTTTAAAAAATTGTTTTGTACATAAAAAAGAAGTCATAGTGAACAGCACTTGTTTATATAGTCTTCATAAACTAAACACTGATTTAATCCAAAACCATAACACTATGGGGGAAGCGGGAAATATGCGGGCAAATGGAGCAGATAGGTGGGTGGTTATCTTCCACTAAAAAAAAAATATCTAAAATTTTTAAAAATCAAGAAATACCACCATTGGCAATATGAATGTGGTGATAAATACCAGAGAAGAGAGCTAAAAGAATGAAAAGGGGATGCTTTGGAGGAATGGAAGCATTCTTTTTATTTAAAAATATACTAGAACGCTATACTTGATGTGAATTATGTATCAATAAAGCTGTCACTAACAGAAAAAGGATGAATTAAATTCTGAAATGAAAAAAGATTCTGGGAGCACAGAGAGCAATTGGTTCCACTTCTACAGGATAAGGGAAAGCTTCATAAAAGGGAAAGGGGGGCCATGCAAAGAGAGTCTTGAAATAAAAACGAATAAAGAAAAGATGGAGGAAAAGTATGGAGAGAATGAGGTTAAAAAGTTTTATGGGAAAAAAAAAAAAAGTTTTATGGGGGGCTTCCCTGGTGGCGCAGTGGTTGAGAGTCCGCCTGCCGATGCAGGGTACGCGGGTTCGTGCCCCGGTCCGGGAAGATCCCACATGCTGCGGAGCGGCTGGGCCCGTGAGCCATGGCTGCTGAGCCTGCGCGTCCGGAGCCTGTGCTCTGCAACAGGAGAAGCCACAACAGTGAGAGGCCCGCGTACCGCAAAAAAAAAAAAAAGTTTCATGGGGGGTCCAAATGTTGAGGGACATCAGATGTCACTCCAGTCAATGGAAAGAAATCAAAAGTTTTTGAGTAGGAAGTTATCACTGAGGGGAGTTCTCTGAACAGACAAAAATTTAGAAGTGTTGAGCTACTACAATACCCACGCAAATCAAGAATCACAGAAAAAGAATTAAAACCACAGTACAGACACAGACGTGTGTGCATTTGTATTTGTCTCTAATTTTTCAAACAAAGCTATTAACTTAGAATTTTTAAATGGTCAGGGAGTTAATACAATGGTAGGTTTGATTTTGGAACAATGTAAATATTTTATAACCATGTAAATCTTTTAAATGTTACACTGAAAAAAAATTACAAGTTAAAAAAGTAATCCCAAAAAAGTCAAAAGCAAAATGAAACAAATAAACCTTACTGCATAGCCAATTAATAACATAACCAGACAGAGAATAATTATGTCAAGGAATTTTAAAACACAGTACTTTGACCAAGCATTCCCAGTGGAATATATCCTAAATACAAAAAGATCTACAAAAAAATCCTCAAGCAACAATGAGTAACCATGGTAGTGTTGGCACTGTAACTCTAACACCATTAATGTGTGTAGTGTGATGAAGCAATGGAGTAATTATGCTACTGTCTTTGAGAACCAAAACTTACAGCATAGGAGAAAAGACATTTAAAAATCAGTGACGGGGGGACTTCCCTGGTGGCACAGTGGTTAAGAAACCTCAGGAGATGGACTTCGCTGGTGGCACAGTGGTTAAGAATCTGCCTGCCAACGCAGGGGACACGGGTTTGAGCCCCAGTCCGGGAAGATCCCACACGCCATGGAGCAACTAAGCCCGTGCGCCAAAACTACTGAGCTTGTGCTCTACAGTCCACAAGCCACAACTACTGAGCCTGCGAGCCACAACTACTGAAGCCCGCGTGCCTAGAGCCTGTGCTCCGCAACAGAAGCCACAGCAGTGAAAAGCCCGTGCACCGCAACGAAGAGTAGCCCCTGCTTGCGCCAACTAGAGGAAGCCCGCACGCAGCAACGCAGACCCAACGCAGCCATAAATAAATAAATATACAAATAAAGACAACGTATCAAACAATACAGAGTATCGACAGAGAGAAATTACATATATATTATCAAATAGAAAGCACAATAACTGAATTCAAAAATTCACTAGAAAGGCTCAAGAGCATACTTGAACAGGCAGAAAGAATCAATGAACTTGAGGATAGATCAATCGAGATTATCCAGTCAAGAAAGAGAAAGAAAAAGAAAAATGAACAGAGCCTCAGAAACCTGTGGGAAATCATGAAGTATACCAAAACATGCAAACTGGAAGTCACAGAAGGAGAGCTGAGAAAGGGAAAAAAAGAATATTTAAAGAAATAATGTGTGAAAACTTTCCAAACTCAATAATTAAAAATAATTATCTCACAGCCAAAAAGTTCAATGAACTCCAAATAACTAAACTCAAACAGATCCACACTAAGAAGGATTACAGTCAAACTAAAAAAAAAAAAAAAAAAAAAAAAAGAAAGAATTTTGAAAGCAACAAGAAGTGACTCATCATATATAAGGGATCCTCAATAAAGTTAATACTTGATTTCTTCACCAAATACCATGGAGGGCAGAAGGCAATGGGATGACATGTTAAAGTGCTGAAAGGAAAAGACAGTCAACCAGTAATTCTATACCCAACAAAACTATCCTTAAGTATGCAGGAGAAATTAAGACTTTGCCACTAGCTGACACATGCTGCATGCAAGTAATACAAAGGTTGCCATTCATGTTGAAATGAAAGAATACGAGACAATAACTCAAACCCACAAGAAAAATTAAAGAGCACCATGAAAGGTAACTACCTGGGTAAACATAAAAGGGAGTATAAATGCATTTTTGGTTTGTTAAATTAATTTTCTCCTTTGTGACTTAGAAACACTCCATAAAGCAATAATTATATAGCTGTACTGATGGGAACACAGTGTATAAAAATGTAACATATGACAGTAACAGCACAAAGGAGGGGGGAAGAAAAAGGAACTATACAGAAGCAAAGTCTTTGCATACCACTGAAATTAAGTTGGTACTAATCAGAACTGGTTCTAAGTTCCCAGGGCAACCACTTTAAAATACAAAGAAAAGATAAAATTAACAAGAAGGGAATTGGACAGATGGCCAAAAAGCACATGAAAAGATGCTCAACATCACTAATCATGAGAGAAATGCAAATCAAAACTACAATGAGGTATCACCTCACACCGGTCAGAATGGCCATCAAAAAATCTACAAACATAAATGCTGGAGACGGTGTGGAGGAATAGGAACCATCCTGCACTGTTGGTGGGAATGTAAATTGGTACAACCATTATGGAGAACAGTATGGAGGTTCCTTAAAAAACTAAAAATAGAACTACCATATGATCCAGCAATCCCACTCCTGGGCATATATCCAGAGAAAACCATAATTCAAAAAGATACATGCACCTCAATGTTCACTGCAGCACTATTTTCAATAGCCAAGACATGGAAGCAACCTAAATGCCCACTGACAGAGGAATGGATAAAGAAGATGTGGTACATATATGCAGTGGAAGAGTACTCAGCCATAAAAAAGAACGAAATAATGCCATTTGCAGCAACATGGGTGGACCTAGAGATTGTCATACTAAGTGAAGTAAGTCAGAGAAAGACAAATATCATATGATATCGCTTATACGTGGAATCTAAAAAAATGGTGCAAATGAACTTATTTACAAAACAGAAATTGAGTCACAGATGCAGAAAACAAATTTATGGTTACAAAAGGCGAAGGGGGGGCGTAAATTAGGAGATTGGGATTAACATATACACACTACTATATATAAAACAGATAACTAGTAAGGACCTACTGTATAGCACAGGGAACTCTACTCAATATTCTGTAATAACCTATATGTACAACTGATTCACTTTGCTGTACACCTGAAACTAACACAACATTGTAAATCAACTATACTCCAATTGAAAAAAAAAAGCAGGGAATTAGAATGTTACCCTGGAAAATATCACACACACAGGAAAATGTTGGAAGTGGAGGAATAGAGAATAAAGACGACGGAAGACACATAGAAGACAAATAGCAAAATGGCAGATGTAAGTCCTACCTTATCAGTAATCACATAAAACGTAAATGAATTAAATAAATACTCTTACAATTAAAGGCACAGATTGGCAAAATGGATAAAAAAAAGTACAATCCAACTATATGCTTCCTGAAAAGGACACACTTTAGATTCAAAGACAAAAATAGGATAAAACTAAAAGGATGTAAAAATATATACTGTAAACAGTAACCAAAACAGAGCTGGAGTGGCTATACTAACATCAGACAAAATAAAAACTTTAAGACAAATACTGTTTAGTAGGGACAAAGAACATGCTATGGCCAATTCATTAAGAAGATATAACCTTAGAAACAAATATGCACATAACAACAGAACTCAAAATACCTGAAACAAAAGCTGAACTGAAAAAAAATAGACAATTTAACAATAATACCTGCAGACTGCAATACTCCACTTTCAATAATCAATTGATGACAGATCAATAAGGAAATAGAAGATTTGAAGAACACTGTAAACCAGTAAGACCTAAAAGTCACCTATAAAACACTCCCCCCAACAGCAGAAAATACATTCTACTCAAGTGCACATGCAACATTCTCTCCGGGATAAACCAAAGTAAGTATCCATAAATTTAAAAGGATTAAAATCATCTAACAGCTATGCCCTCTGACCAAAATGGAATGAAATTAGAAGTCAATAACAAAAAAAAAAAAAAAATGGGGGAAATTCACAAATATATGGAAATAAACAACACAATTCAAAATAGCTTATGAGTCAAAAAACAATGCACAATATTTACCATTCCTTATTAAGATTAGCATATTACACAGACAATAAAATCAACTCATTTCTTAAAGCAACAGAATGAATAGCTAAACTTATTTTAAGAGAAACTCATGTTAAAGGGCTTTTTCTTTTTTCCAGGAGGTTTTTCCTTTAAAAATAAAAAAATCAAATTTCAGTTTCTATACAAATTGCACTAAAGCAAGTTGGAAAGAACAACAAAAAGGACAAAAATCACAGAATTTTAGAGGTGGAATAACTTATGAAAAGCCCATCATTTTAAAACTGTAGAATTCTGTAACATGGACATTGCTGAAATTACAGTTATCCTCTGCCTCAGATGGGCTGATGCCTCCTACCTCCTAAGTTTTCACTTGCCTATTCATTTGAATAGGTAAAGATCTCTATACCACCTCTCTTCTCCTAAAAACTTCTGAATCATGCTGTCTATTTTAAGTGTTTTCAAATTTGGGAAAGAGATTTTGTTATTTTGCTGGCGTTAATATGGCAAAAGAAGTAGAATGTTCTGTTTATACTGGTATATTTGTCATGGGGATCTAAAGAGTTACTGCTATTTGATGGCACACCGAAACAGTGACATTCTGCTATAAACCAGCTTATCTTTCAGTTTCTCTCTATACATGTAAATATATGCTTCCCTTAAAGAATGTAACAGAAAGCATTTGATGTCAAAAGTAAGCACTGTAGTTATTTAAACCTTGTCCCCAAAATAATACAGCTATAGGTCAAGCCCTGATACAAGGAAACAGCTTTGTAATGCAGATATGTTATGATCACTGATTGATAGTGTCAAGAGTTAAGATTTCCCTATAAATTTGATTTTTTTCAGACTTAACTTCATGTGACAGAATATCTTGAGGTAAAAATTTTCACAATCCAAACTGAATTACTATAAAAGTCAATTGAAGACTTCCAACTCCACCAAAATGGAGTAGCTTCATTTCTCTCAGGTACTCCCTCTTATAACTAAAAAACCCTGGATGTAAACGAACAAACAAGCATAGGAAGTATCTGAAAGATGGGGGAAAAGGCAGTGGAATTCCTAGAGACATCAGAACTTGAGGAGTGACAAGGCAGTGAGTTCCCTGGGTTTTCTTATTACCTCCCATATTTCCAGGACAGGGTGCTGCTTCAGAAACCCCCAGTCCAGTACCACCAAAGTCAGAGGCAAAAAAGCCCCAAGAAAAGCCTTTTCCTCCTAGCCAAAGGACGGGGGGGAAAAGTAGCTTACCAACAGAAACCTTTTTAGCAATACCCACCATACTCCAACCAAACACCAATGGAAAACCCTCCATGCAAACCCTCCAGTTTCAGCGAGGTCAAGCATGCAGCTAATCTTCCATACCCTCTTCCTCTCAGCCAGAGTGGGGGAGCAGGTGGTGTCAATCCGAGTCCCCTACCAGGGTAGTGCTGGCAGGACAAAATAGGCAGTTGATCTTCTATCCCCTAAGCAGGGGTGCTCCAGTTTCCCTGCCAGGATGGTATGGATGAGACTGAGTAGAAAGCAGATCTTCCAGGCCCTGCAGAACCAGGGGGGTGCTCCAATACCCCTGTGCTGGGTTATGGCAAAACTGAAAAAGGAGCTTATCCTTCTCTACACCCCACACCCAGTGGAAGCAAGGGGTGCTCAGATTCACCCATTTAAGGTAGTGTCAGCAGGGTCAAGGGCAAGCTGGGCCACCCAGCAGCAAGGAGACTTAACAAAGCTGTGTGAGGCAGGATTAATCACCACCACATTTGAACGAACACACACACACAGGGGCCTCGTATCCGCAGGAACCAGACAGGAGCTGAACCAGCACCCTACCTGGCATCAACAAGATGAGTTGGAGCCAGTTAGCAGTCCACTTTCCCCCCATCCCTGGTGTCAGCAGGGACCAGTGGAGAGCTGAACCTCCACACCCACCCAGCAGTGAGACTGAATAAAGAAGCCAAGCAAGATGAAGCAGCCGACAATCCGCTTCACCCATTCTCTGGGTGCCAGTGGTGCCCAGAGAGAACTGAGCTTCCACCACCCACCACTTGGCTTCAACTCAGGGGAAGTGGTAAAAAGTGGGGAGCTTCTGCTCCATCCTGCAGCATCAGAGTGGTGTGAGTTAGCCCTCCACTTCTCTCTTGCTGAGAAGCGTGACCCATCAGGAAGCTGATCTTACACCCCCCACTCAGAGGAAACCAAGTGGTGTAAACTGGTGCCCAACTTTTGCCAGGAAGATTATCAGTGAGGACAAGGGGAGAGCTGAACTTGCATCCCATCAGTCTGCACCAAGACAGTATGATTCAGTGCTCTACTTTTACCAGGGTGGTTGTCAGTAGGGCTCAATCAGAAGCTGAACATACACAGCCACCCAGTCCTGGCACTACACCTCAACAAGGAGATTGCCTACTACAAAAAAAGGAATAGGATCCTGAGTTCTCATAACATGATAACCAAAATGTCCAGGGTACAACTGAAAATCACTCACCATACCAAAAGCCAGGAAAGTATAAAGTGAAGAGAGAAAACTATCAACAGATGCAACACTGAGATGAACCAAGGTTTTGATGAATTATCTGACAAAGATTTTAAAGTAGTCAACATAAATGCTTCAGCAAGCTATTACAACTGCTCTTGAAACAAATTAGAAAATGGAAAGTCTCAGGAAAGTTATTTTAAAAGAACCAAATGAATTAAATTATAAAACTAAAAAATACAATAACCAAAATAAAAATTCTCTGGATGGACTAAACAGTAGAATGGAAGTGACAGACAACAGAGATAGTGAACAGATCAATAGAATTTAGCCAACCTAAATGAGAAAATAGACTGGGGGGTGGGGCGGGTAGCAAAAACAGCCTCAGTCTTATGAGCCAAAAACAAAAGAGCTAAGATTCTTACCAGAGTCCCAGAGGAATAGAAGGCAGGACTGAAAAAGTATTCTAAGATATAATGGCTAAAAGCTTCCAAACTTTGGTGAAACACATTAACCAAAGAAAGAAAAAACTGGAAGAACCCCAAAATAAAACTAAAGATATCCACACCAAAATACATCATAACTTAACATCTGAAAACTAAAGACAAAGAAAAATTCTTGAGAGCAGCCAGAGAAAAACGATGAATTACTTACAGGGTAATACAGATTCTAATGACAGAAAATTTCTGATCTGAAACTATAGACAACAGAAGGAAATAGCACATTTTTCCCATACTGAAAGAGAAGAACTGTACCTTGTGAATTCTATATATGGCAAAAATATCCTTCAGGAATGAAGGGAAATAAAGACAATCTCAGAAAAACTAGGAGAATTTGTTCCTAGCAAAGTTACCCTGAAAGGATGACTTAAAAAGTTCTCTAAATAGAAAGGAAATGAAAGCAGAAGGCTGGGACTTCACAGAGAAAAAAGAACATTGGAATAGGTAAAATTGTAAGTATAATAAGACTATTATACAATGCATGAGTTTCATTAAATCATATTTGCTGGTTGAAGCAAAATTTATCATACCATCTGGTGTGATGTTCCATGTTACAGAGAGAAAACACTTAAGAAAATTACATTTCAAAAGAGAGAGGGCAAGACTTCCCTGGTGGTGCAGTAGTTAAGAATCCACCTGCCAATGCAGGGGACTAGGGTTCGATCCCTGGTCCAGGAAGATCCCACATGCCGCAGAGCAACTAAGCCCATGCACCACAACTACAGAGCCTGCACTCTAGAGCCTGCGAGCCACAACTACTGAGCCCACGTGCTGCAACTACTGAAGCCCGTGCACCTAGAGCCCGTGCTCCGCAACAAGAGAAGCCACAGCAATGAGAAGTCAGCACACAGCAACGAAGAGTAGCCCCTGCTCTCTGCAGCTAGAGCAAACCCACGCACAACAAACACCCAACACAGCCAAAAATAAATAAATTTATTTTTTTAAAAAACAGAGAGAGAGAGGGCAAAAAGACCTAAATGAAAGTAAAGGTCTGCACTTCACTCCAAGTGGTAAAACATCCATACCAGAAGATGGTGATAAATTACATATGAATATTCCAATCCCCAGAGCCACCGCTAAGAAATCTGTACAAAGAGACACACTTAAAAACACTACAAATCAAGACGGAATCCAAAAAATATATCCAGATAACCCATAGGGAGGTAAGAAACAGAGAAATGAGAAAGAGGAAACAAACAAAAAATAATAATAATAAAACAGCACACTTAAGCTCTAACTTATCAATAATTACCTTAAGTGTAAATAGTCTAAATACACCAATTTAAAGAGACAGGCAGAGTAGATTCTTTAAAATGATCTAGCAATACACTGTCCACAAAAAAAAAAAATCACTTTAAATACAATAGGTAAAGTGCAAGTATGAAAAAAAACATGTAAATATTATTTTGAAAAGGAAGCGTAGCAATATTACTATTGATAAAGTAGACCTCAGAGCAAGTAAAGTTACTAGTAATTTTAGCAAGACCAAAAGAGATAGTACATAATGATAAAGGGAACAGCCCACCAGAAGACATGACAATCCTAAATATGTACATAACAAATGCCAGAACCTCAAAGTACAAGAAGCAAAAACTGATAAAAGGAAAACAGACAAATCCACAATTACAGTTGGAAACTTGGCAATGCCACACTCTCAGCAATTGACAGAACTACCTGACAGAAAATCAGCAAGGATATAGAAGAACTTTACAATACAATCAACCAATAAGATCTAACTCTCATGTATATTAAAACGCCATCCAACAACAGAATACACATTCATTTCAAGCACCCATGGAACAGTTATCAAGATAGACCATATCCTGGGTCATAAAACAGATGTCAACTAAGAGAATGAAAATTAGAGTAAATTCCCTAATCATAAAGGAATCAAGCTAAACATCAGTGACAGTGAAAACAGGAAAATCACCAAATCTCCAAATACGTATTTAGAAACTGGGTAACACACTACTAAATACTCCATGGATCAAAGAGGAAACCTGAAGAAGAAACTTAAAAAGACATAAAACTGAATGAAAATACAACATATAAGAATATGTGGTACACAACTAAAGTAGTACTGAAATAAAAACTTATAGCACTAAATCTGTACATCAGAGAAAAGGAAAGGTCTCAAATCAATAATCCAAAAGACATGAATAGACATTTCACCAAAGAGGCTATTCAGATGGCAAAGAAGGACATGAAGGATATTTAACATCACTAGCCTTTAGGGAAATGCAAAATAAAACCACAATGAGCTATCAATACACACCTATCAGAATGTGGAAAATAAAAAACAGTAATACCACCAAAGGCTGGCAAAGGTGCAACAAAGCTAGAACACTGGTGGGAACTGCTGATGGGAATGTAAAATGGTAGAGCTGCTCTGGAAAATACTTCGGCATTTTTTTTGTAAGACTAAACAAGCAACTATCAGCAAATATACTCTTGGGTACTCTTGGGCATTTATCCCAGAGAAAACTTATGTTCACAAAAACACCTGCACACAAATGTTCATAGCAGCTTTATTTGCAATAGCCAAAGACTAAAAGTAACTCAAGACATCCTTCAATGGGTAAATGGTTAAAGAAACTGTGGTACTTCAATAACATGGAATAATACTCAGCAATAAAAAGGAACAAACTATACATACAACAACTTGGATTAATCTCCAGGGAGTTCTGCTGAGTGAAAAATGGTAATGCCAAAAGGATACATACTGTTGATCCTATTTATATAACATTCTTCAAATGACAAAACTATAGAAACGGGGAACAGATCAGTGCTTGCCAGGGGTTAGGAACTGGGGAGGGGGGGGTGAATATGGCTATGAAGGACAACATGATGGATACTTGTGGTGATGAACAGGTCTGTACCTTGACTGTATCAATGTCAATATCCTGGTCGTGATATTGTACCAGATCTGTTATTACTTAAAACTGCAAGGTGAATCTACAGTTATTTCAAAATAAAGTCAATTTTTAAAAAGCCAATAGAAAAAACTTTCCATTTACAGAAATGTATTCATGATAGCCAATCTGTCACCTGTCTGTCCACTTCTGTAAGGACAACGAAGTCCAAAAAAACAAAGCAAGAGCCAAAAAACATACATCAGATTAGTAAGGACTCCATCTTTTCCTTCAGATTTTCAGGACCCAGCTACCTCTTCTCACAGAATCATGACTATTGAAGGGTTGGATAATATTTACAGATAACTTAACAGTAAATGTTATCCTTTGATATCTGAATGCTGTCTACAACATCCTGGCCAAGTAGTGTCAATCAGCAAACTTGAACATCTTCAATGACAGAAGACCCACTTCATTTATCTATCCATTTATAGATAAATACTTTGAAAAAGTGTTACAAAAAATGTTTCCCCTTAAGAGTTATACCCTGAATCTAACTTACAAACTCCAAGTCTATCTTTTTAACTGACAGGCTTACAATAAAAACATAATCATAATATACTCATACACATATACACACACACACACAGAGCAAAATTCAACAATAGAAGTTTACATTCAATAGATCAGAAAATGCCTCAATGCCAATTCTTGCTACTTTTAGGGAAACTGAGGGGCCTTACTCATCCTTGTAACAAATGCCCAGTACCTAACAGTACGTATCCAATATGACATTTCTTATCAATTCACATCTGAGAATTCATTTAGCCCTGTCATGAGTTCCTAGGAAACAGGTAAATTACACAGTGATTATACCCATCTTCTAGAATTAGAAACATCAGATCTGACCTAAGAAATAACTATCCCAACTATAAGAAATAAATAATTTGGAGAAGTCAAAACACTAACCATTAATAAATAAGGCCAACTTTCAAATCAAAGACTAACTGAATAATTTATCATGTGAGACTAACAAAAACATACAACTCTCAGTTCCATTATGTGCCTGCATTCGTTTCTGGTCTTGAAGCCTTGAGGCTGAAATCGAAGAAAATTACAATCCAGAACTGTGCCCTCCTTCTGGGTCAAAATCTTTAAGAAATGAGTCAATCCTAAAAATACAAATGAACCACCACCTAGAATTCTGATGCTAGACAGTCACTTTGGAAATTCTTAATCCCTAGCCGCTCATCTTAACAGACGGTGAAACTGGGGACCATAAGAATTAAGCAACTTCACAAAGTAGGCAGCAGACTCAAACACCAGTCTTCAGCTTTCTGATCCACTGTTCTTCCCAGTATATCACATAGCCTCCCAATCAAGCCAGCATTTTGAGCACCCAGGCTGAGGAAATATTAACTATGTTAAGGGAGTATGTGCTTACACCTATTTTTCCAGTTAGAGCAATAAGTTCTCTAGGGATCAGTCCACATTCTCTTCCCCTAGCACCCTTATAATGAATAGAGGAGAACTGGAGAGAATATGTGAAGTGGTCATAGACCACCACAAAACTGTGTGGTAAAATCCATACCATCTAAACCTAACCAATCCAGTGGTACTAAAGCTTTTCTTTCTTCTCAACACACTCCTACTGTTAACACCTCTACCCAAGAATAAAGTAAACTAACTGAAAATACTGGAGTCCACAGTTGGGCTTCAAAGGGTACCAAACACTCCCCAAAATCATATACAAAATGTATACAGCTACACTGACCCTCAAGTGGTTAATAACCTCAAAAAACTAACGTACCATTGTTCTAACTCCACCGCCAGTCAATCTATAATGAAAATAAAGATATTCTGCTATAAGTTAGTAACACACTAGGCCCTGTACTGTTTATAACTAATCAAGAATACAACTTTACCTACGTTTCCTTTTATATAATAAAAACTAAGAATAAGTCAAGAAGGTGAATGACTCCTGCAAATATAAGATACTAAGTAGTATAAACTATGGCTACTTCTTTAAACATTCAGGTAAGTAAATTAAATTAGTATTCACGGGGCTTCCCTGGTGGCGCAGTGGTTGAGAGTCCGCCTGCCGATGCAGGCGACACGGGTTCGTGCCCCGGTCCGGGAAGATCCCACATGCCGCGGAGCGGCTGGGCCCATGAGCCATGGCCCCTGAGCCTGCGCGTCCGGAGCCTGTGCTCCGCAACGGGAGAGGCCACGGCAGTGAGAGGCCCGTGTACCGCAAAAAAAAAAAAAAAAAATTAGTATTCACGGAGACTGATAATCAGTCACACCAATAAAACCAAAATGTGAAGGCAAATTTTGCTACTTATTCCAACTGACAGTTCACGGCATATAAAATTAAGCAACTGCTATCTTAGTAAAACACATGTGAACATACTTTCAAATAAAACTTTTGCATGTTGAAGAATTTCTACCTTTCATACCCTATATAAAAGGAGTGACAGAACCTCAAGATCAAAATAACTTCATCACCCAAACCGATCGCCTCAACAACATCTCACTACTTGAATGAAAGAACTCTCAAACCCAAGACAATTCGATATAAAAACAAGTAATATTTTCATATGGCAAGCAGCAAAATTAACAAAGCATTTTAACAACTTGTATACAGTATCTCATTTGTGTGGGAAAAAAATACAACAGAATATACAGGTGTTGAAATATGAAGTTACCCAGCAAATCTGTTATCAATGGCTGCCTGAGAAGAGGAACTAAATAACTGGGAGATGGTGTGGAAGAGAGATTTTCATTTTACTGCAACATCCTTTATGTAACTTTTCAATTTTGTACTCTGCACAAGTATTCTGCACAAGTATTCACTGTGTATTCAAAAAAGCTGCATGAAGGTATTTCAAAAGAAAGATAGGATCATGGCTGCAATTTTAGAATGGTTGCAGTGAGGATGGAGAAAAACAAACAGATTTGAAATTTAAGATGTAGAAACGTCAAGATACGGTGACTGTTAGGATGTGAAAAGTTAAGAAAAAGAGGAGTTAAAAATGACTAAGGTTTCTGGCAAGGGTAGTGGTAAGCGCTATTTACTAAGACAAGGAACATCAAAGACAATCATAAATTCAGCTTGCATATGTTCAGTTTAAGATGCCTTCAAGATACCCAGGTGAAGTAATCAAGTGGCAGTCAAGTATACATGCAACTTGGGAGCAGACAGAGTAAAAAAGATCTAGAACAGAATCTCCTTGCAAAGGAGACTGAGATGTGGTCAGAGATGCAGAAATAAAGCCAAAGTAGTCAGATGTTAGGAAAGTCAGGGAAGGGTGTTTTCAAGAGATCTCAAATCTGCCTCTATCTCCCCCCTCATTCCTCAACTACAGCCTCACTTTAAAAATTGTCTTTTCCAAGATGATAACATATATCTTGTACTGAGCACCTTCCACACCAGGCCCAATGCCAGGCATTTTACATTATCTTTTTTTCCTAACACAAAATGCAATAGCCTGCCAGAAATCTATTACCACTTCCATTTTACAGATGAGAAAACTGAGCCTCTGAAAAATGAAATAATTTGCCCAAAGATCATATATCTAGTAAGTGGCAGAAGCAGAATTCTACTCTAAAATCCATGCAGTGCTATCTATCCATCAGTACTTCACAACTAGGTTCCTTTCCCCTCCACTTTATCTCTCACTGTAGCCAATAATATTCCCAGAAAATCTACTTCTGGTCATGTCACTTCCCCTGATTAGAGAGTTGAGTTCAATGACTCCCCAAAACCTCCTATGGCCTACAGTGATGGGGGCCTTCACATGCTCAATTACCTCCTCCCAATCCCACTAAGACACCCTACCCTCTCTCTGTCCACACTAAATTATTCAAAATTCCTCAAACACCATTTAACTTCATACCTCCAACTCTACCTTCTTTTTCCTCTTGCTCAACTTCTTTCTATTCGTGTTTGATAACCACGGCCAAAATGTCATTATATTTTTGTGCAGTTTCTCTTACCCACTTCTCCAGTCTAAACTAACTGCTCCAAAACGTTGGGAATTTGTGTGGGTAGCTTAAATTACCCATAATCAAAAGTTTTAAATGTTTTAATTGTTCCATCATTTGAGAGCTCACAGCACTTTGCATATACCTTGATTATGGTACTTACTACATCATATGGTCACTCCGTCTGCCCATCTCTCTCCACAGACTGCAGGGGCAGGGGCCAAGTATTACTTGTTGCCCCAGGACTTGGCACAGTCCCTCACTCACAGCAGTTCAGCAAACGTCTCACAAATCAATCAAGCAAAGTAAAAGCTTTTCTACTTCTCATTCTGACACCTGAAATTCAAAAACCTAAAACACTTAACTACTGTATCTTAAAAACAAATTTTCCGAGCTTCTCTGGTGGCGCAGTGGTTAAGAATCCGCCTGCCAATGCAGGGGGCACGTTCGAGCCCTGGTCCAGGAAAGATCCCACATGCCATGGAGCAACTAAGCCCGTGCGCCACAACTACTGAGCCCGTGAGCCACAACTACTGAGCCTGCACTCTAGAGCCCGTGCTCCACAACAAGAGAAGCCACCGCAATGAGAAGCCCACGCACCGCAATGAAGAGCAGCCCCCGCTCTCCGCAACTAGAGAAAGCCCGCGCACAGCAACGAAGACCCAACGCAGCCAAAAATAAATAAAATAATTCTTTTAAATAAATAAATTTTCCCTAAATATATAAACTATCCAAACAGACTCAAGCAACTAAGATTCATAAAGTTCTTAGGAAAAATTCTCTCTTCTGTCACATATTATGTAATATTCTATTACAGAATTCTACCACAATATTAAAATACAAATAAACTCACATATATTCAGCTAAATATCTGCTTTCAACTCATTTCCCAAGCAACTAATTCTTAGCTTCCAAATGGCAAAAAAAAATCAAGGCCCATGGATATTTGATATTAAGAACTTATTTTATGTGTAATAAAGGCACTGTGGCTATGTTTCAGAGACAAACTGAAATAGCTAAGGATTAAATGATGTGACTGATATCTGAGATTTCCTTCACAATAATGGTAGTGAGGGGCAAAATACAGATGAAACAAGACTGGTTACGAGTTGAAAATTGTTGAAGCTGGGTAATGACTGGTGAGGGTTGGTTGGTTGATTTTCTCTGCTTTTGAAAATGTTGGAAATTTTCCCTAATACACTGTTTCTTTAAAAAAGAGAAAGATCTAACGAACATAATGTAATAGATCTAGTTTAAAAACAATGCTTTATCTAAAAGGTTTCTTCCATTGTTCTAAATTAAAATAAATTAGATGACCTCATATAATACTCTTAACTATAACAAAGGCCAACCTTCTTCCTGAGAATAAACTTAGCAGTAGCATCTTTTATTTACTCTAACACAGACAAAATACTACTACAGACAAAACCACAAAAAGAATACAGGAACACATTCACAACAGAATGATGTCAGTCTTAGCAATGTAGAGAAGTACAGAAAAGATATAATAAAAGGAAGAAACAGGTAAGAGAAAATAAACAAAACCTTATAGAAGAAAGTGGCAAACGGCCATAACTTGGCTGAGAAACCTAAAACTGTCTAAATAAGAGATTACTCCCACCCTTCCAGGTTACAGTTTTTAATTAGGTCCCAAATGTAAGCCCAGGCCAACTCAGGCCCAAAAATAAAGTCATCAATGAAACAGATGCTAAAGACCAAAATGAAGAATGAGTACAGCAACTATAACAAAGCCATGTAAATAAAATGCAAGGAAATAGGACCAGGCTGAGGGCAGCAAAAAGAAAAAAAGAAATAGGACCAAATAGGGTACACACCTCTACTTCATTTACCCCTATCCCCACTGAAGGACCATCAAGACGAGAAGTATCCCAACGTGACAACAAGGTATTCACAGGTATCTCTAACTACACACTATAGTGTAAAATCCATCTTTAATCAACCAAAATATAATTCTGGCATACTCACTATCAGTGTGCTTATTTTATTATTTTTAAGGTAATGAATGTCTATGGTTAAAATAACAACAACAAAAAAAGCCCACAGTGGTACAGAAATCTGTTTAAAATCTCTCCTCCTGGGGCTTCCCTGGTGGCACAGTGGTTAAGAATCCGCCTGCCAATGCAGGGGACACGGGTTTGAGCCCTAGTCCGGGAAGATCTCACGTGCTGCAGAGCAACTGGGCCCGTGCGCCACAACTACTGGGCCTGCGTGCCACAACTACTGAAGCCCACATGCCTAGAGCCCATGCTACGCAACAAGAGAAGCCATCGCAATGAGAAGCCAGCGCACCACAATGAAGAGCAGCCCCCGCTCATCACAACTAGAGAAAGCCCGTGTGCAGCAAGGAAGACCCAAAGCAGCCAAAATAAATAAATAAATAAAAATTTAAAAAATAAAAAATAATAAAATCTCCCCTCCTCCTCACCCTAGAGCCGCTTTGTACTCCAAGATGATCACTATTCAAATACTTCTTGAGTATCCTTCCAAAACTTTGTCAGAGAATTTCCTAAACTGACCCATGAACACTCAATTCAAGGATCTCAAGTTAGGAACTCATAACAAAGGTAAATATTACTACAAAATGAGATCAGAGAGGGACAGAACACACAGCAGATAAACCTTTGAACATATGCTAAAAGCTAAAATCTGATTTTAAATCATGTGTTCCTAAACAAAATTAAAAGATTCCTTGCTGATAAAGAAGTCAAGAAACACCATCTCCAAGAAACAATCAAGAAATAAGCCCCACCCTATCAACGAGACCTTCTACTGAGGCCCAATCTAGGATAGAACTTTGAAACTCAATTTACAACTGCCCCAAGAGTAAACTAACTGAAAATGGGGATCCAAGAAAGCAAATAGTGTTGTTTTTGCAGGAGCCATCAATGTCCTGCCCGTCTCCAGCACTACCCATCTAGGGAAAGAAGGTGCAGATCACAAGAGTCCGCAGCATGAGGAGCTAAGAGCCGGGTCTTTCTTTCTCTTCTGGGGTCTGGTGTTCAAAGTGCATAATTTGTTGAAACATATGCCTAGATAAATGGAAAAGGCTATCTGTAAATTAAGCTAGCCCAGAAGCCACTGTGCAATTATCTCACAAATGTGAATCCCCCCCCATTTAACTCATATTACAAAAACTGAATGAAATAATTGAGTTTTAAATGTCTGACACAGAATGTTACATAATATAAATTCTCATTAAATGTTTTAAGAAAAAAATTAAATGAAATACACATCAGGATACAGTGAGTCGCATGTGCTTTCATTAATTTTAACCTAGCAACTATCAGTTAACTTTTGAAGTTAATTCCAATAATCTAAAATCCAGGGGCTGTCAGTTAACATTTGAAATTCGCAAATCAGGAATACACAGTCCAGAATAGTTAAATCTAAAAATGAGAGACATGAGGAAGACAGGCGCCATGACAGCACTCTACAAAGGTAATGGTTCTCCTGCCTTTACTTCAGTCAGGAGAATGTGTTAGGTAGCATAAGGAATGTCAGAAGTACGTTTTCATCAGTGAAATAAACGATGTCCAAGTTAATGTGGCTTGGCTAGAAATACTGTAAAGGCGTCTCCACCTCTGCATGAACAGGGTCTAAGAATCAGCAAATCTAGGATCTCAATACTCTCCAGAGTGCACACATACTCTAAGAGTCCCATTCAGCCTTGTGTTCCACCACTGATCAGGTGATTCTGGGGCTAATGCCTACTGCTGCTAACATATTGCTACATGTGCCTCCAAAGCACCTTTCCAGCAAGGTCCTTGATAGACTACCTACAAGGACAAAGAGCTGGGACTTCCGTCGTCAAGCTTCACCAACAGGTTCCTGTGACTGCTTTTGTGCATGCTTGCTAATCAATGTTTTTTTATGGGTGGCAAAAAAAGAAAGAGCCATTCTAACTTGTAAATTGTTAAACTGACCTTTATCAAAAGCTTTCAGGATACTTCACACTTTTCTTCTGCCACTGATGTTTTTGTGATAGTCATCCTTATACTTATCTCCCCCTTTTAGGGAACTGTAAGTTTTCAATGCAGACAAGGGATATCTATGTTATCTTCATATTCCCTGCATAGAAGACTTGCATTCAGTGTACTCAAATATTTGTTGCTCTAATTTACTATCGACAAATTACAAACCAGTATAGAAAACTGATACAATTATATGTGAAGCTTCAGTATGAGTACATAAGACTGTCAGTTATATATTCATTAAATAAACTCCATTAATTAACTAGTCTACAAATACATGTGGATCTTAAATAACCTAACCACCATTTCAATTCTTAGACAATCTAGTGGTGTTTTTGTAACATAAATTAGTTCTCTGGATACATTTTAAAAATATTAATAATGCAGTCACTAACATCAATTTCAAAGAGCTCAAAGCATCAAAATGAGTTTCAAAGTAAAATAAACTTAACCAAAAATAACCTTTTCAAATCTGCAAAATAATACTGGTATTACATAAATAAAAACTAAATGTTACATAATCAAGTCAGAAAAAGATATTTTTACTCTGTAGCTAGCCAAGCACTGAACCTTCACCTTGGTTCAAAGCGCATGGCCCACCATTCCACTTTACCATCTACATCACAGCAACTCACGTCTCACACAGTTTTTCTTAACAACCTGAAATATATAGAAGTGGCAGCCAAATGTCCCCTACTCATTTCAATTTGTAACCGAGTCTACGGAAAGAGCTATTGGGGCGGGGCGGGGGGGGGGGGCGCAGTTCAGAGCTTAAAAAAGCACATGTTTATATTCCTGCAATTCTAATGTGTGGCCAGATAAGCAAGCATTTTCTATAATCTCTTACTATAGCTTTATTACCAGGAACGTAACAAAATCTTAGGAAATGTATAGTAACTGCATGAGACTTTGTCCGGATAAATAATAATGACTATAATTGTTTACAAGACAACTTTCCAAAGTAGAAAATACTTTTTAAGATGCATCATATTAAAGACCTAATTTTCAAACAAAAAAGTATGACATTATTCTGTGGTTACTTTTGTAACCCAAACACTAATCTCCTTTAGCACTGGAAATGAATATATTCCTTTAAGTGCCAGCAAACAAAACACACACATAATATAGCATAATTTTAAACATCAACATCCAAATATTATAGTATAAAAAAGCCACCTCTACAACTAACCTAATAATTTTCCCTTACCATCTACATGCAAGTGAACCAAATTTAGGAAAATACATGCTTTAATGGACCTGAAACTACTTCCACTGCCCCCAAAATTTTAAATTCCAGCTATTTTCATACTAATTATCTCCTAGGAAAAAAAGCACATACATTTTATTTTTCTTAGACACATATATTTTAAAATGGTAAACAATCCATAACTACTTCTAGGTATTCTACATAATCTTTCTATTGATTAAAAGAATTACAAAAGAAAAAAAATCCCAATAAGAGTATTTAATACAAACTTAAAGATGACATAGATACCTCAAAGTGAACACCTATGTATTTTAGCAATAGTTCCCTGACAAAAGATTCCCCAACCCTTTAGCATTATATAACTACTATAAATACATATAGTATTACTATATTCATGCTACATATTACTACATATTATTTTTTAACTCAAATCCTTATTAACTGAAAACAAGATTAATCTGAAAACAAGATTAATCCAAAAGATTTTCAAAAATGTACTGAAAGTGTCACCATAGTTAATTTCTGTTAAAATGTTTCACTTTTTAATTACTTTTCAGTAACTCCACTATAATTAAAAAAATAAGAATACTGAATTATGTTACCAAAAGATGGTCAGCATTAGTTTAAAGAGAAAAGTAATCAAAATCAGCTATATTTCAAGAACTCTGATTAAGCAACCACTTGCTGTTTACAATCTTTTAAAAATATTTTAAAGGTATTACTGCAAAATAATATACTGTATTACTAATTTCTTTTTCATCCAAAACCCCAAGCACTGTATATCAAACGGCAATCATTCAAACAAAAATTCTTTCAATGACTCCAATATAAATTAATCTCACAAATGCATTCAGAGACTACGAGAAATCAGCAGTTTAGACAAAGTATTCTCACCTAGAAAAGGTACATACGAGTTTAGAGGCAAGTAAGAGACAGTTATTATTAAATGTTTTAAACTTTCCAAATCTTTTAAGTCAAGAGTTAACCTTTTTTAAAACCTACTAATTTAACTTCAAAAACTTGAAAGAAGATCCAATAATATATAGGAATAAGAATTTTTGAAAGCAAGTAGTAATAGCTACATTTCTGTCAAAAAAAAAAGTTATACAAGGTGCAGACTAAATTTGTTGGGGGGGTTGGGGTGAGGGGGTGGTAATGAGAAAAATCATCGCTAAAAAGAGAATCCTGGGAGTTATTTAATTCCAGTATCTGCTCTTAGGTAAGTAGCCGGAACCTACCCCAACAAAGAAAAGCCAACTCTTATTTTTAAGACTTTCAGACAATAAGAATTCTGAAACTAACACAGCTCAACATTCCACAAAAAACATACTGTTTACCAGGGCTGTGCAAAAGATGGATGACACTAAATAATTCAATACTTCCTATAGCAGGACTCCAGCTCCTTCATTCTATTCAGAATCCAATTCAAACACATGGTGCGAGGTTATATAATATCAAGCTTTACATTACACATTTCACTGGTATGTTCGAGCTCACAAGGACGCAACCATGAATTGCATGCGGTTGCAAGCACATTCTCTAGAATGTTTTATTTTAATGTTAAGGCTAAGAAGCCTTGACCTAAATAGGTAGGACCTCACAAGCATGGGGTCTGAAGTAATGAAGAACCTTTTTTCTTTAGTTCCACAAAACATTTAGTAATCAAATTACCCAGTATTTTATGAAGCCTTCATTCTTCCACAAAACATAATGAAGCTTCGCAAGTTTCTCATTTATAAGATGTTGCTTATTCAAACATCAAGAAAGTATTGCACTTGCACAAAGAAATACCTGAAAATGTTCAGTTCTTTTACAATTTAAACTCAGTAGTGCATAATAACTGCAGGGTTCAATATTACAATCTGAAATACAATGTTAAGCACAATCCACTGTGAATCCATCTAAATACAAGCATTCTGAGACATGAAATCAACTAGCATTTTACACATTATCCACGTAGAACATCAGATTCCATTTATTTCTTCATTACCATAACCAAAAGCCGTAGCCTTGGCCAAACTTTTCCAAATGTATTATCTTGCAAACAGTTTTACCAACCTCCTATTAGATCGGCAATAATCACTCCAAAATAAAATAATGCTCCTTAAATTTAAATATTTTGCTTAATCTTTTGGAATGACAACTCTGACAGTAGTGAAGTATTTTTAAATAAAATATTTTAAATACTCAGGTTGAAACAAATTTCAAAGCTTAGGTCATTTGTGTTTAAATCATTTCAGAGCTAGTCGCTATTCATTTTTCCAGCAATAATTTTAATGAAGCCAATTAATACATAGTCAAAGTTTAATTCAACTTTTCTCTATGGGTCAAAGGGACTGGGCTTACTGAAAAGGATTATTTCAGTTTAGCTTTCTGGTCATTATTTGTATTCAAAACCCCTTACACTTATTTTGAAACAAAAACCTAAGTGTAATTACAGATAAAAGGTATTAGTGACTCTCCTAAACCAAACTACAGACAAAAATTAGGACAACGAAATTTTTTTTTTAATCAACTTAAGAATAAAATGCAAGGCTTTAGTCATTTCAAACTTCCTTCTCAATTGCAACAATAAAGCTAGGTGTCAAATGCAAAGCCACTGATTTCAGCTAGAAAACCAAATGTCTTAATGGATGCAACACCTATCCCAGCACACTCCAAGTTTCATGGTCCCAATTAAGAAGCAAGCATACAAATATCATTTCGATCAGATTTTGGTCAAGAGACACAAACTGATGCAGACAGATCGAGACTCCAGTGCCTTTGTTCAATAGCTTACGGGTGGGTAACTAAATGTGCTACAGGTTGATAAGCATTTACCAGGCTTATGAATGCTGCTTCCAAGCTTGAGAAAGGTACAAGAATTCTAGATGCAAATAATCTTGGATAATTTTTATTAAACACCACCGAGATACACACTCCGAAGGAGAGGCCTATTCATCGCTACTATTTATTTCCATGTTTACCTCTCCTCCCTCCCCCAAACCCCCCCCTTCACTTTCTCCTCCCACCCTGTCCCGCCATCTTGGGCCGACAGGAGCAGCCATTACTTAACTAAATGACAGTGCCAACAACTTTCCACACAAATAAACAGAAACTGCACCCCGAATTCCCCCCTGGCCTCCCCTGCCAGACACGCAGGAAACGAGGCTCCAAGAAGAAAACACATTCACAAGTAACTGCAGGATTTCTATGGCCGAAAGACCCAAAAAGTAAACAAGTCACCTAACTTCAGGTAAAACACCATACCCCTCGAGATGCATGACAACAGACCCATGCAAACTCTTCACCGCCCTAAACTACTGCAACTTCCCCCTTCTGGGAGCGGGGACACAAGAAAGCCCCAAACGTTGGGTTAACAGTAGACTTCCCGAACAGCCTTCCTGGAGGAAAAGAATAAAAACCAAGGGAGGCAAGTAAGTCGGAAATGCGGGGAAATCTGCACACATTTACAAGCCCTTGACCCTAAACAGGCACCTCGGAGCGATCATCGGTCGCCCCTCCCAAAGCCGTAAAATAACAGGCAGTTTTGTCGACCCAGTTGAGCTCGGCCCCAAAGCGCTGCCGTCTCTGTTCCTCCAGCTACGAGAGGAGAGGGCGATTTCGCAAGGGAGCGAGTGAGGGATCCGGGGGTGTGTGTGGGGGGCGGGGGGAGGGGGGGAGCAGAAGCAGGAAATAGTTTTCCGGAAGCCCCTCGGCCCTCCTTCGCGGCCACAATGAGCGCCGGCCGGGCCGCGGGGCCGCGGGGTTCGGGGCGAGCGGGGCGCCGGCCGGGGAGACCGTGTCCGCGCTCCGGCCCGCAGCTGCCTTACCTTGCCCAGCAGGGCCTTCGTCCTGGCGCCATCTTCATGAAACCTCACGAAACCGAAGAGGCGGCTGTGGAGAGAGACACACGCGGCTCGTTAAAGGTCCGACAGCACCACCGACCCATCCCTGCCCGAGCCCGAGGCCCCAGCGGCGGCTACAGCACAGAGAGCGCCAAGCCAAGGTGCTCGCCCCGCCGCCGCCAGAGGCGAGCCGCGCTCCGGCCTCCCAGGAGAGCGGCGCCAACCCGTCCGGAGCCGACCGGGCGGGTGACGGCAGCCCGTACCTGTCCAGTCCGCCGAGCGCCTCCCTTTCCTCGGCTGTCAGGCTCGGGGACGCCTCCTCGCTCTCGCCGCTCGCTTTTCCCGCCGCCATTTTCTTTTCCTCATCACCGAAAGCGGCGGCGGCGGCGGCAGCGGCGGCGGCGGTAGCGAGCGACACTCCGCAGGATTTCATGGAAACGCAGCGAATTCACAACTCCGACGCCGACACCTCCCCCCGGGCCGGGGCCCACAACGACGCCCCCAGTCTCCGCGCGGGACCGGCACACCAACTTTATCGCCGCCTCCTCCTCCGCCGCAGGCGGCAGCGACGAAAAATCCCAACGCGGCGGCAGTGAAGGCGGCGGCGGCAGGGGCTGCAGAGCCCCCGAGTCGGCAGCGGCGACGGCTCGGCTTGTAGGGTCACATCGCGGGAGCGGGCGAGGGGCAGCCACGGGCGGAGATGGCGGGAACGGCCGGAGCGTGCGGGGTTGAGGGACGCGGGGGGGATTCGTTGGAGACACAAACTTCCCCGGCACCAGCACAAAGTTGTTGTAATTGTGTCACACAGCGAACCCCACGCCGCCGCCGTGACCCCCCCCTCCCCACCCGGCCGGCGCCGCCAATCAGCGTGGCCCGCTCGCTTCACGTGACCTTTGTTGACTCACGTCAGCCGTGGCTCCACTCAACTTGCTAGCTGCCCGAGCCCCGCCCACCGAGGCCCCCACCGACAGGGAGCGGGACGCACGCCAATTCTGGCCGGTGGTTGGCTGCTGGGCCCGTCCGTCCGAGGGAAGGGTTTGTCCTCGAGAGGGAGCAGCTGATTAGGTTGTGCCAGTTAAATACACTGGGGCAGAGAATGGAAGGTCCGGGCCGTGTCACCTCGGGAGCCGCGGCGGGCTCGGGAGGGGGAGGGGAGCGGTGGGGAAGGGCGAGGTCCGGCACCGCCCGCGGCGGGCGCGAGCAGTGAGCGAGGACACCATGGACGGCCTTTGCCTGCCCGGGAGCTAGGTGGTGGGCCCAGACCGCGGCTCCGGCATCGTGCGCTTCGGGGGTCCCGGGCCCCGGAGGGCCTGATAAGGGTCGCGTCGCCGGGAGGCGGCGCACGGCCCCTGACCTCCGCCCTCCGAAGAAGGCGCCCACTTTTGGCACCGCTGGAAGTAATGGCCTCCGCGAGGAGCGCACTCGGGCAGTGGCTGCTGGCCCCCTGCTCCGCGGCTCAGGCGCCGCCCTAGGCCAGGCGTGCGCTCTCGGCCCCGATCCCCTCGCTCGCCCCCCAAGTGAAGGGGGAAAGGTCCCCTGACCTCCGGCCGAAGGGAATGAAAAGTCACCCACCGGGGTCTGGCTCGCTGACCATAGCTCCCCACCGCCAAAGGTCTGTTGGCGGCACTTTGGGTCCAAAGTTTCATGCTACCTGTGTTTTATCAGTAGTTCATTATAGTGTTGTAAGAAAAAGCAATGACGAAAAATTAAGCGAGATCTCCAGGATGTTGGTTTCTACTGCTCTGATCTCAGTGGGGCCTTCATGGAAGAGTTCGGGCTGCTTGTAGACAGGCCTGAGAGAAGGCATAATTAAGATAGTCAGCGAAGCTTGCAGCCCAGAAAACCCTTTTCTACCTCCCACAACATGTCTTACACAACAGTAACACTTTCTTGTTCTGACCGCGTCACAGGTGCAAATAAAAGTCACTAGTCTGCCTTTCAATCCATAGTATAATTGGGAGAAAAAGAAAACATGCGTTCGGTCTATTACTCTGTCCAAAAGACAAATTTAATAAGATATGTCTCATATATCAGATCTGTTACAGGGCACACCTCCAGTCTTCAGGGATAGGAAAAAAATTAATGGACATACGAAGACAAGGTTTCCTTTATAGACATGGACTCTATATTTTCAATAATGTAACCAATAAACAAGGTATGTTCAACTTGGATGTTAAACTATAAGGAAGACAATTCAGTGCTGACTCAGTAATCCTAGCAGTATTCAGTGAGAAGCTATGGAAATCCCATACTGTGTGTGATTTTGCACACAGTTTTAAATTGTTCCCCTGAGACTAGTAACTAGACTAACAAACTATAGTTTTATATGGATTATATTTCAGGTTTAATTACTTTCTCTGAAACACCTCTTCCACTCTTTATGGCATTCCTTCCATTTTACTTGAATGGGTGAATATACAGGGCTGAATATTTTCTGCAGCTAAATTAGCACATGCATTGTAAACTTTCTCACAACAGATGACCTTCAAAGCCTGGGAGATTTTGACACCACTATCTCCCCCCACAAACCACCATACACACACACACACACACACACACACACACACACACACACGCACTTAGACTTGCACAAGCAGAGATAGAAATTCTGCCAGTATTTGGCAGTCTTCCTGGAGCTGGTGGTTCTTGACTCAGGCCGTTTCCAAGAATTATAAGGCTGCCCACCTCCAACCCCTCAAAACCTTCTTTCTCACTACATAATCATTACTAGGTAATAGCAGCAGAATTGCATGGAGTGGATGCAATGTGTGGGGTCGAAGTCAGGCAGACCGGGATGCAAATTATTACTCTGCACAGGCTGTGTGTCCTTGGGAAAGTTACTTATCCTCTAAGCCAGAATTCTGTGTCTAGTCCAATTACAGTCCATCATGAAGCATGAGATAATTTTTATACAGTAACATAGTCCTTATATCACTGTGTAATTTTTTAGATCTTGCATAGTTTATATCATATAAATGTATGTACAATAGGTATGTAGCCTCTAAGGTTTAGGTCCTTCACTGGAGAGAGAAATGGCGAAGTGGGATAGATGATTTTATAACAATTATTTCTATGAAAAGTGAACCTGAAAACCCATATGGGAGGCAGAGCAGTTGAGCCAAAGGAGCATGAACTGTGGAATCATGCAGATCTAGGTTCGAATCCTAACTCTGCCACTTGACAGCTGGGTGACCTTCAACAAGTTAGTCTAATTTGAGCTTCAGTTCCCTCATCTGTGAAAAAGAGAAGATAAATCTTTTTAACACTTTACAACATTATTTTGAAGATTTAATGCCGTAAGGTAGGTAAAGTGCCAGACACATAATATTGAAAGACCTCAAAAAAAAAAAAAATGGAAGGTTCGTATTTCTAAAATCCTTTCTAGCTTTCCACATTCTGGGTTCTAAATGTGTTGATCGTCAGCTTACCAATCACTTCCTCCTTATCCCTCCCCAACCTCCCTATAAGCCCAACACACTAGGCAGTCCTAATATACTTTTTGTTTGTGCATATAACCCCAACATTGCTACATCTCTCCTTCTTTATTCTAAAATTAAACCTTATATCTCTTAGTACTGCTTCTTGTTTCATAATTATAACTTAATACACTAGGAGCTGGGGAGAATAATTTTAATTTACCAAGTTGATTTGACTAATATATGCATAGATAAATCAATGTTTTAAAAATATATAAAATCTGTGTTACGCTGAGTCCAATTATGGACTAGTTAGGGCATCATTTGTAGCAACACTGTTAATACTTATGTAAGTACCATCAATTAATATCAGAGGAGAAGCCCACTCAATTATAGGAAAATAAATTTAACTCCTTTTAAGCAACTAAATAGTTAATCTGAACTATTTAGGAATACGTAGTTCATTTATATCGTTAGTGCCACATAACCTATGCATACAATAAAAAGTCACGTAACAGAGTCATGATTTATCTAGTCTTATAAATAGAAGTATACTTATCCTTTAAATCAGGATCAAAAATAAATTCAGCTCTTCCTGCACCTACCGGTGTCATAAAGATTATCCAACTCATGTCCAAACACATTGATGACAAACATAAATATAGGGTTAGAGTTGAGGGGAGATAAGGAGCCAAGTACAGACAGACTTTCACCTGTTTCAAAAACTTCAGTTGTCAGAATAGTTTTGGGACTTCTGGAAGAAGCCACACCCATCAGGAGCCTAGACTACCCTTACCAAGCTGTAGTGAGGCATCCCAAATCCTACCCACCACCACCACACTGGGGAGCCTGGGCTTCCACTCCCACCCAGCAGTAATGAGGCATCACTCCTTCCTTGCTGAGGTGGTGTCAGAGGAGGCCTCCTGGAGGGTCAGAACTTTTACAGTGCCCAGTGGTAACAAAGCCACCACTCCCGTGGTGTCAGTGGAAGCAATGTGGGGAACAGTAATGAGGCACTCCTACACCTCCAGACATGGTGGTATCAAGGGAGGCCTAGTGGGGAGCCAAAATTTCATTCACACCCAGTGGTAACAAGGAGACCCTCCCCCTCCACCAGCGTCAATCAAGGTTGACTGGGGAACTTGGACTTCCACTCCTACCTGGCAGTAACAACACAGTGCTTTCCCTTCCCCAACAGAGTGATGTCAGAAGAGACCTGCTAAAACACAATATTTAGATGTATAATACCCACAATGTCCAGGTTTCAATGAAAAATCACTCATACCAAGAACCAGGATAACCCCAACATTAATTAGACAAGACAATCAACAGATGTGAACACTAAGGTGAATCAGATGTTCACGTTATCTGCCAAGGATTTTAAAGCAGTCATAAAAATGTTTCAATGGCAATTATGAATCCATTCCAAGCAAATGAAAAACCAGAAAGTCTTAGCAGAGAAATGGGAAGTTTCAGCAAAGAAATAGAATATACAAAGAAGAAACAAATGGACATTTTAGAACTGAAAAATATAATAACCACAATGTAAAACTCAATGTATGGGCTCATCATCAGAATGGAGGGGATAAAGGAAAGAGAGATCTTCAAGACAGAGCAATAGAAATTACTCAATCTGAACAACAGAGAGAAAATAGACTGGAAAAAACAAACAAACAAACAACAACACCACCAAAAAAAGAAACAAAAAAACCCAGAGCCTCAGAAATCTATGGGAAGATAACAAAAGATCTCACATCTATGTCATCAGAGTCCCAGAAGGAGAGGAGAAATAGGTCAGAGCCCAAATGGTATGCAAAGAAATAATGGCTGAAAACTTTCCAAGTTGACACAGTCCCTGTCCTGAACTCTTACCTGGAGAGTTGTATAAATAAATTTTATACTATAAAATAGAGTGATGAGTGCTATAAGCTTTACCCAAATTTCTGTGGATGCTCATAGAAGAGGCAACTTTATCAACCTAGAGGTACCAGATAAAGCTCCTAGAGAATAAAAGATGGATTGTTGGGAGCTAGAGGGTGGATACAGGGGTGGGTGTCTTCCCGGCAGAGGCAGCAACAGATCTGCAAAAGCACAGATGCCTAAGAGTATGAGAGTTCTGGTAAATTCAAGCAGGTGAGCATGGCTGTGACCAAAAAGGTAAGGAAAGAATTGGGACTTGAAGTTGGAAAAGTAGGCAGAACCATGAAGAGTCCAGTAAGGCTTACTAAAGAATCATACCAATGGTTATTGTGATTTTAGGCACAGAAATAGTAGGGTTGCTAGTGGTGTTAGTGCTGCTACTTTAAACAGATTTCCTTTTACCTGGGCTCAGCATCTGGCACCAAGCTCAAAGAATATTGACTAGCTGGCTGGTCTAGCCCCTTTGCTAGACCAGGGATCAGAAAATCCTAACCTACAGGCCAAATCCAGCATACCACCTATATTTGTACAGCCATTTCATCACACATTAAAATTAAATGAAATTCAAATTTGGGTATGCATAAATAAAGTTTTACTGGTACACAGTCATGCTCATTCATTTATGTATCATCTATGGCTACTTTCACAAAACAACACAGAGTTGAATAGTTGCAATAGAGAACGTATGTGGTGCTCTCAGCTCTTCACACTGCTGCTTAGTACCCTACAAATCACAGTGATGCTGCAATAACTTGGCAGTGTTTCAAGTGCCACACATATAACACCATGACTTTTTTTTTATTACCAGTACATACCTATCATGTCAAAACCAGAAAAAAGAGAAAAAGGACTTCATATGTCATGCTTTTAATGCACAGTAGAGTGTGGACTATTTTGTTATCAAATTTGATAGCCAAGCATTTATTATGCAATAAGTACAGTTTTACTAAAAGAATACAATATATGTCAACATTATCAGACTATACTCATCACAATATTCCCAACTGACAAGAAAGCAACAGTGAGAACAATTAGAGAATTTAAAACAGAGTATTTCGTCACAGCAGAATTTCTTCACAAAAATAAAAAATGAATATGAGACTGCAACCAAAGTAATTTTCTGAGTGGCTCATTTCTTAGCCAAATAAGAAAAGCTGTTTAATTAAATTGTGTTTGATTGCAACAGCCAAAGTAATGTGTCCAGAGAAGATAAATTTAAGACTATTAGACTTTCAGTTAGAACAGTTGCTTGAAGAGTCGAGGACATTGGGAGCAGCATCAGTAGTCAATTAAAAACCAAAACAATTAACTGAGTGGTTTTCCTTGGCCCTTTATGAGTTAACAGGTAATACTGAGTTGTTCATTTGAGGAGTAAAGGCCTTGTTTGAAATGACTGAAGAACTAGCTTCTGTGAATAGTCTGCATGGAACAACTACAGGGGGAAATATTTTCAAAGAAGCTGAAAAAGTACTGATTCCATTACAACATGAAGAGGAACCTGCTAAGATGTGTTACAAGCAGTGGTAGTAAAATATGTGTAAAACAGAAAATGCTTATTTGAACAAACAACAAAGCTTATGAAAATGTAAGGTGTTTAAACCCTATGGCTATTTATTGTATTATTCGTCAGTGATGACTTTGTGGTAATATTTGAACTTATCGTGTGTTACTGAACCAGTAGTGGCAATGGTAACTTCATTCATTCTCATGTCTTGAACCATCATCAGTTCCGTGAATTTTTATCAGAAGTAGAAGCTGAATATCCTGACTTGTTCTGTCACACTGCAGTTCTTATTGTTTGATTGTGATTCTTTTCAACTCCAGAGCAAAACTGAGAATTATTGAATGAGAAGAACAGCCTTCAACCACTATAATCAAACTATGAATGGCTTTGGAAATTAGGTTTTGTGGGAGACTTGATAATATGTCTTAATGAATTTCACCAATTACATGGTAAAACAACACTTATGACATGAAACATACTTCAGTAAAATCATTTTGATGATGAGTAACATTGCTTGAACTACAAGTAATGTCAAGCCACTTTATACACTTCCATGCTATCAAAAGTTAAAATAAGAAGCATATTATCCATTCCTATAGAAATCTGCAGCAGATATATTTTCCAAGCTCAAACTACATTCCAAGCAGCACTTTTGAGACATCAATGCAAGTGAAAAGGAAATTTCTATATTTCAAAATTCATTTAACTGTGCAATTGAGTTTCTACCTAACCATCAATTGAAAGTGATTAATCTGCAACGTAATGACATACTAAAATGCAAATATCAAGAGAAGAATCTAATAGAATTCTATAAATGCCTTCCATGCAATGAATATGCTCAATTAAAATCATATGCACATGGATTGATGTCAGTGTTTAGCAGTGCCTATCTATATGGAAAGACATTTTCAAAAGTGAAATACATAAAATCCCATTACAGATCAGCATTAACAGATGAACATTTGCAAACTAATCTGATGATAAGGAATACTAATTTTGAACCCTAATTAAGCAAAATGTATTCAAAAAACAAAGAATCCTATTCTTATTAGTAGACCTGTATTAGCAAAAACTGCACTCAAGGGAATTCCCTGGCAGTGCAGTGGTTAGGACTGTACACTTCCTCTGCCGGGGGCCCGGGTTTGATCCCTGGTCAGGGAACTAAGATCCCGCAAGCTGCCTGATGAGGCCAAAAAAAAAACTACACTCAAGTATTACTATTACATTTCAAACATCAGTAAAATATTTGTGGAAATTTGTTTCCTCTCTTGTTATATAGGTACCTAACATCTCTAATTTTGCCTCTTGACCTGCAAGATCTGAAATATTTACTATCTGGTCCCATATAGAAAAAGTTTGCCAACCCCTGGCCTAGCTACCTGGTTCCGTGGGGACATCCAGTTCAAAATGATATATTGCCTTTTGCCCCCAAATATATCCCAGCCTAACTTCTCCAAAACATTCTCTCAAATCTAGAAAAAAACAGACAAGATTTCACAATATCAAAGACTAAAACTGACAGGTAACCTAAGGCTTGGATCTGGGTGAAACTGATGTTAATTATGAGGCAAATGGCCCTAAATGGCTGGATTAAGAAAATCCCAGTCATGAATTACCTTAGCTTCATTTCCTCAACACACTGACTGAAAAAGGTAGTAAGCCACTTATTTAAGGCCCACACCCTATCCCCTGATGACCCACTATCTGCCTCCCAACTCAGTGTCTAAACCAACATGAGATGTTAATTTCTCTACTTTTCAAGGATGCTCAGCAGAAAACTGATCCCCACCCCCGCCTCCACTCCAAATCCTCTAGACCCCTCTATTCCCTGTTTATCTAGGCAGATAGACAAAACAAGTGGGCAGGAAATAGGAGAGGGATTGGGAGGAAAAGGGAGTAGACTTACATTTAATAAGGTGCAGTCCCCATAACCATGGCCGGCTTCATGGGTGTGCAACCTGTACAGTTGCACAGGGCCCCATGATGATAAGAAGGGCCTCATGTTTGTTTAATGCTCTGTTGTCACTGTCTTGAAATTCTTAATTTTTGAACAAGGGGCCCCACAGTCTCATTTTGCGTGTAAATTTCCCACAGATTATGTAGCCAGTCCTGCTCAAAACTTTAAGGAAAGCCCAGCTTCTTAAAGGTCCCCGAGAGAAGTCCTTACTGGGAACCGTATTGTGCTATGTACCACATTAGTAAAGAAGAGATACAAAAGGTAAAGTCAGACTGTGTGTAGCCCTCCAGCTACAGACTTGAGATGGAGATTCTGTCACTACTTCCATAGGTGGGTCCCAGGCTAAGCAGCTCAATCACTTGTAGACAGATATTGAGCCCACAGAAAACCTTGTCTTATTTGAGGGTAAGGAGAATAGTCAACCAAGGCTAGAGGAAGAGCACAGCATCTAGAAAAAAATGAATGAAATGAGAACTCTTCTTCACCAGGATAATCCAGGAGAAAATTTTAGAAACCTGTTAACATCATTAAAGCTTCTGCAAAAAAGAAACAGAAAGAATGAAGGGGTGGGACTGATATGAAAATCCAACAGGATGAAATGAAAAGAGAGACACATAGGGTTAGGAAAATGAACAAGTACTCTAAAAAAGCAGGAACAAAATCAAACACAATGGAGACAGTAAAGAGGAAAATTCATCTGGCAGAAAATTGAAATTGGTGTCAAGAACAAAGCTAATGCCAAGATATTGAATGGAGTGTAAAAAGACAGCGATGGAATCAATAAGAGAGAAGATAGCTGTGGAGGAAGAATGGATAAAATGGAGAACCAACATGTGGATAATTTGAATTCTTAAAAGAGGAACAAAGGCAAATGGAAGAGACATAATAAAAATAAAATAAAGCAGAAATTTCCTCTGTTGAAGAACAATGTATGTTGACTGAAAAAGCCTACTATGTTCTAGGCAAAGTCAATAAAAGGGGACTCACAATTGGACACATCATGGCAAAAGTTTTAAGCTACAATATTAAAGTGTCTATAATTGTTCAGGCAAGAAAAATGAGATCAGGTTGCCCAGATAGAAACAAACATCAGTCTGTCTGATTTCTCATATCTAGAGTAGTATTCATCTGCATTGTTTTTCAGGTGTAAAGATGTCAGAAAAACACTCTGCTGTTTAAGGGTTCATAAAATATATCACCTTCTTGAAAAAATTTGTTTACAATATTTTTCAACCAACCAAGAGATGAAGTTAAAATAAAAAGCTCAGGAATGGGGAAGTCACAGAGGGGAGCCTTGTCAAGCCAAAACAGAAATGCATCTAAATAATTACATCATACTTAATTATAATACTATATCTAAATATTTTTTCTCAAATAGAGTTCTGAATTTTTTTAAATAGGAAAAAAGCACGTGAATCTTAAAACCTGTGTTAACATTTTCATGGGTTAGAATGTGGAAGGAGGTAAAGATAAAATGTGCTAAGTTCTGTATCTCAAAAGCATGATTCAAACTATGCTGTTTCAGGACTTCCCTGGTGGTCCAGTGGTTAAGAATCTGCCTTCCAGTGCAGGGCAGGCGGGTTCGATCCCTGGTCGGGGAACTAAGATCCCACATGCTGTGGAGCAACTAAGCCCACGTGCCGCAACTACTGAGCCTACGCACCCTGCAGCTCGTGAGCCACAACTAGAGCCTACTGACCACAACGAAAGATCCCACATGCCGGGAAGATCCCACGTGCCGCAACTAAGACCTGACATAGCCAAATAAATATTTTAAAAAATTCACTATAAAAAAAATATGCTGTTTCACTCTGGACCCAGCAATTAGATAAAAATAAGTTTAAAAAAGCTTTTGAAAAACTTAAAGGTCCATGCCACCTAATATATTTACTGTATCAATTCAGCAAATAGAAAGGTGTAGTAAAAAGTACAAGTTTCCCCTTCCTCCAGGTAACTGCTTTCAACTCATAGAATAAAATACTTTCTAAAACAATGGAGAAGATAAAATCAAAACTGAAAATAAAGAAAATGGCAGAGAAATGTTAATAAATAAGTCACAGAACAAAATGGCCTAAAACCAAAGATTTTAGAATTTCAAAATTTAAATCCCCTGTTAAAAGACTTGGTTGACTAGAAGAAATTTAAGTATAATCTAGTTACAGGAGACATACTATTTAAAAAATGACAATAGTATGTTACAAAGTAAAAAATAGGCAAAGGTATATTAGAAAAATGCAGACCAAAAAAAAAAAAATGGGAGGGGGAGGATTTGGCAATATTATTGAATCAAGACAAAAAGCATTAATCAGGCAAAGAGAGTTAGTTTTATATTAGTAAAAGGGTACAAATAGAATTCTCCTTGTCTTGACGTTCAATGCCAGACTATCATATTATCAAAATATATAAAGGAAAGCTATTAGAAATTGTATTAGTCAGAGTTCTCTATACAAACAAAGCTAATAGAGATTTATTTGAAGGAATTGGCTCATGTCATTGTGGAGACCGGCAAGTCCAAGGTCTATAGATTTGTAGGGGAGGGCCAACAGGCTAGAAACTCAGAGAAGAGTTGCTGTTGCAGCCTTGACTCTAAGATCTGCAGGGCAAGCTAGCAGCCTGAAAACTCAGGCAGAGTTCCTATATTGCAGTCTTGTGACAAAATTGCTTCTTCTTTGGGAAACCTCAGTCTTTGCTCTTAAGGCCTTCAACTGACTGGATGCCGCCCACCCACATAATGAAGATAATCTGCTTTAGTTAAAGTCAACTGACTGCGAATGTTAATCCCATCCACAGATACGTTCACAGCAACATTTAGACTAGGGTTTAACCAAACAAATGTGAACCATAGCCTAGCCAAGTTAACATGTAAAGTAAACCATCCCAGAAATACAGGGAGAAATTGACATACAGACAATAGCAATATAAGACTAACATACCTCTTTATTATTTTATTGGGCATATCAAAGCAGACCAAATATAAATGTGAATATAAGGAATATGAATACTATTAAAAATTTATATAATATACTATGGATTATATACAAACTATATATGAATATAACATATATTTGCTTATATTATAAATTATATAACTAGATAAGAATGGTGATAGCAATCTAAAAAAAAGGTAATGTTGGACCCATATCTCACACTTTGTACCAGAATATAATCCACATGGATCAAATATTTAAATGTTTAAATTGAAAACATGAAAGTACTTGGAGAGCCATGATAGACTTTTTAATATAATCTTAAAGTATGGAAAGCCTTTCTGGGAGTGACGCAGAACCCAAGAGTCATAAAAATAATAGCATAAATAAATAAATTTGACTAAATAAAAATTATCTCTGCCTGGCAAATCCATTATAAGCAAAGTCAAAAGACAATTGAAAAATTGGAGATAATATTTGAAATTCTTATTACAAACAAGGCCTTATTTCTCTAATAGAGTTCTTACAAATCAGTAAGAAAAAAAGACTAACAATGTAATAAAAAATTGGTATGAGTAGCCAGTTCATAGAAAGAAAAGTACAAATGGCTCTTAAAAGAACTGAGTTGTAATAAGAGACATGCAAATTTAAAAGTAAACCGAGATACCATTTTTCACTAGTCAGAATGGCCAAAGATATAAAAGTGTGATAATACCCCATGCTGCTGATTCCTTGAGGAAGCAGGCATTTCGATACATTGCTGGTAGGTGTTAATAACATCCATAGGAATTAATCTGGCAATGTTTATCAAATTTTCAAATTGTGAAATTAGAACCTGTGAGATAATAGGAAAAATATATATTGGTCTCTGCCCCCTCCCTCCTCATTCCTAAAAAATCTTGGCATTTCCTACGTGATAAGAGCACTAGGAGCATCTTTTATTCTAACAAGGTGACTCGAGCTGGGCCTGGATGGCTCCTGGATGGAGCTGGTCACTACAAAGACCAAGCCATGGTTAGAAGCTTAGGATTTTCAGCCTCCACCCCATCCTCCAGAGAGGGGATGGGGGCTGGAAATGGAGTTAATGCTCCATCCTGCCTACGTGAGGAAGCCTCCATAAAATCCCAAAAGCATGGGGTTCCAGGAGCTTCCAAGTGGGTGAACACATCCACATACCAGGAAGGTGATGCACCCCAACTCCACAGAGACAGAAGCTCCTGCACTTGGGACCCTCCCAGACCTCACCCTAGGTATCTCTTCATCTGGCTGTTGATCTGCATCCTTTATCATGTCCTTTAATAAACTGGTAAACCTAAAGTAAGCATTTCCCTAAGTTCTGTGAGACGTTCAAGCAAATTAATGGAGCCTGAGGAGGGGGTTGTGGCTGTGGGTAACCTGGGGACCTACTAGTTGTAACTAGCATCTGAAGTTGGGCAGAGGGCAGTCTTCGGAGACTGAGCCCTTAACCTCTCAGATCTGATGTGCTCTCCAGGTAGATAGTGTCAGAATTGAGTTAAATTATAGGCTACCAGCTGGCGTCACAGAGAATTGCTTGATGGGGTAAAAAAAACTCCACGTATTTGGTGACCAGAAGTGTCAGAAGTGAAGTGTTCCGTGTGAATGTATGTGGTAGTTGTGTGAGCAGTCAAGGAGACACACGGGTGGAAAACAAGGTTTTCATGAACACAGACCCACTAATTCCATTTCTAATAATGCTCTGTGGATATATTTGAACATGAATAAAATAATTTATGTACATAAACTTAACTACAGCAGTTTATTTATTGCAATATTATTTGTAATAGCAAAATTCTGGTAACAGCCAAATGTTCATCAATAAGGGACAGATTACATGAATTATGATACTTCCATACAATGGAATACTGTGCAGTTGTAAAAGAGAATGAGAATGTTCTCTTTTACTGACTTAGCACGATCTGTAACATGTATTACTAAACAGAAACAAGACAGAGAACAGTGTGTAAAGTATGCTACCATTTGTTGAAAAATGAGAAAAAATACATACATAATTCCCTGTAACTTCATAATGTAATATCTTAGAAGGATACAGGAAAAACTCATAATATTTACTGCCTTTGGGGAGGAGAACTGGTTGGCTAGAGGACAGAGATGAGGAGACTTTTCACTCTATATACCCTTATGTACCATTTCAATGCTGAATCACAAATATATTATCTATTCAAACATTAAAATTTTTTAAATAATAAAATATGATAAAAACATATATATACACTTAGAATCCTACCAGTAGATAATACACTGTTCAAGAAAGGGCTAATGAGAAAATCTCAGTGCTATAAAGCAAAAATTATACACGCCATATTCTTTGACCACCATGCAGTAAAGCTGGAAATGAATGCAAACTCTCACTGTCCCTAGCACAGGCCCCAGACGTGCCTAAACTTGGAGCCTCCAGGGTTCAATCAAATTTATCACACAGGCCTTCTAACTCGATCAAGTTCCATGCTCATTTTTTATTCCCTCACCATAGAGGTTATTGAAGAAAGAAGCCAACTGTGAGTCCAGATTCTAACACTGTTAAGCCCTACTTCAGAAAGTCTTGTTAAATACACTTTCTGAACACAGCTACTTGACCGAGACTTTGATGCATCTCTCCAGGACCTGGCAGGGAGTCTGGCCCAAGCACCAAAACGTTACCATAAAATTCATGTTTTCACTGCCTTCTCTCCCCTTATCAGGCAGTTACCAAAATGTGATCAAGCGGTCACCTCCCCACATGCCTCTATCTCATGAATAGGGGACTAGTGAAGGTATATGGGAAGGAGACACTGAGGTAGCTGGAGATGGGCTCTTAAGGACCCACAGGTAAACATAGCCCTCTTATTGTATATCTTTACTTCTTTACCTCAACAGCGTAGGTCAGAACGGATAATCATGTGATGTCACAGATGTCTCATTGGTAATATAACAGATATGATGGTAAGTGTTTTAGCAGGCAAAAACTGTTTTTAAAAAATTGAATTGTAAAGAGTTGAATGAGGGTGTGTGTGTGTGTGTGTGTGTGTGTGTGTGTGTGTGTGTTAGTGTACTAAATTATAATTTTCTAGCAATATGAGCCTTTGGAATTAAGATACACAAGCTCCAGAAATATGGCTAATATTCTACTGATCAAGTTTCACATTCTGGGTAGATGATCTTTCATTTAAATATTTAAATATGTAGAAACACATACAATGTGTGTTCTATTTTTGCCTTTCAGTCCTCTAATAACTGGTTAAACAGTTCTTTATATTAGATTTTCTCTGAGAAAATAACTATTATGGTTTCTGTTTTCCTGATTCAACCTTGACTAATATCCAAGAAAACAGTAATTCCAGTCAAAACTGCCATAACTAATTTGGTAAAGTAGCAGGATACAAAATTAATGCTCAGAAATCTCTGGCATTATTATACACTAATGATGAAAAATCTGAAAGTGAAATTAAGAAAACTCTCCCATTTACCATTGCAACAAAAAGAATAAAATATCTAAGAATAAACCTACCTAAGGAGACAAAAGACCTGTATGCAGAAAATTATAAGACACTGATGAAAGAAATTAAAGATGATACAAATAGATGGAGAGATATACTGTGTTCTTGTATTGGAAGAACCAACATTGTGAAAATGCCTCTACTACTCAAAGCAATCAACAGATTCAATGCAATCCCTATCAAACTACCACTGGTATTTTTCACAGAACTAGAACCAAAAATTTCACAATTTGTATGGAAACAAAAAAGACCCTGAATAGCCAAAGCAATCTTGAGAACGAAAAATGGAGCTGGAGGAATCAGGCTCCCTGACTTCAGACTATACTACAAAGCTACAGTAATCAAGACAGTATGATACTGGCACAAAAACAGAAATATAGATCAATGGAACGGTATAGAAAGCCCAGAGATAAACCCACACACATATGGTCCCCTTATCTTTGATGAAGGAGGCAAGAATATACAGTGGAGAAAAGACAGCCTCTTCAATAAGTGGTGCTGGGAAAACTGGACAGATACATGTAAAAGTATGAAATTAGAATACTCGCTAACACCATACACAGAAATAAACTCAAAATGGATTAAAGACCTAAATGTAAGGCCAGACACTATCAAACTCTTAGAGGAAAACGTAGGCAGAACACTCTATGACATAAATCACAGCAAGATCCTTTTTGACCCACCTCCTAGAGAAATGGAAATAAAAACAAAAATAAACAAATGGGACCTAATGAAACTTAACAGCTTTTGCGCAGTAAAGGAAACCATAAACAAGACCAAAAGACAATCCTCAGAATGGGAGAAAATATTTGCAAATGAAGCAACGGACAAAGGATTAATCTCCAAAATTTATAAGCGGCTCATGCAGCTCAATAACAAAAAAACAAACAACCCAATCAAAAAATGGTGAGAAGACCTAAATAGACATTTCTCCAAAGAAGATATACAGATTTCCAACAAACACATGAAAGAATGCTCAACATCATTAATCATTAGTGAAATGCAAATCAAAACTACAATGAAATATCATCTCACACTGGTCAGAATGGCCATCCTCAAAAAATCTAGAAACAATAAATGCTGGAGAGGGTGTGGAGAAAAGGAAACACTCTTGCACTGTTGGTGGGGATGTAAACTGATACAGCCACTATGGAGAACAGTATGGAGGTTCCTTAAAAAACTACAAATAGAACTACCATACGACCCAGCAATCCCACTACTGGGCATATACCCTGAGCAAACCATAATTCAAAAAGAGTCATGTACCAATATGTTCATTGCAGCTCTATTTACAATAGCCAGGACATGGAAGCAACCTAAGTGTCCATCAACAGATGAATGGATAAAGAAGATGTGGCACATATATACAATGGAATATTACTCAGCCATAAGAAGAAACGAAATTGAGTTATTTGTATTGAGGTGGATGGACCTAGAGTCTGTCATACAGAGTGAAGTAAGTCAGAAAGAGAAAAACAAGTACCGTATGCTAACACATATATATGGAATCTAAGAAAAAAAATTAAAATTAAAGGTCATGAAGAACCTAGGGGTAAGACTGGAATAAAGACACAGACCTACTAGAGCATGGACTTGAGGATATGGGGAGGGGGAAGGGTAAGCTGTGACAAAGTGAGAGAGTGGCATGGACATATATACACTACCAAACGTAAAATAGATAGCTAGTGGGAAGCAGCCGCATAGCACAGGGAGATCAGCTCGGTGCTTTGTGACCACCTAGAGGGTTGGGATAGGGAGGGTGGGAGGGAGGGAGACGCAAGAGGGAAGAGATATGGGAACATATGTGTATGTATAACTGATTCACTTTGTTTTAAAGCAGAAACTAACACACCATTGTAAAGCAATTATACTCCAATAAAGATGTTAAAAAAAAAACTGCCATAACTATTAAAATAATTCCTTCAGAAGAGAAAAAGAAGGAATCTAACAACAACAACAACAAAAAGGCCTCTGAAAAAGAAGCATTACTGTGGGGGAGAGGTGGGGAGGATGTCATTGCTCTACCAAATGTTACAGCCTATTATGAAGCCACACCAATTTTAAGGAGTGTGATACTGGCACAAGAAGAGATAGACAATGTAAAAAATCAGAAGGAACAAAAGCAGACACAAATATTTATGATGGTTTTGCAACATCTCAAATTTTAAAAAATTAAGAGCTCCAATTTATACCATATACCAAAATTAGTTTGGGATAGATTTAAGTGTTACATGTCCCCCAGTGTAATAATTGATTGAGGCAAGTAATGCTAATATTACTGGATGAAAGAAACAGGATACTCACATGGTATAAAAGTATCACCCTACAGATTACTTACTGGTTTTAAAGGCAGGTATCTGGTGGCCACCACCTTAACTAAGTGATCGAAGTAAGAATCATTGCTCATGGGACAAAGAGACGTTTGTGCCTCCTGACGTGATGTAACATGGCAGCACCTCTGAAGTGTTCTAGGAAAAAAACTTAATCCAAATCTAATCAAACATCCAGACCTAACGTCCAGTTTAAAGAAAATGCAGGTGATAAAGGAACAAGCAAAACAATAACATGAGGAAATAATTGAACAAATCCAGAATGCTGGACATTGTACCACAAAATTGTTCTGGACTCATCATAAAGACAATGTTGTGGGAAAAAGAGTGGAAGCACTGTTCTAGATTAAAAGTAATACGATAATGAAATATAATGTGTGATCCTAATTGCATCCTGTTTGGGAAAGAAAAAAAATAGCTATAAACGACATTTTGGTCATTAAGTGAGAAAATTTAAATATGGATTGATAGTAGAGAACTACTGTTAATTAATTGGCTTAGGTTTGATAATGATATCATCAGTGTGTAGGAGAATGTCCTTATTCTTAGATGATGCATTTTGAAATATTCAAGGGTGAAGGGCCATGATATCCACAACTTACTTTCAAATAAGTCCGAAAAAAAAGTATTATATTGAGAGAGAAAGCACATATGAAAAAAGGCTAACAATTGATTAACATTTTTGGATGTTTGAAATTTTTCAAATTAAGAAAATTGGGGGAAAAGGTTTAAAAGTGAAAAAAACATTAATGAGGAGAAAATAATAGTTAACGTTTTTATGATTATGCAATGGAGAAAACCTTTCAAGTATCATTCAGAAGCAAAAACAATTCAGTTAAAAGACTCATAGATTTAACTACATACAAATTTAAACTTTTGAATCACAAACAAGCACCATAAACAAATGGCACGTGATAAACTGGGGAAAATATATGCAACATATTTGACAAGGAAAGTTGACTATCCTTAGTCTATATTTCACGTCCTACAACTGAAAAGAAAAATAAAAGATTTACAATCTGATAGAAAATTATCTAAGGGCATGAATAGATCATTCATAAAAGAAGGAAAATGATGAGAAGATATGGAATACCTAGTATTTACATATTCACTACTGTTTGTTTGATGTTTCTCAGCCATTATCAGAGTCATCTGAGATGCTTGTTAGAAATGCAGCTTCCTGGGGCTTCCCTGGTTAAGAATCCGCCTGCCAATGCAGGGGACACAGGCTCGAGCCCTGGTCTGGAAAGATCCCACGTGCCACAGAACAAATAAGCCTGTGAGCCACAACTACGGAGCACGTGTGCCACAACTACTGAAGCCCACACGCCCAGATCCCGTGCTCTGCAACAAGAGAAGCCCCTGCAATGAGAAGTCTGAGCACCGCAATGAAGAGTAGCCCCGCCTCGCCGCAAGGAAGACCCAACGCAGCCCAAAATAAAATATAAGTAAATAAATTAATTTTTTTTTAAAAAAATGCAGCTTCCTGGGGAATTCCCTGGCGGTCCAGTAGTTAGGACTCTGTGCTCTCACTGCTGAATGCCCAGGTTCGATCCCTGGTGGGGGAACTAAATTCCCATAGGCTGCTTGGCGTGGCCTAAAAGAAGGCAGCTTCCTGGAACTTACCTATTACCTACTGAAACTAAATTTGTGCCGCTGAGGCCCAGGTATCTGTATAATAAAAGAATCCCCAGGTGATTCGTATGTATACTATTTGGTAATCAAGGGTATGACTCAAATTTTTCCTTTCTTCAATCTACTTACCTTTGTCTCGAAAGAAATGCAAGAAAAGAGAACCCAGTGTGCATGTCACCTCCTCACTCCTGAGCTGTGTGCTGCCTTGGCAAATTCCTTAAACTCTTGGAACCTCTGATTTCTCATTTGTAGGAGGTGGACCACCTTGAAGGGCTGTTGAAAAGGCTTGAGACACTGTTGTAAAGTGCCAGTACTGTGCTTGGCATATAATAGCTTCCTAATAAATGGTTGTTATAGGGTCATGCTGGAGTAGAATGAGCCCCCAATATGACTGGTGTCCTATAAGAAGAGGGAAATTTGGACACAGATATGCACAGAGGAAAGACAGATGTGAAGACATACTAGGGAATGTGGCCACACAGCCACGTGGCCACAGAAGCAGATACGGGAGTGATGCATCTACAGGCTAAGGAATGTCAGGGATTTCTGGCAACCACCAGAAGCTAGGAAGAGGCAAGGAAGGATTCCCCCCACCGCTGACCCCCTACCCCCGACAGTTTTCGGAGGGATCATGGCCCTGCAGAGACCTCCATTTAGGATTCTGGCTTCCAGAACTGTGAGAAAATATATTTCCGTTGTTTTAAGTCACCTAGTTTTTGGTATTTTCTTATAGCAGCCCCGAGGAAAGTAATACAAAGCCAAATATCCTTCACAGGTGAATGTGAAACAAACTGTGGTACATCCATACAATGGACTACAACATGGGTAAATCACAAAGACTGAGAGAAACAGGTCACCAGCGGTTGCATCCTGTATGATTCCATTAATGTGACATTCTGTTAAAGGCAAGTCTATAGGATGGAGAACCAATCAGTGTTTGCCAGAGGTTGGGGTGGGGGCCAGAGTTTGATTACAAAGGGAAGACATGAGGGAAATTTTTGGAGTCATGGAACTGCTCTGTGTCCTGATTGTGGCAGTGGTTACACAAATGTACCCATTGTTAACACTGATAGAACTGTATGTCCAAAGAGAGTTAATTTTATGGTGTGTTAATTTAGGTATTAAAAAAAATGAAAACACACGCACATATATATATATACAAACAAATTTCTTTTAAAAATGCTTGAAAAGAAATTTTCTTTCTGGGTTTCTGCCAGAAAGGCTGCTTTGTAGAGGATCTACCACACTAGTCCTTGTGTTTTGTGAGCCTGGTCTTCTATCTGTAAAAGGAGAGGATCCATCCAGAGCAGAGGTTTTCATAATGTCCCCCACCCTCACTGCCCCAAATTGCATCCCTGGACACTCCTTTTGTGGAAGTGGGAGTAGAGATGGGTCTGGAGAGAAAGGGGTCTGGACCCACAGGTCTGCATCAACCAGAGTGGTTGTGCTCTTTGTCTCATATTGTTTACCTAGAGTAATTCTCAATTAGAATAGCTGCTCCCAAGCCAGAGCCAGATACCTGGGGATTTTGAACATCCTGGATTCCAGGGCCTACTTCTGGGGCCCACTCATTCGTCCCTTTGGCAAATGCCTTCACGGATCCTGGTGGAACCCCAGGGTGCTGACTCTAATGGTCAGTGATTATAAATAAGGCCTTTGGGTAGGGGACAGGGGGCCCTGGAATGATGCTTCTTGCTTTCACATGGATTAAATACAATGACCCAATAGGAACGCTGAAAAGGCTCTAAATGTAGGCCTCCTCTGAGGTAGGGTCCAAAAGAACCTTAGACCATTTGTTTTTATAGACAGGATGATTTTTTAGAAGAGCGCTGTGTAGACAACAAAGGGCTGTATACAGATGGGGGAAAGGCCGCTGTGAGGATGGATGTGCTGACCCCCAACCAGCAGGGCTAAAGATTATCCTTAATAACAAGAGCAGCCCTTTCCTCTAAGCAGGAAACCATTCGCCTGCTAGGTCCCATGCTAAGGAATCTAATTCTCACAGCAACCCTGGGAGAGACAGGCTCCCACTGCTTTGACAGGTAAGGAAATGGAGGCTCTGAGAGGCCCCAGTTACAATGGGAGGAGGTGACAGAGCCAGTCCTGGCCAGCAGCTCCAGCCTACGATGCCAAGGCCCATGAGAGCAGCGGAGGCCTTGTGTCAGGCGGGCTCTCTCTCTTAGCAAGTGCCCTGGAGAAGGGAATTAATGTTCCTTTTTCACAAAGGATGGTGGGGATTGCTGAGGGCAACTCAAGACCTTGCCATTTAGTACAGCACTGGAAAAAATATTTTTAAACTTTATATAGTGGAATTGTTTTTTTTTTTTAAACTATTTAACATGTAAATCTAATCTAGAAAACCAGAGTTGGGTCACTGTGGTTGAAAGTGGGGTCAGGGGTGGCCTGAGGCTCCCCCAGGACTCCCAGAGAACCCCAAGAAGACCACTTATCCAGTAGGTTGGCACTTACTGTAAGAAGCACACAGTGGGTACCACGATGTCTAAGCCTCTGGCTTTGGATTGGGAAGAACCAGGTGGGATTGGGGCGCTGGGTGGGTGGGAGGAGCGGCTGCGGGTGACTCACCCCTGGGTTAGTAGTCTGCTCTGGCAGATCCCAGGGTTCAGGTCCATCTGAGCTGGGCAGCACCTTCGGCACCCTCCTCTCTTGCCAGGCCGCAGCAGCCATGCCGTGCCGCTCACAGGATAAGAAACATTGTCACCATTTTACTTTTAATGAATTTTATTCTTTTTTTTTTTTTTTCGGTACGTGGGCCTCCCACCACTGTGGCCTCTCCCGTTGCGGAGCACAGGCTCCAGACGCGCAGGCTCAGCGGCCATGGCTCACGGGCCCAGCCGCTCCGCGGCATGTGGGATCTTCCCGGACCGGGGCATGAACCCGTGTCCCCTGCATCGGCAGGCGGACTCCCAACCACTGCGCCACCAGGGAAGCCCCATGAATTTTATTCTTTAAAGATAAGGCATACTAAGCTAAAAACTCCCCCTGCCCTTTTTGCTTGCCCTTCTAAAAGGTGGTTTCTAGTTCCTTTACCAACAAAAGTTCAACATTCAATGTTGATATAGGATTTGCAGCAGATGTCAGGGGCTGACCGGGATGGCTCACATCGGCATCATCAGACAGACCTCTTTCTCGTAGATGTCCGGAATCATACCCACCGCAGAACTGATCATGTGAGCGGTGTTCTCACTAAACAGCTTGAATTCATAATGGATAAGCTGTTCCCAAAAGCCGATGTTGGGCCGGATGATGGGGCGGCGTGACTTGGTCCACGTGTAGGCGTCCAGCAGCGACATGGAGTGGTACTTCATGAGGCACGCGAGGCAGAGAGCGGCAGAGCGGCTCACCCCGGCGGCGCAGTGCAGCAGCGTTCGGCCCTGCTTCATGTCCATGCTGTGGATGTGATCCGCCATAGGGTCAAAAAAGTCGTAGAGGTGCGAGGTGGGAGCATCTACCACCGGCACGTGTACGCACTGGATGTCTTTGAAGAACGTGTTGGCCACCTCTGCCGACACGTTGATGACTGTCGTGATGTGGTTGGTAGACAGCATGAGTTCATTGTTGGCTGCCACCCCATTGCTGATGTATAGACTGCTGGTTATCTGGGAGAGGCCATGGACAGAGCGCTGCCTGACAGCCTGAGCCAGGAGGGGACACGGGGATGTTGTCATCAAGGTGGCGGGACAGTGGTCTCTCCTGGCTGCTTTGGGGCACCGCTCCCGGGAGCGAGTTCAGGAAGCAGCAGCTCGGTGGAGTCTCTTGGAGAGGGTCTGGGGGACAGTATACCAGTCATAGGTCACCACCCCGTCTCCACCTTGAACCCCCACCCCCCCCAACCCCCGCCGCCCTGCGCGGGAGTCACAGGCCCCCACTGCCCTTCCCACTGGTTTCCATGGCAATGGCAGCTCGCTACAGGGAGGACTTGGCCGCAGAGCCGGGTCTTCAGAGAAACCCCAGATCTCTCTTCTTTTTATCTTTCTTCATAGTCATTTATTTTCCGAGCCCGAATTCTTATCTGTCTTGATGTTTTAAAATGTTCTGTTACCAGGTAGCTATTTTATGCTTCAGTGTTTGGATCGCACTGAACTCAGTATCTATGAATGCTTCTATTTTATTGGTGTTGAAGAACAGGGCTTACAATTTTTCTACAAAGTAACAGTATCATATTTTTACACTGGGGCACAGCATTTGGCTCATGTGATATGCTAATCTTTATAAAACTGCAGCGAGATAGGGGTTTGGTTGGGCTTGGTGAGCTAGCCCGATACTTCTTTGTTGATTGCAGCCGTAGAATTATTTTCCTGCTCACAGACACATCAGGACTGTTTCTAAGGGAACATTGCTGATATATAGCCCTTTATCTATCATGAAGTTGGCCTGTGGTGAACAATTGTGACTAATTTAGCTGTGTCACTGTCCGCTTGTGCATACAGCCCAAATGATTTATCACTTGATTCTACTTTATTACATGAAACCACAGCTCAAATTTTCTTGTCTACTTTCTCCAAAAAGAATGCCCACATGCTTTGTAAGCTACAAGTCATTTTGACCGCCACCAGTGGTTTCTAACCAGTAATGTTAAAAAATTCTGGAGCCAGTCAACGCTACATCATAACTGGGCCAAAAATAGATTTTTAAAATGCTCCCTGAGATTTGCATTTCCTTTCAGCTAAGATTGTTGTAGAATTTGACTGAAGATTCGAAACAACTATAACCTAAAACTAACAAATTCTTTCACAGAGCAGCTCAGAGACTCATCACTGCCCCATCACTCCTTGTCATCTTGGGGTTGTGTGCAAAGGTGTGCTCCTTAAATTTTAAAAATGTAGTAAAATTAGGGACTTCCCTGGCAGTCCAGTGGTTAGGACTCAATGCTTTCACTACAGTGGCCCCAGGTTCAATCCCTGGTCAGGGAACTAAGATCCCACAAGCCACGCGGCACAGCCAAAAAAAAAAAAAAAAAAAAAAAAAAAAATATATATATATATATATATATATATATATAGTAAAATTAACCAAAATAATTCCATACACTATTTTCAAAGACAAGCATGGTTCATATTAAATAGATTAATGTATTTTTCCAGCCAATATTCTGTGATGCCCTTTCATCTGAGGGATTTTGGATGTCTTAAAACTCCACTGTAGGACTTCTCCTGGGTGGATGAGAAGATGTTTCCTCCTCCTGAGTTTGGAAATTGGTCACTTTCAGACTTCCACTTATCTCTACTTTTCCTTGTTATTTAGGGGGAAACATGTACAAGGGACTTGCTGAAGAACACACTCTCTTCCTGACACTGGGAAAAGACCCTGGGTGTCAAGAACTAGTTAACACTCAGATTTCTTAATTCAGTAGTCAAGGCCCTTTCTTCTCTGATCTAAGCCTGCCTTTCCGATCTCATTCATTCATTTACTCACCAAGTTTTTATTAAGAATCTATTGTGTGCTAGGCATTTTCACTTATGTAAATCTTCAGTTCTGACCAAACAAATCAAATGTTCTTGGTAATTGCAACATATACATTCCTGCTTCCTTACCTTTGCTCATGCCACTCCTCTCCCATGAGATAAGGTTCTTGCTCCTTCTTGCTTACTGAATCCTTTCCAAGTCTCAAGAATCAGCTCGATTAATTTTTTTAAAAAAGCATCAGCTGAGCATCCAGTCGGTGTCAGGTACAGTTCTAGCATTGTGTAGATCCAACACAACACACACAGACCCAGATATCAAAGAGCTTACAGTTTAGTCAGAGAGATACATAATCATGAAAGAGTCTGGAAGAGAGGGTGATTCATTGTTTTATGTGTGTCTGTGCTCGGGGACCGGGGCAGCCAGGAGGGATATCATGAAAGGCTTCATAGAAAACATGACCTGGAACAAAGCTTTTTGTTCATTTGTTTGTTTGTTTTTATTATTTATTCTGTCCAAGTTTTTGTTTTGAAAAATTTCAAACCTACAGCAAAGATGAAGAATAGAATAATGTGCACCTGTGTACCCTTCACCTGTAATTTCTCTATTGTTAACACTTGCCATCGCATTTCCTTTGTCTCTCTATTTAGATATACAAACACACATATTTATCTGTTTACTTGTTTCTTTTTGCTGAACCACTGTTAACTGCAGATATAGCAACACTTTAGCCCTTTCAAGGCGTCTTAAGAACAAGGGCACTCTCCTCCGTAACCACAATACAATGACTGTACTCAGGAAATTTAACATTGACCCAACTTTATTATCTAATATATAATCCATATTCAAAATTCACCAGTCCTCCAAATAATGTTATTTGTAGCTGCTTTTTTCCCTTTGATCCAGGATGGAATCAAGGATCACACATTGCATTTAGTTGTCATGCTTCTTGAGCATCTTTTAATTTGGAACCATTTCTGAGCCTTTTGTTTTGTTTTGGTCTTTCCTGGCCACTGACATTCTTGAAGACTTCAGGCCAGTTTTGCAGAACATCTTTCCATTTGGAAGTGTTTGATTGTTCCTTCAGGATTAGATTCAGGTGAACTATTTTTGGCAAGAATAGTACCAGATTGCATCATTCATTGGGGACATATGATGTCTGTTTGTCCCATTAACGATGATGATAAATTTGACCACCAGGTTAAGGTGGCATTAGCTAGGTTTCTACATTGTAAAGGTAACTTTTCCTCTTTGTAATTAATAAAGAATATGTAAAGTGGTACTTTGAGTTTCTGGGAATATCTTTGGAATAGGACTTTGAAGGATGAATAGGAGTTTTCCAGGCAGATAAGAAGACGGGAGCATTCTACACAGGAAGGGAAGTATGTGCAAAGGCACAAGGGTGTGAAATGGTGTCAGGAGGGCAGAGAACAACAACTCAGAATTACTAGAGCAGACAGAGTGTCGCAGAAGTGATAGGTGGAATGGCTATAGGAGTGGCAACAGAGATCACAGAGGGTCTTGCAAGAGGCACTTGGGCTTCATCCCATAGGCCATGGTGGCACACTGGAGTATTTTATGCAGAGAAATGGCAAAACAATTAATTTTTAGGAAGCTCACTTACAGCTATGTGGCTGGATTTGTGGAGCAGAAGGTGCAGTGGTGAGAAAGGCAACACTTGAGGGAGTGAAAGCTATTGCAATAGTCTAGGTGAGCAATGATACACCCATTGCAGACTCTTTTCTGCCATGGAAGCTGGATCAAATCCAAATATAGTTCACCTCCTCAAGTGTACACATAGGCCAGGCTACATAAGAGAATGGAATATCAAACTTCCTGTGGGTCAGTGTCTGGAGAGCTTGGTGTTCTGGGGGGCAGACAGTGAAGACAAGAGGCAGAGAATGTAGGTAATATGTTTACGTTGAAGGGTGGTGGTGGTGAGAAAACCTAAAAGAGTATGGGATGAGGACACAGGAGAGCTAGTAGCTAAAAGGAGTTGCATGTTATATTGTCCGATGGACAGATAGGATAGGTAGTCCCCAGCAGAAGGCTCTAAGGCAGAGGTGGGAGTTGGCTTCCCTGAGTAGTGAGAGTTGTATGTTAATTCCATTTCCCATTCTCAACTGCGGCTGAGTCAGTTACACCACTGTACACAGCTAGCAGCAAGCCAGCTTCCTAGGACTCATTGCTGGGCTCAGTTTGGTCCTTAGTTTTTGGATGGTGAAGGGAGACAGATGGATATGAATGTGGAACTCTTTAAATAACACTCTCCAGTCCAGAATACAGATATTATGAGAAAATGATTGTGACTTATGTTAGGTGAAAAAAACTAGTTTATAAAAAAGTAGTACCTTTTTTGTAAAGGTTAAATATATACATATATATATTTACCATATATATGTTTGTATATATATATATATCTCACACGTATATTAAATATGTATTAGTGAATCCTGTTTGTGAAATATTAGGTATCAAAAGCTGCCCTAGGTATATATAGAGTAAGAATTTCACAAATGTCAGATATTATTTGATATTATATTTGAGTGGTGGGATTAAAGGGAATTATTCTTTTTTGTGTGTGCTTGTCTATGTTTTCAAATTTTCTAAAGTAATTTGTGTTATTTTTATAATTAGAAAAAAATGAATCAAAATGTATTTAGACCTCATCAACAGATATTTTCTTTTTTTGGCCTAAAAAATTAGCAAAGGTGGGCTTCCCTGGTGGCGCAGTGGTTGAGAGTCCGCCTGCCGATGCAGGGGACATGGGTTCGTGCCCCGGTCCGGGAAGATCCCACGTGCCGTGGAGTGGCTGGGCCCGTTGAGCCATGGCCGCTGAGCCTGTGCGTCCGGAGCCTGTGCTCCGGAAAGGCTGCAAGGTGAGAGGCCTGCGTACCGCAAAAAAAAAAAAAAAAAAAAAAAAAAATTAGCAAAGTTGAAAAACTGCTAATACTTCATGGTGACAGAATTCAGAGAAATGAGCACTCTCCTACATCACCAGCGTCCAAGATGGGGAGTAGCAACACTGGTCAAACCACGTGGTGGTTAGGATGTAGAGCAAAGAAAACTCTCACAGTACTGGTGGCAGGGTAAGGTGGTACCACCAATCTGGAGACCAACACAGTAAAACTGAAGATGCTCGTAGCCTATGCCCCAGCAATTCCAGCCCAGGTAGAAACTCTTACTCAGTAAACACAAGACGATATATACAAGAATAATTATTGCAATGTTGTTTATAACAGTGAAAAAATGGAGACAATATAAATGTCTACCAAGAAGAAAATGAAAATTTGACTGCATAGTCATATAATGAATACCATAGAAACAGCTATGAAAACAAATGAACTACAGCTACATGTGTAAACCTGGATAAGCCTCAAAAGTATAATGTTATTCCAAAAGAGCAAGTTGCAGGAGAAAATGTGCAGCAAGAAGTTTAAAAACAAGCGGAACAGTACCATACATTGTTTACGCTTGCATATACCTATAAATGCATATATACATATATATATATATGCATACATATGTAGGTTAAAAACCCACATGCGACTGAGAAACACCAAATTGAGGATAGCGATTCCTCCAAGGAAAGAACTGGATATGGGTGCGTGAGATAGGGTGTTCCAATATGTCTTAATATTTTATTTTGCTAAGAAGATAGATCTGAAGCAAACATGACAAAACATTAAGGTCTGACAAACTGGATGTTGGGTACCCAGGTATTTATTATCGTATTCAGCAGGCTTTAGGATTGCTTGAAGTATTTCGTAATAAAAACGAATGGGAAAAAATGCACGTGTGCTTTGAACTAGCAATTTCCCTACTGGTAATTTATTTATTTATTCTAAGGAAATCCTCACACATGTGTGCAGAGATTTACCTACCAATATGTTAGTATTGTAAGTGTTATTTACAATATAAAAAACTGGAGAAAACCTAATCTCGGAATAAGGGCTTGTGTAACTAGATTATGAAATCTTGGTAAGATAAAATATAATGCAGCTCTTTAAATGACTACCTAGAAGAATATTTATTCTCGTGGAGATATTTCATACTATTTCATTAATATACTATATTAATGAAAATACTATAAAGTAGTTCGATCTCAATAAAACTAAGTAATATTTTTTTTTACCTATATATGTGGATTCACACATAGAGGAAAGCAAAGAAGAATATACACAAAAATGTCCACAATCGTTATCTCTGAGCAGTGTTATTGCAGGTGCTTTTTATTTTCTGGATGGACCAAGCATGTATATAATAGATATGTAATAGCTTTATAATTTGAAAAATTATATATTTTAAAAAGAGAATAATAAAATGGTTTTGGTGAGAGAGAACATGGAATGGGACAAAAAAACAGCAGCTGCAGGATGAAGAAGAGACAAAATAAGATTTAGAAGGTATAATTGACAAGATTTTCTAACAGATTAAGAAGGGAGGGGGAAGGGAGGAACATCATGATGACTTGGTGCTTTCTGACTTGGATGACTGCGCAGCCAAAGAGATCCTTCCCTGAAGTAGGAAATGCATGAGGCGGATTAGATTCTGCCTGAAAGATGAACAGGAGTACAGTTTGGAGCAGGATGAGATTGACAGGCCCCTAGACTAGCATTCACAGTTTGGGGCTCCTATCCTGCATCCATTTCTTCCTGTCTACTCCTCAAGCAGAGCCGTCATGTTCAGGTACTTGCCCCTCTCTACACAACCATATGCTTCAAGGGAAACTTCCCCCATTCCCAGTTTCTATAGTGGCAAGGTGAGCATTCTGATCATTCTAAGCCAGTTGTGCGAATTTATTCCTCTTGTCAATGACTGGTTTAGGGATGGGCAACTTACCAAACTCTGGCAAATGATATGCTAGTGCAACCGTGCACTTCAGTTTGGGACTTGAACACACAGGCCAGGACTTGAACCCAGCCAAAACCCAGATTGGGACTTGAACCCATGGTCTTTTAATTAGAATCACTAACCTGGCATCTGGACTTTCAGAGGTCAGGTTCTTTATATCTCAGTACAGAAGGAATTCAGGGAGAGGCAAGAAGTAGATTTATTATTATAGGACACTTGTGAGGGATACAAGCAGGCTGACAAAGTGCTATGCCCTGAGAATTAAGTGGGTTACATTTTTATAGTTAAAGGAAAGTGGGGCAGGGGGTGGGGTGGGGTGGGGGAAGACCGCCTTCTTCCTCATTCTTTGAGTAGGTGTCAGGCTTGCATCACCAGCTCCTCCTTCGCATTAGGCAGGAGAGTGTTTGACCCTATAAGGTCAAACTAGAACTGTCATGGCGCTTATTCAAATCAGCAGAAGGGCGGTAACATATACTAAAATATTTAAAATCATCTCAGGTTTCAGTATAATGAGGGTCTCCTGCTTTGGAATATCACCTTTCCCTTATATTCCTGTCCTTGGTTCTAAGGATCCTTATCTTGCTGGACTTGACCAGCAGGATGCAGACCTCATTTTTTCACTTAATGGCCTGGGGTGTATCTCATGCTTTTATTAAGGGCTTTATAGTTAAGCAAGCTGTGCTTCGTTCCATGATGTTCTGATAGCTTTCTTGAGTGATCATTAACTTACAGTGGTCTCCCAAAGTTCCCTAAATTTCCCTCTCTATCTACAATCCCCTAGCAGGATTTCTAAAACTACCTGTGTAACTATCCTACTCTATCCCTATGATTAGTGGAAACCTACTGGAAAAGTTTCCTGGCTCCTAAGGAAGAGCCAATAGTACTAGAGACAGCTTTTCTTCCTCAAGATAAGTCATTTCTGGGTGTCATACCCAGATCTCAGCAACCATCTTGCAGCCAGGTGGGGAAGCAGCCTGAGGGCAAAGCCAACATCCTGAAGATGCATTTTGAGTCAGAATTTTCTGCCACTCACAGCATTCATCTAAAGTAATATAGATAATCCTGTGGAGGTGTCCATGAGGAGAACAAAGGCTTTTGAGAGGGAAACTTGCCTGAGGTTCTCAGTAGCAGAGTCTGGATCCTACTGAAAACCTCAAGCAAGTTATTTGGTTGATTTAAATTGTCTTGAAATGTAAACACTGTATAAAATATTATATGTGTTATGTTTCATTTATATAAATCCAGGCTTATTTTATTTTAAATCTAATAGTGTAGAAGTTTATAGAGTGAAAAGCGAAATTCTCCCTTTCATTCACTCACCAAACCTATTCCTTTTCTCAGAGGTAACTGCTGAGAATAATATTGTTACTGAACACCAGTTCATGTGCCTGACACACAGTGAGGTCAAATAAACCTAAACATGGGATTTTGGAGCAGAGAAAGGCATTAAGACTTGATAAACTGGAATGGATTATGTTACGGACTTGATTCTAGCCTGCTGGCTGTTACTGAACACAAGTTTGTGTGCCCAACACACAGTGAGGCCAAACAAACTGAAACATCAGAGTCTGGAGCAGAGAAAGGTTTATTGCAGGGCCAAGCAAGGAGAATGCGTGGCTCATCCTCAAGAACCTCAAACTCCCTGATGGTTTGAGGGTTGGTTTTTATAGGCAAAATTTGTGGGTGAGGGCTGCAGGGTGTGTGACTTTCTTCTGATTGGTGGGTGGTGAGGTAACAGGATGGTGCTCCAGGAATGTTGTGCTCAGCCTGAAGTTACCATCCTCCACCTGATTGGGGGCCTTAGTTCCTGCAGGAGAACTCGAAGATATTGTTATATATATTCCTTGAGCAGGAAACAGGACCCTGCTTTAATTGCTGCACTATTGTTACATGACTGCTTCTCCTTTGTTTCTGCATTCCCTCACTTCTCTGATTAGCAACTGTTTGAATCTGCCCTTTGGAACTCAGGGAAAGTCATGGAAGCTGAATGAAGCCTATTTCCTACAAACAAGAAATGGAGTACCCAGGAGGTCCCCACAGGGTCCTGCTCAGTTTCCATACGATGAGTTTCCTTTCAGATATTTTACTGGGCATTTACACACACACACACACACACACACACACACACACACACACACACACACACACACACACACACACACACACACACACACACACATTTTTACCAAAGTTAGAGGGACTACTCAAGACAGTCTAAGGTAAAACAAAGGCCTTGAGTCACACCTGAAATTGCTCTGGTTATGCAATTAAAGAGAGATAAGGCAGTCATCTTCTGGAAGAGAGGAAATAATACGTCAGTGGGCCTGTGGGAATGCTGGGCAAGAAATACAGATATATGGATTGAGATGGTGTGTTCAGAGAAAATAAAAAATACTTCAAGTCAGAAGTCTTGCCATTAGACTTCAATTTTCAGGTATTGATTTCTGAGAAAGATACTTCTCATGTGAGCAATTCAAGACAGCATGCTCCAGGATGAGTTGTTTTGGAGCATCCTCCAGGATTCTTCAGGATGAGTTGTAGTAGCAGAGATTTATTTGTTTAAGGATGAGTAATATAGGAGTAATGCTGGGGAAATTAAGGAGTATCTTATTTATATAATTATACTACACATATTAGTCCGCAAATTTTTTCTTTTTTTAAAAAAAAAATTTATTTATTTATTTGGCTGTGCCAGGTCTTTAGTTGTGGCGTGCAGGATCTTTAGTTGCAGCATGTGAACTCTTAGTTGCGGCATGTGGGATCTAGTTCCCTGACCAGGGAATGAACCCAGTCCCCCTGCTTTGGGAGCACAGAGTCTTAGCCACTGGACCACCAGGAAAGTCCCAGTATGCAAAGCTTTTCACTTGACAATATATCTTGGATATCTTCTTTTTGTTGACCTTATTCTTTTGTTGACTAAAAAAAAAAAAAAAAACCACAACCTAAAAGTTGAAAATTATGTTTTATTCAGCAGATTTCTGAGGACTTCAAGCATGGGAGACAGCCTCTCAGATAGCTCTAAAGGACTGCTTCAAAGAGGTATGTGAGGAGCCAGGATATATAGGAGTTTTGAAACAAAAATCAGGTAGTTGGGATATCAAAAGATTACTGTTAATTGAAGAAAACCAGACATCTCAAGTTAATGAATTTAGCACTTTTCTATGTATGGGAAGATGTAAAAGTCTGGACTCATTGAAATCATTCTTTTGATACGTACGTCAGCTATCTGGGGCCAGTATCCTGTGTTTGGGGAAGGGTGTTGGTGGCTTGATGGCTGCAACATCCTTTGTTTACTGATATGACAGACATTTTTCATTCACACTTTTTAAAGGCTTTGTGGTATTCCATAGTATGGTTGCATCACATATTATTTAACCATTACCACCTTGATTGATGTTTGAGACGTGTAGAGGTTCACAATATGTCACCCCAAAATGCCATTTTGGCATATTGATTATTTTGAATTAAAGATCCTTAAGAAACAGCTGGTACAAGAAGAATACTCTGACCCTCCTTTGTCCCCCAGAAAGCAGGAGATAAGTCCCCCATGTGAAAAATACCCTTCTTGTACCAGGAGGATAGAAAGTATCCTTATCACCAGAGATAGGGAATTTAAGACAAAAGGCTATTTAAACAAACCTTGTTTCTTCTTATTTACTAGTTAATATCACATGTACATTTTTTCTAGTCTTTTACTGACAATCTATAGGAACTCTTAAAATCATAGGGGTTTTAGTTTTTTGTCTGTTGTTGTATATATTAAACATATTTTCTCCTAATCTTTCTTTCCAGTTTTTCAATTTTGTTTTTAGGAGCTTTGGCCATATGTAAACTTAAAAAATTGTTATGTTGTTTTATCTGTGACTCTTTCCCTTTGAAGCTTCTGGGTTTTTGTTTTCCTTGGGAAGACTTTCCAACACTAAGATTTAAACAAATGTTTACTTCCGGTATTTCATAGTTTTGTTTTTTATGTTTAGATTTTTTTCCTTAAAAAAGCTTTTTATTATGGAAAATCTCAAAATACTGTGATGTTGTGATTGACAATAGGAAATATATATTTGGTCTTCATCCCTGTTTCTGGCAGTGAGCTCTTAAAATCCTTGGAATTTCCTAAATAATAAGAGAGATAAAGGTGTAATGGGTGGCTTTTGTTATTCATATAAGCACACCTTAGCTTATGTTAATGAGTTGGCTTTTGGAAAGCCCCTAGGTAACCTAAGGAGGGGGGCTGGTTGCCAGGGGAACCAACCTAATGATTAGAGGGTTGTAATTTTCAGCCTCTGGGGAGGGGAGAGGGGTTGGAGGTGGAACTATTCATCAATGGCCATTGATTTAATCAACTATGCTTATGTAATGAAGCCTCCATAAAAATCCAAAGGTTGGGTTTCCAGGTTGGTGAACACGTGGAGATTCAGGGATGGTGGTGAGCTCAGAGAGGGCACTGAAGCTCTGGACCCTTTCGCCATACCTTGCCTTATGCATCTCTTCCATTTTGTGCTCCTGAGTTAGATCCTTTTATAACAAACCTGTAATAGATTAAGTAAAATGTTTCTCTGATTTCTGTGAGCCGCTCTGGCAAATTAGTTGAACCTGAGGAGTAGGTGGTGGGAACCTCTGATTTATAGTCAGAAACACAGGAGACAACCTGGACTTATGATTCTTGAAATTCTCTCTGTAGCTCTCCCCACCAATCTCATTCGCTTACTTAGAGGTAACTATTGATAAGATGTTTCCTTTTAGATCTTTGCCGGACATTTATACACACACAGATTTTTTACCAAAATTGGAGGTGTGAAATAAAATTCATATTTTATGGCAAGACAAGAAAAATCTAAACAGAAAAAAATTCTTCTCTGCCTTTTGGCCTCTTCTCTCCCCTGACTGTGCATTGTGTATCTGCATTATGCATCAACCAAACCTTCCCCATGGGCAGGAATACCTGCTCAACCATAAAGAGCAACATTCTCCTATCAACAAGACAGCTCCTTAAAAGATAGCATTCTTTCTTTCTTTCTTTTAGCATTCTTTCTTGCTCTTGTAAGGAGTCACATGACCCACCACGATGCCGGCTTAGATACCCACTTAGATTATGTAAATTATCAATAATATGTCATTTGATGTGCAGCCTTCTGTCTCAAAAAACTTACATAACTATCTTGACTTCTAACAGGCAGAACAGTTCTCAGAGTTTTCTGAGGTGCTCTTCTTGGGTTATAATCCTCAAATTTGGCTTGAATAAAATTTTCCATTTCTTTTTCAGATCGACTGATTAATTTTTCATTGGCAGAGGGAATATTTAAGAAGATCTAAGGTAAAACATAGGCCATGAATTGTTATCTTAAAGTGGATGTAATGTGTGTATATATCCATAAACATTTACCTTTTGTCTTGTGGTTTTTTTTTGTTTTTTTTTTTTGCGGTACGCGGGCCTCTCACTGTTGTGGCCTCTCCCGTTGAGGAGCACAGGCTCCGACGCACAGGCTCAGCGGCCATGGCCCACGGGCCTAGCTGCTCCGTGGCATGTGGGATCTTCCCGGACCGGGGCATGAACCCGTGTCCCCTGCACCGGCAGGCGGACTCGCAACCACTCGCGCCACCAGGGAAGCCTTTTTAAATGTTTTATATATTTATTTATTTATTATTGTGGTAAAGTATACATAACAAAACTTACCATTTTAACCATTTTTAAATGTGCAATTCAGTGGCATTAAGTTTATTCACATTGTTGGCCAGCCATCACTACTATCCATCTTCAGGGCTTTTTCATAATCCCAAACTGAAACTCTCTCCCCATTAAGCAATAACTCCATATTACACCCACCCTAGCCCCTGGTAATTCTTCTATTTTCTATCTCAATAAACTTGATTATTCTAGGTACCTCATATAAGTGGAATCCTACAATATTTGTCTTTTTGTGTCTTGCTTTGTTTCCCTTAGCATAATGTCCTCAAGGTTCGTCCATGCTGTAGCATGTATTAGAATTTCATTCATGTTTAAGGTTGAATAATATTCCATTGTATGTATATACCATTTTTTGTTTATCCATACATCTGTTGATGGACATTTGGGTCATTTCCACCTTTTGGTTATTGTGAATAATGCTGCTATGAACATTGATGTGCAAGAATCTTTTTTGAGTCCCTGTTTCTAATTCTTTTGAGGGTGTACCCAGAAGTGGGTCATATGGTAATTTTATGTTTCATTTTTGAGGAATCACCATACTGGTTTTGTGTATTTTAAAGGTTTACATATATAAATTAATCTGGTAGAACTTTCTGTCTCTATACAATCATTCCTTTCTTGAACATAATATGTTTGGGTCCTCTTTTCTGTCCTTCCATAGTTTATACTTTTCTTTATAGAGGATTCACATACTTCATGGTGAATTGTAGGTATTTTATGAACTTTGTAGCTATTGTAAATGGCACCTCTTTTTCATCTTTCCCTTCTGTCCTCCCTCCCCCTCCCTCCTCCCTCTCTTCTCTCTTCCTTTCTTTGGTTAACGCAAGTTGGCCATTACCTAATGCAGACTACCTCTCCATTGCTTATTCTAATTCACTAACAGAAATGTCTCAACCCACATGGCTGGAAGTTTTGACCAGGGACCTTAGTAGGTATGAAGTAGAAAAACAAAAGTCTTCCATCTAGTGAGCCCATTGGTGCTAATAAGCCAATTCACTTGCTAATGCTTCTAATGAAATATGGTCCAGACAGGAAAACCTGAGAAATTCATAAAAGAATTTTCCTGATTAATTAAAAAAATTAAAATTATGATGTTGGAAATTGGAATAAAATGTTAAGGTATGTATTTATATATTTGCTATCTAAACTTTATAACCTCAAAATAATTTATTCAATTCTATAGGAAAGTTTTAATGTAAAGTTATTTATAATGCAATGAAAAATTGCCACATAGCAAGATACAGTTCTGCTTCTAGTGGCATTTACATTGCAAACTAACAGAGTGAAAGGGATCTTAGGATACAAGTATTTCTTCATCTCCCTTAACATCTAACACAGTGCCTTGAGCTTGGTAGGTACTCATAAATATGTGCTCAGTTTATAAAAGGAAGACAATTTTCATGAAGAAAATGACTTTTAATGTAGACTGCTTTCTGTAGGGTTTTTTGATCTACAGATTGGTTGAGATATTCTTACTTCCCCAACTAGTTTTCATAGGAATACGAGTGAAACAAACAACGAATAGCCCCTTTCTTACCACTCAGATGATTCAGGTTAAAAAAAAAAGGAAAAAAAAAAAAAAGAAAGTGAAAGATTTTGGAAATAGAAAAAAAATTGAAATGTGTCTTTTCTTGGCTGTAGGACCTGGAGATCCACAGTATTTGTTACCAAACCAGGTTCATTTGCCTGAGGTGCAGCAAGCCAAAGGCTGAGATGTCAACGTTTGCAGCATAGAAAGTGGTTATTTATGAGGCAGCCAATGAGGAGATGGGAGAACAAGTCTCAGACCTGCTTCCCCAAAGGTGAGGGGCTCAGGATATTTATGGGATAAGGAAGCAGGGTGGTCTGAGGTGTGGGGAAAAATGATTTGAGGCAAGAAAAAGGTGAAGTAATCAGTGTTCTGAGCAGGCATATCTGAGTTACATGCTTCTTCATGGGATGCACGGTCAGAAAATGGTGGCCTTAGCATGATCTGAGGGTGGAGTTTTGGTACCTCTGACATAGAAAGAGCATTCATCAGATACTTGCTCAGGCCCAGTTTGAAGGTTGGTGGTCCCAACCAGTCTTGGCCGGCACAAACTGGATGAAACCTAACTCCAAGTTCCTGAAAAACAATTTAAGCCACCATTACTACATATCTATAGAGGGTGGTTAAGGAGTTTTGTGATATATTATCTTTACTCCGTGGAGCATGGAGGGTATTCAATTTGCAAAAACAATTAAAGGCAGCTTAGTCAGTGAAGGCAGTTTACAGGATATTATTTATTAAGCAAGCTATAGTTTAACAGATCTAACTGGTGACTGCCGTCGGTTTCATATTGAAGGAGAACATTTTACTTTTCTCCGAAATGTGTAATCATTAAACGTATAATGATTTAAAATAACATAGTATACAAACAAGTTTATCTATATAGGCATATTTTCCTAGCCCATTTGAACCATTAGAATGACACAGCTCTTTCATTAGGTAGCTGTGTGACCTTGAGCAGATTCTTAAAATAACCTAGCCTTGGTTTTCTCATCTGTAACATGAAAGAGCATCTCTAGGGTCTCATTCAGCTGTAATTAAAACCAATGTAATGTTTTGGCAAAATCAGATATCAAATCTTGACAAAGTAGATGAGACCATCAGGGTTGAAAAGTTGTTTACAGTTTACACGTCAATAAATACATGCTATAACAGTAATCGGATGGAAGCTAGCCACCAAAATATGTAATTTCCTAAGCATAGTGGTGAGATCGAGGGCCCGAGAGCCTTCCTTCCATCTCTCCATATTTTCCTAACAAAGGATTATATGCATGTAGTTTAAATCGTCAACTAGTTCTATAAGTTTTGTTATAAAAAAACACTTTCACCTTTTACATGGTTATTTCGGAACTTATCTGCCTCTCTCTAGATCAGCACCGTCCAATACAAATATAATGTAAGCTACATATATTATTTTAAAATTTCTGATAGCCAAAGTAAAAAAGTAAAAGGCTGTTTAATTTTAGTAACATATTTAACTCAATATATCCAAAACACTGTCATTTTAGCAAGTAATTAATGTAAGAAATCATTGAAATATCTTACATTTACTAAGTCTTTGAAATATAGTGTCTACTTTAGACTTACAGCAGCACATTTCAAGTCAGATGTTAAATTTTCATTGGAAATGCTTGATTTCTGTTTTTAGATTTCATAAAATTTACAATTGACAAAGTAGATTCACATATGCAAGTTGTTCCAAACATTCTTAAAAATCTCCGGTAACTGGATCGAGTGGCAATTTTAAAATTCAAATTGGGCTAAGTTAAGTTAAATTAACATTAAAAAAAAAGTAATCTCGGGAATTCCTTGGCAGTCCAGTGGTTACTCCACACTTCGACTGCAAGGGGCACAGGTTCCATTCCTGGTGAGGGAACTAAGATCCCGCATGCCATGTGGTGTGGCCAAAAATAAATAAATTTTAAAAATAAAATAAAATAAATGGACCAGGAGGCACTAAGAACATCGAGGGAGCTCTTTGGAGGTGGCAGGTCAGCCCCTAAAAAGCAAAAAAACGAAAACTGTCTCTCATTTCTATATTTCAGGTGCTCAATAGCTGCAGGTGGTTAGTGGCTACTGTTTTGGACAAAGCAGTTCTGCATAACCCATTTTTTAAAAATCACTATTTCTTTATTTTTAATTTTTAGGCATAAACAATTGTCTTTGCACCAGGGAGGACAGAGAAGTTGGAAGGATAGAATCAAATGCATGGGATTAGGTCTCCCTTTTGGTGCTGTAATCAAAGTTTTAGATTTAAATAACTTGATAATAATTTTTTTTCTTTCTATAGGAAAATATGACTGAGAAATATTTTAATGTTCAGCTTGATTTGATGACCAAATTTATGCTGTGTTAGGTATGTAGAACTAATAGAACTTGTAACAAGGCTTGGAAGATTGTATTTTCCAAAGAAGGCGGGATAATGTCTACCATCCCACCTGCTCTTCTGAGAACATGATCTTGACACTTTTCCCATAAAGAGGTGGGTCCATGTCTTGTCCCCTTGAACATGGACAAGGTGTTCCTTGGTGGGCTTTTGGGACTGTTTCAACCATGAGTGACAGTGACACCATGAGACTTCCAAGGCTGGGTCCTGACAGACAATGCAGCTCCCACCTGCTTTGCTGGAAGATTCTCTCTTGAACCTGATAGCAGCTATATAAGCAGTCTGACTGCCCTGAGACTAACAAAGCAGTCAACACAGAGAGACTACACAGAGTGACGCTGAGACAACGTGAACATGTTACAGAATGAATTGGGTCCCACTGTTCGCCACTTACACACTCAATACTCACTAAAGTCAATAGAAAGAAAAGGCTCCTTTAATCAGAATGCTGGCAATCTGGAGAGGCGGTGAACTCAGCATCCCCTAAAAACCACCTCCGAAGATTCTGCTAGGCCGTGAAAGTTTTTAAAAGGAAACAGAAGTAATCTCAGAGTTGCCGCCATCCGCCACTGCGTGCAGGCTTATGTTCAGGCTTGTCGACTCCTTGTGATTTTCCTCTAGATGTTATCTTGTTCACACAGTTTGGTCACACAGTTTGTTTGGCAGATTTCTGAAGGGGAAGCTAGGGAAGAGATCTGGTCATCTGTTAATTACTTATTCTTCATTTCTATTTCTTTGATCTACGGAAAGAACCAACGAGTTAGGCAAGGTATTGTGTGATTAAAAGATGTGAAAGGTGTGCTTGGGCGGGGAGATGAGTAGAGCATGGGTGTGCCTGTTTTAAAATTTAGTTACAGTATAGCTTTGCTAAAGTGACAAGAAAATGGGCTTCCTGCTAAGGGTGGTTTCCTGCAAAGAGCTGCTTACAAATCCCCATTTGTCAGACATCATTCCGTTTCTATGGGATTAGAGGCAGGCGAAGGTCTACCTTCCGTAACTTCTTCATGCTGATATAGAGCGCCACATTCTCAGAGAGGAAGATGTTGACATGGGTCTGTAGCATTTCTTTGCTGACAATTTTAGTTGCCCATTTATATATACGGACAGAGCAAGCTACAATTATTTTGATGTCCACAAAGATGTAGATTATTATGAGCAGTAATATTAATCCCATTCTCTTGAGGCCAGTTCTTAGAATTGTGCTAGCCGTAGATTCAGTACTGCTCAAAATGGAGCAGCTTATGTCATGGCTACAGTCTGGTCATAATGCAGTTAGCTTTGTTTTTCCTCTGGTGGCAGTTACAGTGTCTGTAAAACAACTCAAGAATGGGCATCAGACCCTGAGTCTGTGACTCTATCATCCTCGTCATTAACTGCTCGCTTTTGTACTTGGGGTGGTGGGGGAGGGAACTGCAGGATTCTGTTCGGTTCCGAAGGGACAACCTGGGCAACGCAGCTGTTCCAGCACCAGCCACCATTTGACTGCAACCCAGTGACAGACCTCAAGCTAGAACCTCCCAGACGAGCCCTTGCCATGATCCTGACCCACAGAGACCATGTGAGATAAAATGAATGTTCTCATTTTAAGTGTCCAAGTTTGGGATGATATGCTAGTATCAACAACTCTCTGTGACATTTTGGTACCCTGTCTCTGGAACTCAGCTTCTTAATTTGAGTGATGTCTAAGGTTCCTTGCAGTGTGAATATTCTCTTTTATTGTATCCACTTTGTGCTTCATTTTGGGACCATTTGTGAATTAATGTTCTGCTCGTAGCCAATTGAGTCTTGTTGAATTTCAAAAGAATTTCATTAGCGTGATTTTAAAATCCTATATCATTGTTATACTTTACATTTGCAAAGCATTTTTAACTTTTCAAAACTCCTGTATATGCATTATTTCATTTAATTCTCCCAACAGACCTATGAGGTAAGCAGGGTGGGTATTAATAAATGAGAAATTGAAAAACAAGAGGGTTGCATATAGATCAGATGCTTGAATAACAGACTGGCAGAACTGGAAGGATCCTGAATGATAATTCCTTTGAAAGATAAGGAGACTGAGGTGTGGAGATTTTCAATGACTTGCCCACATTCAAATAGGTAATGGAAAATTAGAATTAAAACTAAAATCTTCTGATCTTGTTTTAACTCATTAAAATTGAACTCAATTTTGCTTTACATTAATGCCCTGATTATGTCCAAATTTATTTTACCCTGAGACATGCTAAGTTGTATGGAGCTTGACAGAAGCCTGCTGTTCTTACGTTAATGGAAAATTTTCTCTTTCTTCCTTATTTGCTGTCTTTAAAACTTCATTAGTGTCTAAAACATTTCACCAAAGTGTTTCATTTCAGTGTTAACTCAGACACAAGTGATGATAATTATGTTCCAAAGTTTAGAAAATTATGCACAAATTATCAATTAAGCAAATGCTTCAACAGTTATATGCCTCATCAAGAGAAATTATGCAAACTCTGGGAGAATGACAATTTTACACAAGATGTTTTTATTTATTACATTTCCTAAATTGTTGTGGATAATTTCCAATAACTTTATCAAAATATCACACCATTTACCTTCCAGATGAAATTTTGTAATCAGAGATTTTTCTCAATGTGTTATAAATATAACACCCATGTCAATCTTAGGCACACATGTGAATTATGAAAAGTTTGTCAAACTCAATATATCATAAATTCATGTTTCTGACACATCTGCTTTCTCCTCAGTGTTCATTGTTTTGGCGAACACTACCATCAGGTGCCTACTTACCTGAATTAGAAACCTTGTAATTAATTCTGGTGTCTTCTTCCTCCACCATATCTAATATGTTAGCAAGTCCCATTGACTCTGTGAAATATTTCCCGAATCTGTCCTCTCCATTTCCTTTCTAGTTGAAGCTCATATTCAGACAGCAGTAAAGCAATACAACAGCTTTATTTTTTTAATTTTTGTCTTTGCTCACATTTACTTTTGATTTTTTTAATGCTGCACAACACCATATTTATTTATTTCCTTCATTTATTTCTCTTATTTCTTTATTTTTGTTTGCTGCTGTTATTTTACTTACTTAAAGAGAGAGGGAACGTTTGTGACCTTTTTTTTCTTTTTCTGTAGGCTGCCTTAAGCTTTCTAAATTTGGAATATTTAAGCAAGCTGAAGGGTAAAGGAAGTTTTGCAAAATCACTTGAGGGAAAGGAAAGATTGCTTTGTTAAATCATGCCCTATGGTGGGTGATCAACTGCGTGTACAATTACGTTTCACTTCTAATTAATTGTGCTTAAGGCCTTAATCAAATTTGGAGGTTCCCTTCTTAGAGCAGCTCATACAGACGGAGGTGCATGTGCTGGATGATGTCATGGCAGTCAAAACGGCTTTATTTATTTATTTATTTTGGCTGCACCTGTTGGCTTGTGGGATCTTAGTCCCCTGACCCGGTATGGAACCCGTGCCCCCCCGCAATGGAAGTGCACAGTCCTAACCGCTGGAACGCCAGGGAATTTCCAATATAATGGCTTTAAGAGGCTGGGTATAAGTGTTTAAAATACAGTTCTCTTACCACTATGGAGAACAGTATGGAGGTTCCTTAGAAAACTCAAAATAGAGCTACCATATGATCCAGCAATCCCACTCTTGGGCATATATCCAGCGAAAACCATAATTCGAAAAGATACATGCACCCCAATGTTCATTGCGGCACTATTAACAATAGCCAAGACATGGAAGCAACCTAAGTGTCCATCGACAGAGAAGTGGATAAAGAAGACGTGGGGTATATATATACATACACAGTGGAATACTACGTAGCCCTAGAAAAGAACCAAATAATGCCATTTGCAGCAACTTGGATGGACCTAGAGATTGTCACACTAAGTGAAGTAAGTCAGGCTGAGAAAGACAAATACCATATGATATCACTTATATGTGGAATCTAAAAAAAAATGATACAAATGAAATTATATGCAAAACAGAAAGAGACTCACAAACTTACGGTTACCAAAGGGGAAAGGTTGGGGAGAGGAATAAATTAGGAGTTTGGGATTAACATATACACACTACTATATATAAAATAGATAATCAACAAGGACCTATCATTATGAACAGTGATGTAAATATCCCAAATAAAATACTAGCCACTCAAATCCAACAAATATATGAAAATAGTAATAATTCATGGCTAAGTAGGATTTACCATAGGAATGCAAGGAACACAACATCAGAAAATCTATCAAAGTGGTGCACCACAATAACAGATTAGAAGAGAAATATCTATATGTATAAATATTACATATATACACATAAATAATTAGTTCAATAGATACACAAAAGACATTCTAAAATTACACAATTAATTCATGATTAAGATCTTAGTTTTAACTGTATCTGTCAAGTTTAATTTTCTTAAAAGATCTGGAACAGCAATATTGGCAAAATTTTAATAATTATTGAAGCTGGGTGATGGACATTCATTATATTGTTCTACCCACTTTTGTTTATGTTCAAAATTTTCCATAATAAAAAAGGTTTAAAATGCTCAAAAATTAAAAAAAATAATCTGAAGTAAATAAGGCAAAATGGTAGATGGGTATATGGATATTTAATATATTATTCTCTATATTTTTTATGTTTGAAATATTTTACAATTAAAAAACAATTAAAAACACACAAAAATAGTCATGGAGTCCCCCAAAGCAAAGTTTCTTTGGGTCTGTAAATAATTTGAACTAGAGTCAAGAAATGGGGGTAAATAATATTGAAGAGTTAGGAAAAGATAAGTCTTTAAGGGTTTTGTGTACCATGATAAGAAAATTAGACTTCTTCCTGCAGGGAATGGAGAGTGACTGAAGGGTTGGGAAAGGGAAGGTTTGCGTGATGTATTGTAATAATAATAATAATAATAACAATAACAACAATATTTATATAGCTCATACTTACATAACACCTGTTATGTGCCAGGTTCTGTTCTAAGTGCTTTACACACACTGACTCACTTAATATTCACAACAATCCTTTGATCTTGGTTCTACTCTAAGCTCCCTTTTACAGATGAGAAAATGAAGGCACAGAGAACTTGCCAAAGTCACATAGCTGGTAACTGACTTCAAGAACTCACTTAAGGAAACCATCTTTGAGTCTATGCTCTAGTCCTGTGCTATCCAATGTGGTAGTCACTAACCTTATTTAATTTAAATTTGTTAAAATTAAATAAACTAAACATTCAGTTCCTAAATTGTACTAGCCATATTTCAAGTGCTCAATACCCAATATAGCTAATGGCTATTGAACTGCACAGATATAGGAAGTTTCCATCATTGCAGAAAGTTATAGGACAGCACAGCTTTAGTCTTACTATTATTATCATTTTATATCTGGCTTCTTCTGGAGGCACTAAAGTTATTTCGACATTCATCAAACCAGAGTTTCTCAACCTGAGCACTCTTGATGTTTGGGGCTGGGTAATTATTATGGGAGACTGTCCTGTGCACTGCAGAACGTTTAGCAGCATCCCTGGCCTCTACCTACTAGATACCAGTAGCACCCTGTACCCCAACTTGTGACAAACAATATCTCCATACATTGCCAAATGTCACCTTTGGGGGGTGAGTGTGTGTGTGTGTGTGTGTGTGTGTGTGTGTGTGTGTATGTGTATGCACTGTCCTTGCTTGAATTAGAGACAATATTTTCTTTTTTTTTCAAATAAATGTATTTATTTATTTTTGGCTGCGTTGGGTCTCCGTTGCTGCACACGGGCTTTCTCTAGTTGCAGAGAGTGGGGGCTACTCTTCGTTGTGGTGTATGCTCTTCTCACTGAGGTGGCTTCTCTTGTTGCAGAGCCCGGGCTCTAGGCACACGGGCTTCAGTAGCTGTGGCGCATGGGCTTAAGTTGCTTCATGGCATGTGGGATCTTCCCAGACCAGGGCTCGAACCTGTGTCCCCTGCATTGGCAGGCGGATTCTTAACCACTGTACCACCAGAAGTCCTTAGAGACAATATTTTCTGAACTAATGTTTTACTTCTACTTCAGTCTTTTTAAGTGTGTCCCTGGAAACCTGTTATTAATGACGGTACAATGATATACACAATACTAGTGAAAAAAAATCAGAAATTCTTATTTGTAATAGTTGCCACATCTGTGGTCAAGGTGAAATTTTCTTGAGTGGTTTTGAGAAGAGGACAAACTCATCATAATATTTACAGATTTCTGGTCCTGACTTCTAACACCATAGATTAATTTTGCCTGTTTTTGAACTTTATAAATTTTTTCTTAAAGAGCCAGGTAATAAATATTTTAGGCTTGCAGGTCAGATGGTCTCTGTCACAACTACTCAACTCTGCAGTTGAAGCACTAAAGCAGCTGATGACAATACACCAACAAATGAGTGTGACTGTGTCCCAATAAAACTTGAATTACAAAACATGTGTCCAGCCCATGGGCTGTAGTTTGATGACTCCTACTTTATAGAAATGGAATCATGTAGTATATGTATTATTTTTTGTGGTCTGGCTTCTTTTGCTCAACATTATGTTTGTGAAATTCAATCACACTATTACACGTAGTTGTAGTTCATCATTCTGATTGCTCTATAGTACTCCATTGTATGAACGCATTAAATGTATTTATTTATCCAGCCTGCCATTGATGAACATTTGGATTATTTCCAGTTGGAGGTTTTTATAGAAAGTGCTGCTATGAACATATGTGTGGGTGTTTTACCTGGGAGTAGAGTCGCTGTTATGGGTATGTTCATTTTTTAGTAAATACTGCCAAATGGTTAATCCGAAATGATTGTACCAGCAGTGTATGGGAGATTCACATGCTCCATATACTTGCGAGCACTTGGTATTATCTATTTTTCTTTTTTTTCCCTTCTAGAGTGTGGGTAGAAGTACTGCTTTATGTTTTTTATTTGCATTTGTCTTAGACTATTTGTAGTAGCCAAATTGAAATGTCACATGCTAACACCTATAAACACTGAGAACATTAAAAAAAAACATAACCCCTTGCTCACTGTTTCAGTATTGCTTTGTAGTATTTTACTACTTACTTCTCTAGTCCTTCGTAGGAGGGATTGAATCTTAAAAGTTATTCTTCAAAAAGAAAGACAATTTCATAGAAAGTCTTAATCAAAACATTTTTACTGTTTGAAACCATCCTATGTTCTTGAGTTAATTTAATCCTATGGTAATTATTCTTCATTTCATCGAACTAATTATTATCTCTGTCAAACCTGCTATAACTACTGAATTTTTTACTTTAAGTAAAAATAGCCCCATGACTTTAGTCACTCAGACCAGAAAGATCAGAGTCACATTTAACTTTTCTCTGTTTTACTATCATGCTGGTTCTAGCATGACAGGGACTCTGTTATCCATCTCAGCCTTGGACCTCATTCAAGCTGTTATCACCCTAGACCAGATCCCATGGGGGAAGGTAGAACTCCTTTTGATCACCCACCTTCTGCTCAGAGATCGTCAGGACGAGTCACATCCCTGTGTACCTCAGTCACCAGCATTTATATTCACTAATGCCTCTGTATATCCCCTAGTATGACTCACTGTCCTGCTCCATACCTACCCCAAATCCTTTGTGATGGTTAGGTTTTTTTTTGTTTTCTTTTGTTTTCAGGGCTTCAAATGCTTGGCTTTTTATTTTATTTATTTATTTATTTATTTATTCATCTTTGGCTGTGTTGGGTCTTCATTTCTGTGCAAGGGCTTTCTCTAGTTGTGGCAAGCAGGGGCCACTCTTCATCGCGGTGCGTGCGCCTCTCACTATCGTGGCCATTCTTGTTGCGGAGCACAGGCTCCAGACGCGCAGGCTCAGTAGTTGCGGCTCACGGGCCTAGTTGCTCTGCGGCATGTGGGATCCTCCCAGACCAGGGCTCGAACCCGTGTCCCCTGCATTAGCAGGCAGATTCTCAACCACTGTGCCACTAGGGAAGCCCTGTGATGGTTAGTTTTATGTGTCAACTTGACTGGGCTAAGAGAAGCCCAGGTAGCTGTTAAAACATTATTTCTGGGTGTGTCTGTAAGGGTATCTTTGGAAGCGATGAGCATTTGAATCTGTAGACTGAGTAAAGCAGATTGCCCTCACCAAGGCCAGTGGGCATCATCCCAATCAGTCGACCGCCTGAACAGATCAAAAAGGTGGAGGAAGGGTGAATTTACTCTCTCTGCTTGATCTGGGACGTCCATCTTCTCCTGCCCTAGGACATCTTGGGCCTTTGTATGTAGACTGGGGCTTACACCAGCGGCTCCCCTTGTTCTCAGGCCTTCAGGTTTGGAATGCAACTACATCACCAGCTCTCCTTGCAGCTTGCAGATGGCAGATTGTGAGACTTCTCAGCCACATAATTGCATGAGGTCACCCTTCATAATAAATCTCTTTCTATATATCTATATATAACCTATTGTTTCTGTTTCTCTGCAGAGCCCTAATAATATACCTTCCACTGTGCACTCAGGAACTCATGGTCAGTTATCAGGAAAACGTTCTAAATCCTCAATCTCGTCTCTAAATCTGCACTTCAATTTCCTGCTCTAACCGCAGGACACTGCTTCCCCTGCAGCCCTTTAGGGAAAGGGGTGTGAGCGCTTTCTCTCCCTTACCCCTCATACCACTGGGTTTCAAGGTGTTCTCTTTACCCTTCCTTGCTGCTTACAGAGCATTTTTGCTTCTTCCTCTGCCTTCACAACCCTGGTTCCTTTGCAACCTGAACAATTAAAGTCTGTTGTCTTCCAGTCACTCTCACGCATTGAGAACACAAACCCCTGGTTCATGGTCCTCTGTGGTACTTGAGGGGACAAAATCCCAGCTCTGGGTAAACCTAACTCTGCCTACTCTATGTCTGCCCTCATAGCTGAGTGTGGACGGGGAAAAATACACAGTATTGGCAAGTAGTCTCACTTTAAATATATTCTATTTTGGGATTATCTTTTAATTCTCCTTTAAAAGGTCTTTTGATGAATAGAAATTCTTAATGCTATCATAGCTCAATTTATAAATATTTTCTTTTACATTTGGTGTTTGGGGTACCTGGTTCAAGAACTATTTCCCTACTCCATACTCATGAGTGATCTAAGAACTGGACTCATGGAGAGACCATCCTTGGTCAGGTTTTTCTCTCCAGCTACTTAAGGGCACAGAGGAGAGAAATGGTTACAGAAAGTCACAGTAGAAGTTTTTTAATGTACTCATTTTTTGTGCATCTGCTATGCATGATGACTGAAAGGCTTTTTTTGCATTAAAAAAAAAGTTATAGTATGGAAATTTTCAACCATATGCAAAAATACTATCCATCAGCCAGTTTCAACAATGGTCAACATTTTACCACTTTTATCTATCCCACTCCCATTTCTTTTTTTTTCCTCTGGAATATTTTAAGAAGTATCTAGACACCACACCATTTTACTGATAAAAGCTTTGGTGACTATTTGTGATTTTCAAAAACATGACCATAATGCTATTATCATACCTAATAAAATGAATTATAATTTCTTAATATCTTATGTGTTCAGCTTCTCCCAAATGGCTCAAAAAATTCTTTTAATATTCTTTTTTTTTCTTTTTTTTTTTTTTTTTTAACATCTTTATTGGGGTATAATTGCTTTACAATGGTGTGTTAGTTTCTGCTTTATAACAAAGTGAATCAGTCATACATAAACATATGTTCCCATATGTCTTCCCTGTTGCGTCTCCCTCCCTCCCACCCTCCCCATCCCACCCCTCCAGGCTGTCACAAAGCACCGAGCCAATATCCCTGTGCCATGCGGCTGCTTCCCACTAGCTATCTACCTTACTGCGTTTGTTACTGTGTATATGCCCATGACTCTCTCTCGCCCTGTCACAGCTCACCCTTCCCCCTCCCCATAACCTCAAGTCCGTTCTCTAAGAGGTCTGCGTCTTTATTCCTGCTTTACCCCTAGGTTCTTCATGACATTTTTTTCTTAAATTCCATATATATGTGTTAGCATACGGTATTTGTCTTTTTCTTTCTGACTTACTTCACTCTGTATGACAGACTCTAGGTCTATCCACCTCATTACAAATAGCTCAATTTCGTTTCTTTTTATGGCTGAGTAATATTCCATTGTATATATGTGCCACATCTTCTTTATCCATTCATCCGATGACGGGCACTTAGGTTGTTTCCATCTCCGGGCTATTGTAAATAGAGCTGCAATGAACATTTTGGTACATGACTCTTTTTGAATTTTGGTTTTCTCAGGGTATATGCCCAGTAGTGGGATTGCTGGGTCATATGGTAGTTCTATTTGTAGTTTTTTAAGGAACCTCCATACTGTTCTCCATAGTGGCTGAACCAATTCACATTCCCACCAGCAGTGCAAGAGCGTTCCCTTTTCTCCACACCCTCTCCAGCATTTATTGTTTCTAGATTTTTTGATGATGGCCATTCTGACTGGTGTGAGATGATATCTCATTGTAGTTTTGATTTGCATTTCTCTAATGATTAATGATGTTGAGCATTCTTTCATGTGTTTGTTGGCAGTCTGTATATCTTCTTTGGAGAAATGTCTATTTAGGTCTTCTGCCCATTTTTGGATTGGGTTGTTTGTTTTCTTGTTATTGAGCTGCATGAGCTGCTTGTAAATTTTGGAGATTAATCCTTTGTCGGTTGCTTCATTTGCAAATATTTTCTCCCATTCTGAAGGTTGTCTTTTGGTCTTGTTTATGGTTTCCTTTGCTGTGCAAAAGCTTTGAAGTTTCATTAGGTCCCATTTGTTTATTTTTGTTAATATTCTTTTTAATATTCATTTCCATTATGGTTTATTACAGAATATTGAATATAGTTCCCTGTGCTATACAGTAGGACCTTGTTGTTTATCCATTTTATATGCAATAGTTTGCATCTGCTAACCCCAAACTCCCAATTCATCCCTCCCCCATGCCCCCTCCACCTTGGCAACCACAAGTCTGTTCCCTATGTCTGTGAGTCTGTTTCTGTTTCATAGATAAGTTCATTTGTGTCATATTTTAGATTCCACATGTAAATGATATCATATGGTATTTGTCTTTCTCTTTCTGACTTACTTCACTTAATATGATAATCTCTAGGTCCATCCATGTGGCTACAAATGGCATTATTTCGTTCTTTTTTATGACTGAGTAGTATTCCATTGTGTGTGTGTGTGTGTGTGTGTGTGTGTGTGTGTATATATATATATATATATAATATATATATATATATATATACCACATCTTCTTTATCCATTCCTCTGTTGATGGACATTTAGGTGGTTTCCATGTCTTGGCTATTATAAATAGTGTTGCTATGAACATAAGGGTGCATGTATCTTTTCAAATTATAGTTTTTTTCTGGATATATGCCCAGAAGTGGGATTGCTTGATCATAGGGCAACTCTATTTTTAGTTTTCAAAATTTTTTTATAGTTGGTTTGTTTGAATCAGAATTCACACTTGGTCTACCCATTTCATTTCGTTGATATACCTAAGTCTCTTTCTGGGTCATTGCTTTACGATATTTCTATGGTCTACATTTGGCTGATTCCATCCTTGTGGTGTCATTTAGTGTGTTCTTCCAGCCCTAATCTTCCACCGTATTTTCACATATTCTTATGGAAGCTTGATTAAATTCAGATTTAGTCCTTTGGGCAAAAATACTATGTAGGTAGTGTTGTGTACTTCCCATTGTATCACATCAGGAGATTTCATTTCGTGTGATGTTAAGATGAATCAGAGGGATTAGGTACTGTCAGTTTGATCCAACCTTTTACCTACATGACTTTAACAGTTATTGATGGTCATTGTCTAGATCCATGATTTCATTTGTGGTTGCAGAACGGTAACTTCCTAATTCTAACATTCCTTTTGTATTCATTGCCTAGAATTGTTATATCAAGAAGACTGTTCCCCCACCAATTATTACCTTGTGTTATAGACTGCATGTCTGTGTACCCCCAAATTCAAAAGTTGAAACCCCTATCTCCAATGTGATGGTTTTTGAAGACAGGGACTTTGGGAGGTGATTAGGTCATGAGAATGGAGCCTTCATGTATAGGATTAGTGTCCTTATAAGAGACATGAGAGAGCTTGATTCCTCTCTTTCTGCTCTCTGCCATGTGAGGACACAGCAAGAAGATGGTAGTCTGCAAACCAAGAGACAGGTCCTTATCAGACAATCGATCTGCAAGCACCTTGATCTTGGACAAACACCCAGCCTTCAGAACCATGAGAAATAAATGTTTGCTATTTAAGGCAGCCAGTCTATAGTAACTTTTTTAATATGATATTATTTGTGGAATCTATAAAAATGATACAAATGAACTTATTTACAAAACAGAAATAGACTCACAGACAGACAATAAACTTACTGTTTCTAAGTCTATAGTAACTTATATAGCAGTCTGAGCTGATTAGGACACCTTGAAATACAGTTTGTACAGTTTGTACAATCTGATTTGTTCCCTCTCGTATTCGTTTTCTATTGCTACATAGCAAATCACCACAAATGTAGCAGCTTAAAATAACATTCATTTATTATCTCACAGTTCTAGAGGTCAAAAGTCCAGTCAGGCTCCACTTAGGGTCTCACAAGGTCAAAGTCAAGGTATTAGCTGGGCCGAAATCTTATTTGGACGTTCTGGAGAAGAATCTGCTTCCAAGCTAATTCAGGTTTAGGCAGAATGTACTTCCTTGCTATTATAAATCTGAGGTCCCTGTTTCTTTGCTGGTTGTCATCTAGGGATACTCTCTGCTCCTAGAGGCCACCTGCATTCCTTCCCATGTGGCTCCCTCCATCTTCAGACCAACAACGGCCATGGAGTCCGTCTCACATTTAGAAGCTCTCACTTCCTCTTCTGCCACTAGCTGGAGAAAACTCCCAGCTTTTAAAGGGCCGACCTGATTGAGTCAGGCCCACACTGATAAATCTCTGTATTTTAAGATTAACTAATTTGGGACTTTGATTACTTCTGCAAACTCCTTTCACAGCCATACCTAGTTTACTGTTTGAATAACCAGGACGTGGGAATGTTCGCGGGCCATTTTGATAATTCTGCCTACCACAGCTCTATATATCAGTTTGCAAAAGAATTACTTGATACCCTAGCAAGGTTGACTAATGAAGTTTGTTTTCTTATTAGCATCTTTATGATGTACTGATTTTATATATTTGATGTATTTCAACCCATTACACTCAGTACTCTTTTGGTGCTCAAATTTTCCCATCTTTGGCCACTGGAAGTATCTTCAAGTTGGTTCCAGTGTCATGTTAACAAGATCTCAGTAATCGTTTTTCTCTTTTTAAAAATAAATTTATTTATCTTATTTATTTTTGGCTGCATTGGGTCTTTGTTGTTGCATGCGGGCTTTCTCTAGTTGCAGCGAGCGGGGGCTACTCTTTGTTGCGGTGCGCAGGCTTCGTTGCGGTGCCTTCTCTTGTTGCGGAGCAGGGGCTCTAGGCACGCGGGTTTCAGTAGTTGTGGCGTGCAGACTCGGTAGTTGTGGCTCGCAGGCTCTAGAGTGCAGGCTCAGTAGTTATGGCGCATGGGCTTAGTTGCTCCGTGGCATGTGGGATCTTCCCGGACCAGGGCTCAAACCTGTGTCCCCTGCATTGACAGACGGATTCCTAACTGCTGCGTCACCAGGGAAGTCCTGGTCTTTTGTTTTAGAGTCTTCATATCTTGTTCTCTCCTGTCCATTTCTTTCTTCTCCATGTAGGTCACCAATAGTTTACAGGCTCTCTTGGTAATTTCTACATGTCACAGAGTTGAATGCAAGATGGATGAGAGTTAAGACAGCTAAAGAAGGCTAAGGCAACATACGGTGAGAAGCAAATCAATACAAGGAGAATTGTTAATTTTCCACGAGCACACTAAGTTTATTTTGGGATGTCTCAGAGGACACCTTTATTTTTTTAAATTTATTTAATTTAATTAATTAATTTATTATTATTATTTTTTTGCAGCACGCAGGCCTCTCACTGTTGTGGCCTCTCCCGTTGCGGAGCACAGGCTCCGGACACGCAGGCTCAGCGGCCATGGCTCACGGGCCCAGCCACTCTGCGGCATGTGGGATCTTCCCGGATCGGGGCACAAACCCATGTCCCCTGCATCGGCAGGCGGACTCTCAACCACTGCACTACCAGGGAAACCCTATTTATTTATTTTTAAATATATTTATTCATTGTTTTAATATTTATTTGGTTGTGCTGGGTCTTAGTTGAGGCAGGCAGGTTCCTTAGTTGTGGCTCCCGGGCTCCTTAGTTGTGGCATGCGAACTCTTAGTTGTGGCATGCATGTGGGATCTAGTTCCCTGACCAGGGATCGAACCTGGGCCCCCTGCATTGGGAGGGCAGAGTCTTAACCACTGTGCCACCAGGGAAGTCCCGACACCTTTATTTTAAAGTAATAATTTGAAAACTGTGTTATAATATGGAAAGAGAAATAAATTATGAAAAATAGAAATAATCACCCTGGTAAGACCTAGCCATTAAATGTCACCAGATTTAGCAAATAAAAATACCAGTTATCCAGTTAAATTTGAATTTCTGATAAGCAACGAATAATTTTTTATGAATAATTTTTTTAGTATAAGTATGTCCCAACTATTAGACTAAAAATGTATCCATTGTTTATCTGAAATTCAAATTTAACTCGGTACCCTGTATTTTATCTGGCAATCCTATTTGAAACTCTAATCAAGTAGGTAGGGCTTGTCCTGGTATCTGGAATGAAGAAGTAGACTTGGGCTGATGTAGAATCAGTTTCTCAAAGCTGTTAGGCACAGTTGTGTGCTGGGAGAGGACTGGCTTCGACTTCTTTCTGGGTCATCTCTTGCTTTTCCATTATAGACACCCCCCACCCCCATACTGAATTATCTGTAGTCCCATGCACTGGCCACACAGCCATCATTTTGCCCATGCTGTTCCCTCTACTCTTCTAACATCCTTCCCTCAATCTCCATTTGACTAATTCCTATTGGTCCTTAGAACAAGAGTTTCAGACTCTAGTGTAATGAGTAAAGACCATAGAAGTAATATGCTCATTTTTATTTTCTTGAAACAGGTGACCGTCTTGGTCTACCTTTCATGTTTCTCTTTTATATAGAGATATAGATTCTGAGAAATAGTTCTCTATGACAAGAAAAACAACAATTCAAGTGTGATGATAAATGGCAACTGATTCTCATTCCCAACGTTGGGGCAGCAAGAGGTAGTAGTGGGGATTGTTCTTAGCTAGAGAACTTAAAACCCTTCTAAAAAGAGAATTCTACCAAATGTCGCCACATGGAAACGTGTGCCTAATACTGTCAGATTGTTTGGTTTTTCAAGAAAATCCAGAAAACTGAATTTTTGTGTGTGTGTGAAATCTCCCAATTTACAAATGTTAGCTCTTTTTTTTTTTTAAACTCTAAGTAGGCCAAATAAAACTCACCTTCACATTGGATTGAGCCATAAGTCCACCAGTTTGAGATCTTGCATTAAATGTTCAAATGTGACATCATTTTTCAAAGGTCTGTATCAAGTGTACTTCCTATGGGCTGGGCTAACATCTCTTGCTTAACTCTATCTGAGCTCTGGAGGACAATTGTCTGCTCTCTTGTTGTTCTCCCTGAAAATAGGAACTTTACATTTTATTTTCTTAACCTCAGCAGCTAGCAGAACGTCTGAGACATAGTAGGCATTCAGATGAATGAATGAAAGAATGAGTGAGTGAATGCGTCTAGGTCACTCCTTTTTCCCAACCTGAAGATGTAATTTTCAAGGGCAGAAGAACACTAATATTCCTTTCCCATACTGGAATAAAACTTTTGGACTTAAAATTTTTTTGTGAAGTATTTTTTAGTTCAAGGCTGGTAAATGGTGGAAATTTAATAGCTGATTGCATTTTGGAAACCGCATGTGAAATAGTCAAGCTTCTGGAATTTGGCACTGTTTATAGTTCTACTTGCAGTGGTTTTAAAATAATGTGACTTATATTCAGTGTGAATGCATTATTGTTAATATTTTATCAGAGAGTTGTTTTCCCTTTGAATATGTCTCATTATAGGTGCTGCTGCATTAGTAAGTATAAATGTATTACATCTAAGGACCAATTTTCCCACCCCTGAGGTATGTATTTCAGATTCTATAATAGAAGTCAATGGGTAAGTCAGATTCATTGAATCCAAATTTACTTTACAGCACACTTTTTTGGAACGCATGTGTTCTTTCATTTGAGGGATACCTGCATAATCATGTAATATATTTTATGTTCTGCAGCAGAATAAAGCAAGCAAATGGAGTCAGCTTCACTGTTAACACAATGGAGCAGCTGCATGGTGACTGCAGACATCACTGGATTCATCATCCAGGGACTACCAGTCATTGGTACAATCAAGAATGAATCTCCTTCCAAATTTTCACAAGGAAACAATAGCACATCCCGTATACATGCTGGTATTTACATGCCTCTTTCTGGTAAATATTTTAAGTCAAATATGATTCAACTCTGTTAAAAAGTAATGTTTCAACTCTTCCTACAGAAATGTTATCCAAAGACTAAAGGAGCTTTGGTCTATTTAGTAACTATTTTATGAATTTATAAGCAATCATCATTTTAAAACTCTAAAGTGTTAAGTATGCCTTGGGCGAATGAGGATGGCACAGGCAGAGCCATCCCCTGCCATATTGCTTAGCTGAAACTTAATTGCAGAGGGAAGCTTTCAGTGGATAAGAATATGTGTTAGGAAAAATTTACCCTAGATATAGGATTCACCTTTGCCTTCTATCACCTTTGAAATCATTGTATTTCCTATAATTTAAATTCTTCTAGAGAAGAATTTAAAATATAATTCATTGTTGAGATGAAGAGTGTGACAAACCAGTCTGGTGGTCAATGCACGGGCATCAGTCTTGAGGCAGAACCAGATTCCGGAGGGCTTCTGTGTGGGCCCCAGCCCCTGCTCTCCCACTGTGCCCTGAGTGCCAGACCCTATTTCTGGCACCTACATCACTGCCTCTTGGAAATTAACCCGTGTATGATAATTCAGAAAATACAGAATTTCAACAACTTGAGAATGAGAACCTGTTCAATGGGAGAAGCTTAGCAAATAGACTTTTAAATGTGCTATAATTTTTTCTCCTCCAATGCAGCTGGGCCTAGGAGATTCCAAGAATAGTAAAATGAAGGAAATCAGTTTTCTTTTTTTATTGTGGTGCCTCTTAATTGTTCTGTCATAAACTCGTTTTTCATTGGAGGAAGATGTTTCGATTAAATCAGTTTTTCCCAAACTGTGGTCTGAGATCTTCAGACAACTGGCATGAGAGTCAGGTGGAGGCTTGCTTGCTGAAAATGAAAATTCCTGGGCCCCAACCTACAGAGTCAGTGTCTGAGTCTGACAAATCTGCCAATTCTAGCTGTTTTGTATACATATCAGAGTTTGAGATCCACTGGGCTAGGTGAACCTCAGGGCCCTTTCCTCCTACAAAATTCTATGAGGCTTTGGTGGTCTTTCCAAAGTTAAGCTTGTTGGTAATGGGAATTTCTACTCCTCCCTTGCAATAAACTTAATAAACCTGAAAGGGGCTTCTCCAAATGGGATTTAGTTAACAGATGAGGTTTGGTATCTAGAGATCTAGTCAATCTTGGGTTATTGAACAAATAGCACTTAAATATTTATTCAGGGAATTAGATTTAAAATAGACCAATCAGGTAACTTGAGTCTGTGGACATCGCCTGCCATATCAGTAAACAAAGGATGTTGTGGCCATCAAGCCATCAGCCACTACAGGCACCACCCCGCCCCCCACCACACACACACTGTGTACCCTGAGAGGATTCTGGATGGAGAAAAACAGGATACTGGCCCTAGGAACATATCAGAGGAATGATTTCAATGAGCCCAGACTCACGTCTTCCCATACATAGAAAAGCGCCAAATTCATTAACTTGAGACGTTTGTTTTTTCTTTAATTAGCAGAAATCTTTTGATGTTCAACTACCCGGTTTGTTTTTGCAAACTCCTGTATGTCTTGGCTCTTCCCTTACCTCTTCGGAACAGTCCCTCAGAGCTATCTGAGAGGCTGTCTTCTGGGATGAAGTTCTCAGTACATCTGCCAAATAAAACATAATTTTCAACTTTTAGGTTGTGCATTTTTTTTAGTCGGCAAGTCTCAGAAATTCTCATGATGTCTGGGAGGCAGATCAATTTTTGTTTTCATGCATCTTCCATTTAGTTTCAACAAATCCAAATTCATTCAGGTTTGTTCCTCTCTGGGTAGAGTTTGCTTGTCTTCAACACCTGTAAGAGATTGAACAAGAGTTCTTGGGGAGCCCCGTGAGGCCTTAGGAATCTAATGAGGAAGTTGACATCAAGAAAGAAGAGGAGAGTTTTCACTTCAGCAAATCCTTCCTTCTATATGATGATTAGATTAGAACAACACCCACTTCCGGTTGGTGAGACTTTGGAGCAACTGGAACTCTCATATATTGTTGATAGGAGTGAGAAATGATGAAGTTAAAAATGCGCCTTTCCTATGACCTAGCAATTCCACTCCTAGGTATTCACCCAAGAGAAATGAAAGCACACATTCAAACAAAGACTTGTACTGGAATATAATTAGCAGCTGTATTCATAATAGGCAAAATCTGGAAACAGCTTAGATGTCTATCAACAGAATGGCTAAATAAACTGTGGTATATTCATACAATGAAATATATCCTCTACTGATATACCTAAGACATAGATGAATTTCAAAATATTATGCTGAATGAAAGAAATCTTACACAAAAGATTACATACTGTATGATTCCATTTACATTACATGTTCCTACTTCTGTTTATTTGTTCTCTGTGCAGACATAGTTCCAGGCTGCTCCACAGGAGAGAATCTGGCCGAGGGCCTGGGCTGGAAACAGCACACAGTTGCAATAATAACCACCATTATTGAATGCTTATGGGCCTGGCACTACCCTACAATTTCAGTATTACTCCTATTTTATGGATGAGAAAACTGGGCCTCAGACAGAGCATATGACTTGCCCAAAGCTACACAGAAAATAAGCACTCTAGCTAAGTTTATTTCTAGCTCAAGACTGTCTTCTTTCCAGAGCAGCAGAGTTTCACCCTGAGGGTGCTTTTGTCAAAAAGAGGATATTGGTAATGGCAGGAAGAGAAATCAGCCTTGATTCTCTCCCTGGGGGAGGGGAGGAAGTGCAGGAGGGGGAATATTAAAGAAGTTAAGTTATTGTCTTGTAGATCTTTCTGTCAAGGCTAGAGACTGCCTTCACCCTGCTTCACAATACATTGAACAATTGTTAATTTGTTCCTCACAAAAGCCTTGAAGTAGATAAGGAAATTGTCCTGAAGAAGTAAATTGCAGTGGTTCCTAAGTATCCTCTGGGGATTGGTTCCAGGACCACTCCCCACCCCCATACCAAAATCCATGGATAATTAAGTTCCTTATATAAAATGTATTTGCATATAACCTACACACATCCTCCCATATACTTTAAATCATTGCTAGGTAACTTATAATACCTAATACAATGTAAATGCCATGTAAATAGTTGTAAATACAATGTAAATACTATGTAAATGGTTGCCAGTGCCTGGAAAATTCAAATGTTGCTTTTTGGAACTTTCTGGAATTTAGGGGGTGAGGGGGAGTATTTTCGATTTGCAGCTGGTTGAATCTGCTCCTGTGAAACCAAGGGATATGACAGACCGCCAACTGTACAAGTTCCAAGAACTGGGTTTTGAACTGGTCTACAGATCCCATGGTGCACTTCCTGGTAGACTAAATTACTACGAGGGAAAAAGATACAAAATGTTTTACAGATTTTTTTTTATGCTTAATTGCTTCAGAGGGTAATAAACAAAGGGGCGTGTTTTCTAGTCTCTCCTGAGGACAACTGGGAATAAGAGTGGAGGTGTTGTTGAGGTGGTGGGGAGGATGAGAGGGTCAGATTCTGTCAGTTCTGTTTTTCTGCCCTCATCAATGCCAGTTCCCATGGCTTATACTAGTGATTCTGTTGCAGGAAAATGGGGCGTGAGAGGGTGGTTATGTCCCAGGTCTCAGGTGAGTTCCTGGGATGGGCCACCAAGTGAGGGTTCTTGGTTTCATGCGGGAAAGAATTCAAGAGTGACCTACAATAAAGTGAAAGCAGGTTTACTTAGAGAGATACACATTCCATAGGCAGAATGCAGGCCATCTCAGAAGGCGAAGTGGCCCCTGGGGTACAGGGGTGGTTAATTTTTGTGGGCTGGGTAATTTCATAGGCTAAGAAAGGAAGAGGCGGGGATTTCCAGGAATTGGGCACCACCCACTTTTTGGCCTTTTATGGTCAGCCTCGGAACTGTCATGGCGCTGGTGGGTGTGTCATTTAGCATAGGCTAATGTATTACAATGAGTGTATAATGAGGCTCAAGGTCTACTGGAAGTCAACTCTTCCACCATCTTGCACCTAGTGGCTTCTAACCAGTTTTTGTTTTGTCCTCAAAGACTCTGTCATTCTTTTAATGGTTGTGCCCTGCCCTCTTCCCTCCTGTTTCAATTCCAAAGCCAGTGCTTCAGATTCCTTAACAACCCTCCTAAAAAGATAAACATCTTCTGAAGCCCTAATGAATGAATCTCTGACATGGGAACTCACTTGGTGGAAGTGTGTCACAGACTCTTTGAGAAGATGATGAAAACCTTGGAACCTCCATGCAATGTAGAAAGGTTGATAGGCCTACTAAAACCCACCAAGAGGGTCCCTGTTAAGAACCCCTGCATTTGTCGATGATAGCCTGGAAATCTACCTGGAGTACCTTGGGGTGAGGGTGAGGGTGAGGGTGGGACTCCAGCAGAATAGTCCTAAGATTGTGACAGGTATAGACCTGCTGTTTAAAGAGTCTTGGATTGGGAACAGAAGTTTCAGCTTTGCTGCTTTCCTAGCTGTGTGGCTTCAGATGAATCCTTTCTGAGCCTTAATTTCCTCATCTAGAAAATGAGGACAATAGTGTCTGCCTTCGCTGAGAAGAATATCAGAGTGAGACAATCTCATTCTTCTTTGTAAACTTTCAATCATTTGACAAACATTGATTGTGCCAGACACTGGTCTAAGTGCTGGGTTTACAGTAGTGAGTCCATCATTAAGAATTTCCTGCCCTCATGGGGCAGGGAAACAGGCAACCAGTGATGAATGAATGAATGGATGAATGAATTAAACAAAATGAAGCATATAATTACAAAGTATTCATTACCTTCATAGCTTTTGTCACTGAGTGTAGCAATGGGAAAGAACATGGTGGAGAGGTAGAAAACCACTTAGAATAGTTAGGGGAAGTTCCTTGTAGGAGGACCCATTTAAGTCACTAAGTCATTAAGAAAACAGAAGTGGCAATGGAGATGGGGAGGAATAGGCAGATTGGAGAGACACTTTATTTTATTAAAATCTGTCTGGGACTTCCCTGGTGGTTCAGTGGTTAAGAATCCACCTGCCAATGCAGGGGACACGGGTTTGATCCCTGGTCCGGGAAGATCCCACATGCTGCAGAGCAGCTAAGCCCGTGCACCACAGCTACTGAGCCTACGCTCTAGAGCCCGCATGCCACAACTACTGAAGCCCATGCACCTAGAGCCTGTGCTCCGCAACAAGAGAAGCCACCACAATGAGAAGCCTGCACACAGCAACGAAGAGTAGCCCCTGCTCGCTGCAACTAGAGAAAGCCCGCTCATAGCAACGAAGACCCAACGCAGCCAAAAATAAATAAATAAATAAATGAATAAAATCTGTCTAAAATTTTTTTTTGAATAGACAATACATTGACATGATTCAAAATTCAAAAGGTACAAAAAGAAATAGAGTGAAAATTTCCCTTCTAACCAACCACCTAGTTCTCCCCAGAAGTATCACACTGTATCCACTGCTTATGTATTCCTCCAGAGATTTTTTTTATATGCAAGCAAATACATTTCCACAAATGTTAGTATATTTTATGCAGCGTTCTGTACCTTGCGTTTTTTCTTAATGTATCTTGAAGCTCCGTATTAGCATCTCAACAGATACCTCACTCATTTTGATGACTGCATTGTGTTCCATTGAGTGCATGTACCATAATTTATTTGACCTCTTCCCTAGTGATAGATATTTTGGTTGTTTCCAAACTTTCACTGTTACAAATAATGCTGCATATGCCAATTTGTGCAACATGTAAGTATATCTGTAGGATAAATTCCTCAAAGTGGAATTCCTGGGTTTACTTGTAGTTTTTTTTTTTTTTTTTTTTTGCGGTACACGGGCCTCTCACTGTTGTGGCCTCTCCCGTTGCGGAGCACAGGCTCCGGACGCGCAGGCTCAGCTGCCATGGCTCATGGGCCCAGCTGCTCCGCGGCATGTGGGATCTTCCTAGACCGGGGCACGAACCCGTGTCCCCTGCATCAGCAGGCGGACTCTCAACCACTGCGCCACCAGGGAAGCCCAGTATTTGCAGTTTTGACAGATGTTGTCACTCACCCCTCGCAGAGATCCTACCGATCTGCAGTCCCAACCAGCAATGTCTGAGAGACCCTTTCCCCCACATCTTTGCCAATTATTGGATTATCAAATTTTTGGAGCTTGTGAATCTGATAAATGAAGAATTTCTCAGTGTTACTTTAATTATTTATTTCTTTTATTACGAGCAAGGTTGAACATTTTCCCCCATATTTAAGAGCCATTTGTATTTCCTTCTCTGTGAACTGCCCACTCATAGCCTCCGACAATTTTTCTTCTAGGCTGATGATATTTTATTTTTGATCCGTAGAAGCCCTTTATATATGTCATTTGAATTGCAATCATTTGTTCCAGTTTGTTGTTTGTCTTTGCTTATGGTGCATATTGCCATACAGAAATACTTAATTTTTTGTCATCGATATCAATCATTTCTTTTATGGCTCTGGGTTCTGGATCAAATTAGATAGGCCATTCTACACTTATAAAAGAGTGTTTATATGTTTTCTTCTAGTGTTTTTACTTTTTATTTTTTTAATTGAAGTATAGTTGATTTACAATATTGTGTTAGTTTCAGGTGTATAGCAAAGTGGTTCATATATATATATATATATATAATTTTTTTCAGATTATTTCCATTATATGTTTTTACAAGATATTGAATATAGTTCCCTGTGCTTACAGTAAATCTTTGTTGCTTATCTATTTTACGTATAATATTTTGTATCTGTTAATCCCCCACTCCTAACTTATCCCTCCCCCCCTTCCTCTTTGGTAACCATAAGTTTGTTTTCTATATCTGTGAGTCTGTTTCTGTTTTGTATATAGATTCATTTGTATTATTTTTTAGATTCCACATATAAGCGATATCATATAATATTTATTTGTCTTTATCTGACTTACTTCACTTAGTATTCTCTAGGTCCATCCATGTTGCTGCAAATGGCAATATTTCATTCTTTTTTATGGCTGAATAATATCCCATTGTGTGTGTGTATATATATATATATATATATATATATATATATATATATATATATATATATAAACACATCTTCTTTATCCAGTCATCTGTTGATGGGCACTTAGGTTGCTTCCATGTCTTGGCTATTGTGCATAGTGCTGCTATGAACATTGGGGTGCATGTATTTTCAAATTAGAGTTTTTAACTTTTCTGGATATAAGCCCAGGAGGGAGATTGTTGAATTTTATGGGAGCTCTATTTTTAGTTTTTTGAGGAACCTCCATGCTGTTTTTCATAGCGGTTGCACCAATTTACATTTCCACCAACAGTGTAGGAGGGTTCCCTTTTCTCCACACCCTCTCCAGCATTCATTATTTGTAGACTTTTTGATGATAGCCATTCTGACTGGTGTGAGGTGATGTCTCACGGGGGTGTTTGATTTGCACTTCTCTAATAATTAGATTGCTGAGCATCTTTTCATATGTCTGTTGGCCATGTGTATGTCTTATTTGGTTAAATGTCTGTTTAGGTCTTATGCCCAGTTTTTGATTCGGTTGTTTGTTTTTTTGATATTGAGTTATATGAGCTGTTTGTATAGTATTTTTATTTTTAAAAGTTTTCTTCATATACGTCATGTAACTCTTTTAAGTATATTCCCAGGTGTTTTATCTATTTTTTTAGTGGCTTTTGTAAGTGGGGATCTTTTCTTCCAATAGCTCTTCTGTTTGTGTATATGAAGGCTATATATTAATTTTGCATATATATTTCTATTTATTAATTTTGTATCTATAAATTTTATTGAATTATCTTATTTCTATAATGATTTTTCAGTTGATTCTTTTGATTTTCTAGATATACAATTGTATCAAATGTAAATAATAATTTTACCTTCTCTTTTCCAATTTTATTCCTGTAACTTGTTCCTTTTGCCTAATTACATTAGCTAGTATCTCCAGATTAAGTTTAAATAATAGTAATAATAGTGAACGTCTTTGTCTTATTCCAGTCTCAAATGAGAATACTTTCACTGTTTTCCCATTAAGCATGATGCTGACTTTGGGATACATATAGTGGTGAAACATACATAACATAAAATCTACCAGTACGTTTCAGTGGCATTAAGTACATTCACATTGTTGTGCAACCATCACCACTATCCATCTCCAGAATTTTGTCATCTTTGGCCATGTTTTTATCATGCTGTTTTGTCCTTTCTATTGTATTTTGTAGAGATTTTAAAAACAAGAATGGATGTCAAGTTTTATTAAATATCTTTTTAGCATTTATGAAGAAAAGTACATGATTTTAATTCTTTGATCTGTTAATCTAATGAATTGTTTTAGTAAATTTCCTAACATTGAGTCATCCTTGAATTCCTGGAATTAACCGGTCCTAGTCAGGGTATGCTATTCTTTTAACGTGTTTTTTCTTTTAATTAGGATTTTTAACTTCAGTTTGGCCTATAGGTTTCCTTTTTTGCCTGTGAGATGCTTTTAAGTGGCAGAAATAACAGAGCTTGCTGGTGGATTAGATGTGGAGATTGAGGATAAAGAAGGAATCAGATGAAACCCAGGTTTATGGCCAGCTAGGGGCATGTTGGTACCTTTTACTGAGCAGGAGAAGACTAGGGGTGGGAGGACCACACTGCATTTAGGTCAACAGTGAGACTTCAAGGGAGTGGGGAGGAGGGGTTATCAGAATCACCTCGTGAGCATTTTTTTTTTTGCCTAGGTTACGTGGCTTGCAGGATCTTAGTTTCTCCACCAGGGATTGAACCAGCTGGCAGTGGAAGCACACAGTCCTAACCACTGGACTGCCAGGGAATTCCCATCATGAGCACTTTTAAACTTAAATTATGTTGTAAGCCTTCAGTTCAAGAGAGTGGACTGTTTAGTGTATAAGCCAATAACAAAGAAGACACTGTAAGCAGTGAGGCGTGTGTGGTAGGAGTGGGGAATATCTGTGCATTAGGGATTCCAGTAGGTTCCAGGGAGAGGAAAGCTGATGGAAGGCTGAAGACTGATGTGGTGGGGAAGAGGGACTGCTGGCCTAGAGTTTGTGTAACGCAGGCTACAGGCAAGGATGGAGCACACGTGGAGAGCTGGGAGACATGAGAGTCAGTGGAAGTGAAAACGGGGACAACCAGATTGCTGCAGAGGAAGTATTGCTTCCTCATCCCTCTCTCACACTTCACGCAGGATGTCCAGCAGCCAGGCATCTAGTATCTAAGCAAAATGAACATCAATAACGACAGCAATAATAATAAGACAATAAAATATTACGAATTGGCAGGTTGTTCTCTAAATACACGTAATAAATGATCTTGGTAGAAGCAGGGCAGGTGAGGGAAGGAGAAGCATTAACTCCCACGTGCAAAGATGATGACTTCTAGCATTTTGGGGTCCCTAAGACAATAGCCTATTCACCCTAAAGTGGATGAAATTCAGCCAGTCAATAAGACCCATCCTAGTATATGTAGTCCATAATCCATTTTTCTCATACCTCATTCTTACATATGACAATAAAGGATTACTAGTCTTTTCATAAAAGCTTGCAACATTCTAAGGAGAGAAATACAAAGAAAATCAATGAAGGAGCTAAAAATACACTCTAATCATATTTGAAGAGAAAGAGTGTTGGGTTGTGTGTGTGTGTGTGTGTGTGTGTGTGTGTGTAACTGAGCTAAATTCTCAGCTGTCATGCCAGTAAGTGAACAGAAAATACCTAAAATGATAAATCAACAGTGGTAGAAGCAGATTATTTACAGATACAAAGATAAACCTCAGGAGATAATCAAAGAGTTAAAGGAGGACTAGATAAAGGTAGAGCATTAGGGGAAGGATAAGAGAAACCATTCTAGAGTATTTGAGGTTTTAACCATGTGCAAATTTTACTTTAATAAAAGATATTTTCAAAGTATTAAAAAAAAAAGCAGAAAGCAAAATACATGTGGTCAGGCTTTACACAGAATATGTATGAGTGGAGGGGGGTGGGAGGAGCCTGGCACACATATGTGGAAAACGCTTTCCCAGACGATTCTGATCTGAGTCTCCCCACTCCCCTTGGGGCTATGGACCCAGACAGATGCTGGCCTCCTCCGTGGGGTAACTGTGAAACAGATTCCTGATAGATACTAAACTTCTTGAAGTCAAGTTCATAACAGCTACCATGTCCTCCCACAAATAAATGCTTTGGAGGGCATGAAGTATAAATAATGGATGGGAATAAACTTAGGTTTGATAAGGGCTCGTGAACAGAAATCTAAGATTGAGTAGTTATACATTGGTCTGTATGTTCCTGGCTAAATTTATAAAAATCAAGTGATCCTGAAACAGGAGTGAGGAAGAAATAAGAAACCAAAACCAAAACCAAAATCAAACAAAAATCTTTTAACTGTCCCAAATACTTAATTGCAGTTGCAAAGAACTGGGACCAGAACAGGAAGGAAAGAGCTCTTTCCGGAGCTCTTTTTTTAAAAAAGATTTATTTATTAATTTTATTTATTTTTAGCTGTGTCAGGTCTTATCTGTGGCACACCAGTTCTTCGTTGAGGCAGGCAGGATCTTTCGTTGTGGGGCATGGCCTCCTCTCTAATTGTGGCGTGCGAGTTTTCTCTCTCTAGTTGTGGCGCGTGGGCTCCAGGGTGCATGGGCTCTCTAGTTGCGGCACGTGGGTTCTCTAGTTGAGGCGTGTGAGCTCAGCAGTTGTGGCGCGCAGGCTTAGTTGCCCTGCGGCATGTGGGATCTTAGTTCCCTGACGAAGGATCAAACCTGCATCCCCTGCATTGGCAGGCGGATTTTTTTACCACTGGACCACCAAGGAAGTCCCTCTTTCTGGAATTTTACTTGCTGTTCCCAACACCCCAAATGCTCTTCCACAAGATCTTTGCCTGGCTACCTCCTCGTCTTTCAGGTCTCAGTTTAAATGTCATTTCACTCTTTGATCCAGCATAATCGTTATCGAGCAGCTTTCAGTGTGAGGCACTGCTCTAGCTGGTTGGAGAACTAGGAGACACCACAAAGCCCTTACTACTCTCAGGGAACGTTGCGGGAGACAGAGAACAAGCAAAGAAATAGATAAATTATCACAGGTTGGATTCCTCGGGTACCTAACTCTGAGATGTGTCAAAGACAAAACTAAGTCTGAGACAAAATTAACACAAGCTCTTCACTTATATACTTGGGACGAGGGAACCCACCTACCATCACTTTCATTTCAACCTGGGTTCAAGGGTGTTAGAAAGTAAAAAGAGGAAATGCTGAAATGGTCTCTGATCGATGTGTTCTATTATGGAGGGATTTTTGGAAGTGGGGAGACTTTCCAATTGATACTCAGGTACATTCAGCAGTCTTTGGTTGGAGCCATTTGGGGGTGTTTCAGAAGAGGAAGGACTATTCGATGTTAAGGGCCGAGGGTTTTCTATGGCTGGTTATTTGAATACAGGCTGTTCATTAGGGAACACCCTTGGGATCAACACCCGCGGGAGGCAGGGAGAGCAAGCAGGAAGAGTCCAGCTGCCATGGTCCAATAAGGTCACTCTTTCTAGACATTTTCAATGACAAGAGCTTGGAAATATCAATATATATGCTGTTTTCTATAAAGATAAAATACATCATGAATTCATACATAACACTTCTAATTCAATTTCAGGACTACAGGGCTTTATTTAACACTTTATTCAATCTGTATCTCTATTTATTTTCTCATACCGAAAGTTTTGGTTCACAGTTTTATCAACATATTACATGAAATAGTCTCAGAATACTAACACCAACACTACCACTAACATGATTGCTGAAAGGAGTTAAAGTGTTTTTGCTTTTGCCTTTAGAGAATATCCCTAGGGATATATAGACAAATTACTGTACTTAAAAATAGTAACTTGAAATAATTATTCTCTGTGTGGTTTTTCTGCCAATTTGATAGACAATTTTGTTCATTTGTTTTCATGCAGTTTTTGGTTTTTAAGAATTGCTCTTGAAAAATTTAATTTTGTTTTCTAATTAAAAGAAATGGTTTCAAAATCAAATATACAAAACAAGATATATTCAGAGAAGTCTAGCTTCCATTCTTTTCCTTCCCACCCTGTTCCCTCTGTCTCTCTCTCAATAACTTTAAAAAATGTTTTTCATTCTCAGACATAAATTGTAGCAATATTTTCTGATATCAGTCTCCCAAGGCAAAAGAAATAAAAGCAAATAAATAAATGGGACCTAATCAAACTTAAAAGCTTTTGCACAGCAAAGGAAGCCATCAATAAAATGAAAAGACAGCCTACGGACTGGAAGAAAATATTTGCAAACAATGCGACCAACAAGGGGTTAATATCCAAAATATACAAATAGCTCATACAACTCAATATTGAAGAAACAAATAACCAAGTCAGAAAATGGGCAGAAGACCTAAATAGACATTTCTCCAAAGAAAACATACAGATGGCCAACAGGCACACGAAAAGATGCTCAACATCACTAATTATTAGAGAAATGCAAATCAAAACTACACAGAGGTATCACCTCACACTGGTCAGAATGGCCATCATTAAAAAGTCTACAAATAGTAAATGCTGCAGAGGGTGTGGACAAAAGTGAACTCACCTACACTGTTGTTGGGAATGTACATTGGTGCAGCCACTATGGAAAACAGTATGGAAGTTTCTTAAAAAGTCAAAATAGAGCTATCATATGATCCAGCAATCCTTCTCCTGGGCAAGTAACTGGAAAAGTTGAAAACACTAATTCAAGAAGGTGCATGCACCCCAATATTCATAGCAGCATTGTTTACAATGGCCAAGACATGGAAACGACCCAAGTGCCCATCAACAGATGACTGGATAAAGATGTGATATATATATATATATATATACACACACACACACACACACAGAATGGAATATTACTCGGCCATAACAAAGAAGGAAATACTGCTATTTACAACAACATGGATGAACTTAGAGAGTATTATACTAAATGAAGTAAGTCAGACAGAGAAAGACAAATATTACATGATATCACTCATATGTGGAATCTAAAAAAAATATAATGAATCTATATAGAAAACAGAAACAGACTCACAGACATAAAAAACAAATTTATGGTTACCAAAGGGGAAAGGGGGGGAGGCATAAATTAGAAGTATGGGATTAACAGATACAAAGTACTACACAAAAAATAGATAAACGACAAGGATTTACTATATAGCACAGGAAACTATATTCAGCACCTTGCAATACCTATAATGGAAAATAATCTGAAAAAAAGGATAACTGAATTATTTGGTTGTACACCTGAAACTAACACAATATGGTAAATCAACTACACTTCAGTTAAAAAAATGTATTTGTTTACCCTTCCATTTACAAAAAGTGTAAGCAAATACATGTTGGTAGATAATTATGCATGGTTCTCTCATGCTTCTGTACATCTTGTGAACAGTCACTGATTGCTTTTGTTCCAGACTATCTTTTCAAAGATGTTTGTATCACTAACAGCTTTGGAAGATAGAAACAGTGTCTCCTTTGGGAGCCCAGGACAGGCAGGTTTACTTCCCATTATAAAATATTCAGGCTCCCTAAGCTCAGAGTTCCTTTCCTGTAATGTAACCTACTGCACGTGCAGGTATTACATGATCCTTTTCATGTCACCCTTGGAATTGGAGCTTGGGAAACCAGCTCAAATGCTGATACTCTGACTAATACTATTTCTGTGAGTAATAGATCTCTTTGTCTCTCTTTTGTGATCAGAGAGTTTTGAGCAAAGAAGTGCCTTGATCTTACAGGGACATAATCTTACACACTTTAAAAGGATCATTCTGGCTACAGTGTAGATGATCTCATGTAGACCTGCAAGGATGGAAATAGGAGGCTGTTGAAAAACTAGTCCAAAGGAAACAAGGATGGGCATGGAGCAGGAAGGTAATGACCAAAGGACTGATTCTGTATACATTCGACCCTCCTGAATTTCAGATATTAGATGTGTCAAATTCAAACTATAAAATGAATATATTTTAAAAGTTATTTTAATTATTATTATTATTTTTTTGCCATGCCACGTGGCTTGCAGGATCTTAGTTCCCCGACCAGGGATTGTACCTGGGCCACGGCAGTGAAAGCCCCGAATCCTAACCACTAGGCCACGAGGGAACTCCCTAAGTTTAATTTTATCAATTTAATCAATAGGTCTGAAATGACATCAAAAGAGATGCACTGAAAAGTTTTCTTTCCAACCTTATTCCACAGTCATTCAATCCCCTCTCCAAAGGCAATTAGAGTGACATTAGTTAATAGTAAAATTAGTTAAATTGTTGAAAGAAATAGGAGATGGAATTACAAGACCCAAGAATCTTGTGTCTTCTGCCAGAATCGATGAGACTGTGGCAGTCTAACTTGTTAGCTTGCAAGTTGGATAAGTCTCAGACCTTCACAGTTCTTGAAAGCACTTATATTTTTGTATTCTACCCTACCCATTTCTTAGACAAATGTTAAGTGTTCTATACATACTTTGTTTATTTAAGGGTAAAGTACAGAATATATTTAAAATCAAGGGACTGGATGAGATCTAGGGAGTGAATGCAGATCAAAAAGAAGTCCAAGGATGATCCCTGGGATATTCCAATATTTGGAGGTTGGAAAGATGAAGGGAAATCCTTGTAGAAGACTGAGAAGAAGCAGCTAGTGAGGTAGGAAGGGAATCAAAAAGAGTGATGGCCCAGATTCTGAAGTCTTTCTTAGCCAGCATCCCTGAAAAACTCTAAAGTGGCATTCTACCCCCAATCCAGTCCCTCTGTGTTTATCATCTGTTTTAAATACTTCATAACATTTATAGTCATCTGAAATTGTGTATTTGTTTATTTAACTGCTGCATTAGATCATATACTCCATGAGAGCAGAGAATTGTCTAAAAGGGTTACCACTGTAACCTCAGCAACTAAACTAGGGCCTGACACACAATAGGCACTCAACAAATATGTATGGAATGAATGAGTGCCCGCATGCATACAGGGATGAATGAATGAGTACTTTCTGGACTAAATTTACTTGAACAGACTCTTAGATGAGCCCACCCTTTTCCAATTTCCTAGTAAATAGGTTAACTTATAGTGAGGATCCAGCACAAAATAAAATTAACAACGTTTGATAATATTCATCTCAGGGAACTTAAAGTTGTGGTGAATTTCACTAGATACCCCAGTGCTCTGAATTTTTGACAGTCCAGGAGGATCTCTACAGCCTGAGACAGGGTAGGTTGTGTGTGAGCGTGCATGCATGCGCCCAAGCATGTGTGTGTGTGTCTGTGTGTGTGTGTTTTAAAACGGGGAAAAAAGGTATAATACACGTAATTATATACACTTAGATACTTGGGAAAATACCAGAACAAATTATAAACCAATCAATTTTCCAGCACTTAAGAAAGCAAAAATCACTGTGTGGCTAGCATTATAATCTCACGGTGAACCAGTGTGCCAGACTGATTCTGTTTTCTGCTATGACTGCCGTGTCACGCTGATCCTGGGGAAGCAGTAGATGTAATCTATTCAGACTTCATTAAGGCTTACATGTCCTCCAGCATGCTTTTCTAATCAACAACCTAGACAGATAAGGTCTATATCTACTGTGTCCAAGAAGACTTTCCTGCTTGCCAAAAATGTAGCAGGGACCCAATCATATTTATTACCACTCTTTAGAGCTAGTAGCACCCTGGAGAGAGAGTGGTGGAGAAAATGATGGGCTCATAGGGAAAAGGTAAGCACAACAAAATCAAGGGAAGGGAAGGTATGATAATACTTTGGCTCAGGTATTGTTTATCATTTATGCACAGGAATATACTCAGTTCTTTCCATATGGTACTTGACAGATACAATGGATGACCTTGGTCTAGCTCTAGGGCTTTGATAGCAGAGCTTATCAGGTTTAATAAATAAATACAGCTTATAAGAAAGGGATTTTATTTTTCAACCTATAGTGCCTTTAAAAGTTTTATTATTTTTTTTTCCTGAGGACAGATACAATTAACATCTTCTAAAAAAAGAAAAAGTACACAAAAAAGCAGAGTATAGTAAAAGGCAATATACTCTTACTATAATACTGTTTATATACTCTTACTTAAATAATGTTTATATGGTATTTAAACAACCATGAACTTTGGTGCCAGACAGTACTGGGTTCAAATCCAAACTCTGCTACTTGATAGAACTATATAACCTATATCTTGTCTGAGCCTCAATTTCCACAATAATAAAATGGGAATAGAGAGGGAAGACAGCAGAAGCAAGAACTACAATTCTGCAGCTTGTGGAATGAAAACCACATTCACAGAAAGATAGGCAAAGTGAAAAGGCAGAGGACTATGTCCCAGATGAAGGAACAAGATAAAACCCCAGAAAAACAACTAAATGAAGTGGAGATAGACAACCTTCCAGAAAAAGAATTCAGAATAATGATAGTGAAGATGATCCAGGACCTCGGAAAAAGAATGGAGGCAAAGATCGAGAAGATGCAAGAAATATTTAACAAAGACCTAGAAGAATTAAAGAACAAACAGGGATGAACAATACAATAACTGAAATGAAAACTACACTAGAAGGAATCAATAGCAGAATAACTGAGGCAGAAGAACAGGTAACTGACCTGGAAGACAGAATGGTGGAATTCACTGCTGCAGAACAGAATAAAGAAAAAAGAAAGAAAAGAAATGAAGACAGCCTAAGAGACCTCTGGGACAACATTAAACACACCAACATTCACGTTATAGGGGTCCCAGAAGGAGAAGAGAGAGAGAAAGGACCCGAGAAAATATTTGAAGAGATTATAGTCAAAAACTTCCCTAATGTGGGAAAGGAAAGAGCCACCCAAGTCCAGGAAGCGCAGAGAGTCCCATACATGATAAACCCTAGGAGAAACACACCAAGACACACATTCATCAAACTATCAAAAATTAAATACAAAGAAAAAATATTAAAAGCAGCAAGGGTAAAACAACAAATAACATACAAGGGAATGCCCATAAGGTTAACAGCTGATCTTTCAGTGCAAGCCAGAAGGGACTGGCAGGACATATTTAAAGTGATGAAAGGGAAAAACCTACAACCAAGATTACTCTGCCCAGCAAAGATCTCATTCAGATTCAACAGAGAAATTGAAACATTTACAGACAAGCAAAAGCTAAGAGAATTCAGCACCACCAAACCAGCTTTACAACAAATGCCAAAGGAACTTCTCTAGGCAGGAAACAAAGAGAAGGAAAGGACCTACAATAACAAACCCAAAACAATTAAGAAAATGGTAATAGGAACATACATATTGATAACTACCTTAAATGTGAATGGATTAAATGCTCCAACCAAAAGACATAGGCTCACGGAATGGACACAAAAACAAGATCCATATATATGCTGTCTACAAGAAACCCACTTCAGACCTAGGGACACATACAGACTGAAAGTGAGCGGATGGAAAAAGATATTCCATGCAAATGGAAATCAAAAGAAAGCTGGAGTAGCAATACTCATATCAGATAAAACAGACTTTAAAATAAAGAATGTTACAAGAGACAAGGAAGGACACTACATAATGATCAAGGGATCAATCCAAGAAGAAGATATAACAATTATAAATATATATGCACCCAACATAGGAGCACCTCAATACATAAGGCAATTGCTAACAGCTATAAAAGAGGAAATCGACAGTAACACAATAATAGTGGGGGACTGTAGCACCTCACTTACATCAATGGACAGATCATCCAGGCAGAAAATTAGTAAGGAAACACAAGCTTTAAATGACACAATAGACCAGATAGATTTAATTAATATTTATAGGACATTCCATCCGAAAACAGTAGATTACATTTTCTTCTCAAGTGCACACGGAATATTCTCCAGGATAGATCACATATTGGGTCACAAATCAAGCCTCAGGAAATTTAAGAAAATTGAAATCATATCAAGCAACTTTTCCAATCATAACACTGAGATTAGAAATAAATTACAGGGAAAAAACCATAAAAAACACAAACACATGGAGGCTAAACAATTATTACTAAATAACCAAGAGATCATTGAATTCTTTTTCTGGAAGGTTGCCTATCTCCACTTCATTTAGTTGTTTTTCTGGGGTTTTATCTTGTTCCTTCATCTGGGACATAGTCCTCTGCCTTTTCACTTTGCCTATCTTTCTGTGAATGTGGTTTTCATTCTACAAAGAGGAAATCAAAAAATATCTAGAGACAAATGACAATGAAAACATGAGGGCCCAAAACCTATGGGATGCAGCAAAAGCAGTTCTAAGAGGGACGTTTATAGCAATACAATCCTACCCCAAGAAAAAAGAAACATCTCAAATAAGCAATCTAACCTTACACCTAAAAGAACTAGAGAAAGAAGAACAAAAAAATCCCAAAGTTAGCAGAAGGAAAGAAATTATAAAGATCAGATCAGAAATAAATGAAAAAGAAATGAAGGACACAATAGCAAAGATCAATAAAACTAAAAACTGCTTCTTTGAGAAGATAAACAAAATTGATAAACCTTTAGCCAGACTCATCAAGAAAAAGAGGGAGAGGACTCAAATCAATAAAATTAGAAATGAAAAAGGAGAAGTTACAACAGAAACTGCAGAAACACAAAGCATCATAAGAGACTACTGCAAGCAACTCTATACCAATAAAATGGACAACCTGGAAGAAATGGACAAATTCTTAGAAAGGTATAACCTTCCAAGACTGAACCAGGAAGAAATAGAAAATATGAACAGACCAATCACAAGTAATGAAATTGAAACTGTGATTAAAAGTCTTCCAACAAACAAAAGTCCAGGGCCATATGGCTTCACAGGTGAATTCTATCAAACATTTAGAGAAGAGCTAACACCAATCCTTCTCAAACTCTTCCAAAAAATTGCAGAGGAAGAAACACTCTCAAACTCATTCTACAAGGCCACCATCACCCTGATACTAAAACCAGACAGAGATACTACAAAAAAAGAAAATTACAGACCAATATCACTGATGAATATAGATGCAAAAATCCTCAACAAAATACTAGCAAGCAGAATCCAACAACACGTTAAAAGGATCATACACCAGGATCAAGTGGGATTTATCCCAGGGATTGCAAGGATTCTTCAACATATGCAGATCAATCAATGTGATACACCATATTAACAAACTGAAGAATAAAAACCATATGATCATCTCAATAGATGCAGAAAAAGCTTTCAACAAAATTCAACATGCATTTATGATAAAAACTCTCCAGAAAGTGGGCATAGAGAGGGAAAAAAATGGGAATAATAATGCTTAATTTGTAAATCTGTTGTAAAGGCTAAAGAAGCTTGGGTTTTCTACTTCAGATGACATGAAAGACCAGATAGTCCAATAAACCTTTCTATAATAATGCATCTAGAAATCCAAGATACAATACTAGCTCCCTAGAAAGTAAAGGAAATCTCCAAGAGCCAAAAAAGAACAGAAAACAGAAACCAAAGTGATAGGCAAGCCCAAAAGCTACTCGTGGTTGCTGCTGTTAGGAACGTAGAGCTCTGGGGTTTTTTTGTTTTTGTTTTTATAAATTTTATTGAGGTAGAGTTGATTCACAAGGTTGTGTTTAATTTCTGCTGTACAGCAAAGTGACTCAGTTATACATATATATTCTTTTTTATATTCTTTTCTGTTATGGTTTATCACAGGATATTGAATATAGTTCCAAACTCTGGTGTTTAATACTTACCAGGGACACAGGACACAGGGCTTCAGGACTGCACAAAGAAGAGTGCTACAACTTCACATGAAGTCAGGACCCTCTAAGGACTGCAGCCAAGTGAAAAGGTAGGCCAGAAAATCGATCTGCTTGCAACAAGTGGAGAAAATGAGTCTTGTTTGTCTCAATTTCCCTTTTAAGAGGAGAAAAATGTCTCCCCTAAAAATTTATAACGAGAAGCCTGAGTTTGTATGTGGTTCGATTTCAAATTTATATCACCTATGAAGTCCCAGGGATTTAATTTAAAGTGGTCCTGGGTTCATAACACACTGTGGTGCTTGATACAAGATAATGGAAATTCTCTCTGGAAGAATTTGCCCCTCAAGCCAGATTCCTCAGGATTTCTACAGATACAGTTCATCCAAGCAGAAGTCAATATAAAATTAGGAGGCACTCGAAGAAACAAGCCACTAACAAGCAGAAACAAAAATAGCAGAATTGGACCCCCTGAATTTCAGATATTAGATGCACCAAATACAAACTATAAAATTAATATGTTTAAAAAGTTGTTTTGAGTTTAATTTCATCAATTTATTCAGTAGGACTGAAATGGCACCAAAAGAGATGCGTTGAAAATTTCTTTCTAACCTTATTTCACAGTCATCCACTCACCTCTCCAAAGGCAACTGGAGTTACCAGTTAGTTAAATTGTCAAAAGAAATATGAGATGGAATTACAAATATGAGCAAGGAACAAGAATACATAAAAAAATAATCAAACAGACTTTTAAAAAGGTCCAAATAATATCTTTAGAAATAATAGTTGTAATCATGAAATTATATACTCAATGAATGGGTTAAAGAGATTAGATAGATCTGAAATAGGACAAGTGAACTGGAAGAAAAATCTGAAAAAAATATTACACAGAATTCGGCACTCAGAGACATAGAGAGAGAAAATATGAGAGGATAAGAGACATTAAGAATACAGGGCTTCCCTGGTGGTGCAGTGGTTGAGAGTCCACCTGCCGATGCAGGGGACACGGGTTCGTGCCCCGGTCTGGGAGGATCCCACATGCCACGGAGCGGCTGGGCCCGTAAGCCATGGCCACTGGGCCTGCGCGTCCGGAGCCTGTGCTCCACAGTGGGAGAGGCCACAACAGTGAGAGGCCCGCGTACTGCAAAAAAACAAACAAACAAACAAACAAAAGAAGAATACAATAGGAAAATTCAATATATATTTAAATGAATATCCAGAAGGAGAGAACAGAAAGAATTGGGGGAAAGGTAATATTCAAATACATAATGGTGGAGAATTTTCTAGAATTGTTGAAAGACATAAATCTTTAGGTTGAAGAATTGCAATGAGCTCAGAGAACACTAATAAAAAATATACTCTTAGACTTATCATAGTCTAAACTGGAGAACACCAAAGACAAAGAGGAAAATCTCAAAAGCAATTAGATAGAAAGAAAGAAAAAAAAAAGATTACCAAAAAATGAAGAGCAATTGGATTGACAACAGATTTATCAACATCAAAAATAAAACCAGAAGACAGTGGATTATGCCTTTAAAGTGGGAAAACAAAATATCTGTCAACCTAGAATTGTATCCTCAGGTGAATTATCTTCTTTTTTTTAACAAAACAATCTTTCTGTTTGCCTCCATTAAGTTCAGTCCATGTAATAAGCCAGTTTCATAGACAAAGATATGTGTAAAAGAAATGTTTATTTCAGCTTTATTTATAGAAGCAAAACATACCCATAAATATGTGATGGGGTATATTATATAAATTATGGTATACTCATAAAATGGAATGTTATATAGTTATTATAATGATACAGAAATATATTTAGTACATATTTTCAAATTATAAAAATCAAGTAGCCCAGCAATGTGCATATTATGATCCCATTTTTGTAAATAAACACATACATTCATGTGAATTAAAATCGTATGGAAGAATATACAAGAATCTGTTAGCAGTGGTTATATCTTGGTCTGAAGTCAGATGGTAGAGAGTAGGTGGAGGGAATTTGATTTTGAAATTTATATTCTTCTCATACTCTTTTTTCTTAAATTAAGACTTACTTTTTTTTTTTTTAAATAGAATTGTCTTTTAAGAGTGAGGGGAAAGTAAAGGTATTTCCAGATATAAAAAACCCTAAGAATTTGCTACCATATTTTCTTAAAGAAGAAAGATTCCATAATAAAGATCTGAAATATAAGAATAAATGATAAAGGTACTTCCTTGATGGTCCAGTGGTTAAGACTCCATGCTTCCAATGCAGGGGACTCGGGTTTGATCCCTGGTTGGGGAAGTAAGATCCCACATAGTGTGAGGCGCGGCCGGAAAAAAAAAAAAAATCCAGGTTTGTGCTATTTACCAACAATATACAATGCTTCAGAAAGATCGAAAATAAAAGGTTAGGAAAAGATAATTTGGTAGCAAGGACTAACCAGAAGAAATGTTGTGTAGTTATATTAATATCAGACTGAAATAGATTGTCTCTTTTGTATACAGTTAGAGCTGGGAAGTGACTGATACATCAAGGAATAAATTTCAAGTCCTCCTTTCCTCTACGAGTGGTCATATGACTAATTATTGCCAATCAACCATGAGCGGAATTGATGCCTGCTAAGTACAGGACTCTGCACATACTGGTACAAAATCTGTATGAGAATTTTCCTAGTTTTTGTTGTTATAAAAAAAATTTACCCCAAATTCACCAGCCAGTATAAAAATTTTATTGTACTCCTTTCTAGGTTTCTCTAAACATAATTCTGTAAACATAAAAGAAAGTGGGAACTCATTGTATGCATGGACTTGTCTGGATTCCTCATAAAACCCTATATTGTTGCTTCTCTTCCATGTTACCAAGTGCTCCTCCAAAGCATGACTTTCAAGCTTGCCACAGCAATCTGTAACTCAGCACAGTTCCAGGCACAGGGTAACCTTTAATAAATGTTAGCAGTGAGTGATGAAGAGAAGGGGCCTGAGGATGGCAAGGAAGGAGATGAAGGAAGTAGCATAGTTCACCCACCCGCTCCCTTGAAATCCACAGTAATGAATGTCACTGCCTATATCTTTGTTTATCTCTGATAATTTCCTAAGGACAAATTGCTAGAAGTAGAATTACTGGGTCCAAGAATACAGGAGGTTTAAGACTCTTGTTACAGATTCTCAAATTGCTTTCTAGAAAGATTGCATCAATTTATAATTCTCACAACTGCCTTTTAAAATGGGGATCATTATTCCCATTTAACAGATCAGATAAGCAAAGCTCAGAGAAGATTAAGAAACTTGTTCCAAGTCACTGCCAAAGCTGGGCTTTGAATCCAACTACGAAATTGTTATTCCATTCCTTTTTATTTATTAAAAAATTTATTTTATATTGGAGTATAGTTAACTATGTTGTGTCAGTTTCAGGTGTACAGCAAAGTAATTCAGTTATACATATACATGTATCTATTCTTTTTCAAATTCTTTTCCCATTTAAGACGTTACAGAATATTGAGCAGAGTTTCCTATGTGATATAGTAGGTTCTTGTTGATTATCTATTTTAAATATAGTAGTGTGTATATGTCAATCCCAAACTCCCAACTTATCCCTTTACTTTGGGGCTCAGTATTTCCCCCCCCCCCAGATTTATGCCAAATCTACAAAAGAACTGGCCTTGTTTCCTAAAATCATGTCAATTTCATGAAAGACCAAAAAAGAAACAAAGAAAAACAACTAGGAACTCTTTTAGATTAAAGGAGACTAAAGAGACATGTGTGTGATCCTTCATTAGAAACTGGATTTTAGGGAAAGTTGAGAACATTTAAATATGGACTGTATATTAGACAACAGTATCACATTGATGTTAATTTTGCAAATGTGATAACTACATTGTGGTTTTATAAGCAGAATGTCGTTATTCTTAAAAGATACATATTGAAATATTAGAATTAAAGTGTCATGTCTGCAATGAACTCTTAAATGGTTCAGAAAAAGAAAGAAGGAAAGAACAGGGGAAATATGGAAAAAAGAAAAAGAAAAGAAATATACAGTATATAGGGGAAGAGGAAAGAGAGAGAGGGAGAGGGAGAAAGAAAATGTGTCACATTTGGTGAATCTTGGTGAAGAGTATATGGGCATTCATTTTACTACTCTTTCAACTTTTCTGAAGGTTTAAAATTGTACAAAATAATATGCTGCTGAATAAAAAACATGGCATTGGGACTGGATCTTTAAGATGATTTTTAAAGCTGTAAAGACAGCACAGGTTTGCTTTCTTTATAAAGCATTTGAAAAAAATGCTTTAAAGAGAGCCCAGTACGCTATAGACTCAAGGGACCTTAAAGAATTTCCCCCATTGAGCTGATTTTTTTGGTTGTTAAATAACTGCTGCTGACTCGTTTGCTTGTGGTCCCTGCATTTTGTAGTTTAGTCCTCTGATTATTGTTGTCTTGGTGATTAGCAATCTCTTACATAATGAGAGCTGGATTTTTTTGTGTCTTCTTTTTTCATCCCAGGAGGCAATTATAACTCGGCCCTCGGAGGATCATGGCTATGGGCACCAGGCAGTAAGAAAGGATAGGATTCTTTCCTATATGTTTATTCCTTTTCTTTTTTATTAGCTAGCTGCATCTGTCATAAATAGGTTGAAGGAAAATTAAAGTCTTAAGGTGTAATGCATTTTTCTGACACACTCTATTTTCCAACCTAAAACATGCTAACTAAATTGTGCACATTCGTTGACAACAATTGAGATATAGGTTCTGTAATAGAAAATTCTATTCTCAATTGTATAAATATACACCTCCTGTTTTCCTTTTTGAGGGAGAGACTATTTTAAAATATACTATTAAAAGCAGAATTGTTGAAAAATGAAATGGCAGTCCCTTTGCTCTTGTCTAAATAAGTAGAATTTAATTTTATAGTGCTAACATTGTCATATTTCTGCAGTAGTGGAAAAAGAGACTTGAGTCACCGAAATTTCTTGAAAAGTTTGGTATAAGCTAATTTCTGGGGAGTTGGCAGGTATAAGTCTCCATGAATGCATCTTGTTTCTAGGTTAGTTGTACTTAAGAGTAACACTGAAACTGGGGTGTAAACAGCTTGGCTAATGGGTGCATTTGAACCCTGTTTGCCTATTTCAGACCCTGGGGGTTGCTTTGAGGAAGTACAAATCTCTCAGAAGGTCCATTGTTCAGCTCAATGTGGTGTTTTCTTTTTTTTTAGGTAGTAATACTCCATTTATTTATTTATTTATTGGCTGCTTTGGGTCTTCATTGCTGCATGCGGGCTTTCTCTAGTCGAGGCGAGTAGGGGCTACTCTTCATTGTGGTGCACGGGCTTTTCATTTGCGGTGGCTTCTTTTGTTGCAGAGCACAAGCTCTAGGGCACGCAGGCTTCAGTAGTTGTGGCACACGGACTCAGTAGTTGTGACACATGGGCTCAATAGTTGTGGCTTGCGGGCTCTAGAGCGCAGGCTCAGTAGTTGTGGCGCGTGGGCTTAGTTGCTCCACGGCATATGGGATCTTCCCAGACCAAGGCTCGAACCCATGTCCCCTGCATTGGCAGGCGGATTCTTAACTACTGCACCACCAGGGAAATCCTGTGGTGTTTTCTTATAGCAACACCCCATTGCATAATATTTGTTGGTGAGAAAACAAGAAGGACTTTGATAAGGAATCAACATTAACTTGGTGTGAAATATTTAAGAAAAATTTAACCAAAAGGCTTGCATAGTTTGAGTTGAATTAACATCTGCCTATTTTGGGGCAGGGTGTATAGTTGGAGTCCCAGAGTTGTCACTATTGCAATATGTTTTTTAGGTTTATTTTTTATTATATTTAATTTAAATTTTTTACTTTGAAGTAATTTAAATTTACAGATGAGTTTCATTTAGAAAATAAAATAGTATGAAGGTCTTGGGTACATCCTTCACTCAGATTTACTAGTTGTTAACATTTTGCAAACACTTGCTTTATTATTTTATCCCTCTCTGTCTCTGTCTCTGTCTCTCTCTCTCTGTGTAAATATTTATGTATATATTTATAAATATGTATGTACATTTAATTATCTTTGTTATTGTTATTAGTTTCTAAACCATCTGAGAGTAAGTCACAGACCTCGTGCCCCTTTTCCCCTTAAATACTTCAATGTGTACTTTTTAAGAACAGGGACATTCTCCCACTGACAGATGAATGGATAAAGAAGATGTGTATATATTCCATATATACAATGGAATACTACTCAGCCATAAAAAAGAATGAAATAATGCCATTTGCAGCAACATGGATAGACCTAGAGATTATCATACTAAGGGAAGTAAGTCAGAAAGAGAAAGACAACTACCATATGATATCATTTATATGTGGAATCTAAAATATGATACAAATGAACTTATCTACAAAACAGAAACAGACTCACAGACATAGAGAACAAACTTGTGGTTGGCAAGGGAGAGAGGGGGAGGGAGAGGGATGGACTGGGAGTTTGGGATTAGCAGATGTAAACGAGTATGTATAGAATGGATTAAACAAGGCCCTACTGTATAGCACAGGGAACTATTCAATACCTTGTAATAAACCATAATAGAAAAGAATATATATATATATATATATATATATATATATATATATGTATAACTGAATCACTTTGCCGTATAGCTGAAATTGACACAACATTGTAAATCAACTATACTTCAATTAAAAAAAAAGAACAGGGACATTCTCATAACCATATGAAAATAATCAAATTCAGAAAATATAATATTGATACAATAAGATGAGCTAGTATACAGACCTTACTTAAATTTTGCCAGTTGTCCCAGTAATGTCTTTTATAGCAACTTTTTCCCCCTTTGATCTAGGATCCAATCCAGGATCATACTCCACATTTAGCAGTCATATCTTCTTTAAGTTTTTAAAATCTGGGACAAATTTTCCATTGTTCTTTGTCTTTCATGACGCTGAGATTTAAAAACTAGAACGGACCAGTTGTTTAGTAGAACATCCTTCAATTTAGGTTTGTATGTTACTTCATGCTTAGATTCAGGTTGTGCCTATTTGGTAGAAATATCAGAGAAATGATATTGTGTTCTTTCCTGTGCATGAGATCAGAAGGTCAGTTTGTCCCATTACTGATGATGTTAACTTGAATTACTTGGTTAAGGAAGTTACCTCCAGGTTTCTCCACAGTAAAATGACTATTTTTCCTTTTTAATGCAATATGTCTTTGAAACTGCTACTTAATATATTACAGTGGCTAAGGGTAGTAGTGGAGATTACAAGTGGTGCGGTTATAAATCTGGTACAAAAACAACAAAGGTAACTCTACTATTCCAAATAAAATTTAGAAATCTGATTATAGAGTTAGCCGTTGCACACATAATCTTAATAAGACTGTGTTCGTCTCACATGGAATGGTATTATATGATTATTTGTCCAAACACTTTTAAATTTATTTTTTAATTTCTTTGTCTGCGTGGCTTGTGGGATCTTAGTTCCCCGACCAGGGATGGAACCCGTGCCCCCTGCAGTGGAAGCGTGGATTCCTAACCACTGGACCACCAGGGAATTCCTGTCCTAATATTTTAAGTAAGCAATCTACTCCATATGTTCCAACTTTGTGTCTAATCTTACTCTCATTGGGAGTGCTCTTGGGTATAGATAATATAGTTCTGTTTCAACTGCAATTATATTTTATATGCTTATTCTAATGTGGCTTCTGGGACAGGGGATATCAAGACATTTGTATTTTCAATAAACATTTAAATAAAGCAATTGAATGCATCTTTCTTAATGTCTACCTGAGAAATCTTGAAAACCAAAGTAAACATGAGTTTGATCACAATGCAGACGCATGGAACACCTGAAAAATAACACAGATCACAGAAATATGCTTCTATATGTCAGTGCTGAAAAATTTTTTTCCCTAAATGATCTCAGGCAACCATCCAGTGATGATAAACAATTATCAGTAATAACAAGGAAGCATCTCTGTTGGGCTCAGGCTACCAGCAGCCCACGTTGCACATCATTAGGGCATCCCTGATGTATTTCTCTGTGGCTTCTTTTCTCTGACCACATCAAAGCCTGAAGCAGAATATAGTGATTTGAAAAGATAGATGCAGTCAACGGATTGATCCCTGAAATCAGCTGCCTGCAAAACTGTGGCCTGCTTCTTGCTCCTGGGAACCTTTCTTAACGACTCTGTCTCTTAATTTCTGCCTGGCTCGAATTGCATTTCAATAGGCTCTGACTTTGTTGGAATGGAGAGTAGGAAAACTGCCACCTTGGATAATGAGATTGGAATCTTAAGCGTCTGTGTGTTTCAGGACAACCTATCAGTATCATTTAAAAATAGCTTTACATATTCTTATCCCCTCCATATACAGAGATGACAATATATAAAGTCCTTGAATTAGAATCTGTTTTCACTTTTACCCGACTCTTGGTCCCCTTTTCTTCTTTAAACATGATCAATATTAAATGCAAAACATCCACAACCCTCTGAAGGAATGATTCCCAGAAGCAAGTAGGGAATTTACAGTTTTGAGCCCCATTTCAGCTGGTCTGTAGTAATGCCGTAACTGCTGGTTTTGGAGTTTTCTGACTGAATTATAATGTTATCATAATTCATGTGTTAATATTCCTGGGTTAACAAATCTCTATTTTTAACCTAATTATTAACCTTTAAAATGGATCTTACTTCTCAAGAGTGGATTTGGATTTCAGGCCACTTATTAGTTTCTATTGCTGTTACAACAGATTACCACAAATTATCACAGCTTCATGCCTTTAAACAAGCCGCATTTATTAGTTCACAGTTCTGTATGTCAGAGGTCTGGGTACAGCATGGCTCAACTGGGTCTTCTGCCTAGGGTCTAACAATGCCCAAATCAAGGTGTTGGCAGGACCTTTCTGGAAGTTCTGAATAGAATCTTCTTCCAAGCTCATTCAGATTGTTGGCCAAATCTAGTTCCTTGTGACTGTAAGACTGAGGTCCCATTTCCTTACTGGCTATCAGACAGGGGCTAGCCTTTGCTCCTAGAGGCTGCCTACATTCTTTCTCATACTTTCCATGTGACCCCCCATAGCAATGGGAGGTCAAGTCCTTCTTATGCTTCAACTCTCTCTGGCTTTTCCTTCTGTCACACCTCTCCTCTGCTTTGAGTCAAAGTTCTCTGCTTTTAAGGACTCATATGATTAGATTTAGCCCACGTGGATAATCTGAGATAATCACCCTATATTAAGGTCTATGACTTTAATTACATTTGCAAAGTCCTTTTGGCCATGTAGTATAACGTATTTACTGGTTACAATGGTGAGGGTAGGACATTTTTGGGAGGCCATTATTCCACCTGCCACAGGCCAGGAAAAAGAAAAAAAGACCAGACTGAAGATTTATCATGAAAGTGGGATTTTCAAACATACATCAGCAGCTTTCTTGAGTTAGTGTATAGCACCTGCTATAAAGCTCGGTACCTTTATATGTGATTGACTTTTCCTGTTTAGCAGGTGAATATAGGAGTTCAGAGTCTTGGAGGTGAACAACAGACAAGCTCAGATATTGTTCTAAAATGGATCAGTTAATCAGGGACTTTGGAGTGAAGATAGGGATGAATTTGTAGAGCTTCAGTCCCAGAGTTTGACTCAGACCCCGAGAGAATGGCAAACCTTCTGGGAAAGATCTGTGTGCCTTCTTGGGTCCCTCGGTGACCTCTTCAAGAACAAAACAGCCACAGAAAATTTTGTGCATGTAGGGAGATATGACAAGAAGATTTTAAATGAGATTAGATATTCTCTGGTTAACATAAACATTACTTTAATTTACCAGTTATTGGATAAAATGTTTAAAAATCCAATAAAATATTAATAACTACCAACCTTCATCATCATTTTAATTTGGGTGAATATAATAACAGCCCATCACCATTGGCTGGAATGGCCTTATAAGTAAGGTCACAGGAGGATCTTCACTTGAAGAGAAGAAAAATTCCAGATATCTTTTGGTTTCATTATAATGTTTTTTTCCCCAAGGATGGACAAATAGAGGGAAGATACATTAAAAATTAGCTCTTTGTAATTAAGAAATTTCTAATTTTGATATAGGTTGATTTAAAAGCTGTTAGGCCCTTTAATAGTGTCAAGTTATTTGTGGGGGAAATTGATTCAGAAAACCCAGCATTCATGACATATTGATAAGTGAAAGCAGAAGACTACAAAATAGCATGCATATTAGTCTTTATTGTGTGTATATCTCTATATATCTCTATATCTCTATAGATAGATATCTATATCTATATAGATATCTATATCTATATCTATATCTATATAAAGATATAAAAGAATGTGAGGGCGCAATACCAAAATGGCAGCAGTGGTTATCTGAGTGGTAAGATTATAGGTATTCAAAATTTTTTTCTTTGTGTTGTTCTAAGTTTTCAACTTTTCCTCCCTTGAGCATGTATTACTTCCACAATTAGATAGAACTGTGCAAAGATCAAATAACAAAAAAGAAAATCAAACTCAAGATGGAAAGAGTGAGTAGGAACCACTCAAAAATGTTACTCTCCATGCTCTTTAAATATTATTTATCTGCACTGTAATAGGAATTTTTTCACTTTTGGCTGCCAAGCACCTTTTGAAATCCTTCCTATATTTAGGAATTTCCAATCTCATGACCCTCTAATTCTCACTCCCCCGAGGTAGAAGACAATGGTTCATTTTCCCAGCTTGCCTTGCATCTAAGGCACAAACCTTTGATCAAGGCTCTTTGTGGCCAGACAGAGCAATAGAGCACTGTTCAGAAGCCAGTGACATTAAGAGGCAGACACCATGTGGAATTCATGGCTGAGTGGCATCCGTTCTTCAGAGGCAGAGGTGGCTGTTAGGGTCTCCACCGGAGCAGTCCTGAGATGTGGTTTGGGTCTTGTCTGGGCAGTGGAGCCTCTATGCCAGGTTCTCCTGTCTTCCAGGAGATTCTGTGAGCTACTTAATATCCTTTCATAAATCCCATTTCTGCTCTAACTACCTAGAATGAGTTTTGTTCACAGCTAAGAACGTTGACTGTAATGGATTGAATTGTGTCCCCCCAACCCTCATTCGTACGCGGAAGCCCTAACCCCCAGTACCTCAAAATGTGATTGTATTTGGAGATAAGGCCTTTAAAGAGGTAATTAAGTTAAAATGAGGCCCTTAGGATGACCCCTAATCCAATCTGACTGGTGTCCTTATAAGAAGAGGAAGAGACACCAGGACACATGCACAGAGGAAAGATCATGTAGGGACACAGAAGGTGGCAGTCTGCAAGCCAAGGAAAGGGGCCTCAGAGGAAACCAGCCCTAAGGGCACCTTGATTTTGGACTTCTAGCCCCCAGAACTGTAAAAAAAATAAATTTATCTTCTTTAAGCCACCCAGTCTGTGGTATTCCGTTACGGCGGCCCAAGCAAACGAATACACTGACAATATAAGGACCTATTTGTAAAAGAAAAATACTCAAACCTATGCTTTAGTTCATGCATTCATGAAAAACCACAGCCAGGGTCAAGGAAGTGTGAGGCCAACTGGCCAGTTACCAGGAAGGCAGAAACTCAGAAATCTGACAGCAGTTAAGGCACATACAGAGACTCACAGGTCAAAAGCCAGGGGAGTGGGCAAGAGACGGAAAGCAAAATTCATGTCCAAAGGTCGCATAATAGCCCACAAGGAAGGCAAGAGCAAGAGTGACTGAACGTAAAGAGTGGGCAAGTAATGAAAGACACCGGCTCCAAAGAAAACAGATTCAAAGACAAACGTTTTCTTTTTGTTTTAAATAACATGTACTTGTTTTTATTTGGTTAGAGAAGAATTATATGCTCATTGTAGAACATTTGGAAAATACAGAAAAAAATTAAATTTACACACACGCATGAATAAACCTCACCAACAAACCTCAAACCTAGAGATAAGCACTGTTGCAATTTGGGTGCATTTCCTTCTGGTCATTTTTCTATGTATATATAACACATTAAAAAACATTCTGACTAGCATGTACTGTGTTGTCTGTTTCTATTGTGCATCCATTATTTTACTTAACAATGCAGTGGGAACACTTCCCATGTCAGAGTCTTCTTATATGAGCCTCAGGGGGGGTTGGTCTGCCCAGGGCCGGCAGATAGAAGGGGAATATGGCTCAGCAAATTTGGAGGGATACTTGAACTTGAAAATAAGGTCAGGTCCTAAAAACAAAATAGATTTGTATCACTTCATTCAAGGAGGTCTCCCATGATCTTATCACTTATTCACTGCTTGCATGTGAAAAAATAAGTCTCAAGTTTTAGAAATCCATAATTCAGATATTTTTAGAAAGTCACCTTAGTGAGATTGTATTACAGTTTAATGAGTTTAGAAATTCACCACTGACTCTGCCTTCAGCCTTCCCAAGTTTTTTTTTTTTAAAGCAGCCTGCATTTGTCAAAAAATTACTCTAAATAGCCTGTAAACCACTTGAATCTGCCCCTTTTATGTCGTAAAATTGGTCAGTTTCCCAACAGCAAAGAAGAAGGAAAATATGGACTGGCAGTAACAAATACCACCCTGAAAACAACGTTGGCTTTCTAAATCCAGGCCTTCTAGTAGGAGACGTAAGTAGTTGCAACCTAATATAACTCTTAACTAAGGTTTTCAAACCCTGGGCAAAAAGAGCATTCCTTTTTTGGTTTTTTTTTTTTTTTTAACACCTTTATTGGAGTATAATTGCTTTACAATGATGTGTTAGTTTCTGCTTTATAACAAAGTGAATCAGTTATACATATACATATGTCCCCATATCTCTTCCCTCTTGCGTCTCCCTCCCTCCCACCCTCCCTATCCCACCCCTCTAGGTGGTCACAAAGCACCGAGCTGATCTCCCTGTGCTGTTGAACTCAGGGCTGTAATTTCTCACCCTGCTGGGCCAGTCAGTGACATTGGTGACTTTTCACTAACCAGATCTAGATTTGCAGCCCCAGATGAACACTTTAAGTCACACCCAGAAGCAAGTTGGAAGCCCTTGTCTTCTGATAAGGCTGGACATTTTGTGAGATGATTATAACCTTCTGCATTTGGGCTTGAACTTGGCCCAGACTTCTGTGGTTGTCCCCTGGTGACAGCCTTTTTGATTTCCACTTCAGACAAAGCAAAGGAATCACTGGTCTCAGGTGTGTGTGTATGTTTGTGTGTTTAATTGGGGAAAATATACATAACATAAAGTATATAATTTTATCCATTTTTTAAGTGTACAGTTGTATGGCTTTAAGTATATTCACATTGCTGTGCAAACATCACCGCCATCCACCTCCAGAAAATTTTCAGGTTCTCCAATACCCATTAAACACCAACTCCCCATTCCCTGTCTCCCAGCCTTTGGCAACCATCATTCTATTTTCTGTCTCTGTGAGTTTGACTACTCTGTGTACCTCACATAAGTGGAAGCATACAGTATTTGTCGTTTTGTGACTGTCTTATTTCACTTAATGTAATGTCTTTAAGGTCTGTAAATGTTGTAACGTGTCAGAATTTCACTCCTTTTTAAGGCCAAATAATATTCCATTGTACATATATACCACATTTTGTTTATCCGTTGATCTGTTGATAGACACTTGGGTTGCTTCTACCTGTTGGCTATTGTGAATAATGCTGATATGAACACAGGTGTTGCAAGTATCTCTTTGAGTCCCTGCTTTCAATTCTTTTGGGCATATCCCCAGAAGTGGAATTGCTGGATCATATGGTAATTCTATGTTTAATTTTTTTAGGAACTGCCGTATCATTTTTGCCAATGGTTGCGCTATTTTATACTCCCACCAGCTGTGCACAAGGGGTCCAATTTCTTCAGATGTGTTTTAAAGTACCCACATTCACATCACCAAATCACCATTTTTATCATCCCCCAAAGCTTTTTAAAACGTGGTTGCCAAACTCTACTGTGGATAAGAATAACCCAAGGGGTGTGTTAAAAATGCTGATTATTCGCCTCACCCCGGACCTTCTCATTCAGTAGGTCTTCCGTGGGGCTCAGGAATCTGCATTGTCATACAAGTTGTCCCAGATGGTTCTGATGCACGTGGGTCTATGAGCAAAACCGAGGTAAAAGGTCTACTACACTCAGAAGTGACTCCCTCAAGAGCCAAAGCTTAAATTTTTGCCTCTTTCTGAATTCAGCCCTCTTTGATATGTCAGCGAATTTTTGGTCTGTGCTTGAGTGATTTTGTGCAGCCAATGTTGGAAAAATTGATTACAAGACTTCAGGAAAGAATGGCTGTAGAAGCTGTTTCCTGACTTTTTCAGCTGTCTACATTTTAATCATCTGTTTCTCCTATTTTCTTTTCTGTATTTTCCAAATTTCCAATATTAAACATGCACTACTTTTATTATTAGAAAAATGATTCTCAAATCACTGAACCAAACAAAAATTCTGTAAATGTTCAAATATTTCCTCTGTGAAGCTTTTTTCAGCTCCCACTTCCCTTTCTCCCAAGACATATCAATCACTCTGAGTCCATGCCTTCCTGGCATTTAGTTTATAACTCTTCTAGTCTACATCTCTCACTGAATGACAGTGGTTGCACTTAATAGAAACTTCAGACAGGAGACTGGTTTGACTCTTCAACAGAGCCTCACAGGTGATGGGATTCATGTTGGAGGCGGGGACAACGGATACTTTGCATCTGCTAAGTCCAGACTCCCAATCCATTCCTCCCCTACCCCCACACCCCCCCCTTGGCAACCACAAGTCTGTTCTCTGTGTCTGTGAATCTGTTTCTGTTTCGTAGATAAGTTCATTTGTGTCATATTTTAGATTCCACATATAAGTGATATCATATGGCATTTGTCTTTCTCTTTCTGACTTACTTCATTAAGTATTTTATTCTTTCTGATGGTATTATAAATTGAACTGCTTTCTTAATTTCATTTTCAGGTTGTTCATTAGAAGTGTAGAAAAATATAACTGATTTTTGTATATCGATCTTGTATTTTGCAATCTATCTGAATTCATTTATTAGTTAGAATAGTTTTTTAGTGGATTCTTTAAGAATTTTTGTATCAAAGATGTTATCTGTGAGTGTACATAGTTTTACTTCTTCCTTTCCAATCTAGATGCCTTTTATTTCTTTTGGTTGCCTAATTGCCCTTGCTAGACCCTCCAGTACAATGTTGAATAGAAGTGGCTAAAGCAGATGTTCTTTTCTTGTTCCTGATCTTAGGAAGAAAGCAGCCGGTCTTTCAGCATTAAATATGATATTTGCTGTTGGTTTTTTGTTATGCCCTTTATCAAGTTGAGGAAGTTTCCTTCTATTCCTAGTTTGCTATGCGTTTTTTGGTTTGTTTTAATTCATGAAAGGGTGTTGGGCTTTGTCAAAAGCTTTTTCTGTGTTTAATTAGATGATCGTGTGGTTTTTGTTTTTTATTCTATTGATGTGGTGTATTATTACATTAATTGTTTTTTTAGATGTTAAACTTTGCATTCTTGGGGTAAATCCCACTTAGTTATGGCGTATAATTCTTTTTATATGTTCCTGGATTTGGTTTGTTGAGAATTTTTGCATCAATATTCATAAGAGATATTCGTCTGTGGTTTTTCTTCTCTCGTAGTGTCTTTACCTGACTATAGGGTCAGGATAATGCTGGGCTCATAGAATGAGTTAAGAATTGTTCCTTCCTCTTTCATTTCCTGGAAGAGTTTGAGAAGGACTGGTGTTAATTATTCTTTAAAAGTTTGATAGACTTCATCAGTGAAGCCATTTAGTCCTGGGTTTTTCTTTGTTGGCAGCTTTTTGATAACTTATTCAATCTCCTTGCTAGCTATAGGTCTACTGAGATTTTTTTTCTTCTTGGATCTATATGAGTAGTTTGTGTCATTCTAGGAATTTTTCCATTTCATCTAAGTTATCTAATTTATTGGCATATAATTATTCTTATTCCTTTATAATTCTCTTTATTTCTGTAAAGTTGATATTAACATCCACTCTTTCATTTCCATTTCTAGCTGTTTGAGTCTTCTCTAGTTTTTTCTTGGTCAGTCTATCTAAAGATGTGTCAGATTTGTTAATCTTTTCAAAAAAACCAGCCTTTGTTTTCATTGATTTTATCTATTGTTTTTCTTTTCTCTATTTCATTAATTTCCACCCTAATCTTTATTACTTCCTTCCTTCTGCTTGCTTTAGGTTTAGTTTGCTCTTCCTTTTCCAGTGTCTTGAGGTGGAAAGTAAGGTTACTGATTTGAGATCTTTCTTGATTTTTCTTGTAAGACCGGCCTGATCACAACACATTTTCTCAGTTTTTGTTTACTAGGGAATGTCTTTATTTAACCTTTATTTTTAAAAATTAACTTTACTAAATATACTATTACTGGTCGACAGTTTTTTCTTTGAGCACTTTAAATATGGTTCCATGTCCCCACCCCAAACTCAGGAGCTTGTTGCTTCTTATTGTTATTTGCTTGTTTATTTTTTTACTGACTGGTTTATTTTAGTGAAGTTTATGTTACTCCCCCCTCCCCCAGCTATGTGAAGTCTCTGATGTTGATCTTCAGGGAGTGCAGCCAATGGTATGCTCAAAGTCACCCTATGATGATGGTAGTTTTGGCCGGACTCTCTTTGACTGTCTCTTTCCTTCACCGTGCCCAGCTGTTAAGCTCCATTAATTGCGAACTGAGTTTTATATGTATATATTTGGCAGCACTGTGCAGCTTGCGGGATCTTAGTTCCCAGACCACGTATCAAACCCAGGCCCCCAGCAGTGGAAGTGCAGAGTCCTAACCATTGGACCTCCAGGGAATTCCTGCCAGCTGACTCTTTATTGTTTTCAACAATGTCCTGGCGTATAAATTTGCTCCACAGACTGATCCAATCAAATTCGGCATCATTTGAAAGTATACTTCTTGAGGTCAGTGCTTGAGATTTGCTCTCATCCTAGAAGGGCTCCTCCCAGTTGTCTCTTCCCCTGGTTCTCTCTAGGAAATTAGCCAGACTACAGTTTAGCCTAGATCTTCAATGATTCTATCGATTTCCTTCCAATTAATTTTACTACAACTCCCACTATTTTTGAGATTGCCCTAAGCTTGAACCTTCCACATTGTTACAAATGAAGTCAACTCCTTTGGGAAGAGATTCAGAGCTCTCTGTTTTGTAGCCTATCGCTCCCCCAGGGAGAATTTCTGAGCCACAGCTCTAGAATTGTGGGTAGAAACAATGGTGTGTTTCTCCCTGAATGACATCCCCACTTTTGGAGTTGTTGGGTGTAAGAGAGCAGTAGCCTCAGGTCTCCTCAGCTTGCCTCTCCCCCCATGGAACCTCTGCTTTATAAGCTGGGGCAAGGGCAATTGGGGTCCCAGTATTCTCAATAGCGCTGCATCCATAATAGAAACTCCATCCCACAAATGGGAGCTGATGAAAGAAGAAAGTCCCTACCTCTTGGCTGTACTTGTCTAGAGCTTAGCCTCCGCAGTAGGTAGCTGGGGACAGGGTGAGAAATTCTCACGTCCTGCCCCTTCCAAGATGCTAACTAGCCCTCTGACTATGAGCTGGGGAGAGTCCTGTATACTTAGCTACAGCAGCCTAGAGTGGAGTTTCCATCTTGCTGAGCTGGGAAGGGGGAAGAAGAGAGCAGATTATTGGTCCAAGTACCACAGACTCTATCTGTCCTTACCAAGTTTTAGTAGACTTTTTAAAATAAATGTTTCTTCACTTGCTGTATGCCCTTAAGACTATTACCAGAGGCTTTGAATGAGTGATTTTAAAAGTAAGTTTCGCCAGAACTTCCCTGGTGGTGCAGTAGTTAAGAATCTGCCTACCAATGCAGGTGACACGGGCTCAAGCCCTGGTCCGGGAAGATCCCACATGCCATGTGGCAACTAAGCCTGTGTGCCATAACTACTGAGCCTGCGTTCTAAAGCCCACAGGCCACAACTACTGAGCTCGCATGCTGCAACTACTGAAGCCTGAGCACCTAGAGCCCGTGCTCTGCAACAAGAGAAGCCACCGCGATGAGAAGCCCACACACCGCAATGAAGAGTAGTTCCTGCTTGCCGCAACTAGAGAAATCCCGGGTGCAGCAACGAAGACCCAACATGGCCAATAAATAAATAAATAAATAAGAGAAATATATTGAAAAAAATGTTTCACCAATTTCTCTGGGGAAGGGTCTGTCGAGAAATATATTAAAAAAAATAAGTTTCACCAATTTCTCTGGGGAAGGGTCTGTGTGGATTAGAAGTGGTAATCCTTGCCTTTGATTTTGACATTAATCCATGATTACTTGTTTTATGTATTTACTCCTTTAGGCAAAAGTTAAGGTAATGAATTGTATCCAGTGTGAAATAACACTATAGGCTCAATTACCTCGATAAACTAATAGATCAGTTTGAAGAATTTCCATGAGAAAGGAACCATAACTCACCGGTTAACAGGGAAAAAGAACCATATACAGAACATACTATCTGGGTGATTGACTCACTGTGTCACAATGGGCTACACTTTCTTTCTTTTCGAGTAGAACATGTGTTTAGAGTATTTGATTGAGTTGCTTTAGTCACTATTAGGCCAAATGCACCCATGAGGGAACAGATCCACAATTACTGACTCAGCACAAAGGTTAAAAAAATTTCAATTCCTTTACTTCTTACATAACCACCCAGTTTGGCATCTTTTTTTTTTTTTTTTTTTTTTTTGGCTGCGTTGGGTCTTTGTTGCTGCGTGCAGGCTTTCTCTAGTTGTGTTGAGTGGGGGCTACTCTTCGTTGCAGTGCACGGGCTTCTCATTGCATTGGCTTCCCTTGTTGTGGAGCATGGGCTCTAGGCGCACAGGCTTCAGTAGTTGTGGCTCGTGAGCTCTAGAGCTCAGGCTCAGTAGTTGTGGTGCACAGGCTTAGTTGCTCCGTGGCATGTGGGATCTTCCTGGACCAGGGTTCGAACACGTGTCCCCTGCATTGGTAGTCGGATTCTTAACCACTGTGCCACCAGGGAAGTCCCAGTTTGGCATCTTTTCGCACCTTTTATTTCCCTCCTTTTGAGATAAAACTTTAGTAACCAATTTATATAACGGTTTGACTTATTCCGTGGACTTGTTGAATGGCCAACTTTGCAGATATGTTTTTCAGGAAGAATTGTTATTTTAATAACATGAATTCTTTCCAGCAGTGATAATGGCAGGACACTCTTCCTGGACAATGAGTTTTGAATAGTTTGCATCGGGGGAGCAAGATTGAACTTGTAGGATTTACCTAGCCTGAAGGTTTATAAAACCTACTCAGTGTTTATTCCTTATCAAAAATGATCAAAATGGCATTCTGTTTTAGCTTTCTCTCCTCTTAACAAACCTATTCCGGAGGCCTCTAACTCATACACTATTTTTAAAATCAGAGACTATAAAGGAAGGACGGGATTACCATTTCTCTGGCCCTTTGGGAGCATTGTCCTATGGCATGAGATCATGAATTAATTTATCACAAGTGATTACTTTTTAGTCCAAGTTATTATTGGACTAAAAATAAATTGAAATAAATACCAACCAAAGCACATACAGCTATTGTAGCTATACTAGTAAATATAACAGAATTCCAAAAATCTCCAAAGACAAAGTCTCCTCTGAGACATATCCCGGCAGAAATAAGAGAGTGCAGTTGGCCCTCTGTATTCGTAGGTTCCACATCCAGAGATTCAACCAACCCCAGATTCGCAGTTGGTTGAATTTGTGAATGTGGAACCCGTGGATACAAAGGGCAGATTGTACTACCCCATTTTGTATAAGGGACTTGAGCATCCATGGATTTAGATACCCACTGGGGAGTCCTGGAACCAATCCCCTGTGAATATCATGGATGACTGGATATGGTTTTCTAAGACTGCTTTCCAGAAACAATATAAGCATTAATATCACCCCTTTTCTTGGGTAATAAGAATGCATGTGCAGATGGATAGAGCAGGCAGAAGACCTTCACTCCAGTTACCTGGCTTTTGATTCTGAGATTTCAACTTTGACACATCATATATATTATATACTACATATATAATATATATAATATATAATATATCTTATGCATACATCCAGACACACATATATCCAAAAAAATAAATAAATACTAAATCTCAGTGCAAAATCTTTTATAAAAAGTAGATTCCCCACTGGGAGCAAACTCTCTGGTGAAGTGGTCTGTAGGCAACAAAAGCTTCTAGAGAATTACTATTTCCTTTCAAAGATTTTTTTGTTAAGTCTACAAAAAGCACCCTCTTAACATGTTTTTGAAAAAATAAATTGATAACAAATTTCATTGTTTTAAAGTTCTATTAAAATGCCAACTGATTTCTTTCAGGCATAGGTTAGTTTGTTTCAGCCTCCAGAGTGGTACAAATTTTCATTATTTGCAATGCAAGCACTCACACTTATAGCGAATGATCAGTGCACAGTTATGTTTAAAGGGAATATTATTTAAGTATTGAAGGGTATGGAATTATATTCATTGAAACATAATTAAAGTACAGAGACATATAATAATAAGTGGGTGGAGGTATGTGTAATAATAATTCAAGGTAATCACTGCATTATGATTGTGCTGTAGATTAGAGCAGAATATAATGAGGTCTCCATTTAATTAGAACACTTTAATTCTGAGGCAGATTAGAGGCAAAGGGTACTTTAGAGAAGCGTCAGTTCCTATTCTTACTATAGAAGCAGGTGAAGATGGTGTTCTGAAAAGATTCTAATTTGAGTTTACAAGTAGCCAGTGAAATGAGATATATAATTTTTTAACCTCTCATCTCTCATTCCATCACTCTGTTGTATGAACATAGGATAGAATCCTATGTTAAGACCATGCAAACAGTTCCTGAGTGGAGCACCTGATTATCTCCCAATCAATCAAGCTCATCTACCCCTCCTACCTTAGCTCACATTATTCCTTCATGGAGAACCTCTGCTCTGGCCAAATGTCCTTGGCCTTGGCACTGGAAATACCATGAACGCTTCCCAAGGACACGTATGTCAAGGCACCTGGTGAAACGAGAGCCCAGGACCAAGGGAGCTATTCAGCCAGAGTCTTCAGAGTTTCTCTGGGTCAGCCATCCTACCCCTGCATCTGACCACATCCTCTGATTCCCAGGAGGTCTTGAATTCCAACTTCTTTCAGCCCCATTGGCCCTGCCAACAGCTTCCCAGAATTGCTGTCAGGATCCACTTGTATGAGAAAATGATACTCTGGCCCTCTTAAATCAGTGCCCAGACTATTTCTGACCTTTCCCACCTCCTGGTTAAGGCTCTGCACAGCACTGGAGCGCCCAGAGGCCTCACCAATTCTCCCTTCTAAGTCCCTTGCCGGAGCAGATTCCCATTCTCTCCTCCCTGACGAACTCTTAGGCCTCAAAAGCCACTTCTATTTCTGAAAGCCTCTGACGCTAATTGTCTGCGCGACTCACAGAACAATTAGTGGACGGATGCTGAAGTAATACATCATACAACATTCTTGCCAATAACATTGTAAGCTTTCTGTGAGGACAGTTCCTCCAAGGCTTTTATCCTCAATGGCTACCACAGTGCCAGTTGCCTAGAGTGGTTATTTATTTAGCACAGTGGTTAAGAGTGTGGGCTCTGTCTGCATAAGAGTCAATACAAAGGGGGATCTGGGCTGGCAGACACCACGTTAACCAAGTGATAAAAGTTAACATCGCCAGTAATGGAACCAACTGACATTATGTGCCTCCTGATTGAATGCACAGAGAAAGACACTGCATCATTTTTCCGGTAGTTTTGCCCCCAATAGATAACCTGAATCTAAACCTGTGGAAATATCAGATAAACCAAATTGAGCCACATTATATAGAATAACCAGTTTATACCCTTCAGCCATGTCAAGATCATGAACGGCAAAGAAAGACTGAGGAAATGTTCCAGGTGAAAAGCAACTAAAGTAATGTGACAATTGAAAGCAATGTGTGATCAAAGGTTTGATGCTGAACCACAAGACTTTTTTCTATAACCGACATAATTGGAAGAATCGGCAGACTCGAAGTAAGATCTGAGGATCTGATAATAGTATTGTTTCAATGTTAATTGACAGTACAGTGGCAATTATACCGTGTTTATATAAGAGAATGTCCTTGTTTTTAAGGAACACACTGAAGTATTTAGGGGTAAAGAAACTTCATGTGTTCAATCTACTCTCAGATGGTTCCAAAAATGATGATTATATATGTACATTATATATTAATACATACAGAGACAGAAAGGGAAGAATAAAGCAAATCATGATACAATGCTAACATCTGGAGATTCTGAGAACAGGGTGTATGAAATTCTCTTTACTATTCTTACAACTTGAAGTCTGACATTATATCAAAATGAAAGTTTTTGTTTATGTGTTTTTGTTGTTTTTGAAGTGTGGACTGCAGTATCAGGCTCAGTGGGTTGGAATCCCAGCTTGGACATTTACCAGTCATATGACCGTAGGCAAGTTATTGGGCCCCTGACACTCATTTTCCTCATCTATATTTTGAGGATAACAGTATTGCCTTGAGGGGCTGCTATAAAGTGCTCAGCAGGTGTTTGGCCCAGAGTAAGCTCCTGGTGAATGATAGCTTCCATTATTCAATGGCCCAGTCCACGTTTCCTGTTGCTTACGACAAGGATGATGTTAGGGAATCGTGAATTACTAGGGTCAGGAGGGAATACCAGATGAATCTCTTGCCTACTTCCAAGGGGCCTTTGCTGGCTGCTATGAGCCCTGAAAGTACATGGGGGCTCTTGTCTCTAATATTTAAGATTGTTAGCATGTTCAGATTAAAGACGTCTTAGTTAGCTTTGGACTCCCATCCAGGGCTCAAGGACAATAGGGTGAGTGATCACCCTACAGATAGGTGACACATGGCTGTGCATTAGGACTCTATCAGGCCCATTCCCAGAATGGGATTTTTTTTTTTTTTTTTTTGTGGTTCGCGGGCCTCTCACTGCTGTGGCCTCTCCCATTGCGGAGCACAGGCTCCTGACGCACAGGCTCAGCGGCCATGGCTCATGGGCCCAGCAGCTCCACGGCATGTGGGATCTTCCTGGACCGGGGCATGAACCAGTGTCCCCTGCATCAGCAGGCAGACTCTCAACCACTGCGCCACCAGGGAAGCCCCCAGAATGGGATTTAACACATCGCCAGGTGAATCACGTGTGCTTTGGGCTGGATGTGGATATCTGTCCTTCTCTCTTACCCAACAGAGAGCCAACTTGAATGGTTCAGAATCTGATTTCCTTTCTCGAACCTGAGTTCTAAATTCAGAGTGACACGTACATGGGAGAGAGAGGAATAATTAATTATAGAATCAACTAGACCAAGTCCTGTATTTTACCAAAGAGGAAACCAAAGCCCAGAAAGCCAATGACACATGTTCGCGATTACACGCCATGTTCTAGCACAGGGAGGGCTAGAACAAGATTCCTAACTCTCATGTCATTGTCCTTCCCACCAGGCCACACTGCTTTGCAGCACGGGGATCGGTAGAGTCAAGGAAGGTTAAGGAAGTCAGAAAGGGCATGTGAAGGGAACAACACGAAGAAGGGCCAGTGATCCCCGTAATAGGCTCATGCCAGTCAGAGCTAGAGGGCTTCTCTGCTGAGACACCATTTGCGAGGACCCCATGTCACAGCGATGCAGGAAAAACAAGGTGGCAACATTCACTGATATTTGGCAGTAGCTCTCTGTAGGCCCAGGTAGTGAATTTCATGTTCCCTCAAATTTTGTTGTGTTTCTACTCCACTGATCCAGATAAAGTGTTCGGATTTCGTTACACAGTTTGCTCCCCTGATTTTCGTACCCTCTTTTTTATTCCTTAATCAAAAGGCTAAACGCTTTCTCTGGTTCTAGTTTCTGCCATGCTGCTTCAGCAATATTCCTAGTTCCTGCTTTGCTGTGACCATGTTGGACCTGAGATATTAAGTGTGGCTTTCGTATCAAGTTCACAGCTGACCTTGACCTTGACTAATTCAGGGAGTACAGTACTGCTGTAGAAGGAAAATTCAGAGTTTACTTTTGTTACTGGTTAAGAAATCTACTTCCAAAACCAACTTGAATGTAGACTTGAAAAACCACAGACTCTTGGAGCTGGACATTTCTTTAGAACTCATCCCATGGGCTGAGAGAATTTTCTGTTGTCTCAAACACCTGAAAATAAGGGCCATCAATTTTTATTAAATTTTCCTGGAAAGAAGGTGATACAATTAACATAGAAAATAAGTGGAAGGATTGTTTTTTCCTTCCAGCATATAGCTGCTACTTTGAGGGAACGTCTCAGGGCTGAAGAGCTAAGTGAGAATCTGATGGCAACCAAATTCTAGAAAGTTTGAAAAAAGCAATCTGTTTTGACTGAAGCGTGCACCCGTAAGAGAGCAAAGCAGATTTCTGAATTCGCTATGAGGCTCATGTTATTTGCTTGGCAAGGTGTTAAGACACATTTTAGAATCTTGCGTAGACTGCCAATGCAGGGATGTGGTGAATATCACATGTGGTGCTCTCACAAGTACCTTTACTTTGAATATAGATAGATAGATAGATAGATAGATAGATAGATAGATAGATAGATAGATAACCAAAATATCAGGAGTCAGCATCTCTAAGTTTGAATTGTAAAACATTGGTATTATTAAAAAGTCAAATAAATTTATCCAAAATCTAGACTCTTGACTCTCAGCTCTTAGATCTGAAGGTATTCTCTTAAGGAAAACATTCAGATGCCTAAGCTATTAGATTCTGTCTTGGTAAGAATGATGCCTTTTTGTAGAGAAAAATCATAAAATGTAAAGGTAATTTCTTTTTATCCATTTAGTGATGTGAATAGTTCTGGTGAAAATGAGAGCGTTTCACTTCTGGCAGCCTTGGCTTCCAGCAGAGGTATGCAGCCGGCCACTTGTCCTCAGGGCAGACGCCCAATGGCAGAGGACCCCCAAGGAGTCAGTGAGCCATGGACAGCAGTCAGCAGCCAGCATTTGCTCAAGTGGAAAATGGAGAAGAAGCAATCGCCCAGAAACCCGGGTTCTCTGCTAAGTATCAAGAAGGCAGGTTTGAGAGAAGTAGAACTTGGTTAAGTGGCCATGACATAAAACTAAATTTTGAAAGCTATGGGTGTGGAGTAAAAGAGACATCTGACTATCTCGAAGGGCCCAAATGTCTTTTTTCTTGCAAATCTGGTTTGGTCTATCCTATTCTATTTCTTCTGCGACCACCTGGAGTCAAGATCTCATTCTTAGCCATTGTAATAACTGGCTAAGTGGTCTTGAGTCTCTCTCTCATCCAATCCAGACTCCATACTGCTGCTGGGCTTGCTTTAATTTAAAAAAGGCAAAAAAAAAAAAAAAAGCTTTGTGGAAAATTGGAGGCAGTCAGGATGTCAAATAGCAGGAAAATAATTGGAAGAACTTTGGTTCATCCATGTGAAGTAGTATTTATTGTGTAGCCATTGAAGGCTAGGCTTTGGAAGAGCTCTTCATGACCTGGGGAATGGTCATGGTAGGGCACTGGGTGACAGAAATGGTGTGGCCTATGTGATCTCAATCAGATTACCTGGATTTGTGTATAAACTTAGCTGTGCCTGTCACATTTGGAAAGGTGAGAAGCCACTGTCTATTACCAGAAAGAAAATCTTAGTATAGACCAAATTTTCTCAGCTGCAGTCTTGTGAGAGAATTAAACCCTAGGGCATCCATTGTATGTAATAAATGAATTTCTCTCCAATCTCTCTAGAATGAAATTAGTTATGTACCATCTTTAGGAGAATTGAGAAAATGATCACTTGAATCACTTTTCTAAGTTGTGTGATTTAGAAGAAGATCCCAGGGAATTCCCTGGCGGTCCAGTGGTTTGATCCCTGGTCAGGGAACTAAGATCACGCATGCCATGCGGCTCGGCTAAAAATAAAAATAAAAATAAATTAGAAGAAGATCCCAGATCGTCATACATATGCACAGAGTCTAGACGATGGGGCCAAACAGTGTTTCACTTTTGCTATCAAGTCAACTATCATCAGAGTCATCCTCAGGCAGGCATCAGAGTCCCCCTTCCTTGTTCTCTCACCCAAGGTCTTCAATGCCGTGATGCCCTCCTTGGGTCTTGTATTCCTCGGCCCAACTTCCGAGTTCCAACGAACTCCCCAACTCCAGTTCGTTGTTCCCAAGTGCCAGTTGACTGTGAATTCAGGTCCTGGAGTGAGGTGGCAGAAACTGGACCAAACACTGGGAAGAAAATATCAAAGGAAACAAAATTCCATAAGGTGGATAGAAGCCAGGGGGATGTTCAAGGCATTAGAAATGGCGAGTAAGGGAGTCATTTATTCAACATATATTTACTAAGAATCTACTAGTGGCAGGCAGGTACTGAGCTGGGCACTGAAGATACAGTGATGAGTAAGATAGATGCTATCTTACGCTTGTTGACAAGGAATTTACACACTAGGCAGGCTAAACATTAGGAGAAATGACGAGGTTTTACAAATTCCAGAGGAAAAGCACATTTATCCAAAACTTTGCAGGCAGGCAAAAGAAAATAATAAATGAGTTGGGACCAGATTGCCCAATGGACGCCTGCTGATCCAGGCAGCTCTCACTGACATAGTGACCAAAAAGACTATATGGGACACAATCTCCTCGAGGAGGAGGTGGGAAACCCCTCCACTGGCACACATTGGCCTCTGTAACGAGCAGCAGCGCCAGGGTGGGCACGTCAACTGTATGCCACTGGGAACTCAGCAGGTCCAGCCACTTCTGGGCTAGGTGTGCTTGGCCTGTTAAGGCTGCACAGGAAGCTGCTTTTTGTATCTTGTATCACATCCCCTTGGCCCTATCTGACTTCAGCTACAGTCGCCACCGAGGGGCCTTGAGCTCCAGGGCATCTTAGCTTCTCTAAAGCTTTTACCAAAGCTTAGTGAACTTGGCTCAGCTCATAAAGCATCCAGAAATTCAGAGGAGGTAAAGCCCCAGGGGCATCCACCAACCAGTGGGAGACTGAAGTCCAAGGAGAAACGATCTTACCTGTTATCCTCTGGAGGGATAATGCTGGGGCTCAGTTTATATGATTGATTCATCAGTGGTTCCCAGTGAAAATGAGTCCAAGGTGGTAACCAGCTCATGGCACCCTTTCTTTAGCTTTTTCTCCTTCTCTGTCCCACTCTCCTCACCCCCTCACTCTTGTTCCTGGGCTCACCTTCCAAATAAATTACCTGCAAACAAATCCTTGTCTCAAGCTCTGCCACTGGGGGAACTGGAACAAGGACAGCTGTCATATACCCTTCTGTAGCACTACCCTAGCCCAGAAGAAAGAGGCACTGCAGACCAAGTCCTGAACTGGGCTCTGCCTTGCCTACTATGTCATACGTACATATGGCCACGACTTGTGTTATTTGTCCCCAGGCTCACATCCTTCTTCTCCAAGTGTTTGCTCATCTTCCCAGGCATACCTGTGGCTTTCCACATCTGCTTTTGAAGCCCTACCCCAGAACCACATGTCTGGCTGGACTACTTTGAACGGGATTCCTTCTGGCTTCCTCAGGCCTTGAGATCTTCCTTCTTGGGTCCCTTACACTCCTGCATGCTGGCACAGTCTCATCCAGCTCATGTCAGCTGGCCACTTGGAATGGTCTCTTCTGGGTGGGTGCAATATATCTCTTGGTGATAATGGCTTCTGAGATCTGCCCCCTCCCAGCCCTCAGGGCTATAAGACCCCAAATCTGGAATCTACCAAGCACCTCTTAATGTCCTGGACAGGAATGGATGGATCAGGAGTTCACACTGAGGGGAGAGAGCCAGGGCACAGCCTGAGGCAAGGGACATCATGCAGAGAGGACATTCACTGTTGGCAATAAGCAGTGCCCCTTGCACTGTCCCATTATGGAACTTCCCAAGGGACTTGATCTAGGTTTCTAAGGAAAAATGGAGAGACTGGTGGAGGTGGTGGTCCTCTGCCTTGAGGGCTTCAGGAAGAGCCTGGGGGTAGGGATGCTGGGCTCTGCCTTGTGCCCCTGAACAAAGACACCTTGGGGAGGGATGGGCCCTCTCCCCACCTTTCAGGTGAAGATGCAGCACAGCATGGATAGGAAAGCAAGAACCTAGGGGCCAGGAGGAGTACCTGGGGCTTGGCTTGGCAAGTGTCAGCATGCAAGCCATGAGAAGATGGAGAGTGAAAGATAGCAAGGAGAAGGAAACTCACAGGGTGCAAGTAGGGTCTCCAAGGACCCTCAGACTGTCAGGGAGGGAAAGAAGTAGTTCTAGGATTCCAGTGAATCTTGAGGGTCTGGAGTGTGACCGTTATCCCTCACCATAATGAACCTTGTTTCTTCCTTTGGGGTGCATAACCCAATGCAAGTTACGTGTGGAACAAATCCTCAAATCGAGGATGGTCTTCCCATTTTCTTCCTTCTATTTATTCAGGGCCCACTTCTCCCCAAGGATGAAGAGGAATGACATCTGCTTTGCCCTCTCCCTTTCTCCCAGAGGCGCTTACTTTTGAGCAAAACTTTATGTTCCTTATAGCAGGTGGGATCCTTCTATTTGCGTGGTAGTTGAGTGAGACTGTTTCCGTGCATTGAAAATCAGAAAGCAGACAGGCTGGCTCCAGGAGAGGGGAATGAGAGGACTGTGGCCCTACCCGCACTGAGCTAGAATGGACATTACTAGGATCCAGGTGCACAGAAGCCCACTCTCTTTCTCCCTGCTCCAGGCTACACCAGCTGGCACTCAGGGCCCCATTACCTCGAAAAAGTCAAACCATCACCTATTCTGCTTATAGAGTGAGTGGCATTGTCCCTGTCATGGGACTACAATTTGCTTTTTCACGTGGACAATCAGCTCTTTGCCCATGAGGTGAAGAATTAGTCTCAATTTCATTGGCCTTTGAGTCTTCTTCCCTCCAAAAGTTAATAGGTTGTCTATCTTTGGTTTTCACAATAATTCAAAGTAGAGACATTCATTCATTTCACATCTTACAAATCAAGCATTCCTGACTCTGAAATGGTTTTCTGGATTCAGTGTCTCAGAACCATAATAATTGAGTTGGCAATACGAAAAGTCATTTACAACGAAAGTATGATGAGGCTCCTCTTCATTTGATACTAGAAATGTCTTCCATAAATCCCTCTTATTAAAACAATGAGTCTTTCATAATATCTATGCAATTTTCAAATGAGATGGTCATAAAATTGCTATAAAATATTAAAAGTCTGTTCTCTGTTGATGATAATGGTGCAAATATTGATGTATGCCCACTAAGATACAACAAGCACATGCTTATCAAAAAAGATTGATGGTGATATTTTTTTCTTTTCCATTATAGTTTATTACAAGATATTAAGTATAGTTCCCAGTACTCTACAGTAGGACCTTGTTGTTTATCTATTTTATATTTAGTTATTTGTATCTGCTAATCCCCAACTCCTAATTTATTCCTCCCCTACCCCACTTACCCCTTTGGTAATCATAAGTTTGTTTTCTATCTCTGTGAGTCTGTTTCTGTTTTGTAAATAAGTTCATTTGTATCATTTTTTAGATTCTACTTGTAAGTGATATCATATGATATTTGTCTTTCTCTGTCTGACTTACTTAGTAGGAGAATCTCTAGGTCCAGATGGATGGTGATATTGAACTGTTTCTTCATACCATACATCAACAAGATGATATGCTTTTAATTCATTTTTTCTTAGTCTTTTCTAGTTAGAAGAGACATCTTCCATGTTTATGAGTGTAATATTCATACATCTTCACATATTTTATCGCTATAGATTTTTATTGAGATATAATTCACATACCATACAATTCACCTATCTAACGTGTATAATTCAGTGGTTTTCAGTGCATTCTCGGAGTTGTGTAACCATTCTTGTGATCAATTTTAGAACAATTGTGTCATCCCCAAAGAAACCCCATTCTCATTACAATTTCCATTTCCCCTCAATATATTCCTCTTGCCACCCTAACCAAATACTAATTCACTTTCTATTTCTAAAGACTTGTCTATTCTAGACATTTCATATAAATGGAATCATACAATATGTGGGTGTTTGTGAATGAATTTCTTTCCCTTAGCATAATGTTTTCAAGGTTCATACATGTTGTGGTATGTAACAGTACTTCTTTCTTTATGGCTGAATAAACATCTTCACGTTTTTTACGTTCTAAGGTTCCATCTAATACATTTTCACGACCGTTCACTTACTCACTTATACATTCATTCCTCAACAAACATACGCATGCAAGGCATCACGTGGGTGCTTTAGGGAATAAAGATGGAACAACATGATTCTTAATGCTCAAAAGCTCACAATTGTTAGTGATGGTAGGGATGTGAAAAGAGCTCATCAAAATGGCGCCCAGAAGAGAATAAATGTGAAATAAAACTGTGATCACTCTGCTATGAGAGTGAAGAGAGAGGAGCAGTTACTTCTAGCTTCGGTACTGAGAGAGCTTCATAAAAAAACCAGTAACTCACCCTGATCAACGGAAATCACCACTGCAAGCAGCTACCCAAGCCTCCCCTGACACAGGAAGCCATCTTTTCAAAGAATGATCCAATTTCCTCCTTAAAGATGAACTTGATAGTGGCCTCTGTTGTCATTTGATAGGGGAGAAGTAATCAAATTTCTGCCACAACAGAGCAGAAAATGAGAGGATTTATGTGGATATACTTTACAAAGCTCACAGTAACTTACAACTCTAAGGTATTTATTATGATTACTCTTATTTTTAAGAACCCCTGCATCATGAATATAAATGACTATGAAGGGACCACTTGGTGACTCTGGGGCACTTGTAGACCTGAGCTTTCTCACTTCCTCGCTGGGTTCTCTGAAATTATCACCACTGTGGCTTCCATGTAGCCCTTGGCTCTGGGGATCTTGCTCTGAGCAGAGCTGCCTCACTGCCAGGCCTCTGGGAAGGGATAGTCCCTAACTCAGCCCAGTCACCACTTCTCTTCCTCCGTTTCAGATTCATCCCCAAATAAGCGCCTAGTCAGCACATATAAGAAAGTTGATGCATTTTGGGGAGATGCTAGGAAGAGTTGCTCACTGGCTAGAATGATTAGGAGGGAATGGAATTAGGTCTGGAGTTGCAGTATGAAAAAACTTGATCTAGCAATAGCTGTTGTCCCTTCCTCAGGCAGACAAGAGTCACCGACTGTTTTTTTCTTTTCTAACATCTTTATTGGAGTATAATTGCTTTACAATGGTGTGTTAGTTTCTGCTTTATAACAAAGTGAATCAGCTATACATATACATACATCCCCATATCTCTTCCCTCTTGCGTCTCCCTCCCACCCTCCCTATCCCACTCGACTGGTGTTTTAAAATGTTCCTTGCAGCAACTTGGATGGACCTAGAGAATGTCATACTAAGTGAAGTAAGCCAGACAGAGAAAAACAAATATCATATGACATCACTTATATGTGGAATCTAAAATAAAAATGATACCAGTGAACTTATATACAAAACAGAAATAGACTCACAGACATGGAAAACAAACTTATGGTTACCAAAGGGGAAAGGGGGGAAGGGATAAATTAGGAGTTTGGGATTAATATCTACACATTACTATATATAAAATAAACAACAAGGACCAACTGTATAGCACAGGGAATTATACTCAAATTTTGTAATAACTTATAAGGGAAAAGAATTTGAAAAAGAATATATATATGTATAACTGAATCGCTTTGTTGTACACTTGAAACTAATTCAATATTGTAAATCAACTGTACTTCTATTTTTTTTAATTATAAGAAAAAAACCATTCCCACAAATTCTTGGACACTACAGCTACAAAGGTGAACTCTATCACCTCCACTTGAATGTGAGCTGGCCTATGGTGACTCACTTCCAATGGATAGAAAGTGGAGGAAGTGACATTGAGTGACTGTTGATGCCGGGTCATAAAAGGTAATACAACTTCTGCCAGGCTCTTGCTCTCTTGAGACACTTGCCTTGGGATCCCAGACCCATCACATAAGAAGTCTGGCTGCCGCAGGCCTCCATGTTAGAGAGACCACATAGAGATTGAGAGAGATGCCCAAGGAGCAACAGCTGTCTCAGCCCACAGCTGTGTGAGTCTCCCCAGTATCAACCTCCAGACGTGTGAGTGGGTGAGCTTCGGATGGATCCGGTCCCCAGCCTTTGAGCTGCCCTTGCTAATGCCAAGTGGAGCTAGCCTTTGAGTCACCTCAGCTGACACGGAGCAGAACAGTGACAAGCTGTCCCTGCTGAGCCCTGCTCAGGTTGCAGATTTGTAAGCAAAATAAATGTTGCTGTTTTAAACTACTAAGTTTTGGGGTGATTTATTACACAGCTGAGGAACTGGAATACCTACTTAATTTTGTCATAGAATCTGTTTTATTTTCCCCTGAATCCACCAATCTGACTTGTTTAGCCGGGTGTAAACAGAGCCAGACTTGTTGTTTTTGGATATGAAGTTTTCAGAGTGGGTCTTCATATCTGGGGCATGTAGGCCATAATATTTTAATCAACTCTCATTTAGTAGCAGTGAAGTAGGCTGATTTTTTCCCCCTCTTTTTATTATCTATGGGAAAAGCAAGATCTGTGTGTTTGAATTCAGATCTTTTCTCAATTCCATGTCAGTTTTGCTTGTTGCAAGCTTTCTTTTCCCACAAGGAAATGTTTTCATCCATTTCCTGAATTTAGCACTGCCCACTGCTCATTTTGAAATCACAGCATTTAATAGTGATTCATTTACAGAAAAAGTCATCTGTATATAAGTTTCTCTCTCTGTGACAGTGTACATTTTAATGCTATTTTTTCCTGCATATTCATTTGCTGATTTAAGGCGAGGAGGGGTCCATGTTTTTGACTTCTTGTAAATGGCCTAAAATAGTGGAGTGAGGACTCACAGACAAATGGTTATTTAAAAATGGAAAGAAGAGAATGTAATCTAGAAAAGAGATAATATGAAGAAAAGAAGTCAAAAAATACCTCAGTTCTTATAAAATATACTTTTGGTAACTCAACCACCTAGTATACTTCTGTGAACCGAGACAAGCAAACCTGGGGAAGAAAATGACCAGTGTGTAGAAATACCTTGGATGAGTGTTAAAGAACTCTCATAACTTATTCATGGATGAGTTCCCCAGCTTTCTCTCAGAGCCTATTTCTTCACAGAGCAGTAAATTCTAGCTTCTGAATTTGCAAATATTTTATACAATATTGTAACATTTTTGGTCATCTGATTTTCCAAGCCATGGTAGATTAGAATTAGCAAATAAGCAAGGGAGGAGGTGCTTAAGGGGAAAAGACGCTAGAGATAGGCACAGGGACAGCAGTGGGGAATAACATCTGAGAACATGAGAACAAAAACTAAGAAATGACCTCAGAAATCAACACGTGTTAGTCTGGTGCCCATGGCATAGGGGCAAATAAGCTCTACAGTCCTCAATGGTCCAGGAGAACATCATTGATATCCAATCATTGATATCCAATCATTGATAACCTTTACTTGGTGACAAGTAAGGGTTAAGTTTTGTTCAGGACACTCTTTTTATAAAAGCAGGAAAAAAATTGCTTCCACCATATTATGAAGAGCCTATAGAAAATGATCTAGAAGAACATGCTTTAGCACTTAAAGTGATAATGTTCAGTTACCTAGAAAAATCACTTATGTGGAAACATTTTCTCATATATTGTTAAATCAGGACTTGCTGTGTTATGAATATTCATCTGAAATGACTGTGGAAATCATGTTGATTAGTATGAGGTCTCAAAGATTAGATTTTTGTCTCTAATGAGACTGTAGGGTTATCTGTTCGTTCCTTTTGCCCAGCGCCCTCTTTTCTTCTGATGCAAGACTTTGCTTTCTTCTGGGAGTTGTTCATTTAACCCTACAGTCAAAGGGGAATTGTCATCTTCTGACAGACCCCACCTCCTCGGCCACAGTGATTGGCTAGAGGTGGCACCTGACTAAACAGGCCTGATCCCTGGCCACAGTGATGGGACTCAGGGATGAGCTTGTGACCTAAGACAGACCTGTGTCCTCCAGGAGTTTTTATTTAGAACAAAAGAAAGAGGCCACTTTCCCATTAGGTGGTGAAATTGAATGGATGTGAGCCCGGAAGCTGCCAGGGCCTTGGTCTCAGCCTCTGGGCAGGAGCTCGTCTGAGAGAACGTCACAGATGTAGAGAGAAGCGTAGAGGACAGATGCCGAGACAGCACACTGTTTTTGAAGAACTTTCCAACCGATGAGGTCCCTGGAGCTGTCCTGATTTTGCCTCTGAGATTCTTGTTTGTTTAGCAAAAATCGCTTGATTCTAGGAGCTACACAGCGCAGTGTCCTTTCAACAAATCCTCCTTGGCATCAGCGTTTTCAGTTGGCTTTCTGTCATCTGCAGCTAAGACTCCTGCCAAGCACAGGGAACTCTGGAAATCTCTGAGGCCCCTCTGAGCTGCCCACTGCAGTACTGAGGGTCTGACGTGGATAACAAGAGAAGAAAAATGAGAAGCAGCCCCTGTTTGTGTAACTAATCAGGAGCTGGTATCTCTCAAGCCACGTGATTGAAAGGAAGAGCTGCTGCCTAACCGAAGGAGGAAAAGACCGCCAAGGCTGTAACAGGAGTCCATGGAGCAATCTGCCTTATCAGATTTCCCCTTTCTGAGCAATTCAATCCGAACACTCAGCCTTACTCTCCCGCCCCGCCCCCTTAGGCCTGGAGAGCGCATTGGCCCGCATGCGCCATCCCAGCTCAGGGAAGACAGCGTGGAGGGCAGCTCTCTGAGGACCCTTCCAGTTCTAACTTTCTGAATCGGTGCAGGCTACTGAAATCTCTCCTGTTGTCCGCCACTGGCTTTCTCAGGACCAGGAGAGAGGAAAATGGTCCTTATTGCTAAAGGCCTGCCTCCACGAGGACAAGTTCATAAACAATGTAGAGAACAATAATGATAGCTAACACTTAGGGAGTGCCAGGCACTGTTTTAAGTGATTGACATGTATTATTTCATTTAAACCTGGCAACTCAATGAGGTAGTATATACTAATATAATTCCCATATTAGAGATGGGCAGACTGAGGCTTAGCAAAATTAAGAATCTTGCAGTAGGTGACGCTTTGAGTATAGTAGAGCCAGGTTTTAAACGCAGGTAGTCGGAATCCAGAACTTTCTCTCCTAAACACTATGCTCCATTGCCTTCTAGACACGGGGCGCTGGCTGGGGCACGCAGGTGACATGCTCCATCTGTTCAGGTCGTCATATGAGTGTTGTCCCTATAAGTGGATGAGGCAGATTTGGGGAGGTGGGGTCTACCACTCTGCACTCTGTGCGAAGTTCCCAACATTTTTCTGTGTTCAAGTCAGGCCTGTTAACCTAGTCTTATGTCCCTCATACACCACTGGTGCCCTTAACCTCAAGAATGGCTAACTCTGGGTGGAAACCGTGAGCTGCAACCACTCTATGGACAATAATAAAAACAGAAACAATAATGGCAGCTAACACTTATATAACTCTATGTGAAGTATTTTACATATACTAATTGATTGATGCCTCACAACAACCCTATGGGGTAGGTACTGTTATTATCTCCATTTTGCAGAGGAAGAAGCTAATGAACAGAAACGTTAAATGACTTACCCCAGTTTATCCAGGCAGTAATTAGTGAAGCTTGAGATTCAAACTTAGGCATTCTGGTTTCATAGTCTACTGTTCCAGCTTCCAAGTCATACTGCCTCCAGATGTATCTGTCTGTCTGTTCATCTATCCATCTATCTATCAAATATCTGTCTATCTAACATACGCACAAACTACTGGATTTGGTTTGCTAATTTTCTTTTTGTAGTTCAGGGTTTGTATACCAGTCTTTGTAAGAGTGATTGACCTATACTTTTCCTATACTCTCTTTTTTGTTATTGGTATCAAGGTTGTATTAGCTTCATAAAATGAGCTGGGTAGCTTTCTCAAACTTGCTAATTGTATTGTCCAAGTCTTCTATATTCTTACTAGTGTTTTATAGTCTTAACTTATTAATTTCTAATAGGCCTGTTAAAATCCTCCATTAGAATTGTGTTTTACATATTTCAAAATAATATCAATATAAAAAAGAATGTAAAGCAAACTCCAAAATTAAAAATAAAGAGGAACAGATGAACCTAAGGGTATACCAAATCAGTAGCATTACCCATAGAGAAAAGAATTATTTTAAGTGACTTGAGCACAATACTCTGTACATTCTTGGTGGAACATATTAGGAAGACACAAAAGACTGCAAACACATCTTAACCTTCCTCAGTCATTTTATTTTCAGAAGTAATATTGACATTGCAATTTTGCAACTATATATTATATTATAGGGTAAAGCAAAATATGTAACTATGTCCATGGTATTAAGAATCAAGACTTTCAGTTAAGAAAATAGAGAATCAAATATAAAAATCAAAGGTGTTAAGAAAACACTTGAAGTCCAGTTTGAATTAAAAACATAATCATGGGGCTTCCCTGGTGGCGCAGTGGTTGACAGTCCGCCTGCCGAGGCAGGGGACACGGGTTTGTGCCCCGGTCCAGGAGGATCCCACATACCGCGCGCGGAGTGGCTAGGCCCGTGAGCCATGGCCGCTGAGCCTGCGCGTCCAGAGCCTGTGCTCCGCAACGGCAGAGGCCACAACAGTGAGAAGCCCGTGCAGCACAACGAAGAGTAGCTCCCGCTTGCCGCAACTAGAGAAAGCCCGTGAGCAGCAACAAAGACCCAATGCAGCCAAAACTAAATAAATTAATTTAAAAAAACAAAAACAAAAACAAAAAAACCAAAAAAAAACCCCATAATCATGGAATGCTATTATTACAAAATATAATTCCTACATGTTTACACCAGGGTTGGCAAACTTTTTCTGTAAATGGCTGGATAGTAAATAGTTTAGGCTTTGCAGGTCATATTGTCTCTGTTGCAACTATTCCACTCCGCCCTTCGTGCATGAAAGCAGCCACAGACGATGTGTAAACGAATGAGTGTGACTGTGTTCCAATAAAACTTTACTTACAAAACCTGGCAGTGGGGCTTCCCTGGTGGTTCGGTGGTTAAGAATCCGCCTGCCAATGCAGGGGACATGGGTTCGAGCCCTGGTCCGGGAAGATCCCACATGCCACAGAGCAACTAAGCCCGTGCGCCACATCTACTGAGCCTGTGCTCTAGAGTCCGCGAGCCACGGCTACTGAAGCCCGCGCACCTAGAGCCTGTGCTCCACAACAAGAGAAGCCACAGCAATGAGAAGCCCGTGCACCACAACGAAGAGTAGCTCCCGCTTGCCGCAACTAGAGAAAGCCCGTGCGGAGCAACAAAGACCCAATGCAGCCGAAACTAAATAAATTAATTTAAAAATAAATAAATAAATAAAATAAAAATAAAAAAACCGACAGTGGTTTAAGGGCCACAGTTTGTTATGTTTTCTGACCCCTGATCTAGACTCCATGCCTGTGTCCCCAACAGCAGTGAGAATATTTAGCACGTACATCTTGGTTTCTGAATTCCATTTCCCACTAAAAGGAATCAAGCCTTCTTGGAGAGATAGCTGATTCCAGGTCTAAGGTGGGAAAAGTTTAAGATAAGCCTGGGTTGCCTTGTGTCTGAAAACAAAATAAAAACAAAAAACCTCTAAGATTAATGGAGTCATTTCAAAAGGATATTAGCATAATACTGAAGGGGTTCCCACTGGCCAATTTGACTGAGCAATTTGAGCATCAAATAATGATAATGATTGGGAAGTGGAGATACTGAATAATATCCTCCAAAATGGAAAGGAACTTTGAAACTGAAAAAGGAAGCAGGCTACTCCATAAAGTGCAATTGTGAAGTTTATTGTGGGTAACTTACATACAGGCAGGACTGGGCGGATGACGATCCAGAGGCATTTGGAGCTGCACTCCACACTGATGAAAGGGGTACAGGGGAATTTAAAAGGGCCAAAGCTAAGAACAGAATCGAACTACTAGAGAGAAGCACATCTGCATGGATGGGAACTGGGGGGGTGGGGGGATGGTTCCTCCCCCCGGGGGGGGGTCTCATGACCATTAACCATCTGTTTCAGCAAAAGGCACTCTTCCACTTTTCAGTTCAGATGAAGGTGTAAAAGGTGATAGGGAACTTATCTGGCCTGAATGCACTCCTCATGAATAAGCGCAGTTATGTGGAACGGGGTGGGGGTAGGACTGCAGACCTAAGATGGAGCTGACAAAATGGAGTCAGTGTGGCTCAGCCACACATTAATAATGATGATGATGGTAACAATAATAAATATAATTGATTGTTGGGAATTCCTTGGCGGTCCAGTGGTTAAGACTGTGTGCTTTCACTGCCAAGGGCCTAGGTTTGATCCTTGGTCGAGGAACTAAGATCCCACAAGTTGTGTGGCGTGGCCAAAAAATTTTTAAAAATAAAATAAAATAAAAAATAAAGAAATATAATTGTAAATAAATAAATAAAACGAATAAAATTCATAAGTTTTTTTAATGTTTATTTTATTTTAATTTATTTTTGGCTGCGTTGCGTCTTCGTTGCTGTGCGCAGGCTTTCTGTAGTTGTAGCGAGTGGGGGCTACTTTTCGTTGCGGTGCGTGGGCTTCTCATTGCGGTGGCTTCTTTTCTTGTTGAGCACGGGCTCTAGGCGCACGAGCTTCAGTAGTTGTGGCTCACGGGCTCTAGAATGCAGGCTCAGTAGTTGTGGCACGGGCTTAGTTGCTCCGCGGCATGTGAGATCTTCCCAGACCAGGGCTCCAACACGTGTCCCCTGCATTGGCAGGTGGATTCTTAACCACCGCGCCACCAGGGAAGCCCAATTCATAAGTTTATATTGATAATGAAAAAGAAGAGAAGAAAGGGAAAGAAAAACTCTCATTTGCCAATATTGATGATTTTTACATCAACTTTTTCTCTGGAGATTTGTAATTAGAAAAAATTAAGTATTTCTCCTGTTCTAATTGAAGAGAGAAGCCCCTTCTTTACAGAAAATTACAACTGATAACTGTAAAGGATGATCAAATTAGAAAATCACCATTGTACAAACCCTAGTGACACAACTGATTCAGGAAGGGATTATCAATGGATGGCAAAACCATTAGGTGTCAGGCTGTTGGTGAACAGGATGGTTGCATGGTGCCAACTTGTCACCTCAGAGATAATTTGCTGCTTATAAAGGAAAAAGCATACCTTTGGGATGGACAAATCTGGTGGTTGTCACTTTAAGTCAGGAATCAAACTTAACGACAGTAAGAGTGTGACAGTCTGACATTTTGTACTCCTAGTATGATACAATATGAGATAAATAGCATAATCTGTGACATACTGTTGTCTTCCAACCTTTACATGGAATACAGGGGCTAGAAGAACAAGTTAAATGATACTGCACGGAAATCGTCAAATCCTGAATGATGGAAGACATTCTACAGGACTACAAATTGATCTTGCCTCTTCAAAGTCATTGAAATGCAAATTAAAAAGATGTGGATTGGGCTTCCCTGGTGGCGCAGTGGTTGAGAGTCCACCTGCCGATGCAGGGGACACGGGTTCGTGCCCCGATACGGGAAGATCCCACATGCCGCGGAGCGGCTGGGCCCGTGAGCCATGGCTGCTGAGCCTGCACGTCCGGAGCTTGTGCTCCGCAAAGGGAGAGGCCACAGCAGTGAGAGGCCCGCGTACCGCAAAAAAACACAAACACAAAAACAAAAAAAAGACGTGGAGATAGTCTAGGTTAAAGGACACAAAAAAGAAATTACGGCAAATACATTTCATAAACTTTGGATCTTTTTTTTGAAATAAAAGTAGTTATATAAAACATATTTGGACAATTGGGGAACTTTGAATATGGACTACATAGTAGATATTTTAAGGAAATGTTATTACTTTTCTTAGGTATGATAATGGCATTGTGGTGATATAAGAAAATGTACTTATTCTTGGGAGATGCATGTTCAAATATTCAGGTGTGATATCATGATACTTGCATGTAGATAGAAAAGGTAATATGGCAAAATTTTAACTCTTGAATCTAGTTGGTAGATATATATGTGTACATTATACTGTTCTTTCCACTTTTTTGTATGTTTGCAAATTTCTAAAGTAAAAATTTTGGGAGAAATTTTTCTCTGTGTAGGAATATCTCTTGCCTTCAAATTTAGGCCAATTATTCTGCAAACAAACCAGCTTTTAATTTAAACAGGCAGAATCCCAAGAATGGCTCCTTCAAGATTCTATGCCCTAATCCCAGATCCTGTGAATACGGTAAGATCACTTCCCTAATTATGTTATGTTACATAGCACAGTTGGCCCTAAAATAGGGAAATTATCTGAATGAGCCTAATCTAATCACGTGAGTCTCTTTAAACAGTTTTTTTCTGGTTGGTGGCAAAAGAGGAAATCAGAGAGACCCCAAGCACAAGAAGAACTTGATGCACTAATGCTGTTTTTGAAGATGGCCGAAAGAAAGCCGCAAGCCAAGAAATGTGGATAGTCCTAGGTGACAGCCAGCAGTCCTATAACTGCAAGAAACTGAATTCCACCAACAAATATCAGTGGTCTTCGAAGAGAAATATTCTTCAGAGCCTCCAGAGAGAAATGCCACCTGGCGACCACCTTAATTTCAGCCTTATGAAACCTAGAACAGAGAAAATATCTGAGATTGCCTAGACTTCTGACATACAGAATGGTGAGCAAATAAATGGTCTTGTTTTAAGCCACTAGGTTTGCGGTAATTTGGTATGGCAGCAATAGAAAACTAGTATAGTATCTTAGGAAGATCCAGGTGCTGGAAGGAAAATGTGCAGGGAGGTTAGAGTTTGGGTGCATTAACTTGTTGAATTCTGTAAAGTACAAAATGAAGATATGGGTTGCTTTGCTCTGCTGTTGCAAAATGCTCCTTATATTTCTGGATTATATAAAATTTATTCTCTGTTCCTTATTTCTTTGTATCTTCTAAATGTGCCTGCCTGTTAAGGTGTTTTCAGTTTTATTTTTCCAGAACAGAAAAGTAGATAGCTACTTTAAAATTTCATAAAAAATAAATATTTGACAGATTTTCTTTCATGGGCAGTTAGGTAAAAAGCAGATTTGGAGGAATGACATCTATGGGAATCGTGGAGTAAGGACATCCGAACATCCACTCCTCCATGAGAACAATGAGAATACTGATAAAAACTAGCAAAATCAACTTTTTTAGAACTCTGAAAGTAACCAAAGACTTGCAACAATTCAAGGAATGTTTATTCAAGAAAAAACAGTGGCGCCTCAGTAATAATAGGGAGCTTTGTGGTACTTTAACTTGCCTCATAACACCTTCCTCTTCCCAGCTCCTCAGAAGTCTTGAAATCCAACAGTGTCACAACAAAAAGAGCTGTGAAAATTAGCAACCTAGCAGCCACTGGGGACAGAAGAAGTTTGGAGCTTCCCACAAGCCCTAGTCCAGAAGAATTGCCATTTTCTGAGTTTTTCTGGCAATTCCCTGGAAACACTCTAATCAAAAGGCAGAGATTAGCAGAATGGATAAGAAAAAATATGATCAACTCTATGGTGTCTACAAGAGATACACATTAGTCTCAAAGACACAAATACATTGAAAGCAAAAGAATGGAAAAATCTATTCCACACAAACAGTAACCAAAAGAAAGCTGAAATGGCTATATTAACATCAAACAAAAATAGACTTTAAGACAAAAAAATAAAAACAGCAGGGAGCACTTCCCAAATCATTCTATGAGTCCAGGATTACTCTGACACCAAAACTAGACAAAGATATCACAAGAAGAGAAAATTACAGACCCAATATCCCCTATGAACATAGATGCAAAAATCCTCAACAAAAAAATACCAGCAAACTGAATCTAGCAGCATACAAAAAAGGATTATGCATCATGACAAAGTGGGATTTAGCCCAGTCTGCTAGGATAGTTCAACATATGAAAACCAATCAAAATTAATGGACTAAAGAACTAAATGTAAGTGCTAAAACTATGAAACTATTAGAGAAAAAACAGACATAAACCTTCATGACCTTAGATTAAACAATGGTTTCTTAGATATGATGTCAAAAGAAAAAGCAAAAAGAGAAAAAATAAATTGAACTTTGCCAAAATTAAAAACTTCTGTGCTTTAACGGACACTATCAAGAAAGTGAAAGACAGCCCACAGAATAGGAAAAATACTTGCAAAGCATATATCTGATAAAAGACTTGTATGAAGAATACATAAAGAGCTCTTCAACCTAAATAATAGAAAAAGACCTAATTAATAAAATGAGAAAGGATTTGAGTAGACATTTTTTCCAAAAAGAGATATACAATGGCCAATAAGCACATGAAAAAATGTTCATTACCATTAGTCATTAGAGAAATGCAAATCAAAATAACAATAAGATACCATTTCACACCTACTGGGATGGCTATAATAAAAAAGACAGATAATAACAAGTGTTGACAAGGATGGGGAAAAATTGGAACCCTCATACATTGCTGGTAAGAATGTAAAGTAGTGAGGCTGCTGTGGAAAAATTTGGTGATTCTTCAAGAAGTTAAACACAGAGTTATTACATGATTCAGCAGTTCCACTCCTAGTTAAATATACAAGAGAAATGAAAACTTAGGTCCATGTAAAAAACTTTGTACATGAATGGCCAGAGCAACATTATTTATAATGGTGAAAAAGTGAAAACAACCCAAAATGTCCATCAACTTATGAATGGATAAACAAAGTGTGGTATATTCATATAATGGATTATTATTTAGCCATGAAAAGGAAGAAGTATTGACACATGCTACAACATGGCTGAACCGTGAACACATTATACTGAGTGAATGAAGCCAGATACAAGCGTTTACATATTGTATGATTCCATTAATATGAAACGTCCAAAATAGGAAAATCCATGGAGAGAGAAAATAGATTAGTGGTTGCCAGAAGCTAGGGAAGGGAGAACAAAGGGTGACTGCTAGTGGCTAAGGGGTCCTGTTGAGGTGATGAAGATGTTCTGAAGTTAGATAGTAGGAATGGTTGCATAAATTTGTGAATATCATAAAAATCACTGCTTTGTAGACTAAAAGGGTGAATTTTATGGTATGCAGGTTATTTCTCAAAAAAAAAAAAACTCTGGAAACTCAATAATAAGAAAACAAAAAATCTAATTAATAAATGGCCTAAGAATTCAAAGAGACACTTCATTAAAGAAGATACATTGATGGCAAATAAGCACATGTAAATAAGCTCAGCGTCATTAGTTATTAGTGAAGTTTAAATAAAATCCACAAAGAAATACCACTGCACTCCTATTATAATAGATAACATTCTTTTTTTTTTTTTTTTTTTTTTTTTTGTGGTACAGGGGCCTCGCACTGTTGTGGCCTCTCCCGTTGCGGAACACAGGCTCCGGATGCACAGGCTCAGCGGCCATGGCTCATGGGCCCAGCCGCTCCACGGCACGTGGGATCTTCCCAGACCAGGGCACGAACCCGCGTCCCTTGCATCAGCAGGCGGACTGTCAACCACTGCGCCACCAGGGAAGCCCCAATAGATAACATTCTTAATGATAATGGCAATGCCAAGAGCTGCTGAGGATGAGGAGCAACCAGAACTCTCGTCTCGTAATTTGCTGGTGGAAATTCAAAATGATACAGCCACTTTGGAAAATGGCTCGTCAGTATCTTGAAAGATTAAACATACACTTCCTATGTGATCCAGCAATCTCACTCCTGGATGTTGACCATAAAGAAAGGAAAGGTTTTTTTTGTTTTTTTTTTTGTTTTTTTTTTGCGGTACGCGGGCCTCTCACTGTTGTGACCTCTCCCGTTGCGGAGCACAGGCTCCGGACGCGCAGGCTCAGCGGCCGTGGCTCACGAGCCCAGCCGCTCTGCGGCATGTGGGATCTTCCCGGACTGGGGCACGAACCCGCGTCCCCTGCATCGGCAGGCGGACTCTCAACCACTGCGCCACCAGGGAAGCCCAAGAAAGGAAATTTTATGTTCACACAAAAACCTGTTCACTAATAAACCTAGGCTTTATTCATAATTGCTAACAACTATAAGCAATCCAAATACCCCTCAATGGATGAATACCTATACAAACTGAGTACATCAATGTCATAGAATATCCTTCATCAAGACTACTGACACATACAAAAACCTGGAGGAATGTATTATGCAAAATGAAGGAATTCAGACACAAAAAGCTACATATTCTATGGTTCTATCTCTATGACTGTCTGGAAAAGGCAAACATATAAGGGCAGTTAACAGGTTAGTAGTTGCCAGTGGCTGGGAGTAAGGGCAGGGGTTGACTACAGTGGGGTCTGAGGGCATCTTTGAGGCAATGAGACTTCTCTATATTTTAGTTACAGTATAATTTCACAGCTGTATGCGTTTATCAAAACTCACAGAACTGTACACCAAAAAGAGTGAATTTTGCTGTATATAAATCATATCTTTAAAATAGAAAAAAAAAGGAATCTAAGTAATACTAAATAAACAAAACAGATTTGGAACAGTGCTTCAGGTTCTGCCTCTTCTTGTCTACCACAGTAGTATCTTTGCAAATCCACTTCACCTAGACACAGAACAGCCTGCGTTATGCGGTAGATAACCTACATCAGATGCTGAGAAAGGCAAAGTTTTTAGAAAACTTTTGCCCATCTTAAAATGACCAGGCAAATACAGACCAGGAGAAAGACCACCCAATAAAGGAAAAACCATGAAAAATCACACCAGTGGTTCTCAAAAAAAGGGTGAAGGAGTGGCTTGGGTAGGACAAGGTAGGCTCAGCAAATCCAAATTACCTGGTGAGACCCACACCCACCACTTTGGCCAGTATCACAGAATCAGAGATAATAGGTAGTGGACAAGAGGGGCAGATAGGTGGCAGCCGCAAGGCAGAAATTGTGTGAGTTAAAATGGTCCTTGGAAAACTGGGATGTTTCACCCATCACATCCCACCCTCCAATCCCTGGGCTAGGTGAGGAGAAAGAGGTTACCTTTTATCTTAGCCTTTATTTTCATAAACAAAGAGATTTTCTTCCAGCCAATGATCAAGACCACAGTTGTCAAGTCTCCCTCAAAGAGGGACAGAAGCCAAGGCTAGCTGTTGCTGGACCAACACAGTGTAGATTCCTTCCCATAGCCTGTGGGGTACCCTTGCTGTGGTGTACTCTTTCTCAGGCCGGAGAGTGCCCATGACCTATATGGTTAAGACTGCTCCATAATCAGGGCCTCACCCTGACTTAGGAGTGAAAGTAAGTGTTTGGGTTTTTTTCTCCCAGTAACATTAGAGAGTATAACATTTTTTATGTCTGTTGGATTCTGAGAACAGCCCACTTCACTTGTGCACAGAAAGAGTACAGGATGCTAATAAAGACTTTATGAAGCAAAACCTGCCCAAGCATCATAGTAAGTATGGAGAATATATATATATTCAGTTGAGTAGAGGAAAATGACCTTCGATATGGAATCCTTATTTATTTATTTTTTTTGCGGTACGCGGGCCTCTCACTGTTGTGGCCTCTCCCGTTGTGGAGCACAGGCTCCGGGCACGCAGGCTCAGCGGCCATGGCTCACGGGCCCAGCCGCTCCGCGGCACGTGGGATCTTCCCGAACCAGGGCATGAACCCGCGTCCCCTGCATCGGCAGGCGGACTCTCAACCACTGCGCCACCAGGGAAGCCCCTTATTTTTTTTTTTAATTCAAGAAGGTTTCTGTTAAAATTACAGTTGAAAATTCATGTTTCACAAAGGAAAATGTTTTCATTTGGTTTGTTTAATTTTTCAACAAGAATTTTAAATTATACAGTCAATCCTTGTTGATTTTAGAGTATAACATAGATAATCAATAATAACCTAGAAATGTTTTTATTTATTAAAGGTTTCAACAATTGTAGTATATTAAAATATTCTACAGAAGAAATTTAAACCAAATTAGCAGTTATGTGTTAGTGGGTTTTCATTTGTTTGTTTGTTCCGTCTTTTTTGGAAGTTTTGAAGGACAGTATAAGCCTCTTCTCAAATATCTCTTTCAATAATAAGGTCCAAATTCCTTTGCATAGAGAATTTGTCTCCAGATTCCCACTTCTGGAATGGTGAACTAGGGGATTTGGCCCATGTACATAACTTCAGGACAACTAGAGAAGATGGGTGAGATAGAAATGGTCTGTGTAAAGGCACTAGAGTGCTAACTAGAGCTACTTGCACAGGATCTGGAAGAAGGAAGCCCAGGAAGCTGCTTTGCCCCTGGGCATTTATACTAATTCCAGTAAGGAAGCTGAGCAGATCTTTTCACAGCCTTGCCAAGCTAAGGAACCTGTCAAGGAGATAGGAGAAGACTTGGGTCCTTACCCCAAAGAGTTACATCCTATAACCAGAGGTAAACTCTCCCAAGAGCTATAGCTCAGCCTGGAATCATCTCAGTCACTGAACTTGGCTAGTGACTCTGGGCATCCCAAACTGCTGGCATGCTCAGATACCACACTGAAGTAAACATAAATCTTCTCTGGAGGATGAGAACATCCATACATCAAATCGTTTCTACAAACAATTTTGCAAATACAATGTCCAGCATTTGATGAGAAATAATGAGACACATAAGAGAGAAAGATACCATTAAAAAAAGCCAGCAGAAATTATAGAAAATAGAAACAGACCCACATAGGTAGATATTAGAATTATGAGATGCAGACTTTAAAATAATTATCTTTCCTATGCCCAAGGAGATAAAAGACAAAATTAAGAATTTGGCAGAGGACTGGCAACTATTAAAAAGAATCAAATAAAAATTCTAGAACTAAAAAATACAATAACCAAAATGAAGAATGCAGTCATTGGATTTAACAGAAGATTACACAAATCTGCAGGGAGAATCAGTGACCTAGTGTAACAGGGAAGAACAAAATCTGACTCCATGTTGGATCTGTTTCTTTTACTTTGACCTTTGCTTTCCATTGCTTTTGTTCTATCTATAGCTATAGGCATACATAATGCACTGCCTCAGGGAACCCTACCTTTCTGCTGAATGTTAAACTAAAGTGTTCTTTGTTCAGCTCACAGGGAAACACCCTGACCTGCCCACCTGTGAATGGCTGCAGAAAAGAAATAATTAACACATCGCCTCCTGAGGCTGGCCAAAACCAGGAGATGTTTTGCTAGACTTATGGCCTTTTTACTTTACTTCCTCACCTCCTCCCCTGCTCTGTTCTATAAAAGAAACTAGCATCCAGACACCTATAAGATGGTAGTCTAGGACACTAGTCCGCCATCTTGTTCTGCCAACTTTCTGAATAAAGTCACTATTCCTTGTCTCAACACCTCGTCTCCCGATTTATTGACCTGTTGTATGGTGAGCAGAGGGAGCTTGAACTCGGTAACACTGGAACAGGAGTCAGTAAACTAAAACCTATGGGCCAAATATGGCTCATGGCCTGTTTTTGTATGGCCCATGACATAATGGTTTTCACATTTTTAAAAACTTAAAAAAAAAAAACAGAATATGTGACAGAGACTATACTTGACCTGCAAAACCTAAAATATTTACTGTCTGGCCCTTTAGGAAAGTTTGCCAACCCCTGAACTATGTGGATGAAAAATGTCACCTGCCATATCAGTAAACAAAGGATGTTGTGGCCATCAAGTCACCAGCCACTGCAGCCACCCCAAGTGTGCACCCTGAGGGCATTCAGGATGGAGAGGAAAAAAGATACTGGCCCTAGATAGTTAAGGTGCATATCAAAGGAACAATTTCAATGAGCCCAGATTCTTGCATCATCCCATGCAAAGAAAAGTGCTAAATTCATTACATTGAGATGTTTGTTTTTCCTTTAATTAACTTATTCTTCTAATGTTCCCACTACCTGGTCTTTGTTGCAAAAATTCCTATATATCCTGGCTCCTCCCCTACCTCTTCAGAGCAGTGCCTCAGAGTATCTGAGAGACTACTTCCAGGCTTCAATACTCAGCAAGTCAGCCAAATAAAACATAATTTTCAACCTCTAGGTTGTGCTTTTTTTTTTTTTAAGTCAACAACTATAAGGCAGGTGAGCAGAGCATGTAGAGGGGCCAGGGGGAGGCCTGAGGAGGCATCCCCAGCCAGTATTGCACCCAGCTGGTGAGATCTGGCTACACTGACCCTCCAGCTGAGCCCTTCCAAGAGTGTTTTTTTTAAAAAATATAAATTTATTTATTTATTTTATTTTTGGCTGCATTGGGTCTTCGTTGCTTCACGCGGGCTTTCTCTAGTTGCAGAGAGTGGGGGCTACTCTTCGTTGCAATGTGCAGGCTTCTCATTGCAGTGGCTTCTCTTGTTGCGGAGCACAGGCTCTAGGAGCGCGGGCTTCAGTAGTTGTGGCACGCGGGCTAAGTAGTTGTGGCTCGCAGGCTGTAGAGTGAAGGCTCAGTAGTTGTGGTGCTAAGCAACTAAGCAACGGGCTTAGTTGCTCCGTGGCATGTGGGATCTTCCCAGACCAGGGATCAAACCCGTGTCCCCTGCATTGGCAGGCGGATTCTTAACCACTGCGCCACCAGGGAAGCCCTTCAGGAGTGTTTTGACCATCATTCATTTATTTGTTCACTCACGTATTTAATACGTGTACAGTCAATTCCCATCTCAGTGCTAAATAGCACAGACTTTATGGTCAGACTTGGGTTTAAATCCCAACTTCGCCTCTTCACAGGAAGAAAAGGGAGATAATAACAGGGCCTGACTGACTGACTGGTAGTCATGGGGACCAGAGAGATAAGGCATATCAGACACTTAACACAATGTCTGGATATAGTAAGGGCTCTCTAGATGTCAGGTGCTATTGTTAGCAACGAGTGTGCTCAGGCCATGCCCCAAACTGACCATGCCCCAAGCTGACTGTAAGTCCCAGAAGAACACCCTGCTGGCTGCATTGGGGGTGAGGTGAGATGACAGTAGGACACGGAAGAAAACAAGGGCAGGACCATCCTGAATATGGGAAGTCAAGGCCCAGTGCAAACTTTATACTGTTCTTTTTCCCACAAACATTTGCCTACATGTGAAGTACAGTGAAAAGTGAGTATCATCAGCAAAGCTTATTTAAAATAGCTAAAGATGAGAAGCAACCTAAATCTCCAACATTTGGAGAATGGTTGAGTGAAATTAGCATTCAAAGAGCATTTAATGGACTGGGTATCTATAGACATTAATAAAAAAGAATGTCAGAATAAGTGCTATGTAAGATACAAAACTGATTAAATAACTCACAGGGCAATAAAGCCATAAACTTTGGAGTTATCCTTTTAACCAGACAAAAATAATCTCCAAGTTAACATATAACTTCACAGTGTTTGGACTCTAATCAAGTAGTAAACAGTAAAGTCAAACACAGGTATGTTCTCCTAGAGAATTAAATAATTTTGTTACACAATGCTCTCAGTATGACATGCAAAAGACACGTCTCCTCCCCTTTCCCTTATTTCCAGTGTTTGGATATTTTTCTTAACAAATAGTATGTCAACTATATAAAATATGTTGTATGTCTAAGTATTAGTCAGGGTCCTGACAGGAAGTTCATGTCATACCAAAGGATTTAATCTACTACTTACAGAGGTGTGTTAGGGTTAAGAAGACCAAAAAGAGATGTTGAGGTTTCCAGGCACTAGTAACAGCTGGGAAACCCTTTCTACCCCTTGGTCTGGAGTGACAAGGAGGGGCAGAAATGGAGCAAATAAATACAGTAAGTCCGCTACATACGAACCTTCAGATTGCAAACTTTCAAAGATGCGAATGTGCATCTGGTTCCAGCAAGGAACCAGAACCTGTGCCAGGCGTGAGTGAAATTGCAGCTTACCCTCTGTCTCCTATTGCTGACGATCCTTCAGCTCTACCATCTCCCACCTCCTCTCCCTCCTCCAGTCAGTAACTCTTCTTCCCTGTTCACTCGATGCCAGCCCCTGGATGCCAGCTGTTGTACTGTACTACTGTACTTTTCAAGGTGCTGTACTGTAAGATTAAAAAGGTTTTCTTTATTTTTTGTGTTTGTTTTTTACGTATTATTTGTGTGAGAAATATTATAAACCTATTACAGTACAGTACTATATAGCCGATTGTGTTAGTTGGGTACCTAGGCTAATTTTGTTGGACTTACGAACATATCGGACTTATGAACGTGCTCTTGGAACTGAATTCGTTTGTATGTAGGGGACTTACTGTGCCAAATATCTCCCTCCTTCTGCTCTCTGATCTTCTCCCAGTGCCTCCTATTGGCTCAACCCAACTGGAAGCCAGAGGGAGAGGGGCCATTGCTGTCATTTGTAAAGGTCACCCTTTCTGGACACAGAGCAAGACCAAGAGGTGGAAAATGGGGAGCAAACAGAGAATAATCAGCTCAGTCAATACATCAAGTACTGTTATGCATTGAATTGTATCCACCCCCCCCCTCCAAAAAAAAAGGATATATTGGAGTCCTATCCCTCAGTACCTTAGAATGTGACCTTATTTGGGCATGGAGTGTTTACAGAGGTAATTAAATTAAAATGGAGTCATTAGGGTGGACCTTAATCCAATGACTAGTGTCCTTATAAAAAGGGGAAATTTAGACACAGAGACAGATATGCATAGAGCGAAGATGAAGTGAAGAGACAAGGAGAAGATGGCCATCTACAAGCCCAGGAGAGAAGCCTGAAACAGATCCTTCCCTCACAGCCCTTAGAAGGAACCAACTCCTTCGGCACCTTGATTTTGGACTTCTAGCCTCCAGACCTGCAAAGGAATAATTTCTTTTGCCCAAGTGATCCAGTTTGTGATACTTTGTTACGGCAGCTGTGGCAGACTAATGCAGGTACGTAAAAAATACACACAGAAGGAGGACCTATACCAAGATACTAAGTGTTACCTCTGTGAGTGGTATTATGGAGTGATCGCTATTTTGTGTTTTTCTTTATTTCCTAGCTGGTATACTTTTACATAAGAACAAATGAACAAACAGTTTCCTTAAAATTAACGTCAAGGCAATAGCAGGAGGAAGTCACTCATGGGCAGCCTAAGGGCGTATATGGCAAAGGCAAGCGCGGGGATGTAACATTGATACATGGGCTCACATTATTTGTGTCCCAAAGGGACGTTTCTCATTTCTTGCCCCAGACTGAATCCCAGGCTTTCTATTCCTTTCACGTGAGAGGCTTGGCTTTTGTCTCCTCTCCAAAGCTGCTGTCCCACTGGTAGGTCCCCTGGGGCTTGGTTCAAGGCCAAAGTTTAGCACATAAGACTGCTTCATTTAAGAGTGTGTTATTTAAAAAAAAAAAAAAAGTGTGTCATTACTCCTCACTAAATGAAAGAATTAAAAATAACACAAATTTGGTCCTCCCAGAAAATGTTTGCTAAATGAATAAATGGTGTAAGGCTTAAGGGCTCTTGCCTAGTTTGAAAAGTTAGGATACCTAATCCATAGGTCCCTGACTCTTTCCTTAGACTTGAAAGTGCATCTGGACTTCAGCCCACTGTCTTTATGCCTTAAGGTGGAACACTCCTTAAGGTGGAACCCCTTAAGAAAAGAGGTTAACTCTTTTCTCACTCTTAGTCATAGCCAAATCTTAGCAGATCCTTCCAGACTATCATTCTGTCCTCCACTGACCTGCATCCACTCTTCTCCTTTGCCCTCTCTCCCTGAGACTGTGATTTCCTTGAGGGGAGGGGACATGGCTTATCCCCACTTGACTGACACTGATGGGTAATAACCAAATGCTACTCGAACCTGAAATATGACTCAAGTGACCTTTGAAAATGGGGATAGGCAAGGAGATAAGCGTTGTACCTCAGGAAATTGAATGATAACCTATTTTTTTTTAAACAAGTAAAAAGGAAATGAAATGCTCTCAGTATATTAGCTAAAGGATCCCAGGGATTTCAATGAGAAGAGAAAAGATCTGTAGGCGAGTCTGAGAATCAAATACCTCTAATTTACAAGTAATGCATCCCCTTGTTCTGTCCTACTGCTTGAACCCAAGGCTTCCGTTTTATCAACAAAGGGAACAGAATAAGGGCCGAATAAAAGTCATTACCACATCGGTTTCTATGGTGATTATTTTTTTCTCTTCAAAGATTGAAGGTATTTTTTCCTTACCTCAGTAATTTTTCATTACCTCAGTAATATTTCATTTTGTTTTTCATATTGAAGTTCTCTGTGATCTGCTTTCTTTCCTACAGGAGTAGTCCAGAACCTACTTGCCTGTAGGTAGAGGTGTGAGGTGTTAAGTGGCACTAAGGTATAATTTTCAAAAAAGGTCAAATCCTGACTCTTATGCATATATAAAAGAAACATATGCCAAGCATTTTATTCAACTTAATTAATGCAGGAACCAGTAGGATATTAAGACTGGTTTGAAGAGCATGTGAAGATCTCAGTATATATAGGTAACTTAAGGAATGTTAGGATAAAATGGCTGCATTTGATACAAACCTTTCCTTCAGGGCAAAGAACCTATAATCTTTGGAGTTATTTTTCCACTAGACAGAGATCATTTGCATCTCTCCTGGACAAAATTCTTTAAGTTTTTATATAACTTCATGAAGTCTTTGACTTTCAATCACTGATAGAGTGAGCAAATGAAGTACATTTCCATAGATAATCCTTCGGTGAGCCTTCTTCTCCATAATCTATTGAAAGGATGTGACACTTACCCTTTTGTCTTGTCTGTAAATTTTGTATAATTTTTCTGAACAGTGACTACATGGAGGATGTAAATCATTTGGGGGCATATAAATCAAAACCTTTTTAAGAGAAGATGCAAGGTTTGCATGTAAAACAGTTTTTTTTTTTTTAGGGTACCTCTTTCTTAAAAAAAATATTTTCTGTTGAAGTATAGTTGATTTACAATGCTGTGTTAGTTTCAGGTGTAGAGCAAAGTGATTCAGTTTTATATATTATATATATATATATATATTCTTTTACAGATTCTTTTCCCATATAGGTTATTACTAAATATTGAGTATAGTCTCCTGTGCTATACAGTAGGTCCTTGTTGTTTATCTATTTTATATATAGTGGTGTGTATATGTTACTCCCAAATTCCTAATTTATCCCTCCCTGCCCCCCTTTCCCCTTTGGTAACCATAAATTTGTTTTCGAAGTCTGTGAGTCTGTTTCTGATTTCTAAATAAGTTCATTTGTATCATTTTTTTCAGATTCCACATGTAAATGATATCATACGATATTTGTCTTTCTCTGTCTGCCTTACTTCACTTCGTATGATAATCTCTAGGTCCATCCATGTTGCTGCAAATGGTATTATTTCATTCTTTTTTATGGCTGAATAATATTCCATTATATATATATATATATATATATATATATATATATATATATATATATATATATATCACATATTCTTTATCCATTCATCTGTTGATGGACATTTATGCTGCTTCCATGTCTTGGCTATTGTGAATAGTGCTGCTATGAACGTTGGGGTTCATGTATTTTTTCAAATTAGAGTTTTTAACTTTTCTGGATATATGTCCAGGAGTGGGATTGCTTGATCATATGGTAGCTATACTTTTAGCTTTTTAAGGAGACTCCATACTGTTCTCCAGAGTGGCTGTACCAATTTACATTCCCACCAACAGTGTAGAAGGGTTCCATTTTCTCCACACCCTCTCCAGCATTTATTATTTGTAGACTTTTTGATGATGGCTATTCTGACTGGTGATACCTCATTGCAGTTTTGATTTGCATTTCTCTAATAATTAGCAATGCTGAGTATCTTTTCAAGGCAGGTTTTCAAATAGCCTTCAGTGCATCAGATCCCTGGGGAGTTGACCCAACAGCAACTAAGCAGTGAGGAAAAAGAAGATCCTTTTCTTGCATTTACATAGTTTTGCAATGAACCATGGTCCTGTCAAAGAATGAGGCAATTGTGATGGTGCTAATATATCAGAGAAGGATTGAATTGCATTGTAAACTTGGAGTATGTTAAAAGCGGGGAGGGGGAAGATGGGAATTGGATGAAGATAGTCAAAATGTACAAGCTACCAATTATAAGATAACTAACTGCTAGGGATGTAATGTACAACATGATAAGTATAATTAACACTGTTGTATGTTATACATGGAAGTTGTTAAGAGAGGAAATCCTGAATTCTCATCACAAGAAAGAAAAAAATATTTTTTCTATTTCTTTAATTTTTGTACCTATATGAGATGATGGATATTCACTAAACTTATCGTGATAATCACTTCATGATGTATGTAAACAAAATTATTAGGCTGTATATGTTAAAATACAGTGCTGTATGTCAATTATATCTCAAAGCTGAGGAAAAAAAGAAGTTAACAAAGCATGTTTGCACAGACTAATACAAATATTTTGTGTATGTGACAAAGATCTTACGGAACAAAGTGAAATAGCAATGAACAAATTGCTGAACTATCTGAATCGTAGAAAATAATATTTAAAATCATTGGGGAAACTGAAAATATGTATGGCTTTTATATCTACTTATTCTATTTTTTTAAAAGTCAGATATTTAGGAAACATCAAAGCAAGATGTACTGTTCATTTTGCATTAAAAAGCCTTTTAAGCCCTTTTGGAAGAACTGCAATAATGAAGAACTTGTAATAAGCTCACAAAAGTCTCTTCTAATGAATTAGTCAATTTTAATACTCTTCAGAATTCCCCATAAGAACGTCATTCTCTTTTTTTCCGGCAAAGCCTAGCTCTCTCGTCTCTTGACAACCTCTCCAAGATATTTTAGATTTCTTTTAAGAGACAGAAAATTTCATTTATTAAAGACAGACTTGTACTAAATTAAAATCAATCATTATAATAATTTCCTCTGCCTTAACACATACTAGCTGCTTTAAAGAGGATCCTACAAACTGATTTCCATTTTTGTAATGAAAAACGGTTTGGATTCTATATGTTCTGATTTGGTTTCAGAGGTTTATCTTCATCCTGCAGTTTAGATGCAGTTATAGTTCACCCTACCTTAAATCTTCCAAAAATATAATAGGAACCAAATTGCATATTTCTATTTCAAACTTCTATTACCACCTTTCTCTTCCAAAACACCCCTACTGTCATAATCAGTGGGATTTGAATGTATCTTAACTAGAAATGGACTTATTTGACCTTCAAGATACAAGCAAGCAAGAGACATTTTCTGCCTGACTCCTTTGTCCATATATATCCTATAGTATTTTAATGTATTTATCCAAATAGCTATAGTCTATTTTCATCTATCCTACAAATACTTATCAAGCACTTCATTTGTGCCAGGAAAGAGTTCTAGGGTTGGAATGATGAACAAGACCAAAGTCTCTTATGAAGAAAGAATATGTTCCAGTAGAAGAAAATGGATGATAAATAAGTAAACAAGGTTAATATTCTATTTTTAAAGTGGTACCTATACATAACTGCATAGAACATACACTTTTTTCTCAGTTACATCTAATATATGAGCAGTACCAGCTGAATACTGAGAGACTGGAATTTTGCTTTACTGCAGGGAAAGACGTAGCCTGGCTGGAAAACCAAATAAAGGATCTGGCTATCTGTAAAGTTTCCTTCTCCTTTAGCCTGGATCATGGTTGAAGTTCATTTTACTCTATCGAATTGAACTCTCTGAAAGCTATCAGACAAACTCATCCCTGTTGAGGTATAAATGACTGCAAAGGCTTCAGCGGCATACTTTCCAGCAAGGCTTTCATTGTATAGAAGATGGAGCCTAAGGCCCAGAAGAAATTTATCTTTGTGGAAACTTAGGTCGTTAAGTGACAAGCTTGATCATCAAGGCTCTCCTCACTGTGTTCTCCAATCCAAATTTATTATGTCACAAAACTCTGCCCAATCCCAATCGATACTCCACCTTGCAAGACTCCTCTTAAAATCACCCACTCCACACCTTAAAACCCTACAACTAACCTCTGCTCATTTCCCCCTTTTGAGACACTCATTAAGACTCAGTAAGGATGGGTTTGTCCTCATTGCAGTGAGTCACCTTAGCTTTGATTAGCCAACTTATGGTTCTTAATGGTGGTTTTAGCGGGTTGAATGGTGGCCTCTGAAAAGATATGTCCACATCCAAAAACCCTCACTCCACCCCCCAAGAACTTGTGAATGTGACTTTATTTAGAAAAAGGGTCTTTGCAGATGTAATTAAGTTAAGGATCTTGAGATGATAGTATTCTGGATTTAGAGTGGCCCCTACATCCAATAACGGGTGTTCTTTTATGAGACAGGCAGAGGGAGATTGGAGACCCAGAGGAGATGATATGAAGGTGGGGGCAGGGATTAGAGTGATGCATGTATTAGTAAAGGAAAGCCAAGGATTGCCAGCAACCCCCAGAAACTAGGAGATAGGCATGGGACGGATTCTTCCTTAGAGTCTCCAGGAGGAACCAACACTGCCAACATGATGATTTCTGACTTCTGGCTTACAGACCTGTTAGAGAAAAAATTTCTGTTATTTGAAGCTATCTAGTTGTGGTGCTTTGTTATAGGAGCCCTAAGGAACTAATAAAGTGGCTTTCTGGGGAGTTGAAAGAGTCAAGTAAAATAGGCAATGATTGCAGTGCAGGTGCCAGAAGCGGGTTCTTGATGCTGCTTTGGCATGATGATGAATGTGGTTATGATAATGCCGAGGATGAAGATGAGGATGCTGGTGACTGTGATAATTATAAAATAACCAGCCAAGTCCAACTTCCAGCTTTTCTCTAATGTTATTTCTGTGTACATCTCTGCTCAACTCTCTATCCTGACAAAGGCAGCTAAGATCATCTTGGTAACAGCTAAGACAACAGCAGAATGAACTCTAGATGAGTGCTTCTCAGATTTTAATGTGCAAAAGGATCCCCTAAGGATCTTGTTAGAATGCAGATTCTGATTCAGTAGGTCTCAGTGAGGTCTGAGACTCTGCATTTCCTTTGTGTGTGTGTGTGTGTGTGTGTGTGTGTGTGAACTCACATAATGGGCATATATCATATGGGTATTGAGGTTTTTTTTTTTTAACTTTTATTTGTTTAATTTCAGCTTTATAGAGGATAATTGACATATAAAATTGTAAGATATGTAAAGTGCACATTCTGGTAATTTGATATACGTTGTGAAAGATTCCCTTCCATCTGGTTAATTAAGAGATTCTGCAGTTCTAGCAAGCTCTAGAGTGATACCAACGCTGCTGGTCTGAGCACCCACAATTTGGGGAGTAAGGATTCAGATCAATGTTTGGCAAAATTTATCTGGAAAAGGCCAGATAGCAACTATTTTAGGGTTTGAGGATGTATTCGTTTCCTATTCCTGCTGAAACAAGTTACTACAAACTGTTAAAATTTTCCACAGACAATGTACTGATCTAGAAGGCTTTTGTTCAGTGATTCATGAATTAGGCAGCATCCACTTTAGCAGATAGAAAGGAGCTCCAAAGTACTGTACAAGGTGAGAGATTTTTATGGACCAAAGTGAGCAGGGACATGGAAGTCATACTAGGCATTTGCTGATTGGTTATATGGTGAAAAGGGAAGTGTTGGACCAGGTCAGGTATCTTGTGCAGAGCAGGCGAGCACTGATTGGCTGACTTAGGCTTTCCTTTTCCAGAAGATCCGAGCACAGAAACTTAGTTAAGTTAGTTTGGTTTGCTGACATGGGGCTTAGCATGAGTGACTCCATCTGGGGCTTAATCCGGTTACTTTATCAAAATTTGGCAACTTAAACTTAATACTCATTTATAACCTCTTAGCTCTTTGGTTAAAAGACCAGCACTGTGGAGCTCAGCACATTAGCATCTCAAAAGACAGAAGTCAAGGTGGTGGCTAGGCCATGTTCCTGGAGGCTCTGAGGGCAGAATCTGCTTTTCAGTTCGTTCAGGTGGCTGGCAGAATCCAGTCCAATATGGCTAGATGCCCCCACTTCCTTGCTGGCTGTCAGCTTCTCTCAGCTCCTTAACACAGCCTACAGTCCTTGTTACGTTGTCCCTTCTATCTTCAAACCAGCAACAGCACACCAGATCCTTCACATACTTTGAATCTCTCTGACTTTCCCTCCTGTCACATCTCTCTGACTCCAACTGGAGAAAATTCTCTGCTTTTAAGAGTTCATATGATTACATTGGACCTACCTAGATAATCTAGGACAATCTCCTCGTCTCAAGGCCTGTAACTTTATTTCACTTAGCAGAAGTCAGACAGAGATAGACAAATACTGTAGGATATCATTTATACATGGAATCTAAAAAGTACAACAAACTAGTGAATATAACAACAAAGAAGCAGACTCACAGATATAGAGAACAAACTAGTGGTTACCAGTGGGGAGAGGGAAGGAGGGAGGGGCAATATAGGGGTAGGGGATTAAGAGGTACAAACTACTAGGTATAAAACAAGCTACAAGGATGTATTGTACGACACGGGGAATATAGCCAACATTTTGTAATAACTATAAATGGAGTCTAACCTTTAAAAATTGTGAATCACTGTATTGCACACCTGTAAATTATATAATATGGTACATCAACTACACTTCAATTAAAAAAAAAAATCCGTAACCTTAGTCACATCTGCAAAGTTCCTTTGCCATGTAAGTTCACAGATTCACAGGTTCCAGGGATAAGGCACTGTTTTCCCGACCACAGAGGGCCACAATGTCTCTGTTGCAACTACTCAACTGAAAGTAGCCATAGACAATATGCAAAATGAGTGAGTGATGCAGTGTTCCAACAAAACTTTATTTATGGACACTGAAATCTGAATTTCACATAGTTTTTGTCATAAAATGATATTCTTCTTTTGAATTTTTTTCAATGATTTAAAAATGTAAAAATTATTCTGAGCTCATGGGGTGATACAAACACAGGCAGTAGACTAGGTTTGGCCTGGAGTCTGTAGTTTGCTGGCCTCTCATCTAGATGTTAATCCTTCTTGTTTCAGACTGGAAGCCTGTAAAGGACCGGGATGTTCTCTCTGTCATTTGCTGTACTACGGATGCTTCTTAAAACAGTCAAACATTTGACCAAAGCCCTTACACGTAGGAAAATTCCAGATACCAAGGTGGTGTTTATGGGGAAGGGAGAAATAGAAAATGTTGTCCAGGAAACTGGTTCTTTTGTAAGGGAAAAGATGTGTTATATTTGAGAAAACAAGCTTTTACAGGGAGAAATGCAAATATGCAGTTGTTAAATTAGCTGTGTTCTACTTTGAGCTTTCATGACATCCTTAGGTAGGCAGGCAAAAATAATGATAGGAGTAATAAGATCTCATGCTTCAGGAGGTTAGCAGATAACCCAAGATGATGTAGGAAATTGTTTCTTTTGTTACCTCCATGTTGGTCTACCTGAAACATTGTAAATTCCATTTACAGTCTTTTAAAATACTAGACCCTAAGGGCAGGGCTTCTGCATTAACTAAATTGGTAATATGATTAAGTGTGTGGTAAAACCCATTTGCTCATAGAAGCAAGTTATTTAAATTATTATATGTCATAAAATAATTGCATAATGAGGTATCATCTGGAGTATTTTCAATGTATCAAATGTGGGATTGGAATTTATAATAATGGTGCTCCAATTTCTCAAATCTATTTGTTGGGAAAAATCAAATTTTCGTGTCATGTTACAGCCACTCCAAATCAAATAAATCATATGTCTTTGGTCATGTTCTTCAGAAAGGGATCCTGAGACATGGGTTCACATACAAATGACTTATGAAAAAAGTATTCCTAGGAGAAACCAGTAAGGGTGTGGGAGAAGTAGAGCCTGGAAGGGAAAGAAGCCAAGGAAATGTGCAGTTTCAAGCAAGGAAATGTGCAGTTTCAAGCAAAGTCCCAGCCACAGCCCGATATTGTGAGGAGCTCTAGAACATAGATTATTTATACCTCCAAGTTTGTTCAGATCAGAGGCAAGGAGCTAGGATTTCATACTCCTGCACTGATAAATCATTGGTTAAGTGTGCCCCGGGGGAAGTAAATTTCCAGGCGTTTCTTGCTCTCTGCTCTATAGAGCAAAGTAGCTGGACCAGCCCAAGGGCAGGTCTCCAAAGAGTGTCACAGGTGCAGGCCATTATAAGCAGAGCCCACAGAAGTTGGGAATGGTGAGAGCTCTCAAAATGTAAAAGGGATCCCAAGGGGATTTGCGTAGAGCGCCAACAGGGGTGATTACACCATGCTTATATAAATGAATTGGGATTTTCCCTCTCTCTCTCTCTCTCTCTCTCTCTCTCTCTCTCTCTCTCTCACACACACACACACACACACACACACACACACTGCTGAGAATGCCTTTTATACCTGGGGCTCACATCATCATATTTAACAGAGAAAAAGTCCTAAATGCTAGAAAGTTGCCTCTGGCGCTCATAACTCCAGGTTAGCAGGAAGGGAAACATAGATTCTTTTTTGTTTGTTTTTATTTTACCATTTTCTGTTCATTCTGTTTATTTCTTTTTAAATTTAGCTTTTGGATAGGTAATGCATTGTGTGTTTCAAAAACCTGAAAGTACAAAGGATAGACAGTGAAAGCCTCTTGCTAATCCTTGACCACCATCTGCCAAGAACTCCCCTCACTAAGGTTCTTAGTTTATATGTGGACGTACAAGCAAGTATACATATCGACTTTTAGTCCCCTCCCTTTTATACCAAAGATAGAATAGTATAAAAATGGTGCTACATATAAAAACTTGTATTTTTTCACTTAATATATTTTAGAGCTCTTTCTTTTTTTAATTGAAGTATAGTTGATTTACAATGTTGTGTTAATTTCTACTGTACAACAAAGTGATTCATTTATACATATATATACATTCTTTTTCATATTCTTTTCCATTATGGTGTATTACAGGATGTTGAATATAGTTCCCTGTGCTATACAGGGGGACCTTGTTGTTTATCCATTCTATATATAATAGTTTGCATCTGCTAATCCCTAACTCCCAATCCCACCCTCCCTCATCCCCTCCCCCTTGGCAACCACAAGTCTGTTCTCTATGTCTGAGTCTGTTTCTGTTTTGTAGATATGTTCATTTGTGTCATATTTTAGATTCCACATATAAGTGATATCATATGGTAGTTGTCTTTCTCTGTCTGACTTACTTCACTTAGTATGATGATCTCTAGGTCTATCCATGTTGCTGCAAATGGCCTTATTTCATTCTTTTTTATGGCTGAGTAATATTCCATTATATATATATATACCACATTTTCTTTATCCATTCATCTGTCGATGGACATTTAGGTTGTTTCCAGGTCTTGGCTATTAATAGTTTTGCTACGTAGAGCTCTTTCTAAATCAGTACCTAGCGAGCTTTCCCCCTACCACCCTTTTTTGGACATCTGTATGGTATTCCATTGGATGAATAAATAAACATTTATTTAACTAGTTCCCTACTGATGGACATTTGCATTGTTTTTAATCTTTTGCAATTACAAATGGAGCTTCATTGAGAGTAATCTTGTACTTATATCATCTTCCATGTGTGCAAGTATTGCTGTAGAATAAATTCTCCCAAACTTAGTTGCTCATTAAAGGGCAAATAAATTTACAATTTTGATAGCCATTACTAAATTACCTTCCAGAGAGGTTATATACCAATTTGTGTTTTCACCAGTAATACATGAGTGTGTTTATTTTCCCATGTCCTCACCAACACAGGGTGTTATTAAATTTTTAGATTTTTGCTAATCTCATAGGTAAAAAATAGCATCTTAGCACAGTTTTAATTTGCATTTTTAAATTTTTTAGAAAATTGAGCATCTTTTCATATGACATGTAGACTCTTAATATACTAAAAAATTTCCTGTTAATTCAAAGAGTGATATCCTTGCCTGCAATTAGAAAGTTAGAGTGAATGCAGACCTTAGCTTTCCTGGACACATGTCAGGGTCAGAAAGCACCTTAGTGGTCATCTAGTACTATCCTGGTCTGATGCCTAAATGACCATGGATCCCTGCCTTCCTCAGCAGAGGTGTTCAGAGTTAGGGAGTTCACAAAATTGAAAACATCATCCTGTGGCCCTAACATTTAGAAAGTTTTTACAGAGCCAAAATTTTTCTGTAATTACTGCAGGACAGCTCTTGTTAAAGTGCACTATTCTTCTAGAGCATAATGAATATACCACAAAGGAATAATACTGGCTTAAAATAGAGGGAGAATGGCCAACTTCTCCCTCTCTCAGTAATAATTCTTCACCTGCTAGAGTCTTTAAATTATATTACATATTGTTTTCGTCACAATTAGAAATAGAATTTAAGATGTGAATGCGACCTATGTAGTATTCCTGCTAAAGATGCATAACCCCAATCTAACCATGAGAAAACCTCAGATTATACTAAATTAAAAGACATTTTAGGAAATAACTGGCCCGAACTACTCCAGAATGCCGAGCTTATGAAAGCCAAGGAGGGGCTAAGGAGCTGTTCTAGATTAAAAGAGACTAAAGAGGGCTTCCCTGGTGGCACAGCGGTTAAGAATCTGCCTACCAATGCAGGGGACACAGGTTCGAGCCCTGGTCCGGGAAGATCTCACATGCCACGGAGCAACTAAGCCCCTGCGCAATAGCTACTGAGCCTGCGCTCCAGAGCCCACGAGCCTAGAGCCCATGCTCTGCAACAAGAGAATCCACTGCAATGAGAAACCCGCACTCCACAATGAAGAGTAACCCCTGCTCGCCCACAACTAGAGAAAACCCGCGCACAGCACCGAAGACCCAACACAGCCAAAAATAAATAAATTTAAAATAAATAAATAAAAGAACTGAAAACATTAAAAAAAAAGGCTAAAGAGATGAGATGTGACAATTAATTACCATCTATGATCCTGAATTGGATTCAGGGAATCCAAAGAAGGGGAAAATATGCCATAAAGGATATTATTGGGAAAATTGGCAAAATTCAAATACAGATTGTATATCAGATTACAGCATGAAATCAAGATTAAGTTTTAGCTGTGATCATGCAAAAGAATGTCCTTGCTGTTAGGAAATGCACACTGAAGAATTTAGGGGCAAGGGGACGTGATATCTGCAATTTACTCTCAAAAGGGTCAGGAAAAAATAGAGAAAGAAAAAGACAATGATAAAGCAAATGTGGCAAAATGTTAATTGCCGAAAGTGGGTGAAGGTTGTTTGGGATTTCCTTGTATTATTCTTGCAACTTTTCTGAGTGTGTTTGAAATTATTTAAACATAAATTGAATATAAATACTTTTGGAAGAGTAACTTAAGCACAATATCCTTTTAGAAGAGTGACTGAAGTTTCCACCAAAATGTCATGACTGCTATAGGCACATTTATTGACAAGGGACAGGTGGTGATTGATTAAGTTCGGACTGGTTGGAAATTTTGTACGGTCCCTTAGAATCACTTCATAAACTAGACTAAGAGAATCAGTGAGTAGTTGGCTTTTGAAAACTGGCCTCTGTATTTTCCTTCTGAAGATACTTGTCTGAATTATTTTACCAGTAAGACGGCAGCGTACATAAGGGTAGAGAGGAACGGTGACCAGTTGTGTTACCTCCAGGGTCACGGTGCCACCAATCCCATCACAGAGGTGGTGGCGGATCAGGCAGAAGTGTATCAGAAGTACTAAGGAGGGAAAAAAAAGATGAGTGTGGTGGTATAAAGCCATATTAAGGAGAAAGGGGATGGAAGAGGAAAAGATGGTTGTATTTGCTATAATTAAATATAGGTGAGTGTGTCTGAGTGTGTTTCATGGGTGGGAGGAATTGGTACCTAAAATAAAAAAGCAAATGAGAGGGTTATCCATCGGTTATTGTCACAATCTTACTGTAAAACAAACCACCTCAAAATCCAGTGCCTTAAAACAACAATCGTCTATTTTCACTCACACATCTGCAGGCTGGGCTCAGCAGGGGTTGGCTCAAAGGTCTGCTCTGCCTGCCTCTCCTCCTTCTTGGACCAGCCGGCTCCCCAGAGTATGTTATCCTCATGGAGATGACCAAGAAAAGGAAAGCAGCCCAGCTGTGCAAGTACATATCAAGCCCCTGCTTGTATCACTTTTGCTAATATCCCTTTGGCCAAAGTGAATCACATGGCTGAGGCTAAGGTCAAGGAAAGGAGAAGTAGACGCCATCCCTAGTGAGAAGAACTGCAAAGTTACATGGCAAGGGGTATGGATACTGGGAGGGAGGACGTGGTGGAATAATGCAGTCCTCCACAAGGGAGTCAATTAGCAAGGGGAGAAAGACTGTTTTTTTTCTCATTAGAAGGCAAATTCTTCCAACCATTTGTGTTTGAAGATTCATCCTTTTTATTTTCCAGATAAGTTCATGAATATAGCATCAGGCAAAATCTTTCTGACCCATGGAAAAGAGACTGTCCTTTGCTGCCAGCCCTGTCCTCTTTGCCAGCCTGCTTCACAACAGAGGCAGCATAGATGAAGAGAGGCCGTGTAGTTTAAGGGTTTAGAACACATTTAAATCTTGGTTTCACATGGATTCAACTAGAGATTATCATACTAAGTGAAGTATGTCAGAAAGAGAAAGACAGACACCATATGATATCACTTATATGTGGAATCTAAAATATGACGCAAATGAACCTATCTCTGAAGCAGAAACAGATTCACGGACAGAACAGACTGGTGGTTGCCAAGGGGCAGGGGACTGGGGGGGATGGAGTGAGAAGTTGGGGCTAGAAAATGTAAGCTTTTATATATAGGATGGATAAACAACAAGGTCCTAGTGTATAGCACAGGGAAGTAAATTCAATATCCTGTGACAAACCATAATGGAGAAGAATATTAAAAAAAGAATGTGTACATATATGTATAACTGAATCACTTTGCTGTACAGCAGTAATTAACACAACATTGTAAATCAACTATACTTCAAAAAAATAAATAATTAAAAAATATATACAATAAGGACATAATAACTATCTATCCTTCTATGCTAAGTTGTATTATTATATTAAAATATGAGAAATATCTTTTAAAAAATTAGTCATTTGCGGGCTTCCCTGGTGGCGCAGTGGTTGAGAGTCCGCCTGCCGATGCAGGGGACACAGGTTTGTGCCCCGGTCCGGGAAGATCCCACATGTCGCAGAGCTGCTGGGCCCGTGAGCCATGGCCGCTGAGCCTGCGCGTCCGGAGCCTGTGCTCCACAACGGGAGAGACCACAACAGTGAGAGGCCCGCGTACCGCAAAAAAAAAAAAAAAATTAGTCACTTGGCTTTCCTCTCGGAGTGGTTTACAATTTTTATTTCCTAATTCTACCTGCTGTGTGTATGTCCAAACTGGAAACTGGGTTAAGTCTTCCTCAAGGAAATGGGGCTTTTCTGCCCTTTCAAGCTTCCGTTCTTATCTCCTCATTTCAGACCTAGAACTAGAAAATAAATTCAACCTGGCAAAATTTAAGTGCAACACCTTTCTCCTCTAATAACACCAAAAACTTCTCATTTACGCTGCATCAAAATTATCACAAGTTCAGAGTCAGTGGAATCCAGATTTGTGAGGTTTTGCCATGTTTCTTCTCTGAGCTCCTTGGGAGGCGCCCATGCCACGTGTCATGCAACGCTGTGCTTTTCGGTTTACGAAATCAGAAAACACAGCCTAAGGGAGCAGGGCCAAAGAAAGGTATTAGGAAGATAATGTTAAAACCTATAATAAAATTAAAACGATGAATATAGCTAGGGGAACTGTCCATCCAGGGAATAAGCATATTAGTGTAAATGGATTAAGAGTCAGAAATTAATGAGGTCTATTAATTGAGTTGATTCCTGTAATCTGGTAAAATGCAAATAACATCTTCTTGTAATCGGCACGTGGACTGCCTGAATGAATACCACTAGAACCACTAGAAAGCAGGTTTGGCTTAGAAAGAAAACAATACTTAAAATCCTTTAGCAAGGCCACAACGAGGGTAGCTGAACCACCACTTGACTTTGGAGCCATGGATTCCTGGAATTAATAAGAGTAATAACAATAGTGAGCACTTATAGGAGTACCTACGTGCCAAGTATTGTTCTAAGTTGACTCATTTAATCTTCATAGTTGTGCAGTACATGCCATTATCATCATCCCCATTTTATAGATGAAGAGATCGTGACATGGGTAGGTTAAGTGATTTGTCCAGGGTCACATACCTAGTAAGTATTGAAACCAGAATTTATTTTATTTTTTATTGAAGTATAGTTGATTTACAATGTTGTGTTAATTTCTGCTGTATAGCAAAGTGACTCAGTTATACATATATATACATTCTTTTAAAAAAATATTCTTTTCCATTATGGTTTATCGAATACAGTTATCTGTGCTATACACTAGGACCTTGTTGTTTATCCATCCTATATATAAAATCTTACATCCGGAGTGTGACCGGGATGGCGCATTTTCTTGCACTGAGTAATTCAGTGTCGCTGGCAGCTGAGCAGGGTGGAGAGTTCTATGGTGAAGTGAGGGGAGGGATTCATGTAGGAGTCCGGGGGAGCCTTGCTCTGAACTCTAAGGTGGGAAGTTGATGCTGGGGACTGCTACTCCCAGACTCGTAGCATGAAAGTTGTGATATCATCCTCGAACCATCAGCTTTGAAATTTAAAAAGAGTGGAGAAGACTCAAGAAACAGCCCAAAGAATTCTTCTAGAATCTTACAAGTACTTACCTCAGTTACCAGGTAAATAAGTGAGAAGCAAACTTTCACAGACAATTAATCATTGGCTAAAGGTTCCCAAAGACAAGCTGGAGATTATCATTGAAGTGACAGAAATGTTGCATAATGCCAGTTTACTCATTGATGATGTCGAAGACAGCTCAGAACTCCGACGTGGCTTTCCCGTGGCACACAGCATCTATGGAATTCCATCTGTCATCAATTCTGCCAACTATGTACATTTTCTTGACCTAGAGAAAGTCTTAACCCTTGATCACCCAGATGCAGTAAAGCTTTTTACTCGCCAGCTTTTAGAACTCCATCAGGGACAAGGCCTAGATACCTACTGGAGGGATAATTACACATGTCCCACTGAAGAAGAATATAAAGCAATGGTCCTGCAAAAGACAGGAGGACTATTTGGATTAACAGTAGGTCTCATGCAGTTGTTCTCTGATTATAAAGAAGATTTAAAGCCACTGCTGAATACACCTGGGCTGTTTTTCCAAATTAGGGATGATTATGCTAATCTACACTCCAAAGAATATAGTGAAAACAAAAGCTTTTGTGAAGATCTAACAGAGGGAAAGTTCTCCTTCCCTACTGTTCATGCTATCTGGTGGAGGCCTGAAACCACCCAGGTGCAGAATCTCTTGCACCAGAGAACCGAAAACGTAGATATTAAAAAATACTGTGTACATTATCTTAAGAAAGTAGGTTCTTTTGAATACACTTGGAATACTCTTAAAAAGCTTGAATCTAAAGCCTATAAACAAATTGATGCATGTGGTGGGAACCCTGAGCTAGTAGCGCTAACAAAACACTTAAGTAAAATGTTGGAAGAAGAGAATGAATAATAAGCCATTCTCGATTAGGTCTGATAGCTTAGTTGACTTTTTTTTGTCTTTTAGCCTATTGCCTTTTGAAAAATTTGGACCAAGCTGTTGGTCTCCAAAAACTGAGTGATAGTGGTGATGTGAGTGAGGTTGTTCAATGTAGAATCCCTGTGTACAGATAATCAGCATAGTACCAAGTTGAAGGAATTGCAAGGAGGCACATATAAATAAGTCTAATTTGGATGTGAGAATGTGCTATGATGGGATGTTGTGGCCAACTCTGCCACGCACATTCTGTTGATTCTGTCCATAAAGAAGACTTCAGCTTCTAGGAACTTTTATCCACATACTTCCTAACTGTATTATGTGGGCATTTTGCAATTCATCTACCCCATTTCCAAGCCATTGACTACTTGGGACCAGTTTCTATAGCTAGCTGGCCCAACGACCACAGGAACTCCTCTTTCTTCCTAAATGTTGTTGCTTAGAATAGCTCATTCTTCTCCCTGGAAACTCCCTTACTAAAGTCTTCCATGAAAAAGCTGACAGTGACAAGCAAAAAAGCAAAAGCAAAAAAAAACTTACATCTGCTATCCCCTACCTCCCACTCCATCCCTCTCCCACCCCCTTGCCCTTGGCAACCACCAGTTTTTTCTCTATGTCCCTGATTCTGTTTCTGTTTCATAGATAGGTTCATTTGTGTCATATTTTAGATTCCACATATAAGTGATATCATACGGTATTTGTCTTTCTCTTTCTGACTTCACTTAGTATGATAATCTGTAGTTGTATTCATGTTGCTGCAAATGGCATTATTTCGTTCTTTATAATGGCTGAGTAGTATTTCATTGCATATATGTACCACATCTTCTTTATCCGTTCATCGGTCGATGGACATTTAGGCGGTTTCCATGTCTTGGCTATTGTAAATAGTGCTGCTATGAACATAGGGGTGCGTGTATCTTTTTGAATTAGAGTTTTGTCTGGGTATATTCCCAGGAGTGAGATTGCTGGATCATATGGCAACACTATTTTTAGTTTTTTGAGGAACCTCCATACTGTTTTCCATAGCAGCTTCACCAACTTACATTCCCACCAACAGTGTAGGAGGGTAAAGTGAATAATTTTTAAAACTATTGCAAGAGCATTTATTATCCAGTTGGCCCCATGGAGAATCAGCAGGTTGGAGATTTGAGGACCAGCTCTGCCTCAGGAGAGCTGGGTTTATTTGGACATGTTGTTTACCTTCTCTGACCTTGTTTCCCTTTTTTTTTTTTAAATAAATTTATTTATTTTTGGTTGCGTTGTGTCTTCGTTGCTGCCTGCGGGCTTTCTCTAGTTGCAGAGAGCAGGGTCTACTCTTTGTTGCGGTGCACGAGCTTCTCATTGCAGTGGCTTCTCTTGTTGCGGAGCACAGGCTCTAGGTGTGCGGGCTTCAGTAGTTGTGACTCAAGGGCTCTGGAGCACAGGCTCAGTAGTTGTGGTGCACGGGCTTAGCTGCTCCGCGGCATGTGGGATCTTCCTGGACCAGAGCTTGAACCCGTGTCCCCTGCATTGGCAGGCGGATTCTTAACCACTGCACCACCAGGGAAGTCCCTGACCTTGTTTCCTTATCAGTAAAATGGGGATAATTTTTACCCTGCAGAACTACTGGAAGGATTTATTGGAATAATCTGTGTAAAGTCCCTGACATTATATCTGGTGAGAAGCCAGAGGCTCATTCCAATAATACTGTCAGTACTCAAATTATTTTATTTATTTATTATTATTATTATTTTTTGCGGTACACAGGTCTCTCACTGTTGTGGCCTCTCCCGTTGCGGAGCACAGGCTCCGGACGCACAGGCTCAGCAGCCATGGCTCACGGGCCTAGCTGCTCCGTGGCATGTGGGATCTCCCCGGACCGGGGCACGAACCCGTGTCCCCTGCCTCGGCAGGCGGACTCTCAACCACTGCTCCACCATGGAAGCCCTCAAATTATTTTTTTGAAACTCATATTCTTAAAGTGCCTTCAGATTTAGTTTGAGTTACAAGGGAAAGAAAAGTTTCATTATCCTACAGTCATATTTCATTTTTGACATTAAAAAATATTGTTCAGGTTGGTCTTTTGACCTACTTATCAAACATTTGGTGGCTTTTGACTATTGCCAAAAATGAAATCACCATTAAACGACAGAAATGTATTGCCATTCAGGATATTTCAAAAATTACATATCATGATTTGGAGGCAAACCTAACAAAATAAGAGTTTCAAAAATGTTTGAGCAATGATTTCATCAATCTTGGCATTAATAAAAAGCTTCATAAAAAGACTAGCTGGAAGGTGCTAGATCCTCTTAGAAGTGTACATTCTAGTGAGCTTGTTTCAAAAAACACACATATAATTTTATAGTCTTATCTCATTTAAAGCATAAACTCTTAGCTTTTATCAGAAGTATTGGGTTTTCTATTGTAAAAATAATGTCATTCCCCTGATACCACATTTGGTAAGAAACCAATTTCAATTTCCGAGCATAAAGAAGAGTTCATAAAAGTGCAGTTGTTTCCTTTTATTCCTTTGATGCAGAAGAGAAGTCAAACCCTGAGATAGGTTACCAAGAATGTTCCAGAAGGGCCTAGAATCAAAATATGTGATCCAAGGAAATTATGTGGCATAACATATCAGCTATTGTATGGCCATCAGCAGGAGGACGAGACTACCAAGAGGAAGAGCCAAAATACCAAGCAAGAAAAGGTTTTTTAAAATCTTACTGTGTTTGATTTTTAAAACAGCTTTATTGAGATAAATCGTATAATATACAATTCACCCATTTAAAGTGTACAAGTCCATGGTTTTGAGTATATTCACTGTGTGCAACCATTACTAAAATCTAATTTTAGAATATTTTCATTACCCATAAAAGAAACCCTTTAGCAGTCATCCTCCCCCATTCCTCCCAAAACCCCCTCTCCCCCGGCCCTAGGCAACCACTACCTACTTTCTGTCTCTATAGATTTGCCTATTCTGGACATTTCATACAAGTGTAATCATACAATATGTGATCCTTTGTGACTGGCTTTTTTCACTCAGTAGCATGTTTTCAAGGCCTATCCATGTTATAGCATGTATCAGTACTTCTTCCTTCACATGGTTGAATAATCATCAGTTCATAGACATTTGGGTTGTTTCTGCTTTTTTTTTTTTTGGCTACTATGTGTAATGCTGCTATGAACATACATGTACAAGTTTTTGTGTGGATGTATGTTTTCATTTTCTTGGGTATATAGCTAGGAGTGGAATTGCTGGGTCATAGGGTAACTCTGTGTCTAACATTTTGAAGAATCGCCAAACTATTTTCCATAGCAGCTGCACCATTTTACATTCTCACCAGCAATGTATGAGGGTTCTGATTTCTCCATATCTGTTTGATTTTGTTTTCAATCAGACATTCAAGACTGCTGACAGCCGATTCAGCCTATTAAGATGGAAAGAATTAGAAAGAGATATAACAAACATATGAAGTGTTTCAGGGCTGCTGACAGTGTCATAAGCCTGTTGGATGGAGAATCAGGAAAACATTCAATGTAAAATAAAATATTTTAAACATTATCATCATCAACCAAGATTGCTTGTCACCACCTGTTCTTTTGCGCTTATTGAAAAAGCAAGACCAACTGTGTCTTGGAGACACAACATACATATTCATATTTAGAGACTTAAGGACAAAAACTGAAAAGGGAGAGAACGTAATGGAAATAAATAATTGATGATAATTATAATTGAGGAAGAAAATGAAGAACAATTTATGATATTATTTCAATGTGATATATTATCAAGCTAAATGTCCAATTTCACCTCTGCCATTCCCTCCCTGAAAACTGCATTCCAGCCCAAACCTCAGCTCCCACTGGCCCACCCTCTGATGACTCTGCCGTCCCATTTAGCCTGGATTCTTTGGCGGCTTCTCCACCTTTGCCTCTGAACACATAGCCTGTACTCATGTTACTCATTTGGCAACTTTTGACATATGGCATCTATTGTAGTTACTTAACTTTTGATACCCGTCTGCTTTGCCTCCTTTCCTCACTTCCTGAACTCAGTCAGGGTATTCAACTTGTATTAAATTTCCTAATTCACCGAACACAGCTTGCCATTATGCTGTGAGAATTTCATAACGGCATTCAATTTATCTTTGTTGAGTGATTTCATTCTGGAGCATGACATATAAATTTCACTGATGTCACAAGATGACAAGGCACAAATTTTTCTTGTCAATTTCTGGACCCTGAAAACGAGCCCCCCCAATTGTCTATTTTTTAAAACAATATACCAATTTCAGAATAACAGTGCACACTAGCAGCCCCAGATAAATATTGATCATAAACTGACACCTAATCGAATGTCTGACTCATCCTGTGTGTGACCCATTTCTCGTCTGAGTACACACACACACACTCCATGCACACAACCTCAACAAAACTTCACCTGTCAACATCTGCCTCTGAGCACACAAAACTTGAGCAGCAACAAAAAATAGGAGTTGCCACTTTCACAAAAGCCTGAACGTCTATTCCCAAGACTAGGAAGATAATGTTCATCTTCCTGAAAACCTTGAGAGATTTTATTTGCAACATTTTATGCTGCAGAGCTTATGAAATAAAATAATAATGCAACACAGTATACTTTGGTTTTAAATAGCCCCTTTCATCCAAGAAGCTTAAAGAAACTTACAAACATTACTCATTCACCTTCATAAATTTTTTTATTGAATTAACAAGATAGTCTACGGAGCAAAAGTTAAAAGCAATAAAAACAACCATATTTTATGTAAGGACTGTTCCAAACATATCCAGTTTCCATTTTCTTGACTTACATGAAATTATTCAGACTCTCATTAGTTTCAACCTCCAGGAGATAAAGCAACAATGAACTGCTGAAGTGTATAAATAAAAAAGAATAATTCAGAGCTCCAGTCGCATTTGTCCTCCCCCTGTCTAACTTAGAGCTTTAATTCTGAAGAAGGAAAAACCCGTGATACATTTCTTTCCTTGCCAATCCTATGTGTATTTCATGTTTTACAACAACTCCACTGTCTGTAATGGGGTTTGAGCTCTTGGGGGAAACTCTGTTGATGCAAATAGACATATTCTTAGGATGCTACATAATGCTTTCATGGCCTAGCCATTTGTTTTTTGATCTTGATATTGCAAAGCCAAAATTTGCTTAGGTCACATGTTTTCAAGTGGGGGGCTGGGGCTTGTGGGGAGTGCGGGAAATCTCACCCACTGTGGAGGAGGGCGGGGATCGTAATTAAACCTACCTGAGGATGCTGATTTGTACAGTATAGTAATTGTATTGGAAGTCTGTCTTCTCAGCTACTTCAGTCTATAGGCGTCTTAAGATCTGGTATTGTGGCTCCAGTATTCTTCATGGGTGTTTTCTTCAAGTGGGTACTAGCCATTCTAATGAATTATTTCTTAAATTAACATAAAAGCAAGACAATGCTCAAAAGTAATATTAAAATAACAGCATTGTCTTAGAACTGCTTGCAACACCAATGAGAAAATGGATTTTCCCTAGGAAAGTGGAAGCCTCCACAAATGTCACCCTACCCTCTACCCCAGATTTTTCCAAACCATATTTTTGTTTGTGGTCTGTTTGTTGGGAAAATTCCTCACCTGTCTGGATGTTGAACTAGATGCTAAATCCAGGCCTGAAACTCTGCAGGTTTTATAATCACACATTCACGAGACTCTAGGCTCTTATATATGCCAAGGCAAATGTTTAGATGACGATAAAGTAAGATATTGCCTGTAGCTTTATTTTTCTAAATGAATTAAATGAATTATTTTTAAAGGAATAGTCAACAATGCTCAAGTGTTCTAGCTGATGTGTGACTTTGGCCCTATTTATGCTATGCCAAAATAATTATTTTAGTGGGAAACAAGACAAAAAAGTCCCATTTATTATTTGACATGGTGTAAATCAAAAAGAATAAAGATTTGTCAGTTTTAAAATATTTTATTACAGAACATTAAAAACATACGAAGAGACAGACTAATCAACACTTGTATACCCTTTACTACAAAAAAACAAACATTAACATTGGCCTTGCTGACTTTATTCTCATAAAATAAAACAAAATAAAAAAGAATAAGATTCTGCTTTAGCTAAGGCTTTATCCTGTTCCCTTCCTCTCCTTTCCATTCCTGAAGAAAATCAGTATGCTAAAGTGGGTGTGCAGTGTTCTTGTACATATATAAATCCACTGAAAAATGACTAACTTCAGCTAGTTATTTATTGATCCCTAAATTGGTCAAAGTGAAACTTATTTCCACCTTTTCCTACAATTGCAGCGTTGCAATAAACACATATACACTTTTACTTGGGCACATGTGGGAGAGTTGCTCCAGGGTGGATATTGACATGTGGAATCTTGGGTTGCTGGGTAGACACATAATCAACTTTGTTAGGTATGGTCAACCTGCTCTCCAGATCACTCATCTGAAGAATCTTATAGGCTCCAGATCCTCACCATTGCTTAGTGTTTTCAGACTTTCAGACATGTTAAATTTTTGCCAATCTGCTATATGTGAAAAGGTATTTAATTCACATTTTCCTGATTATAAGAGCAGTTGGTCTTTTAACATATTTCATATTTCATATGTTTTTTTGCCCACTTGGGTTTCTTCCTCTGTGAATTGCATTTTCAAACTTTTGGGCCATTGTGGGTTTTTTTGAAGTATAGTTGATTTACAATGTTGTGTTAGTTTCAAGTGTATAGCAAAGTGATTCAGTTTTTTATATATATATATAATATATATATATTATATATGTACATATATTCTTTTTCAGATTCTTTTCCCATATAGGTTATTACAAAATATTGAGTAGAGTTCTCTGTGGTATACAGTAGGTCCTTGTTGTTTACCTATTTTATATTATAGTAGTGTGTGTATGTTAATCCTAACCTCCTAATTTATCTCTCCCCCCCGCCCCTTTCCCCTTTGGTAACCATAAGTTTGTTTTCTATGTCTGTGAGTCTATTTCTGTTTTGTAAATAAGTTCATTTGTATCATTTTTTTAGATTCCACATATAAGTGATATCATACGATATTTGTCTTTCTTTGTTTGGCTATTGTTTTAATGGGTTGTCATTTTTTATTGATACGGAGGTGCTCTTTATATGTTAAGATTACCAGTCCTTTGTTAGTTATATGGATTACAAGAGTCTTCTCCCAGTCTCTGTCTTGACTTTGTTTTTAAATATCATCTCTTTTTCCCTCTCCTTTTAAAACTTCTTTTAATGGAGAAGTTCAAATATATACAAAATTGGAGAAAATAGTGTGCCCCCATGTACCCACCACCTAGCTTTAACAATTGTCAACTCCTGGCCAATCTTATTTGATTTACACCCAACCTGCTCCCCAGCCTTACCCCACCCCCCACCAATTCCTCCTCTTACTTCCTGGGTTGTTTTCAAGCAAGTCCCAGATATCATTACCATTTTGCCCATAAATATTTCAGTATGTATATTTAAAAGGTGAAAACTTTAAAAAGAAAAATGATACGGATTGATTTGTCATTTTGTTTTTATATCTTTTTCATACAGAAGTTTAAAATTTTTAATATGATCTAATATGTCATTTCAGTTTTATTTTTCATTTAGGTTTTTAATCAACTGAGATTATTTCTTTTGTATACAGTGAGCTATGACTACAATGTTTAAAAATTTTTTTTGCCTTATTTAGCAAATCGTTCCAGCACCATTGAGTGAGTAGTTCATCCTTTCCAGACTTATTTATAATATCACTTCTGTTAAATATCAAATTTGAAACTATACTTGGCCATGAAGAATTTATCTTTGCACCATTAACAATACTTTTTAATTACTATAGCTTCATAATAGCTTTTAACATCTGAAAGACAAATTTTTCCTTCTTCTCTTTAAGATTGCCTTGGCTATTCTTTGTCCTCTATCTCCTCTATCTTTCTTATGAATTTTATTTTTAATTATTTTTAAAATTAATTAATAATAATTTTAAAATTAATTTTTAATTTTAAAATTAATAATTTTAAAATTAATTAATTAAATTAATGCAGTTTTTGCTGCATTGGGTCTTCATTGCTGTGTGTGGGTTTTCTCTAGTTGTGGCGAGTGAGGGCTACTCTTCGTTGTGGTGGCGGGCTTCTCATTGTGGTGGCTTCTCTTGTTGTGGAGCACAGGCTCTAGGAGCATGGGCTTCAGTAGCTGCAGCACACAGGCTCAGTAATTGTGGCTCGTGGGCTCTAGAGCACAGTCTCAGTATTTGTGGCACACAGGCTTAGTTGGTCTGAGGCACGTGGGATCTTCCTGGACCAGGACTCGAACCCATGTCCCCTGCATTGGCAGGTGGATTCTTAACCGCTGCACCACCAGGGAATTCCAACTTTCTTATGAATTTTAACTTGAGATTGTCGAGTTCCATGAAAGATCCTATTGAGATTTTGACTGAAATCACATTGAATTTATACGTCAATGTGGGCATACTTTATATCTTTATGATGTTGAGAATTTCCATCTACAAGTAAAGTATACCTTCTCATTTACTTGTCATCTTTCATGTCTCTCATTAAAATTGTATAATTTTCTTTTATAAATGTGCTCTGAATTTGTTAGATTTATTTCAAAGAAACTTAGCTTCTATTGCTACCTTAACCGTTATCTTTTTTTAAATTATATTTTATAATTTTTTGATGATGGTATAGAAGGAGGCAATTGGTTTTATATTTGAAATTTATACTCAACAACTTTGTTGAACAATCTCATTAGTTCTAATAGTTTGTTAATTCCATAGAGATAATCACGTCACCTGCAAGTGACAACAGTTTTGTTTCTAATATATTTTAATTATTTTTCTTTTCTTAATTCACTGGCAAGAATCACTAATATAATATTAAATAAAATAGTGATAGTGGGGATTTTTTCCTTGTTCTTAAGTTTAAAGGGAGTATTTATGTTTCATGTAACAGTCAAGGTTCAATCAGTGGAGCAGAACCACTAGGAGATAAGTATTTGTTACAGGAATTTGACCGTACACAACTGTAGAAGCTGTAAGGCTGCTGTCCTCCAAACCAATGCTGGAGCTTGAAGTCCAGGGGCAAACAGTGGGGAAGGGAAGATGGATGTCAAGTGGAGGAAGATCAAGGACAGCGCTGAACCCACAAACACAAGCTGGAGCCCACAAGGGTGGACTGAAACCTGTCAGTTCTTTTTTTTCTTCTTCCTTTTTAAAAAATCGAGGTATAGTTGATGTACAATATTATATAAGTTTCAGGTGTACAACATAGTGATTCACAATTTTTAAAGGTTATACTTCTTTTATAGTTATTATAAAATATTGTCTATATTCACTGTGTTGTACAATATATCCTTGTAACTTATTTATTCATTTATTTATTTTTATTTATTTATTTTTTTGTGGTACGCAGGCCTCTCACTGCTGTGGCCTCTCCCGTTGCGGAGCACAGGCTCCGGACGCGCAGGCTCAGCGGCCATGGCTCACGGGCCCAGCCGCTCCGCAGCATGTAGGATCTTCCCGGACCGGGGCACGAACCCGTGTCCCCTGCATCGGCAGGCGGACTCTCAACCACTGCGCCACCAGGGAAGCCCACTTATTTATTTTTATACATAAGGGTTTGTACCTCTTAATCTCCTACCTCTATCATACCCTTCCCACTTCCCTCTCCCCACAGGTAACCACCAGTTTGTTCTCCATACCTGTGAGTCTGTTGCTTTTTTGTTGTATTCATTAGTTTGTTTTATTGTCTGGATTCCACATTTTAGTGATATCATACAGTATTTGTCTTTCTCTGTCTGACTTAACTTCACTTAGTATAATACCCTCCAAGTCCATCCATGTTGCTGTAAATGGCAAAATTTCATTCACTCAAATGGCTGAGTAGTATTTCATTGTGTACATATACCACATCTTCTCTATCCATTCATCTGTTGATGGGCACTTAGGTTGCTTCCTTTTCTTGGCTATTGTAAATAATGCTGCTATGAACACTGGGGTGCATGTATCTTTTCAAGTTAGTGTTTTCATTTTCTTCCAATATATGCCCAGGAGTGGGATTGCTGGATCATATGGTAGTTCTAGTTTTAGTTTTTTGAGGAACCTCCATACTGTTTTCCATAGCGGCTGCACCAACTTATATTCCCACCAACAGTGCACAAGGGTTCCCTTTTCTCCACATCCTTGCCAACATTTATTATTTGTGGTCTTTTTGATGATACCTATTCTGGCAGGTGTGAAGTGATATCTCATTGTGGTTTTGATCTGCATTTCTGTGATGATTAATGATGTCGAACATCTTTTCATATGTCTGTTGGACATCTGTATGTCTTCTTTGGAAAATGTCTATTCAAGTCTTCTGTCCATTTTTTAATGGGGTTGTTTGTTTTTTTGATGTTGAGTTGTATGAACTGTTTATTTTGGATATTAGCCCCTTATCAGTCATATCATTTGCAAATATTTTCTCCCATTTAGTAGGTTGTCTTTTGTTTTGTCAATGGTTTCCTTTGCTGTGCAAAAGCTTTTAAGTTTAATTAGGACCCATTTATTTATTTTTGTTTTTGTATCCTCTGTCTTAGGAAACAAATCCAAAAAAACAGTGCTGTGATTTATGTCAAAGAGTGTTCTGCAACCTGTGTCAGCTCTTGACCTTGATGGAGTAAAATAAATAGTTATGAGTATTTTTTCCTTATTTTAATGTGCGTAAGTTTATATATATTAGCCATATATTTTTGTTTTCTTTCCCTCTGGGTCTTAGTTATCAGGGAGCTTAGATCCCTCTCATTCATCCTATAGTGGCCCTTATTATTGACATAGTTGTGGTCTCCCCTTTTTTCTTTCCCCTTTGTTAACCAATTCATATATTCTGGTGGGGAAAGAGTTAAAGTAGAAATTAAATAATGATTCTAGCAGTAACCAGCTGTGGAGAGCTCATTTATTTTCTTTTTTCTCTAATATAGACTTACAGTGGTACTACATTTTTTTCCCCCCTTTGGAACATATTATACATAATAACAATAACACAGTGGCTGAGCGAGGTTTGTTTGTTTTTTTTCTAAAGAGGCTTTATCAGTCAAGGTTCAGTCAGAGAAGCAGAACCATGGGGAATGAATATATCTACATGTATGGTTTTGTTACTGGTATTTAACCTTATGCAATCGTAGGAGCTGGTAAAATAGACTCTGTAAGGTTGTCGTCTTCATATCTCATGCTTGGAAATTCAAGTTTACAGAGCAAGCAGTCAGCAAGGGAAAATGGACGAAAAGCAGGGGAGAGCAAGACGGAACCACAAACTCAAGGGGAAGCCTATGAGGACAGACTGAAACCCATGTTAGCGCTTGTTGCTGCTGACCTTGATGGAGCACTTGCTGTCACTGCCTCACACCAACAAGGTGAGCCAGAAGACAAGTGACAACGTGTGTGAATTACAAAATGGCTGCCGTTTCACTTCTGCCCTCCAAATGTCACCCAAGAACCTCTCTCATGGGCTACTCTAACTGGAAACGTATAGGAAGGGGAATACTGGGAAATGTACTTCAGCTTAGCTAAGTCAACAAATGACAAACCCACCACAAATCGTTTTTTTTTTTAAATCAGCTTTGTTGAGGTGTAATTTACTATAACACACACCTATTTTAAGTGTATACTTTGATGAGCTTTGACAATTGTTACTGATTTACATCCATGTAACCAGTAACCACCAGCACAATCAGGATATAGAATATTTCCATCCCCCCCGAAAAGTTCCCTTGTGCCTCTTTGTAGCTAATCCCCCTCTCACCCTCAGCTCTAGGCAACCATTGATCTGTTTTCTGTCAATATAGATTAGATTTGACAGTTTTAGAATTTTATGTTAATGGAATTATACAGAACTGTACTCTCTTGTGTCTGGTTATTTTCACTCAGCTTAAGAATTTTGAGATTCATATAAGCTATTTTATGTATGAGTAGTTCATCTTTTTTATTCCTGAGTAGTATTCCAGGGCATGGATATATCATAATTTGCTTATCTGTTCCCCTGTTAATGGACATTTGAGCTGTTTATGTTATTTGGCTCTTATGAATAGAGTCACTGTGTACATTCATGTATAAGGCATTGTATAGAAGTATTCCTTCTCTTGTATAAATGCTTAGGAGTAGAATTCCTTGTCTATTTAAATATTTTGCCCATTTTAAAATGTGGTTTGTTTTTCTTCTTACAATTGAGTTGTAAGAGTTCTTTATGTGTTCTGGCTACAAGTCCTCTGTCAGATATATGAATCATGAATATTTTCCCCTAGTTCGTGGTTTGCATTTTTATTTTCTTAAAAATGTGTGTCAAACAGCAAAAGTTTTAAATTTTGATGAAGTCCAATTTATCAATTTTATTTTATTTATTTATTTTGGTTAGTGCTTTTGTGTCTTAATACATCTTTCCTATCCTACCCCAAGGTACACAAATGTTCTTTTATGTTCTTTTTTTTTTTTTTTTTGGTTTCACCAAGCAGCTTGCGGGATCTTAGTTCCCCGACAAGGGATCAAGCCTGGGAGGGATCAAACCTGGATCAAACCTGGGACTCCGGCAGTGGAAGCACAGAGTCCTAACCACTGGACTGCCAGGGAATTCCCTTTTATGTTCTATTCCATAAGGTTTATACTTTAACTTTCACATTTAAATCCATCATCCATTTAATTCTTTTTATGTGGTGAGCACTGAGGTCCATTTTTCAAAATATGGATACCCAGTTGTTCCAGGATTACTTTGTCACCTTTTCCAAAGATCAATTGATCATGTATGTATGGGTGTATTTCTGGACTCCCTATTCTGTTTCATTAATCTATATGTCTGTCCTCAGGTCAATATCTCATTGTTTTGATGACTGTAGCTTTATCATAAGTCCTGTAAGACCTCCAAATTTGTTCCTCTGTTCCAAAATTGTTTTGGATACTCTTGGTCTTCTTACATTTTCATATAAATTTTATAATCATGTATCAGTTCCTAAAAAGAGCCAGCTAGGATTTTAATTGAGAATGCATTGAATGGCTAGATCAATTTGGGAATTTACATCTTAGCAGTATTGAATGTTCCAAACCATAATCATTTTTATCTTGTTCAATTATTTATGTCTTCTTTAATTTCTCACATGTAGAAGTTTTATCATTTTCAGTGTAGAAGTTTTATGCATTTTGTTAAATTTATCTCATTTCTTTGTTGCTATTTGTAAATTGTATTTTTTTAACATTTCAGTTTCCAATTGTTTACTGATAGTCAGTGATCTCTATTCTTATCTTTAGCATTTCTTCATTTCTTTGAATTTAGTTTTCTCTTCTTTTTCTAGCTTCTTATGGTGGAAACTTAGATAACTGACTTTGAACCCTTCTTTTTCCTAAAATAAGCATTTATATCTATAGATTTTTCTTTAAGCAGTGCTTTAACAGCATCCCACACATTTTTTTTCTTTTTTTCTTTATTGAAGTATAGTTAATTTACAATATTATATTAGTTTCAGGTGTATAACATAGTAATTCAGTATTTTTATAAATTACACTCCATTTGAAGTTATTACAAAATAATGGCTATAATTTCCTTTGCTGTACAATATATCTGTGTCGCTTATCTAGTTTGTATATAGTAGTTTGTATTTCTTAATCCCCTACCCCTATCTTGCCCCTCCCACTTCCCTTTCCCCACTGGTATCCACTAGTTTGTTTTGTGTATCTGTGAGTCTGTTTCTGTTTTGTTATACACATTCGTTTGTTTTATTTTTTATATTCCACCTATAAGTGATAACACAGTATTTGTCTTTCTCTGTCTGACTTGTTTCACTGAGCATAATACTCTCTAGATCCACCCACATGGTGGCAAATGGCCAGTATCTCAGAAATTTGGTATTTTTTCTTTTATTCACCTTGAATTCTTAAAAATTTCTTCTTTGACCCATGGATTTCTTAAAAGTATGTTTTATAATGTCCAAATATTGGGGAAATTTTTTAGTTATCTTTCTATTACTGATTTCTAATTTTATCCCATTGTGGTCAGAGGACACACACTGTACGATTCCAATCCATTTAAATTTATTGACACTTTTTTACGGCATAGCGTATAATCTGTCTTGATGACTCTTCCATGTGCACTTGAAAGGAATGTATATTCTGTTGTTGTTGGGTAGAGTGTTCTATAAATGTCAATTTTGACAAGTTGGTTGATGGCATTTAAGTCTTCTACATCCTTACTGATTTTCTGTCTACTTGATCTATTAATTATTATTGAGAAAGGAGTGTTGAAATCTTGAATAATAACTGTAGATTTGTCTATTTCTCTTTAAAGTTTCCTCAGGTTTTGCTTCATCTATTTTGAAGCTCTGATGTTTATTTGGTGCTTATCCATTTAGGATGTATGTCTTCTTGATGAATTGACCCCTTTATCATTATGAAATGTCCCTTTTCATCTCTGATAGCTTTTTTTTTTTTTTTTTGCTTCATTTTCCGCAAGGATCTGTTTGTAGTAAACTCTCTCAGCATATCTGAAAATGTCCTGATTAAATGATGGTTTAGTTGGGTATTGAATTCCAGCCTCACAGCTATCATCTCTCAGCACCATGAAGATGTTATTCCATTATCTTCTGGCCTGTAATGTTGCTGTTGCAATATCTCTTCTCAGTTTAATTGTTGTTGTTGTTGTTTTAAGGTGCTCTGTTATTTCTCACTGATGGCTTTTAAGATCTTCTATTTCACTTTGGTAAATACCAAAGTTTGGTATTTTGATGTTTCCTTACAATGTGTCTAGGTTAGTGTTTATTTTTTATTTTTCCTTCTTGGTGTGGATGTACTTTTTACAATTGAGATTTATGACTTTAATGAATACAGAAAAAATATTGTCAGCCATTATGTCTTAAAATATTGATTCTCCATCACCCTCCTAGCCTCAAAGTCTTTCTATTCTTGCCTTGGGGAGTTCCTTTTGGAGATATATTTGACTATCGAATTTTATCCTTGATATCTCATAACCTCTTTTTCATATACTCCATAATTCATATATTCCATCTTTTCATCTTGCTGTGCTGCATTTTGAGTAAATTCTTCAGATATATTCACCAGAGAGTTTAGTAATTCTCTTCAGCAATGTTAAATCTAATTTAAAAGTGCACTGAGTTTTAAATTTCAATAATTGTATCTTTAATTTCTAGATTAGTTTGGTTCAAAATCTGCTTGTTATGTTTTAAATAGTGACTTGTTTTTATGGATTACAGTACTGGTTTTATGTCTTTAATCATTTTAAACATACTTATTTTATCCTCTGCATTAGTTTATTCTAGTACCTAAAGTATATTAGGGATATAGATCTGCTGTTTATGTGCCCATTTTTACTCAGTGCAATCTTTCTCTCTTTATGTCTTATAATTTGAAATTTAAACTCCACATCCGTGGAGCTTTATCTATGCAATCCTGTCCATCTCAGACTTGGGATATAGGCCTCCAAAGCATTTTTGCATTTGTTTCTCCCAGGCAATAGAGACTGGGAAGAATTGTTTTTTCTCTTTTTTTTTTTTAATTGAAGTATAGTTGATTTACAATGTTGTGTTAGTTTCAGGTGTACAGAAAAGTGATTCAGTGATTCAGTTACATTCATTCTTTTTCATACCTTTTCCATTCTGGTTTATCACAGGATATTGAACATAGTTCCCTGTGCTATACAGTAGGACCTTGTTGTTTATCCACCTATATATAATAGCTTGCATCTGCTAATCCCAAACTCCCAATACATTCCTCCTCTATCCCTCCTCCCCCTTGGCAACCACAAGTCTGTTCTCTCTTGGCAACCACAAGTCTGTTCTCTATGTCTGTGAGTCTGTTTCTGTTTCATAGATATGTTCATTTGTGTCATATTTTAGATGCCACATATAAGTGATATCATATGGTATTTGTCTTTCTCTTCCTCACTTACATCACTTAGTGTGATAATCTCTAGGTCCAGCCATGTTGCTGCAAATGGCATTATTTCATTCTTTTTTATGGCTGAGTAATATTCCATTGTATATATGTACCACATCTTCTTTATCCATTCTTTGCTGATGGACATTTAGGTTGTTTCCATGTCTTGGCTATTGTGAATGGTGCTACTATGAACATAGGGGTGAGAGATTTGGAAGAATTTTTATGTTAACTTTTCATTTTAGGTATTCCTGGGCCATGACAAAGCACGTGGTTATACATTTTTTAGGGGAGAAATTTTTTGTCTACTCAGAGGCTGAGCAAAGAAAGACTCTTCATTGTCAGTTTGTGCCAGCAGGTGGGTTTTTTCCTTTCCCACCTTTTACTAATGGTTCATCCCTTCAAGGACCTGGATTTATGTAGAACAGAACAATTCCAATTCCTTGCCTCATGTGAGTCAAAGGGATTCATTATGCAGTTAAAACATCATTCAACCAGGAGCGCTAAATAAGAACATTTATAGGCAAAGACCAACAAATTTACCACTAACAAATCATTGCTGAGAAAAGAAGCAAAGCAGTTTCATGTGAAAGAAAGATTTGAACAAAGAAACAAGAAATCCGACAGAAAGCATGAGAACAAAGAAATTAGTAAAAGTATAAGTAAAGCTGAATAAGAAAGTGGTACATATTTTTAATGATAACTAAGGAGACATTAAAATATAATGGAATTAAAATACAGGAGGATGACAGCATGTAAAATGCAGGAGATCATACCAAGTAAGACTAGAACGAAGCAGAAAACACAATCAGAATTGCTTTAAATCATCCAGAAAATTTTATTTTCCCATTAACAAGAAATCCAGAGATAGGTGGCACTCAGGTGGGTTAGATTAGGGACTCCTCAGTGCCATCAAGGACCCAGACCTTTCATGTTCCATCAGGTGTGTACCTAAAAATGGTTAAGATGACCGATTTAATGTTACATGTATTTTACCACAATTAAAAATTTTTTGATTTCTAGTTTGAATAGGTAATGCATACATGTGGCACCAAAATCAGAAGGAGCAAAAGGGTATACAGTGGTTTTCCTATGTGCTTTTCTTGTTTCCCAGTCTTCTTACCTGTTCCACAACCAACAACCCAGCCTATCTCTCCTTGGACATCAATTGGTAGCACTTTCTTGTGTGTCCTTCAGAGGTATTCTGTGATTCATTCTTTTGAATAGCTGCGTGGTATTTTACTGTACCATATGCACTATATTTTCACCATTCCCCTGATAGTGATCATTTAGTTATTTTTAGCTTGAAATCTCATCTTCTAATAAAAAAAATGCACACTCCATTATGCACTTATTTAATTTATTTTTATTTTACTCATTTTGATAGGCAATGTATTCACAGGGTTCAAAAATCAGAAAGCATAAGAGGGTAAACATTAAAATGTCTCCTTGTTAGTGCTGTCTCCCAGGTCTTCTGGGCTGGGCATTTACCTGCTTCACAAATCCACTTCACAAATCACTGCCCTTTGCCTGCTCTGCTCTGCACTGCAGGAAAATACATTTCCCAGACTCCCTTGCCTGATGGCTTATGGGTAGTTTCAGGCGATGGGAGGAGGGGCACTGGTAAAGACTGGAGGGTGGGAGAAGGGCAGAGCCAATGTGTTTTTCTCTCCCGTCGTGCTTGAGTAAAACGTGCTGCTGCTGCTGCAACTTCTTTTGGCTTTAGCTCTCACACTGTGGTCAGAGGGTGAGTCAGCCTCACCCTCTGTGGTCCCAGCTCCCTCTGGGCAGCTCCCACCCGGGTTCTACTACTGCTGCATTGGCCCAGCTTCTCAGATCTGGTAACACCACTTCCTCCTTGATTCTCTTCAGCCCCATGAATACTAGACAGTTTTTGCTATTAACAATTTCTGGGGTAGCTTATAGTCTCCTAGTTAGCATCGTAACTCTTTATTACCTGTGTGACCAATTTGCTGTATTAAATTTCCTCTGAATGAAATGCCTAGAGTAGTTTCTCAGGCTGGACCCTGACTGACAATCACCCCTGAAGACAGATAATATTATCAATTTCTTATGTGTGTCCTTCCAGAGACATTTAATGCACATACAAGTAAATTGTATCTATTCTCTCCCTCCCATTTCTTTTCACAAATGATGAAATACTATACATACTATTCTACACTTTGCTTTTTTCACTTAGCAATAATCCTGGAACTTGTTCTATATAACATTTCAAAGATCTTCCTCATTCCTTTTAATTCATCATGTGGATCTACTACAATTAAATAAATTGTTGGAACACAGCCATGCCCATTTGCCGAGGTATTGTCTGTTACTGCTTTCACACCAGTCCCTTATTAATGGATATTTAGGTTATTTATGATTTCCTGCTATTACAAATAATTCTGCTACAAATAACCTTGAACTATACCATATCATGAACTGGGGAGAAAACTCGAGAACTGGAATTGCTGGGTCAGTGGGAATGTGTGTTTGAGAACTTTTTAAGTATGAAAGTTCAAAAATATATTCTTGTTAGGCATGGGAGCAGAACTTCAAGGGTTCCAAGGAAACAGGATGTTAAATTTCACCTTTTGGTTGTATTTTGCATATGAAAACATAGTAAAAATAATTTCTCATGGAACAGCACAATTTCACATTATTAACTGTTCTTTTAAAGTTAAGTATTTCAAAAAAAAATCCTTCATGTATACAATCAAGTGAAGGCAAAGGGCAGGACTCTACAATTACCTTGAGTTTTTCAGAAAGTTCACGTACTACTAGGTTAACAGAGTTTATGAGCTCTGTTGGGTTCTCCTGGAATTGGTACAGTGATTTTCCACTGAGGATGACCAATTTGCCTATTGGATGATTTTTTAGAAAATCTCTTAGCATAGAAAACCTACTGCAAGTCTCTATCCTGGGGAGAATGTGAGGGTTGCATGGAGAGAGTGAGCCAGTGAAGACTTGAGAACAGGTTCTAAAAGTGCTAAGGGCACAAATTGGTTTGACTTAAAAGCATCAAGTAGGACTTGCCTGGTGGCACAGTGGTTGAGAGTCCGCCTGCCGATGCAGGGGACACGGGTTCATGCCCCAGTCCGGGAAGATCCCACATGCCGCGGAGCGGCTGGGCCCGTGAGCCATGGCTGCTGAGCCTGCGCGTCTGGAGCCTGTACTCCTCAATGGGAGAGGCCACAGCAGTGAGAGGCCCGCGTACCACAAAAAAAAAAAAAAAAAAAAGCATCATGTAGATTTGCACCTTTAAATTCTATTACTGAAAGCTTTACATTCTCTTGTGTCCTCAAGGAATTGTATGGACTGGCCCAGGAACTGCCTATTTCTTCCAGGTAAACAGTAAACCCTGGGGTCAGTGTAATTTCTGGTGACAAAATTAAGTATAAGAAAAAGTGCCATTACTAAATATTCTCCCCAGTGACTCAATTACAAAGTTTTTTCTGTAAAGGGCCAGACAGTATACATTTTAGGTGTTATGCGTCATGTAGTTTATTTTGCAACTACTCAACTCTGCTGTTTTAGTGCTAAAGCATCCGTAGACAGCATATAAATGATCCAGCATGGGTGGGAATGTAAATTGATACAGCCACTATGGAGAACAGTATGGAGGTTCCTTAAAAAACTACAAATAGAACTACCATACGACCCAGCAATCCCACTATTGAGCATATACCCAGAGAAAACCATAATTCAAAAAGACACATGCACCCCAATGTTCATTGCAGCACTATTTACAATAGGCAGGTCATGGAAGCAACCTAAGTGTCCATCATCGGATGAATGGATAAAGAAGATGCGGCACATATATACAATGGAATATTACTCAGCCATAAAAAAACGAAATTGAGTTATTTGTAGTGAGGTGGATGGACCTAGAGTCTGTCATACAGAGTGAAGTAAGTCAGAAAGAGAAAGACAATACCGTATGCTAACACATATATAGGGAATCTACGAAAAAAAATGGGGCTTCCCTGGTGGCGCAGTGGTTGAGAGTCCGCCTGCCAATGCAGGGGACACTGGTTCGTGCCCCAGTCCAGGAAGATCCCACATGCCTCGGAGTGGCTAGACCCATGAGCCATGGCCACTGAGCCTGCGCATCTGGAGCCAGTGCTCCGCAATGGGAGAGGCCACAACAGTGAGAGGCCCACGTACTGCAAAAAAAAATATATATATATATATATATGTCATGAAGAACCTAGGGGTAAGATGGGAATAAAGACACAGACCTACTAGAGAATGGACTTGAGGATATGGGGAGGGGGAAGGGTAAGCTGTGACAAAGTGAGAGAGTGGCATGGACATATATACACTACCAAACGTAAAGTGGATAGCTGGTGGGAAGCAGCCGCATAGCACAGGGAGATCAGCTCGGTACTTTGTGACCACCTAGAGGGGCGGGATAGGGAGGATAGGAGGGAGGGAGATGCAAGAGGGAAGAGATATGGGAATATATGTATATGTATAACTGATTCACTTTGTTATAAAGCAGAAACTAACACATCATTGTAAAGCAATTATACTCCAATAAAGATGTTAAAAAAATAAAAATTAAAATAAAATCTTGACCAAAAATAAATTTAAAAAAAAAACAAAAAAAGATCCAGCATGGCTATGCTCCAATAAAATTTTATCTCCAAAAAGGGCTGGTGGCAGGATTTTGCCAGAGGACTGTAGTCTTGCCCACCTGTGCCCTAGAGTCAAATCAATGTTCTCACAGTGCACCAGCCCCTTAAGCTGTGGCATGCTTGGTGCTCTGGCTCTCCTGACCTGAGCTGAGCTCTCCCATGGGATTGCTGTGGTATCTGAAATGATTTTCCCTGGTGACAACCTGGCTATGCTCTCTCCTTAGCACAGAAGTCTTTTGTATTGAGAGTAAGTAAAGCCAAATCCGGCCTCTGTACCCCAACACCGAATTAAATCTCAGAGACAGAGTTTTGGATGAAGTTGAAAAGAATAGCTTTATTGCTTTGCCAGGCAAAGGTGGTCACAGTGGGCTAATGCCCTCAAAACTCTGTGTCCAAACCTGGAGGGGGTAATGAGAAGTTTTATAGTAATGGTTCAAAGAGGAGGGCGTGGTCAGCTCATAGACATTCTTCTGATTGGTTGGTGGTGAGGTAGGTGGCAGTCAGCATCATCAACCTTCTGGTTCCAACCGGTCTGGGGTCTACGTGCTTGTGGGCATCATACAGTTAACTTCTCCCAGCTGGTGGGGGTTTCAGTATCTGCAAAACAGCTCAAAGATACTGTTCTTGAGGCAGAACCAGGACCCTGCCCCAAGGCTGCACTATTGTTTCTCAACTGCTCCTCCCTTGTCTCCACATCCCCTCCTTTCCCTAATTAGCAACTCTTTGGACCTGCCCTAAGGTCATGGAGGCTGAATGGAGCCTATTTCCTGCAAACAAGAAATAGGGGACACAGAAAAGCTTTTGTGCCCAGGAGCCCCACAGGGTCCTGCTCAGTTTCATAAGTATACAAGAGATGTTGATATGATGTCCTTCAATGAATTTAGGGACACACGGAGAGAATGTCATTCATGACAGACCATTAGAGAGTGAGAGAACAAGAGTAACAAAACCAGAGACCCCTGGTGTCATTGGTCCCTGAGGCAGATTGTTTGCAAGCATGGCTGCCAGCAATCCCTCCCATCTTCACATGTGCTTGTTGCACCTCCCATCAGGAAGTGAGGTCTATTTCCCTCCCCTTGAAAATGGGCTGACCTTGGAACTTGCTTTGGCCAATAAAATATGGCAGAAGTGATATGGTGCCAATTCCAAGCCTAGGCCTTAAGAGACTTGGCGCTTCAGCTTTCACTAAAACCCTTAGGATAATGCCTGGCACCAAGAAATACTTTATAAATGTGAAATATTTTTTGTCATCATCAAGCCCCTCAGTTTCAAGCAGCTGCTGTCAGCAGATCATCCCACCCAGGTATGACCACAGACTCCCCAGGCCCCACCTGAGCCAATGTGTGAACAATACTGCTCCAAGATGGCTGCCCTGAGGACATCCTATCGGGCGATTCCTTAGAGCACTCTCTTAGCCCAAGACTAGGGGAGGCTACCTGAGCTGTGTTATTTCAGCCCTTTGTAGTGCTGCTTTTATTGGATTGTGCTTTAGCACTACACCTTTGGTCTATACTGCAGGGCATTATAAAGAATAGCCCTATGAACTATAGACTTCCCTATCTAGAAACCACTGAAGAGATTAATTTCATTTCAGCACCCCCTATATAGGGAAAACTTTCTCTCATGTTTCATTGCTAAGAATAAACGTTCTTTTCCTGTAGTTTTTTCACTGTATGGCCCTGTGACATATATGAGGGATCAGGTATTACTTTTGGCCTTTATCTACTAAATTTGTGGCCCTCTAGCAAGTGGACAGGTTCTTACAAGGTATTTTGGGGAATTCTAACTTAACTCCTTGCTTCATCTATTTTTTTCCTACTGTCATTTTCCCTTTCCCCTGGTCACCATGCTTACTTTTGTAAAATGGTAATCCAACTCAAATCTTTTTGTTGGACTGAAGCAAGGTAAAAGTAAAGATTAAAAAACTGCTGCTTAAGATAATCCTAAATCAACACCTTTTAAAAATAGGTGGATAACATAAATATACATTCTGCAATTTTAGAAATTGTATAACTTATCTGGGAGTTTCATTTTGGCTTTGAGTTTTTGAACAGTTAATAAATAAAATTTAAAAGATTTGAGCAAGAAAGTGAAAAAAGATACCCATTGATTCTTGTTTTCAGGCTCAAAAGATGGATTGTTAATAACATCTGCTATAACGTCCCCAGCCACCACTACCATTGAGCACCTACTGTATGCTAGGAATTCTACTGGGTACATTACATCCATTATCTTACTCATGAACAAACAGATGCCATATTGAAAATATTCAACAAATCAAATATATACTAGACACAAAAGTGCTGAGGATACAGCAGAGTAAAGCCAGACAAGATCTCTGCTTTCATAGCACTTTGGTGGAATTAGTTATCTTTCATAATGACTTCATAACTGCCTGTCTTTGAGCAAGCTGTCTTTGTGTTCTGAGCTCTTGGAGAGCCTCATGATGATGATGAAGATGGTGGTGATGATGCCAGTTTACATTTATTAAGCATATATTATATCCCGGGCATTGTTCTAAGTGTTTACATGTATTAGCTCACTAAATCCTCAGACGATCTTATGAGGTATATGTTAGTATTAGCTCCATTTTATAGATTAGGAAACTAAGGCACACAATGGTTACATCAGGGTTTCCGAACCTCCACGCTATTGACATTTTGGACCAGATATTTCTTCGTGGTAGGGGGCTGTGCTGTGCATTGTAGGATGTTTAGCAGCATCCCTGACCTCTACTCATGACTAAATGCCAGTAGCAACCCCCTGTCCCCAGCTGTGACAACCAAAACATCTCCAGACATTGCCAAGTGTCCCCTTAAGGGCAAAACTGCCCCTGGGTTGAAAATCACTCACTGGGTTAGATGATTTACCCAAACTCACACAACTAGTAAGCATCAGAGCTGAGATTCAACCCAGGCATGCTGGCTCCTGAACCCAAAATATTAACAACACTAAACTCTAGGTGTAATCATCTCACTTATTTATTATCATTTTCAGCAGTGGAAATGCAAAAATTGTGCCCTAACTTTCTGAAAAAAAGTGGACATAGCCTTGATGTTAAGATCTCATAATGACTAGCGTATTAATTATTCAGTGTATATCAATCAGGTTCCCAGTGAAACCAAGCAGGACCCTGTGGGGCTCCTGGGCACAAAAGCCTTTCTGTGCCCCCAGTTTTTGTTTGCAGGAAATAGGCTTCATTCAGCCTCCATGACCTTTCCTGAGTTCCAGTGGGGCAGGTTCAAACAGTTGCTAATCAGGGAAGGGAGGGGACAGGACACAGAGACAGTTAAAAGACACAATAGTGCAGCCTTGGGGCAGGGTCCTGGTTCCCCCTCAAGGGATACACAAACAATATCTTTGAGCTGTTTTGCAGACACTGAAAGCCCCACCAGATGGGAGAAGTTAACTGTATGATGCCCACAAGCACGTAGACCCCAGACTGGTTGGAACCAGGTTGAGGATGCTGACTGCCACCTACCTCACCACCAACCAATCAGAAGAATGTCTATGAGCTGACCATGCCCTCCTCTTTGAATCATTACTATAAAACTCCTTACTACCCACTCCAGGTCGGGACACACAGTTCTGAGGGCATTAGCCCTCTGTGGCCCCCTCTGCCTGGCAAAGCAATAACGCTATTCTTTTCAACTTCACCCAAAACTCTGTCTCCGAGATTCAATTCGCTATCAGGGTACAGAGACCGAATTTCAGTTACACCAGCAGGAAACAAAAGGCATTCCTCTAATTAAGAGAATTTGAGGAGGGTTCAACAAGCCAATTGTCAACAAAGATGTGGGCAGGGAGTAGGGAGACCACAGGGAAGAGTGTAGTTCTCTGAGGCTATTAACAGTGGCGAGTTTTTACCACCTCTAGGCCCAATGGGATGAGGAATTGAGAGGATGAGAGCGGGGGGGGGGGGGGAGAGAGAGAGAGAGAGAGAGAGAGAGACTTGAAAGAAACACAATCTTGTGTCAAGGGACCCAGTTAACCCAAGATGACCCTGTGAGAAGAGTGGAAGAGTGCCAGGATACCATAACTTCACTCTCCTTCCACCCTCTGATTTTTTGGTGCTGCTTATTTGCTTCCTACTGGAAGCCAGAGAGCAATGGTGCCCACTAATGTGGTCCATTCAGGTCAGCTTCCTGGTTGGAGAGCAGGAGGAGAGGGTGGAGAGAGATATCCTCATATCGCAATAACATTTCTCATGGCGTTTCCATCTATCGGCTTTGAGATTTTTAAATGTTCATCTATCAACTTTACTCATTTGTGGTTTTTCTTGGTGAGAAGTCAGTTTCATCTAATATCTGTGTAGATGTTCCATGACCTCCAATTTGTATCGTTGGTTAACCAGCTTGTGTAGAATTTGAGGGGAGTAAAAGAAAATTATTGTACTATCTGCTTTGGAAAGATGTCATCAGGATGCATCTGCTGCAGAAACATTGGACTAGTCACTGCCTTTTTCCTTTAATTTTTTTAAACTGTTACCAAGACATAAGGTTCATTATTATGTGTTTATGTTGGCAGAGCTTCAAATGTGAAAATTCATTTCTAAGCAGTTCTTTGAAATATTTGGATATTTGCTTCAAACTTTTTGCCATGCCTTCAATTGATTAAATTTTCATTTTAAAGAGTCTGTGCACAGTGTGCCTGAATTTGTGATCCTTCACCAGACTTTTAACAATCATGTCTACACAACAAGAAAAATGGCCTGTCCATTCTGGGAAATGAAATGAACTCACAGGGAAAAAAAAAAATCACCACTGTATAGCTGATTGTGTGGCATCCTGTATGTGAAACGGCTTTTGGGTTGACCGTAATTTTTATTTTTCTCACAGTGGATTTTGGCACTATTGGGCAAAGTTTGGCCAAGTCTCTTTCCTGCTCACTCTTGAGGGCTTCTGTCCTCTGCTTCTCCATCCCTTCCATTATGGTCCTGATACATGGTGAGTTTAGACCGTTGCTCTGAACTGTATGTTCTAGAAACATAGCATTTTGGAGTTGAAAATGCCTTTAGTAGCCACCCCGTTCCATCTCCCTTCCGGTGAGCTCCGGTGAGCACTCTCTTGTGTAATGTCTCTGACAGATGGCCACCCAGCGTGTGTTTGAGCGTCATCTGAGACAGGGAACCCTCAGCTTTGCAAGGCAGCTTGTTACAATGTGGGTGAACTCATATGGCTAAACAGGTCATCTTTCCATTGAGCTGAAACTTGCTTTCCTCAATTTTCAAGCATTAGAGAGAGGCAGTAGAAGGCAGTGGTTAAGAGCCCAGGTTCTGGGCCAGACTGCCTTTGTGTTCATGTTCCGGCTCCCCCACTTACCATCTGTGTTCCCTTGCACAAGTTATTTAACCTCCTAAACCAGTTTCTCTGAAATAGGGCTCACAGGACAGTGGTGGCTTAGCATTGTATCAATTTTGCTAAGTTGGAACTGAGATTCCTCAAATTCCCTTCCTTGGTTGGTTCTGGGTTAGGGTTGCCTACAGGAGAAATTGGAGGTCAGAGTGAGGCAAGAAGAAGAGTGTAGAGTCGGTGCTCTTGCAGTTCCCTGGCATCATCACAGACCTTCTGGTTTGCATCATTTGTGCCGGGCAGCCACTGGGCCTGCAGCTCCTCCAACTCCTGCCAGATCTTTTCCGTCACGGGTCTTCTGTCTAGGAATATACAACTTTCTATGTTTTATTCACTTGTCAAATACATTCCTGGTATACTTAGAGTTTTCATGTGTATCATTTTTTTTTAAAAAAGAAGATATTCATTTGTTCATTCATAAACATTTATTGAGCACCTACTATGTGCCAGGTCCACAGAGCAAAACAGAGATAAGTAAAGCTTTACCTTGAATTGTGAATGCCTCGTAGTCCAGCAAGAGAGAAAGACAAGTAAATCACAGGGAACCCTGAGTATGTGCTGTAATGGGGGATGTACAGGAGATATATTATTTTTATTCTATCTCACATATAATTTTCTCATTTAGAAGATATTATTACACCCATATATATCTTGTATATTATTTTGGTCACATACCTTACATATATTCTGTTCTCATCTGGGTTATATGTAATTGTATGTATTATTTTTGCTTTTAAATGTTATATTTTTACTTTTCTCTAAAGATATTTTATAGCTTTCTAAAAAAAAAAAAAAAGATCTTTTCCCTCAGAATCTCAGAATCCTGGACCAATTTTGTGTGCAGTTCCATGGGGAAGTGTGTCAGCTCTTTGGAAGGTCCCCTGCATCGTCGAAGTTGGAGGCTTAGAGACCAACAAAGATTTCAGTGTGAAACTAATAGGGCCAATATGAGTTCTGATGAGAGACAGGTATGGGTTTCAGCTCCTTCTCGCGCTTCCCCACTTTACAGCCATTTTCCCTTCCCAACCACTGGCCAGGCTGACTTTAGGTCCAACACCAGATACAGAAGCAAGAGCTATACATAGGCTATCCAGCTCCCATGACTTTGTAAGGTCTAATCCCTAGAATAAATCTCTTATATTACTTACAGTGACTCTGCTTCTCTGATTAAACCCAAATAATACCAGTATATTGTGAGGAATCAACAAAATAATGTATGTAAATCACTTAGCAGACTGCCTAGAACACAGATAAGTACCTATATTTTTCTTCACCTTTGTGGAATTACCAGCTCCATTCTCCAGGACATTACAGAATGCGTTTGGTTCCTCTTCCACCTGACAATGAATCCACATAATTAAATCCATACTTTTGAGGACTTTTATATATAGAATGCTCTGTCAAGTGAAACTTTATGATAGATACTGGACTAAATATCTGGATTTAGATACATCATCGCATTTAATCTTCACAAAAACATTAGGAATTTTATAGATGAGGCTGCTATCTAGGTGACAAGGTGACATACCAAGAGAATGTCAATCTAAGTTAGTTAATGACCTATGGGAACTCTTGGACTATCTACTGTTAGTTGGGTTTTATATTAATATTTGCTTTTTAAATACATTTACATTTTTTTTCTTAAAAAGTGTTAAGTTCAGTTCACGAATATTGTTAGTTATGCTATTTATAAATCTTGTAATTGGTGTATAAAATATGGGCAATTACTTTCGATTGTTCTCTGATTAATAGTCAACACAATTCAAAAAGATTAAATTCACTTTAAACAATCTCATTTATAAACTTATTTAATTCCTCTTTTAAAACTACACTCATATATTTAATACGTTTGAACTTGTCAAGCCCTTCAAATGCCTGACAAGGCATAAGTATAATCCTAACAAACAAAATCCTACTAGGTGGTTAAATGACTCTGGTGAAGATAATAAATTAAGCCTGCAAGTCTGCTGAATCTTGAGTTCTCTTAAACATTTCAATACTGTTAATGCACTTAGTGAAATTCTCTTGTACTTTTTTACCTGAAACTGCAAGTCAAAATAAATTGCTCAAGGCAGATCTGACAGATTTCCTAAAATGGCAGATTCTCTTAAACATTACCAAGAGATTAGTTTGAATTTACATAAAAGCATTACTATGATGGCTATTTACTTCATTATATCATTCTAAATTCTCCCCAGGGTTGAAAAGTCACTCAGATAAGGGTAGCAGATTTACCGTATCAGGTGGATTGAGCTGAGGTTAGAAGATGGCTTTGGCCATCAGAGTATGTCTGCCTATTAGTCAAAGATTCAAGACCAAAATTTAGGATTTAAGAGCTTCTTGCTTCCCAGATGATTCTACCTTAGCCACCAAGTACCAAGGGAACCCTTTCTTTTTTTTAATAGTCACTTGGTTCATGGGAGATTCCAATGCCACATATTTCGCTACAAAGTTTTAGCCACCTGATTTGGATAGCTAGAAATCTGCAACCCCACTCAGGTGGCAGCTAACTCCTTTTGCCCCTAATTGGGTTCTGGATTCCTTAAATTTCTATTTAATCCTGTATCTTCTATTTTGATCTGACCACGACTCAAAGTATGAGCTGGTAGAGCTAGATTTGAACCCAGGTCTCCTTGAGCCCAGAGCTTAGGCTATGATCCACCATGATATGTTGTTTTATGAATCCCCTAGTCTTTTTTTTTTCTTTTTTTTTTAACATAAAAATTTCCTTCTAGTTTTCATTTTATGAATTGTCAAGTGCCTACTATTCTAATTTCTCTCCTCGGCACTTACCTTTGCTGTCAATATTCTTCTTAAAATGTATCATGGAACAAATACCCACCTGGATATAGATCAGAGTGAGCAAGGTGAGTTCGATGATCAGTCATCCAAGAGGTTCTTTAAAACTCCATTTGCCAGTGGACTGGCCTCCTTTCCCTCCACTCTCTTATGATATACTTTTTCTTTTTTGAAGTATAGTTGATTTACAATGTTGTGTTAATTTCTGCAGTACAGCAAAGTGATTCAGTTGTACATATATATACTTTTTTTATATTCTTTTCCATTATGGTTTACCATATGGTGGAAGGTTAATATAGGCAAACCTTTTGTACTAAGAACATTGTTTTTCAATATTCCTGGAACCATGGGAATGATTGATAAAGTCATTTGAAAGCCCAAATCAAATCATGTCTTTGCATAAGGAACTGATTAAAAGCTGTTGAAGTTCACATTAAATGGTTTGCTGAGTCACTGTTGTAAAGTATGGATGTTGTCAGCAGATTACTCATGTTCAGTGTTTCTTTGCCTTTTTTCCCCTTTTTAACCTAACTGAACCGTTTGGACCTAACCGTTTGAAGAGCAATGTGGATATGTCTATTGGTTGAGTTTATTTATTTTTATTGAAGTATAGTTGATTTACAGTGTTGTGTTAGTTTCTGGTGTACAGCAAAGTAACTCAGTTATACATATATATTCTTTTTCATATTCTTTTCCATTATGGTTTACCACAGGATATTGAATATAGTTCCCTGTGCTATACAGTAGGACCTTGTTGTTGATCCATTCTATATATAAAAGCTTACATCTGCTAATCCCAACCTTCCACTCTATCCCCCCAACCCCCCTCCACCTTGGCAACCACCAGTCTGTTCTCTATGTCTGTGATTCTGTTTCTGTTTCATAGGTTCATTTGTGTCATATTTTAGATTCCACATATAAATGATATATGACATACATTTTTAGATAAAGATATGGCCCTGGTTTTCTTATTGTTTTAGCCCTTGGTGTGTTGGGATAGAAAGGGTTGCAAATCAGTGATCTTGATACTTTGCTTCTTCTAACAGGGCTCTGGTTTCATTTGGGTTTTAGGGGCCATGTCAAAGTATTGGCTCAAGTTGATCTTATATGGGAATAAATAAAATTCCTAATTCTTTTTATACCCAAACGGCCTTGTCTTCTCCATTCTGAACTTGTATAATGGAATTATTTAAACTAAACGTGAAAATGTACATTGAATTTATTCCTCTTAAATTTCATCTTGCTTATGGGGCACATCATTTCAGCCTGTGAAATTCTCTCTATAACCTCACACTAAGGAAGTCTTTGTATCCTCATTTAAATTGCTAGTAAAAGTGGTGAAGATAACTGACAAAGAATAGGTATGATCTTAGAGATTTCCACCCTGGTTGGTGTTGATCCATTAATTAAAACCTTGTTGGTATCGTTACTTAATCAATTACAAATTTGATAATTCTTCTTGAATGCCAAAGAAATTTCTACATTTTGTCCATGATATTATGAGACTCTGTCAAATGTCTTACTGAAATCAAGATACTTTATTTCCAGTGCTTACCAGTGTGCCCGACACAGTCTGGCACATAGGTACTCAGCTTAGAGTTAAATGAATGGATATACCATAGCATTTCAGGATGACTAAGTGCATTCTGGAACATTTTACGCATCCTGTTTCCATGTTCTTGTCTCTAAAATAAATTAAAGAATATCTGCTGAACACTGGTTGGTAAGATAAGTGCAAAATGTGACAGATGTATTACTCATAAGAATACAGAAGGTCTACAATATACAGGACAGTTATGGGTTCCAGTTAACCACAGCCTTTTGACTGTGTTATTATTGTTGTTTTGTATGGTCTTGAAAAGAATGAAATACTGGTTTGTTTCAATCACATTGTGATTCTTCTTTCCCCTCTAGTTCGCTGAGTTTGGAAAACAAAAAGGAGTTCAATTTCAAGTCAAATGAGTTCTCTCATTTGGTTTGTTTTGTTTGTTTTTATTTGTTTTATTAGAGGGAGGGGCTTTTGCTCCTTAGTAAATTAGTTCAGTTCATTCTAGTTTTGGTTCACAGCTTATGTCAACATAAGTTTTATATGAAGTGTTTTTTTTGTTTGTTTGTTTTTTTGCGGTACGCGGGCCTCTCACAGCCGTGGCCTCTCCCGTTGCGGAGCACAGGCTCCGGACGCGCAGGCTCAGCGGCCATGGCTCACGGGCCCAGCCGCTCTGCCGCATGTGGGATCTTCCCAGACCGGGGCACGAACCCGTGTCCCCTGCAAAGGCAGGCGGACTCTCAACCACCGCGCCACCAGGGAAGCCCACATGAAGTGGTTTTAATCTCAAGATTGCCCCAGCACACTTTAGGGTTTCACAGTTCTTCCATTTGATATTTGACTAGAAAATCCAGGTAACGTTTAGTGAAAACATGAAACAAGTTTTAGTAAGAATAAAATTTGATTCTTAAAAATATTAATGGCTAAAAATAAATTATCTTTTTCTTCCCTGTTTTGAATTTTCATGGTATTACATTGTGCATTTAATCAGCCAAATTGGCATTAAGTTCTGTTTGGGTAGCAGTTTCTCAATGTGTGTGTATGTGGGAGGGAGGGGAGTGCACTCGTGGCATCCGAGGTAGGATAGTTCTTTACTGTGTTAGACTCCCTCTGGAATTGCAGCATTTTTAGCACCCATAACCTCTAGTTACTGAATGCCATTAGCAACCGCAAGTCATTGTGACAACCAAAGCACTCCCATCTATAACACCTTTCCAAGTGTCCCCTCAGTGGGCCCACCTGTTGAGGACCATTGGGTAATATAGGAAATAATATACACAGTACACTGAGAGTTGTTATACCTGGTTTCTGACCTCCACCTGTCACTATTTCCTTTATCTATATTTCCTGTAGTACAATTGATTTCCTTTATCTATATTTCTCTGTAGTAAAATTATGGGGTTGAATTACATGCCAGGATGCCAAATACTGAAACCCAGGGACATAAATGACTTATTTGAATCTGGGGAGCAGCCCACTTGAACCTTTTACACACACATGTCTTATCTAATTTAATAGAATTTTAAATTAATTAGTTGGTTCTGTTAAAAAACAAAATTCGACCAAGTAAATTTGAAGATCTAATTGATTGTATTCAATGATTCATGAATCGGGAAGTATCCCACTTAGCAACTAGAAGCCTGCTCAGAGGAGTTGTGCAAAATGGGAGGTTTTTATAGGAAGAAGGGTGGGGCAGGGGAGCTATTAGCAAAAGAAAAGAAAGAATTATTTTTTAGGGCAAGACCTCTCCTTTTGAGAGGAAGGGAATGGCAAGGGTTTTATCACGTAGATTGCCTCTTTTTCCTCTGGGGAATGGAGAGGGCCCAGCTGGTAGATTACCTCCTTGGTGCTGACCAGAAAACTCCAAAGTGGTTGATTAAGATTACATTTGTGGGGAAGGTTACAACTGCAATTAAATCAGGTGTTAAATCTAGGTTTGGTGTCATGGGCTTTAGCATAAGTGATGCCATTTTGGGCCTGTGGTTTTCTCTTTAACAGTCGACATGATTAATAGCCCACCCCCCATTACTACTCCTTTCACCAGGTTCCTGTTAGATGGGATTAGCACTTAAAAGTTACTAATGAAATGGAACACAGATAATTATATGATTATAAATTGATCACCATTAATTTTATTTAAGTCCCATCATAAAATTGGGATATTATGAAGGATGAATAACAAAAAGGAAAACGAATGTGACTGAAGCGATCTTCCCAACCCATGGTTGTTTTCAACGAGGTATCTATGGTGCCTCCACACAAAAGGATTTCTTTTATTCTCATTTTTATTATGATATACTTTAAACATACAGTGAAGGGGAGCAGAATCTGCCACCCCAGAAATATAAGAGGATTATCTTGAGCTGGTTGTTTTTTAAAATCAGCAGACACAAGAGAAGTTCTGAAAACCAAGTAGAAGTTGCCTTTTGTAAGAGACATTTACTTTTATAAGAGAAATCTCCATTTATAAGGGTGTCTCCCTCTGTATACCTGGAAAAGGATGACTAAATCTTTAGAAACTCTTATCAATGGGGAAATCAAGGATTTAAATCTGCCTTACAACCATTCCCTTGTTTACTGTGCTTTGTCTGGTAACTGCCCATAACTGCCCCACTTCCCATTCCCAACATCTTCTTTTGTCTTTAGCTGGAGATAGTAGTTAAGGTGGTGGCTCGGGCTATTTCAGTAACTCAAATTTTCCTGGGTATCTCCCAACTATGCAGGAGGTATACATGTTATTAACCTTCTCTTTGTTTTTCTCCTGTTAATCTGTCTTTATTTCAGGGGGAACCTCAGCCAAGAACCCAGAAGGATAGAAGGAAAATTATTTTTCTTGCCCTACAACAGCAAAATAGGAAAGAATAGGAAATTGAGCAGTTTCAACAACTCAACCTTTTGCCCTATTGGCTTCATTTCTGAACTATTTTGAAGTATGGATACCATGATACTTCACTTCTAAAAACTTTAACATTCATCTCCAAATACATAATGTTCTCCCACACAACCACCATAATACTGTAAACCTATGAAAATAAGCAATAATCCCTTACTATCATCAACTATCCATTTCCTTTACAAATGTCCCCAATTGCTTAAAAGTTATCTTTTATCACCTTTTTTTAGAATCAGAATCCAGTCAAGAATCATTGTAATCATGTCTCTTCAGTCTTTTTAAATTTATACTTGTTTTTCTTTTTTTAATTTTCATGACATTGACTTTTGGAAGAGAACGATCAAATATTTTGCATAATGTCTCGCATTCTGACTTTGTGTCATTATTTCTCTGTTGGATCCTTTAAAATGTTTCTTTTCCCATGATTGATCTGTAAACAGGAAGCTAGATTTAAAGGCTTGATTTGATTTACGTTAAACATTCTTTATAACAACATTATATAGGGGACTTCCCTGGTGGCGCAGCGGTTAGGAGTCTGCCTGCCAATGCAGGGCACATGGGTTCGATCCCTGGTCCTGGATGATCCCACATGCCGTGGAGCAACTAAGCTGGTGTACCACAACTACTGAGCCTGTGCTCTAGAGCCTGCATACCACAACTACTGAAGCCCGTGCGCCTAGAGCCCTGTGTTCCTCAATAAGAGAAGCCACCGCAATGAGAAGCCCACGCACTGCAACTAAGAGTATGTCCCACTCGCCACAACTAGAGAAAGCCTGTGCACAGCAATGAAGACCCAAACGCGGACGCTATATAGGTGACGTTGTATGCTTCATATACATCACATCAAAAAGCCATTTTTTAAAATACTTATTTATTTTATTTTATTATTTTAATTTTCTTTATATTTTTGGCTGTGTCAGGTCTTAGCTGCAGCACGCAGGATCTTCACTGAGGCATGTGGGATCTTTTTCGTTGTGTTGCGTGGGCTCTTCATTGCAGCATGCAGATTTTCTCTCTCTAGTTGTGGCGCATGGGCTCCAGAGTGCGTGGGCTCTGTAGTTTGCAGCACGCGGGCTCTAGTTGAGGCGTGTGAGCTCAGCAGTTGTGGCACGTGGGCTTAGTTGCCCCACAGCATGTGGGATCTTAGTTCCCTGACCAGAGATCGAGCCCACATCTCCTGCATTGGAAGATGGATTCTTTACCACTGGACCACCGGGGAAGTCCCCAAAAAGCCATTTTTTTTTTTTTTACGCGTCCATTATTAGTGATGCTAACTTTGTTTGCTGAGTTAAGATGGTTTCTGCTCGTTAAAGGACAATTTTTGAAAAGGGAAAACTCAGGACTCTCAGACAAATAAAAAATGAACTTATGTCAAAGATTTTATTTACCTCCTTAATTAACGAGGGAACCAGTAAGATGTTACAACTGGTTCAAAGGAAAATCCAAAGAGCAAACACATATACAGGCTGAATAAATGCTAAAATGAATTTGCTTAAATTGGTCAATATCCATAGGGCAACAACCAAATGTATTTCTACCAGACAATTTCCACTTTTATAAACAAGAATCATTTGCATTATTCTCAGTATTCTACAACTTAAAGAGTCATAAAATAGCTCAAAGACAGTGAAAGACCCAGAGACCCAATGGAATCAGATAACCTGAACAACATCTACTTTTCCTTTGAAAAATGGAATCTTTGGTCCTTTTCCAAGTCTTTCACAATTTTTCCTACATTCTAGATCTCTCCATTATAAAGTTAACATGCTTTTTCTTTTTAACTAGAAAATTATCTGTGGTGTTATGTGACTATCCAGTTCTCCATGAGGTAACGGAGATGTAATGGTTTCATATAAGGGTTTTAGCATCCATTGATGATTTTTGTCTGAATCTGTTATTTCACTGAGGGTAGCAAAATGGTGATTGTTCTAATGTTGCAATTTCTTTTCCATTTATTAGCAGATATTTTGCAGAAATGAAGGACTTTTCCTTACATCTGGGACTATTTTACTACTCCTGAAATATAAAATGGAATATTATTTAGCCATAAAAAGAAGGAAATCCTGCTAATTGCAATAACATGGATGGACCTTGAAGATATTATGCTAAGTGAAATAAGTCAGACAGAGAAATACAAATACTGTGTGATCTCAGTTGGAGAAATGGGAGATGTTAGTCAAAGGGTACAAACTTCCAGTTATAGGATGAATAAGTTCTGGGGATCTAATGTACAGCCTGGTGACTGTTGTTAACAATACTGTATTATATACATAAAAGTTGCTGAGTGAATATATCTTAAATTTAAGTTCTTACCACACACACACACACACACACACACACACACAGAAAAGGTAATTATGTGAAGTGATGGATGTGTTAACTAACCTTATTGTGGTAATTATTTTGCACATATACCTGTGCCAAATCATCACGTTGTACACCTTAAACTTATATAATGTTATATGTCAATTATATCTCAATAGAGCTGGAAAAAAGTAAAATTAACAAATTTTTACTTGTATCTCTTTTCTCTTTCACTGAACATCTTGGTTCCTAATAATATTAACATAATTATTTATTTGCTCTATCTTATACATAAAATGGTTTTTAAACCATAATACTAATGTTACTACTAGGAAAATATGGAATGAAGTTGAAGATTTGTTATAATTTTTTTATCTTAGAATGTGTACCAATAAAGATATACAGATTTCAGCATTATAATGTCACACCAAATAATGATTTTCTCTGTGAGTAATATTACCTGATGTAAAGTTAGGTTCATTTGCTCAAATTTGTTTTCAATTTTAGGGTTTTAAAAATATTTAAGTTTATTTTTGAATAGGTAGAACATTTACATGTTTCAAAAGCCAAAACTATACTCGAGAGTATGCTCATAAGTCTGCCTTCTATTCCTGTCTTCTCACCTCCCTCCCCACCCACAGAGTTAACCACTGTGATTAGTTTCTGGTTTATTATTCCAGTGTTACTGTTTTAAAATATATACATGCGTATATACGTATGTGTGTGTGTGTATTCTTATTTCTCCAACTTTCTCACACAAAATATAGCACATTATAAACAGTGTTCTGCCTTTTGCTTTTTTAACTTGACATATTCTAGAAATTAATTCATATAATTATGTGAAGATTATAGTCAGTTGAATTGTGGCCCCCCCAAAGATATGTGCACCTGGAGCCTCTGAATGTGTTATTCAGAATAAGGGTCTTTGGAGATGCAATTAAGGTAAAGATCTTAAGATGAGATCACTTTGAATTAGAGTGGACCCTAAATCCAATTAGGAGTCGAGATGTAAGAGAAAAGAGAGGGATATTCGAGACACAGAGGGGAAGGCCATATGAAGGATGAGGCAGAGATTAGAGTGAGACAGCTACAAGCCAAGGGACACCAAAGATTGTGGGCAGTGACCAGAAACTAGGAGAGAAACATGGAATGGATTCTCCCCCAGAACCTGCAGAAGGAACCAACCCTGCTGGCACCTTGATTTTGGACTTCTATCCTCCAGAACTGTGAGAGAATAAATTTCTGTTTCTTTAAGCCACCAAGTTTGTGATCATTTGTTAAGGCAGTCACAGTAAACTAATACAGACATCCTCCTTATTCTTATTTTTTTTTTAAATAACTGTATAGTATCCCTTGTGTGGCTGTACAATGGTTTATTCAGTCAGTTGCCTATTGATGGACATGTGGGTTGCTCCCAAACTTTTGTTTGTACAAATAATGCTCAGTAAATAACATTGTGCGTGTTCTTTCAAATCTGTTCAGGGGTAATTTACATTTGACTTTTAGAAGTGAGATTGCTGGGTCAAACTGTAAATGCATTTTACATTTTTGCTAGACGTTGCCAAATTCCCCTTCATAGGGACTGTAATATTTTGCGCTCCCACCAGCAATAAATAAGAGTGCCAATTTCCCCACAAGCTCGCCAACAGAGTGAGTTTTCAATCTTGAATGTTTGCCAATCTGATAAACAAGACATGGTGTTTCAGTGTAGTTGTAATTTGCATTTCTCTTATTATGAGTGAAGTTGAGCATTTTTTTTTATATGTTTGAGACTCTTTGCTTTGCTTTTCCTAGGAACCCTCTGATTTTTTACCTATTTTTCTAGTTTTTCTCCCTTCTCAATTGTTAACAGCTTTTGCAATACATAATTTGCAAATATTTTTTCCAATTCTTTTTTTTTTTTTTTTTTTGTGGTACACGGGCCTCTCACTGTTGTGACCTCTCCCGTTGTGGAGCACAGGCTCCGGACGTGCAGGCTCAGCGGCCATGGCTCACGGGCACAGCTGCTCCACGGCATGTGGGATCTTCCCGGACCGGGGCACGAACCTGTGTCCCCTGCATCGGCAGGTGGACTCTCAACCACTGTGCCACCAGGGAAGCCCCTTTTCCAATTCTTTTACCTCTTTCGACAATATCCATGGCTTTTTAGCCAGCAAACTTTCTTTTTTTTCTCCTTCAATTTTTAACATACAAGGATTCTTCATGCTCCCAGTCTAAGGAGCCTTCCTGAGCTATATTCTTCTCTGAGTCATTGCTCACCAGTGTCTGATTTCTTTCTTCCTCTGAGCACTTCTCAATTAGAATCAGAGATTTTAGCTACACTCTAGCTCCTATCACTCCTTTTTCCTTTTATGTCTTGGATTGATTTCCCCGGAAAGCAAAGCCTGAGGCAGAGGTCGTATATGCTGTTACCTGGGGAGTGAAGCGGGGAATGAGAGGGAGTCAATACAAGGGTGTGTTATCAAGTTGGCCACCTCGAAGTGCAATAGTTGGCTTGATCAGTGGGAGTGTGCCCTGCAAAAGCCCTATCAACTGCGTCTTAGGACCTCCTTAGCTGGTGGGGTCAGGAGGAAGGGGGGGTCAACAAAGAAAAAGGAATGAATGTATCCACTTGCTGATTCTAGACTCTTAATAAGGTCAACTCCCTGAAAAATAGTTTTCTGGTAGGATTATGGTTAGTTTATTCAAAAACAAACATGGAGACCACTCTTTCACCAGGTACCAGGCCATATTTCTATGATCAGACTTGACAATGCAGGAATTTGCTCAGTAGGATCAAGTGATGTATCCTTTGTGTAGGCACGTGATTGGAGAAGACTGGGAGGGAAGCACTCAGCACCTTGTCTTCAAGCGGAGGAATGGAGTGTGAGCAAAACCTCCCTATAGAGCAGTGACTTGTCACTAGGCCCACCAGTAGGGTTGGTCCTTTGAGTAAAGCGGTGTTTAACTGAAATCCCCATTCAGTAATGCACGATGTTGTGGATTATTTCTAAATCTTCAAACAAGACCTCAGTGGGGGAAGTAAGAGATGTTTCCTGATGAAGTCAGAGGATCATTGTAAGTTACTGGAGAGAGGGCAGGGCTGGATGAGGCATTACCAGGGTTCCCTGGGTGTGGGGGAAGCATTGGGGCCTCACAAAGGCTCTGAAGAGAGTGACATTGTCTTAGTCTGCTGGGGCTGCTATACCAAAGTATCATAGATTGAGTGGCTTATAAACAACAGAAACTTATTCATCACAGTTCTGGAGGCTGTGAATCCAAGATCAGGGGCAGATTCTGCTAAGGGCCCTCCTCCAGGTTGCAGGTGGCTGTTTTCTCATTTTATCTTCACATGGCTGGGAGCTCTCTGGTGTATCTCCTATAAGGGCACTGATCTCATTCATGAAGACCCCAACCTTAGGATCTAATCACCTCTCAAAGGTCCCACCTCCTAACACCACCACATGGGGGGTTAGGTTTCAACATATGAATTTTAGGGGGACACAAGGATTCAGTCCATAACAGATGCTGACAGAGGAAGAGAGCAACAGAAAAGAAGTGAAGACAAGTTTTGTCTATGTCACACTGGGAGTCATGCCTGCCTGTCCTTCCCAGAGGACTCTAACGTTATACCCCTGAGTGGCCACGGTGCTCTAGTATCACTGTGGAGTGGGGAAGAACACTACATAGAAATCATACCCAAGAGTTGTATGTGAGGCTTAAGGTATTAAAAAAGTGTATATGTGTTGGGGCAGGGGAGTGGGCAATATCTAGCAAAAATGCCAATTCATTTATAGATTGACCAACAACCCTACTTCTAAGAATCAAATGTGAATCACATCTGAACAGATTTGGAAAATCATATGCACAAGGTTGTTTATTGAGTTTATTTGAACAGACAAAAGTTTGGGAGCAACCCACATGTCTGTTAATAGGAAATTGATTGAATAAACCATTGTGCAGCCACACAAGGGATACTAATCAATAGCAGATATCCCACAGACATAGATCTGCATATTCTTGAGAAAACTCCTTTGGAAACATTTAATCCCTCTAAATTAGATCAACAAGCAAGCATCATGTTTGGAGCTTTAGAAGTTTTAAACTTTTTCAGGACTTGAATGACAGTAAAATTGCACTAATGGAAGACACCTCTTATACCAATCTTGGCCTCCACCCCACAGCCTTCTGGGCTTTTAATGAGGCCAGAGGAACCTTAGCCTCAGCGTTATCAAAGGCTTAAGTCAAGGACTTAATATGGAAGATATTTCTCAGCTGTGACTCTAACTTGGTGACATCACAATTCAATATACTGAGCAAGGAAAGTGATAGTTTAAGACTATAATGCTCAGAAACCCAGGAGCATAAGAACTGAAAACATGCAAAAACTGAGGAAATTAAAAACTTTATGATCTTCAGAAGTAGGTAATTCTGGTATATATTCCAGAAATCTAGCTATTTCAAGATTTGAGAGCATAATATGTGTATTCGCAAGAAGACCTTGAAATATTTTCAAAACAGCAGATGCATAAATTCTTTTTAAAGGGTAAAGAATAAATGTTTTGAAAGGGAAGAACTACAAAAAGAATAAGAAAAATCTAGTTTGAAGAATCCTCAAAGGGATGGGCCTCTAGTTTTTAAAAAACAACTTCATGTGTGTTATAAGAAAAACACTTTTTATTATTTTGTATTTAAATGGAACCTTACTTTGGGAAAATTATATATGTTTATAAGTAGCATCAAAGATAAAATCAGTTATTAAATTAAAGAACAGTAAACACTTCTCAACGTTAACACTTAGTTCTCCTTTTCTTGATTGCATGGAAGGGAAATACTGATAATTTTATTTTGGGGTCTGACTGCTATATCAGCATAGAGTATAAAGATGGTCCCCAACTTACAATGGTTCGACTTACAATTTTTCAACTTTATGATGGTGTGAAAGCGATATGCATTCAGTAGAAACTGTTACTTTGAATTTTGAATTTTGATCTTTTCCCAGGCTAGTGTTATGTGATGTGATACTCCCATGATGCTGGGCAGCGGCAGCAAGGCACAGCTCCTCGTCAATTATACACAATCATGAGCGAAAAGAACCAGTACACTTACAACCATTCTGCACCCATACCACCGTTCTATTTTTCACTTTCAGTACAGTATTCAATAAATTATATGAGAGATTCAGCACTTGAATATAAAATAGGCTTTGTGTGAGATGATTTTGCCCTATTGTAGGCTAATGTAACTGTTCTGAGCACAGTGAAGGTAGGCTAGGCTAAACTATGATGTTTAGTAGGTTAGATGTATTAAATGAATTTCTGACTTGGGATATTTTCATCTTACAGTGAGTTTACTGGGACATAAGTCCTTTGTAAGTCAAGAAAGATCTGTAGTTTGATTAGACTTACAGAGTGGCTATTATGTTCAGAATATGCAGTTATAGTCTTCTCAGGCACCAGGTTATATAGAGTGTCTAGCTGTATAATAAAATTAGTTTCTGATTTGTTTTGTTTTGCTTTGCATTGAGACCCTAAATTTAACATTGGAAGTAAATGGAATAAAATAGATATTTGGCATGTCTAGGACTTCAGTTATTGTTTTGCTTTTTTATTGTACTTGGACATGCAATTAAGGCTTCTTGGGAGATGCCCTTTTTCGAACACTTAAAAGAATAGAAACACTCCTACATATGGCTATGTTAACATATGGCCTCGCTAATGACAGCACAAACAAGACACCTACTCATCTCAAGCAAGTTTAAGTATAAGGCATGAACAAATGATACAGTAGTGCTGAATGTTCCTGGGTATACCTCAGTGGGAAATAAAGACTTACATATATCAGGCTGGATGGACACCCAGAAAATGTAGGAGCCGAAGTGAGAAAATATAATCTGACAATTATGTATGCTATTCAGGAGTTGACTAAATGTTACCATATATTATAAACAAGGAAATTGGGGCTGATATTCAGAGATTCAGTACTTTTTTTAAAAGGAGAATGAATGTAACCACACTTGGTTTAGCACTGAAAAATTGTTAGCCTCCCTCCTAAAATACTCTGCTTTCTTGGTGAAGAAGACCCCATTACACAATTCTCCACCCTCAGTAAATAGTTAGAGTTCACTAAATCATCTTCAGTTAAATATAGTTTTTGTGATCTAAGGAATTTAGGTAGCAATGAATAGTTTTCTGATCTCACCGGATCAGTAGCACTTGTTCCTGCGCACACTTGAACTGTGGACTTTAAGTCTTGTACTAGCTCACCCTTAGTGCTATTTCAAAAGTTCAGGGACTCAGACGAGGGCTTCCATGTTCCCTATTTAAAGATGCTAGTGTCTAGGCAGCTCCCTCCCCCAGCTCTGCCAACCTCCAAACCCAGATACATATCACAGTTCTTTCTCTCCAAGCCAAAATTTCTGTCTGAGGTGGGGACTTAGGTGCAAGATTCCTGATTCCTGTTTCTCCACCCCCATCACTACTGGGGAGAAGTGATGATATCCCAGGAAGTCCTTTGCTGAGAGTCCATGAGTCAGCAGTAACCCTCCAATTACTTTCCCCTCTCCACACCAAGGAGTACCAGCCTCCCCTTCCTGAATTTTTCTCTTCAAGGATTCTCGCCACTGCTGGACAAAGATTTGTTGCTTCCGTTCACTCCTTGCCCATTTTCCTCTTGCAGCTCCTGTGGAGAGGGACTCTCAATTCAGCGATTCCTTCTGTAACAAAAAGATTATGGCATACAGACTGCCAATAAACACATGAAAGAATGCTCAACATCATTAATCATTAGAGAAATGCAAATCAAAACTACAATGAGATATCATCTCAGACCAGTCAGAATGGCCATCATCAAAAAATCTAGAAACAATAAATGCTGGAGAGGGTGTGGAGAAAAGGGAACACTCTTGCACTGCTGGTGGGAATATGAATTGGTACAGCCACTATGGAGAACAGTATGGAGGTTCCTTAAAAACTACAAATAGAACTACCATATGACCCAGCAATCCCACTACTGGGCATATACCCTGAGAAAACCATAATTCAAAAAGAGTCATGTACCAAAATATTCATTGCAGCTCTATTTACAATAACCCAGAGATGGAAACAACCTAAGTGTCCATCATCGGATGAATGGATAAAGAAGATGTGGCACATATATACAATGGGATATTACTCAGCCATAAAAAGAAATGAAATTGAGCTATTTGTAGTGAGGTGGATAGACCTAGAGTCTGTCATACAGAGTGAAGTAAGTCAGAAAGAAAAAGACAAATACCGTATGCTAACACATATATATGGAATTTAAGAAAAAAATAATGTCATGAAGAACCTAGGGGTAAGACAGGAATAAAGACACAGACCTAGTAGAGAATGGACTTGAGGATATGGGGAGGGGGAAGTGTAAGCTGTGACAAAGCGAGAGAGAGGCATGGGCATATATACACTACCAAACGTAAGGTAGATAGCTAGTGGGCAGCAGCCGCATGGCACAGGGATATTGGCTCAGTGCTTTGTGACCACCTAGAGGGGTGGGATAGGGAGGGTAGGAGGGAGGGAGATGCAAGAGGGAAGAGATATGGGAACATATGTATATGTATAGCTGATTCACTTTGTTATAAAGCAGAAACTAACACACATTGTAAAGCAATTATACTCCAATAAAGACGTAAAAAAAAAGAGAAAGATTATGGCTCCTTAATCACTCCACTATCCTGAGTAGATTCCACAGTGGCTCTTTCTTTCACTTCTAACCTTGAGTTGGAGAACGACATTAATGCCTTGCTCATACCATAAATTTAACACCTCTATTGAGAGATTCAGATTCCATTGGTTTCTGGATGGTTTGCTTCTTTGACAACATCAGAAGCCTTTGGTCTTGTGGTAACTTAGTGGGTCAAAAGGGGCGGGGGTGGGAGCACTGATGAACCCGCATCTACTCATCTCAGCCTATTTACCTCTCCAAGGCCGCGGTCAACACCCTTGTCACTGTTGTCCTTCTCCACCCTCTCCCCATCTGCCATCTTTTAGGTCATCTGCTAATCTCCCCATCCTAGCTCCCCCAAGCCTAACTCGGGGGCTTGCTGCCTGAAGGTCCTCCGTACCACCTCAACCCATGTCTGGCAGTCCAGATTTCTCCTCATCCTTCCGTGGCTGCAGCCTCCCCAAGCCTCATTACTTTCACCAGGCAGAACCGACCTCTTGCCTCAGTGGGCCTTTAGTATTTGGATGGTACTGCTCTCAAGACTCAGCCTGTGGCCTGCGCCACAGTCTGCGCATTTACTTCATCCCCTGAACACAGTGTAAAATCTGTGAGGGCTGAGATTGTTCCTGATTAGGGTTCCATATTAGAATATCTTGTTCTATTTGAGTTTCAGATAAATAACAAATACTTTTTTAACATAAATATGTCCCAAACCTTGCGTTGGATATACTTATAGTAAAAAATTATTCTTGTTTATCTGAAGTTCAAGTTACCTGGGTGTCCTCTATGTTTATTTGCTAAATCTGGCAGCTCTAGGTCTTATTTGTCCCTGACCTCCCAGGGTCATTATTTGCAAGGGGGGTATGGTTTTTGCCTAACTCAGGAAAGGCTGAGAGCCCTTTTCCAGAACAATAATGTGAAGCCAGAGACCGCGTGGGCCAGCTTTAATGGACTCAATGCTTAGACTGAAGGCTAGCTCCAGAGGCACTGAGGACAGGCATGCAGCTCAAAATCTGAGGACACGGCCAAGGCTGGCACTTGGCATCAGAAATTCTCTGGATAACAGTAACTCTGGAGTCTGTCAGAACGTCCTGGCTACTCATCCATGTCCTTTGTTGATAGATCCTAATGGATTGAAAGGCATACTGCATTTTCTTTGTTTTCTTGAGTATCCTTCTGAGCACAATTCCTGTGGTTTCAGACGTTGCTAGAGGAACTTCTGTGAGACCAGGGGTAACGCATTTAATACCTCATGCATTGATTTTTGATGTTCTGATTATGAATTCCCACTAGACTTTCCCTCCTCTAGCCAGGCAGATGTTTTATAATTTATTTTATAGATGATTTTTCCACATGGACTGCTTATTTGTACTAGTCAATTTCAGTAAACACTGAGAGTGATCAGACACACATGAATATACCTTTATTTGTTTTCTGAGGCTGTTGTAACAGATTAACACAAATTTGGTGGCATTAAACAACTGAAGTGTATTCTCTCACAGTTTGGAGACCAAAATCTGAAATGTGGCAAGGCTGTGCTCCCTTGGGGAACTCCAGGGGAGAATCCATTCTTTGCCTCTTCCAGCTGCTGATGGCTGCCGGCATTCCTGTGCTTGTGGCCACATCATCCCAATCTCTGCCTTCATCTTCACATCACCTTCTCTGCTGTATCTGCGTTATCTCTCATTGGCTCTCACATATAAGGAAACATGCGATCGCATTTAGGTCTCACCCTGATAATCCAGGGTTGTTGCTTCATCTCAAAATCCTTGATTTAATCACATCTGCAAAGTTGCTTTTTCCAAATTAGGTGATATTTACAAATTCCAGGGATGAGGTCTAGGTATCTTTGGGGGAACATTAGTCAACCTACTACAACACTGTATGAGTTACTCCCTTTCTCTCTCACAGAAGAGTTAAAACTGTTCAGAAAAGTCCAGCTACAGAGACCCTTAGGGTGGAAGGAGGAAAATGATTTAGGAAAGTTCATTGAAGGAAGAATAAAGCAGCAATTCTTTGCAGTCAGTGGGGAGAGGTTAATATAAACCCAATGAGATTGAAGTCCTGGTGGAGGAACATGTTTTGATTTCCTCAGCACAGGTCACGCATTCTATGTCAGACAGTTTATTAGATTTTCTTTTTTAAAATATTACCCTGGATGTTAATTAGACTAATTGTGGTGGTCATTTTGCAATATATACAAATATCGAATCATTATGTTGTACACTTGAAAATAATATAATGTTATATGTCAAGTACACCTCAATTTGAAAAAAAATCACCATACAAGATACTTGAAGATTTTAAATGATCTCACCCACTCATTTTTATCTTATCACTTTATTTGAAAGTGAATGTTGGCTTTGAAAATATTCATTTTTTGCCTTTGTCCAGAAGTGAACCTTTTCAGAAGACAAATCATTATGTCATGTTGACTAAAAATAAGCATGAAAAGGTTTACTTTCCCCTTTAAAAGGTCTAAAAGAGGATATTTTTAGTACGTACCGAATTCTGTCAGTTTCTAAGGAAAATAAAATCAAAATTTAAAGTGAGCGAAAGCATTCTGTGGCTCTAGCACTCTCAAGCCTTGATCTGTGCTTTGAAGTTGGTTCTTTGACCCTGGATGAACCATAAAACCTTCTGAATCTTAGTTTCTTCATCCTTCATTAAAGTCAGAAAGCCTGATTTAATTTTTAATTGTGGTATAAAAAAGCACATAACATAAAATTGACCATCTTAACCATTTTTAAAAACATTTTTCTCACGTAAGCTATATTCACATTCTAATGCAATAGGTCTCCAGAACTTGTTCATCTTGCAAATCTGAAATTCTGTATCCCTTGAAAAATAACACCCCTTTTACCCCTCCCCTCAGTCCCTGGCAACCACCATTCTACTTTCTGTTTTTAAGAATTTGACTACTTTAGATACCTTAATTAGTGGAATCATACAGTATTTGTCCTTTTGTGACTGTTTTTTCGCCTTAGTATAATGTCTTCCAGGTTTATCTATGTTGTAGCATGTGGCAGGATTTTTTAAATGGCTGAATAATATTCCATTGTATGTATATACCATATTTTGTGTATCCATTCATCTGTCAGTGGACACTTGGGTTGCTCCCACCTCTTGGTTATTATGAATAACACTGCAATGAACATAAGTGTGCAAAGATCTTCTCAAGACTCTGCTTATGTCGGACATATACACAAAAGTGGAATTGCTGGATCATGTGGTAGTTTTACTATTAATTTTTTTGAGGAACCTCCATACTGTTTTCCTTGGTAGCTTCACCATTTTACATTCCTATCAACAGTGCACAAGGGTTTCAATTTCTCCACATGTTCACCAACACTTGTTATTTTCTGGTTTTTTGACAGTGGCCATCCTAATGGGTGGGAGGTGATATCTCATTGTGGTTTTGATTTAAGAGGGCCTGATTTTTTAAAAGTAATTATTATCTCAACAAATTTTGATAATGCACACAAAATGTTTGGCACAATGCCTGGAATATAGCACTTGCTATATGAGTGGTGGTTATCGATAATGTCATCTTTGGTCATGGTCCAGGCATTGTGCTGGAGGCTTGAGATTCATAAACAGGAAGAACTGAGGCCATTGCTCTAAAGAACCTAGGACAGTGTACATGGAGAGTATACTGGGGCTCCAAAACCCAAAAAAGAGAAATCCAAATATTTTGAAGATGAAAGAAAAGTAGTGACATTAAAGACATAATTGATTAAAATCAAAACCAATATATTTAAGGGTGAAATGTGAGCTGTTATTAAGCCAAGTCAAGAAAAAGGAAGACTTTTAATATACATACCTGTATAGTAAAGTTAAAAGAGCAGAGTTAAATTTTTATACGCAGTGCATGTGCAAGATTCATCCTGAATATAATGTATGTGGCAAATTGGAGGTTGATGTCTAGAGCCAAAATAACACTTAGCAAATTCATTAATTTTGTTTAGGTTTAAACTGATATCATTAAGGTTAATACTTTCCTGGCCCTAAGTAAGATATCTTTATTTGGAAAAAATACATGTATCATACCTGATAATAACAAGTGTTAAAACATTATGTGCTGTAAGATCATACTTTTCAAGCTAATAATAAATAAGCAAGTAGGTCATTTGCTACCCTCAACACATCAGCTACTTTTGAAATTTTAAAATATTGACCAGGCATTACTTTTTAAATTGGAAAACAACAATAAAGATACTGAAAAATTACAAAATTAATTCCCAGGGGAAGAAAACAGACATATTTTTATGCAAAACACTTATGAAAAAGTTTTTTTTACAAAATAAAGACAAATCTTTAGAAATACTGATCAAGAAAAACTGAGTGAAATAAAATTAAGAATAAAAAGTAACTATCATTGGGCTTCCCTGGTGGCACAGTGGTTGAGAGTCCACCTGCAGATGCAGGGGACACGGGTTCGTGCCCCGGTCCGGGAAGATCCCACATGCTGCAGAGCTGCTGGGCCCATGAGCCATGGCCGCTGAGCCTGCACGTCCGGAGCCTGTGTTCCACAACGGGAGAGGCCACAACAGTGAGAAAAAAAAGTAACTATCCTTAAGTTACTGTAGAAATTTAAAAATAGTAAGATAATACTGTTAAAAAATTTGTGCCAATAAATTAAAGAACATATAAAATGGGTAATTAAAGGAACTTCCTTGGCAGTCCAGTGGTTAAGACTCCATGCTCTCAATGCAGGGGACAAAAGTTCGATCCCTGATTGGGGAACTAAGATTCCACATGCCACACAGTGTGGAACAAAAAAGAAACAATAGGGGGTGGGTAATTTAAATAAATAAATATATATATACACACACACAAAGTTGATTTAAGAAGAAATAGAAAATTTGAGCAGACTACTAACCAATTTAATTGATAATAAAATATATCTGCCTCCACCAAAGTCCCAGGTTAAGACAGTTTTACAGGTAAGTTTTATGAATTCCCCAAAACTCGTTTTATGCAAGCTGTATCAGAAAATAGAAAAAGAGAGAGCTACCTAATTTACTTTATGGGGTATAAGAAAAATTATAGACTAATGTTACATCTAATTGTGGATTCAAAGATTCTAAATAAAATAATAGCAACTAAATGACACCCTGCATAAAAAAGTATTACAACTATCTAGGCTTTATTCCAGGATCGCAAGGATTGTTCAAAATCAGAAAATTTTATCAGTGGGATTCACATTAACAGAGTGAATTGGAAGAACCATATGGTCATGTTAGTAGAAAAGGTGTATGATGAAATTTAACACTTGATTCGGCATTAAAATTTACAGCAAACCAGGAATATAAGGGAATGGCCTTAACTTGAAAAACCCAGAGGAAACTTCTTGTTTAATGGTGAAATTTAAGAAGCATTAACTTTTAAACAAGACAAATGTGTTCATTATAACCACATCTATTCCAAATTGTATTAGTGTCCTAACCAATGAAACAAGAAAGGGAAAGTAATTAGGAAGCATAGACTGCCAAGGGAGAGAAATGATGCTGTTATTTGTAGACAACATTATTTATCTGGATAGAAAATCTAAGGAAATCTATAGCGTTAGTAAGAAGGTTTAGCAGGATTACTGAATAGAAAATCAATATAAAACAAAAGTAATGTTCCTAAACCCGATAATCAATTATAAAATGCAATTGTATAAAATATAGCATTTATAACAGCAAAAAATTATAAGAAAAAATGCTAAACATTATTAAAAGACCAAAAGAAGACCCATATTAAATCTCCATTTATGATATTTAAGAATTCTATAACTCTATTTTTTTAAGGTAACAATTGCACTACAAAGACCATAGTTCATCAATTATAAACATACTTTTTAAAGCATCTCTAAGATTGGGATGTATCTTACAACCAATGGTTTCTTACATCTTGTTCCCCAGGAAAGACTGTGAAGTAGCTCTCATTGTCTGAGCATGAATAAACTTTTCATCATAGCTGTTAATATTCTTGTCATTTCAATTGAGTTATGTGCATTTTTGGACTACATGTGTTGAGTTTAATGGCTGTTTCAAATGTCCTAAAATGGTAATATTATTATTCAGCATTAAAATGAAAATTTATGGTGCATGCAGAAAGATGCAGAAACAGAGCAGGAGGCATAAATTTGATATCAAGGAAGCAAATCTCTTTTATTAGAAGAAAGACTGAAACTGCATAATTTCTTGCCAAGAACAGTCAAGGACCCAAGAAAGGCGAGATACTTCAAAAGTAGGTGAAGCTGAATTATGTTTTGGTACTGTGGCTGGGAAGAACATTTCAGAAACAGCAGCGGGTGGACTATTCTTATAATAAATACTGCATTACCAATGTCCTTGATGGTACAGAAGCTATTATTGTGTGGAAAAAACACAGATATTGAAGTTTTATAGTGATTCAGAAAAGTCAAACTCTGAATGCCAAGAAGTTTTAAGGATATCTTAACCAATTTATTTCACTTATATTTTCGTTTTTATGGACCAACAAGAAAAAATATACAATAAAAGTATGTATCTAAATAAGTCTAAGGGAGATTTTTCAATAAGTATAAAATAAAAAGTAATGTGATAAGAAATCCTCATGTCATAGTTTAATGGGAAGCGATTTTTCTTTCTTAATGGCACATAAAATAATGATGTGTCTTACAATCTATGGCATTGCAGAATAGATGAAATCTACAAATGCAAATACAATTTTAAACAAAACTAAACATGAATTTACTTGGAATTTGACAACCCAATTCTAAAACTCCTAGAGCTAAAAGGTGGAATGTGTTGCAGACAGATCACAGAGGGCTTTGCGGGTCAGGGTAAGGGATTTAGACGTTTTTCTAGGTGTGGTGAAAACTGACAGATACTTTTTAAGCAAGTAAGTGCTCATTTACAATCAAAAAACATTACAATAAAGAGAATAAATTCTCCTGTCTACAATGAATGAATTTTATAGAATACCCTCAAATCTCTTGAAGAACAGGGAGGTAAGATTTGCCCTACCAAATATTGAGACTTATTACAAAGCTATAGTAAAATAAACCAGTGTGCTAATAGTCAGAGATAGATAAATAGATTGATTGAGCATAGTAAACATTTAGAAACAGGCCCAAACAATTATGGAAATTTGATATATAGCAGAAGTAACATTATAAGTCAAAAGCAAAAGACTGGCCCGATACTGGGGCAACTGGGACAAATGGAAATAAAAAAACAATTTGATCCTTAAACAAAACTGAATTCCAGGTGAATTAAAGGCTTAAATGTGAGAAGAAGACTTTTGAAACTTTCAAAAGAAAATGTAAGTTTTCTTCAGCAACACATAAAAATAAATACAAACCTTCAAAGAAAATATCAATAAATTTGACTGCATTAAAATAAAAATCTATACAAAATAGTGCCTATAAACAAAATGAAAATACAAGTCAGAGACTAAGTAAAGGTTTTTACAATCTATATAACTGACTGAGGGTCAGTATACAGATATATAAAGAATTCCCATAAATCCAACAAAAAATAAAAATAAAACAGAGCAATAGGCCTTTCATAGATGAGGAAACCTGAATGATAAGTAAACATGTAGAAGGGTATGAAAAGATGCTTAATAAATGAAATGAGATATCATACTCTAACCTATGAAGTTGATGAAAGTTAAACAATCTGGCAACACCAAGTAAGGTCATGATAAAACAGGAATTCTCATGTATTGCTAACAAATCTATAAATGAATACAATTACTTTGGCAATTTCTAGTAAAGTTGAATATGCACATGCTCTCTGACCTTACAAATTCCCTTCATTGATAGAAACCTAAAGAAGTCCTCATTCACAATACAAGGAAAAATGCACAACAATGTGCATTTCTCATATTAGGTAAAATTAGAAACCTCGCTTAATTTGTCACAGTCTCCCTTCAATACTTTCAGTATATGACTTCATATACAGTATTAGAACCTTACATTACATTCCTTTTTCTCCCCTACAGGGTTGTGCGCTATTGTCATATATCTGAGTTTTACATGTTATAAATCCCATAACATATTGTTTTTATCCTTGCTTTAAACAGCCAAATATCTTTTAAAGTTATTTAAATAAGAAAGCAGTCTTTCATGTTTACCACTGTGATTGGCAGAACATTGGCCCCCCAAAAATGTCCATGTCCTAATTTCTAGAACCTGTGAATATGTTACCTTACGTCGCAAAAGAGACTTTGTAGATGAGATTAAGAATAAGGACATTGAGATGGAGAAATTATCCTGATTATTAGGTGGGCTCAATCTATTAACATGAGTCTTAGAAGTGGAAGAGGGAAACAAAAGAGTGAATCAGAAAAATGGCAGTGTGAGAAGATTCTGAGATGTAGGGGGTTATAATATGCCAGGACTGAAAGCTCTAAGAGCTAAGGGTAGTCCTTAGCTCTTAGAAGAAATGGATTCTTCCCTAGAGCCCCCCAAAGTGAAGTTGAATCCAGCCTCTGTAGTCCAACACTGAATTAAATCTCAGAGACAGAGGTTTGGGTGAAGTAGAAAAGAATAACTTTATTGTTTTGCCAGGCAGAGGGGGCCACAGAGGGCTAATGCCCTCAAAACTGTGTGCCCCAACTTGGAGGAGGTAGTGAGAAGTTTTATAGTAATGGTTCAAAGAGGAGGGCGTGGTCACTCGTGGACATTCTTCTGATTGGTTGGTGTTGAGGTAGGTGGCAGTCAGCATCATCAACCTTCTGGTTACAACCGGTCTGGGGTCTACTGATTGTGGGCAGCAAACAGTTAACTTCTCCCACCTGGTGGGGGCTTCAGTGTCTGCAAAACAGCTCAAAGATATTGTTCTGTGTATCCCTTGAGGGAGAACCAGGACCCTGCCCCAAGGCTGTACTATTGTTTTTTGACTGTTCCTAGCTTGTCTCCCTTGTCTCTGCATCCCCTCCCTTCCCTGATTAGCAACTGTTTGAACCTGCCCTTTGGAACTCAGGAAGGTCATGGAGGCTGAATGAAGCCTATTTCCTGTAATCAAGAAATGGGGGACACAGAAAGGCTTTTGTGCCCAGGAGCCCCACAGGGCCCTGCTTGGTTTCAAAAGGAACACAGATTTGCCAATGCCTTGATTTTAGCTCAGTGAGACACGTGTCAGACTTCTGATATACAGAACTGTAAAAGAATACATTTCTGTTGTTTTACGTCACCAAGTTTGTGGTAATTTGTTACAGCAACAATGGAAAACCAGTATGCCCTCATTGATATATATATATATATATATATATATATATGTGTGTAGAGATATATATATATTTATATATGATTTTTGTGTTCTACATTCCTTTATGCAGATCCAACTTTCCAACTAGTGTTATTTCCCTTTTGCCTGAAGGACTATAACATTTCTTGTAGTGCAGGTCTGCTGGTAATGAATTCTTTCAGGTCTTTGTGTTCAAAAAAGTCTTTATTTGCCTTAGCTTTTGACAGATATTCTCAATTGATATAATATTCCAGTACTTTAAAGATGTTCCTCCGCTGTCTTCCACCTAATATATCTTTTTCCCCCCTCTGGCAGATAAATAGGAGAAAATATTTGTGATCTTGGATGAAGGAAAGCTTTCATAGATACAGTACAAAAACACAATCCAAAAAAGAAAAAAAAAAGATATATTGTACTTCATGAAAACTAAGAACTTCTGTTCTTCAAAAGACATGGTTAAGAAGATGAAAATATAAGACATAGACTGGGAGAAAATATTTAGAAATCACATATCTGATAAGGATTTGTATTCTGAATACATAAAGAACTCTCAAACCCAATAATAAGCAGACAAGCAACCCAACAAAAGAATAGGCAAAAGTTGTGAACAAACACGTCACCTAAAAAGACGTATAGCTGGCAAATAAGCACATGAAGAGATGCTCAAAATCATTAATCATTAGAGAAATGTAAAAATCACAAAGAGTTATTACTATTACATATTAGATGGTCTAAAATGCAAAAAAGTCTGTCCATATCAAGTGTTGATAAGGATGCGGAGCAACTGAAACTCCCATATACACTGCTGATGGGAATGTTGAATTGTACAACTGCTTGGAAAACAGTTTGGCAATTTTTTATAAAATTAAAACTATTTCTACCATATGACCCAGTAACACCATTCTTAGGTACTTACCTAAGAGAAATGAAAGCTTATGTCCACACAAAGATTTGTGCATAAATGCTTTATGTGTAAAAGCCAAAAGCTAGAAACAACCCAATTATCAGTGAACGTGTGAATGGATAAACAAATTAGTATAACCATAAAATGAAACACTAGTTAGTAATAAAAAGAAATGAATTACAAGCAACATGAATGAACCTCAGAATAACTATGCTGAGTGAAAGAAGCTAGATAAAAAAAGAGTACATACTGTATAATTCTATATATATAAATTCTAGAAAATGCAAACTAATCAATAGTGATATCAAGTAGATCAGTGATTGACTGAGGCTTGGGGCAGGGTAAGAGAAACGGGAGGATAACAAAGAAGCACAAGGAAATGTTCAGTGATGATAGATATGTTCATTATTGCTTGTCATGATACAGCAATGGTTTTATGAGTGTCATCGCTTATCAATGAAAACATCAATTTATACACTTTACATAATGCAATCTATTATGTCACTTATATCTCAATAAGGCAGTTAATAAGAAACAAAAGCCAAACAATGATACCATTTCAGACCCATTAGTTTGACAAAAATAAATACCAAATGTTGGTGAGAATTTGGAAAAAGTAAACTTTTACACTGGTGGTGGGAAGATAAAATGGTACAAACACTTTCCAGGACAATTTGACAACATATAATAAAATTTAAAACGTTAGTTTTTTGTTTTTTTTTTTTTTGCGGTACGCGGACCTCTCACTGTTGTGGCCTCTCCCGTTGCGGAGCACAGGCTCCAGACGCGCAGGCTCAGCGGCCATGGCTCACGGGCCCAGCCGCCCCGCGGCATGTGGGATCTTCCCAGACCGGGGCACGAACCCGTGTCCCCTGCATCGGCAGGTGGGCTCCCAACCACCGCGCCACCAGGGAAGCCCAAAACGTTAGTATTTTAAGATTCAGAAATTTGACTTCTAGTGCTATAATCTAGAGAAACTCTTCACACAAACACCAGGATATGCAGTAGCTTGCTGGGTAGTATGTGACCACTGGCTCTCTGGGTGAATAAAAAGCTCTGTTTTCTAACATTTCAGATTTCTCAGGTGTGAATACACTGGGGTTGATTTCTAGCTCCTGACATTAGTGATTGCAGAGTTAAGAAGGGACACATAAACCAAGTAAATGTCCATCAATAATGGAATGGATAAACAAATGTAGTATACTTGTACTATGGAGCATACAGATGTATCTCAAACATATAACATTGAGAGGAAAATGCCAGTTGCCCAATATGTACAGTGTGATACCATTTATGTAAATCTAAAATGATAGAAGGTTCTTAGTTTAATTTTTTTAAACATCTTTATTAGAGTATAATTGCTTTACAATCGTATGTCAGTTTCTGCTTTATAACAAAGTGAATCAGCTATACATATACATATATCCCCATATCTCTTCCCTCTTGCATCTCCCTCCCTCCCACCCTCCCTAACCCACCCCTCTAGATGGTCACAAAGCACCGAGCTGATCTCCCTGTGCTATGTGGCTGCTTCCCACTAGCTAGCTATTTTACGTTTGGTAGTGTATATATGTCCATGCCACTCTCTCACTTTGTCCCAGCTTACCCTTCCCCCTCCCCGTATCCTCAAGTCCATTCTCTAGTAGGTCTGCATCTTTATTCCCGTCTTGCCTCTAGATTCTTCTGACCATTTTCTTTCTTTCTTTCTTTTTTTAAGATTCCATATATATGTTAGCACACTTACTTCACTCTGACTTACTTCACTCTGTATGACAGTCTCTAGGTCCATCCACCTCACTACAAATAACTCAGTTTCGTTCCTTTTTATGGCTGAGTAATATTCCATTGTATATATGTGCAAAAATATGGAACACTTCACGAATTTGCGTGTCAGCCTTGTGCAGGGGCCATGCTAATCTTCTCTGTATCGTTCCAATTTTAGTATATGTGCTGCCGAAGTGAGCACCTTAGTTTAATTTTTGACATAGCTTATTAATAATACCTGAGACATCTCTGCTTACATTTTTTCAGACTCTAATCCCCTCAGGACAGGGGCCATCTCTGTTTTCTTTTTTGTTTTAATTGCTGTAGAGTTAATAAACCATCTTTCAGTGGGTGACCTTGTAAAGCAACCTTTATTTTGGATGGGTTTCTATAATTCTTTCCAGTCTCTTGACTCCCAGATCTTGCAGCTCCTGCTGGGGTTGTAGTTATAGCTATGTGTACGTTTCTACATGTACTCACGTAGAGTGTAGAATCAAGTTTATATGAGTTTTGTCATTGTATTTGAGTTTTAAATTCATTTTTCCTTTGGATAGGAATAAAATTCTTTAACCTAATAAGCAAAGTATTACTATTGCCTTCTCAGGAGCCAAATATAGGAGCCTTTTAATTTGTTTACAGTCTGAAGCTCACGATGACAAAATGTATCTTTGTATTTTCTATGTTTACTACATCTGTTGTCACTATGCAGTCTGCGTTTATTGAAAGCACAAAACATCTTGTTGCATTAGAAGCAAAACAGCATGACATACAATGTCGGTTCTGATTTAAAATTCTACTGTTTTTCAACTTATCTTCATTAGTATGCTAGTATAATCTATTTTTTAGAGGAAAGAGAAATACATTTTTACCTATCCATATTTGAAGTATTTCTTATAGAAATTAGATTAGACAGAAATATAGAAAGTATCAAACCACATTATAGTTAGAATATAGCTCCACTGCCACAAAAAGGGAAAATTAATAAATTTATACTTCTCTGATGAAGGAAGACAACTGTTGGTTGGATCAGCTAGTGATATCAGTAAACATCTACTTAATTAAGTGCGTATTTTGTATTGCATTAGAAGAAGGCCAGATCCTATTGTATTCTCTTGTAGGGAAGGCTGCTGTTAAAACATATTTGCTCACAGTATAATAGTGTTTCGCCACAGAAACTGTAATGTTATGATCAATGGCCTATTTTACAAGCACCTAGTCATTTAACACATCAATATGGAGGGTCTACACAAAGGTGAGTGAGACACAGCCTGCCCTAAAGAAATTTATAAGCTAGCAAGGAGAGGATGTACATAACAAATGGCAACATAATGATAACAGTTGCACAAGAGATAGAAACAAGAAGAGTACAGGAAAAGTTCAGAAGAGAAGTAATGATAGCCACCATGTATTTATTATTTATGTGCCATGTACCTTACAAGGGTGATTACTAATACTAATACTCCAATACTAATACTCACAGATGTGAATTGGATACTTACTATGTGCCAGGCACTGTTCTAAGCCTAATACACGTGTAGGGGATCACAGTATGCCACCCCAAAATATGCCATTTTGGCATAGGGATAATTTGGAGCTGAAGGCAATTGAGAAACATCAGATGCCTGGGAAAAAAAGCTCTCTGCCCTCCCCTTCATTTGCCTAAAAGCAGACTCTGTCTCTCAATCACCTTCAGTGAAGCTGCTTATCAGCTCAGAGATTACACTGAGAGGAATCTACACAACAAACCTGATGGAAACAGCCTTTATCTTCCATTAGTTTCCCCCATATATTTACCTTCCCACAGTCTGCTGCCCTTGGAAGCTTAAAACTCTTTTCCTTTGTCTTGTCCCTTCTCTACAAATTTAATTGTTCTTTGTTAAGATGCTATAGCTATCCCTTTGAGTTACTAATCACTAAACTTTTTTTCCCTCCCCTACACATGTAAGCTGGTAAATGCTTTTAATCCTCATGAAAATGCCTTCAGGTAGTTATAATTATTCCCATTTTATGGAAGAAACAACTGAGGCTTCAGAAAATTTCCGAAACTTACCCAAGGTCGTCTAGCTAGTCAGTGAATGAACTAGGGTTGAACCCAAGTTTGTCTGAATTCTGAGTTTATGTTCTCTGAAGTGGCTTTGGGTCTTGTCTTCACTATGCCAGTAACTCAGTGTGTCAGCTATCTATCATGGGGAAGCAAAGTGCCCAAAATTTACAGGATTAAGACAATAATGATGTATTATTGCTCCTGATTCAGTGGGTTAGCCGGTCAGTGCTTCCGTTGATATGTCCTGAGTCACTCATGCTATTGCCGTCAACTAAAGGCTCAACTGGGGCTGCCGTGTCCAAGATGGCCTCATTTACGTGTCAGGTCCTTGCTGTGGGCTGTGGACAAGAGCCCCTGGACTCACCTCCATGTGGCCTTTCATCCTAGCTTCTTCACAGCATGATGATTCAGCACAGGGGTATCAGGGTTCCAAGAAGGCATGCCCCAGTCCATGAAGGCTGATCAAACCTCTGCTTGTGTCACATTTGCTAATGTCCAATTGATTGAAGCAAGTCACCTGATCAAACCCAGAGTAAGTGCTGGAGGAGACTATACTAGAACCTGGATACCAGGAGAAGATGTGATTCATTGGGGGCCATTAATGTAACAATCTACGACATTTATCACATGACCTTAAAAAATCCTCAGAAACTGGGCTCTTCATCTGTAAAATGAGATGGAACTGAGTTACCTCTGAGGTCCTTCTATCACTTGTGATTGGGAAATAGATAGAGGGCATCCTCTATAAGCATCCTTCCTGTCAGCTCCATAATCCCTTGACATGCTGCTCACTAACTTCCTCTTTTCCCTCAAAGAGGACCTTCCTAAATCTTCTAACAGTCTCTTCACATATCTCATTATGATCTATATTGTCTACCTTAACTTAGGGAAAAGAAAGAAGAAAAGGAAAATGAGAAAAGTAAAAACTAAAGCACTATAGTGCGATGCTTCTAAAGCTGTGCATTGTAGGCCACTGAAGATCCCTGTGGAACAACGGGGTGAGGAGGGAGGGGGGAGTGGGTCTGTGGATGGGGAGGTGGGCTTCAGAGGAAAAAGTCCTGAAACAATTTTGTTCATCCACTTTCATCAAATTTGAAATGTAAGGTTAATTGTTATTTTCACAGTGATCCTATCACAGGTGACCCTTGAACAACAGCAGGGGTTAACCCTCATACAATTTATAGTTGGCCCTCCATATCCAAGGTTCCTCCACATCTAGGGATTCAACCAACCACAGACAGTGTAGTACTGTAGTGTTTACCATTGAAAAATGTCACCCTATAAGTGGATCCATGCAGTTCCAACCGGTATTGTTCAAGGGTCAACTGCATTTTCTTTCTTTTTTTTTAAATTTATTTTTTATTGAAGTATAGTTGATTTACAATGTTGTGTCAGTTTCAGGTGTACAGCAAAGTGATTCAGTGATACATACATATATCCGTTCTTTTTCAGATTCTTTTCTGTTATAGTTTATTGCAAAATATTGAGTATAGTTCCCTGTGCTATACAGTAGGTCCCTGTTGTTTATTTTATATATAGTAGTGTGTATATGTTACTCCCAAATTCCTAATTTGTCCCTCCCTCCCACCTTTCCCCTTTGGTAACCATAAGCTTGTTTACTATGTCTGTGAGTCTCTTTCTGTTTTGTAAATAAGTTCATTTGTATCATTTCTTTTAGATTTCACAAATAAGTGATATCATATGATATTTGTCTTTGTCTGACTTACTTCACTTACTATGATAATCTCCAGTCAACTGCATTTTCTTAATGAACATTGCCTTTTTAGTATAGGTGGGAGATGGAAGAGTGGTGAGTAGGGAAGATGTCTGAGCAGATCCTTCCAAAAGGTTAACTTTTCAGCAATGTTTAAGGTACCCTGTTGGCTTGACAGTTGTTAACATTGTGATGAAAGGCTGTTAGATGAGGCAGTGGGGAAAAGCTAGATCTTAACACAAGGAGCGGGTAGCCGAAGGGTCTAGGTCCTTTTACTGTGCTCATAGCGTGCTCATTCTCCCACTAACCAGTGGTGTGGACCCAGTCCCTAAATCTGGCTTCAGGCATGCTTCCTTTCAGTTTCTGAAGTTGTATATCTTTGGATAAACATATTCTGCAAGTACCATTTTAGCTGGTTCATCACTGCTGACATTAAGTTAACAGCATTTTGGGGCTTGGCTAATATTACCTCGCATTGTTTCCAAGCTATTGAGTACATTTGTAAATTTTGCATTTTTTCATAGTTACTGTTTTATTGATCCACAATTCATATAAATGGGTCAATGACTCACAAGTGGTTCGATGAAAATAGTGTTATAAATGCTCCAACTTAAAATAATGTCATAAATATAATGAACAAACTCCAATTTAATTTTTACTGTGAGTCTGTAAAGGCCAGTACAAGTGAATCTGTTAGTGATGATTTCTGACAAGTAGTTGAAAAAGAAAAGTTTGATTTGGAACTATAATGAGCAATATCTGAAAATTGGATTTTATTGGACCTGTGATCTGTTTAAACCTCCCCAGGACACAGTCTATTATGTAACTTTGTTAAATAGTGGGATGAAGACATTGAAACTCTTGTCATTTTTCAAATCAGAGTGACCTCCCTGGTAAATTTATTGTGTTTCTTCAAGGAAAGCATAAAATAATGCTTCCCATTACATAAATTATGAATTTTATACCTCAAGATAGAGAAAAGACCAACCTAAAGAGGCACAATTCAAAGTTGCCCTTCTTGTGGCCAACACACACATAAATCACATTACTTCTGGAAGCTTATAAAAGCCAGTTCAAAATTGATGCTACATATGATGCTCGAAGAAAAAGCAGATTCGCTACTGGTAAAAATAATATCACGTACTAGGTTGGTATTTTGCTTTACAGTGAGGTGAAACCACTGAAGTGTCAAGTATGACTCAGTGCTTAGCAAATATGCAGCACATATAGGAAGAGGAAGGGCTGCCTGACAGCTTGCTCGGGTTCTAACTGATAAGTCATACTATAGGAGGAGAGAGGTTTTGTTCACTAGTGGTTATTTGATGAGCCACGATGTAGCCTAGCAAAGTGGGAGGGGTGTACCTGGAGCAGGTTCAACCTGATGCCAATCCACACCCTCCTGTATTTATGGAAAATAATCCGTGGGAAACAACCAAACCACCAGAGTTCGGCTGCACTGCAAGAAAATCAAAAGCTCTGTGTGTGATTAAATCACGTGGTTTTTTGGCACCATGTGGGAAGAAATGAGCAGTATGTAAAAAACTAGAAGCCTGCTTTTCCATACTGAAATATGCTCTCTGGTGAGGGGAAAGTTGCCCACATGAGTTTGGGAAACAAGGAATGTGATTACAACAAAAAAAGTCTTTGACACAGCTATAATGTCAGTAAAGACCATTTCGATGATTTCAAATGGCGTGTTCACATAGTGTACCTTGGTCAAATAATCAGTGTCTTGAACAGACTGAACTTGTCACTTGAAGGCCCATGTTTAATCATTCATTCTACAGCTATGTACTGAGTGCCAGCAATGTGCCGGATGGATGGTCAGACAAAAAGCTCTCTCAAATTCCCAGTCTTTGAGTAACACAGTATACAGATGAATGACCTACATTTCCAAAGTGGTCAGTGTAAATTATTTTTTTCCCTTCAAATTGTAAAGCAAAACATATAATCTTCTGTATACAAAACCACATGTTCAGTGGTCAGCAGGACTTATATAGTCATAGGGATGTAAATACCTAATTGATCTAGCCAAAATGATAATGTGACTATATTGACAGAATGGCCATAAGTGGAACGGGAGTCATGCCTGTATGAAAGAGGTAAATCCTCTTTTACTATAGAGGGAAGTCAATAGGTAGGGCCTGAAACTACAAAATCAAGAATATTTGGAAATATCGGGGTAAATACAGTCAGTTAAAAGAGTTGAAAATTGTTGCCTCTGGAGATACGGGCTTGTGGGACTGGGGAATTGCTGTTCTTTGCAACAATCCTTGTATAACTGTTAAATTATAGGAACATGAACTTTGCTTTAAATTTTTTTTAAATGTCATAGAAAATTTGGAAAATAGAGAAAATCATAAATAAGATAAAAATCCCATTTCACCCAGTCATTTAAATCCTATACAATAGCTTCAAAATGGTTTTAAAACAACTCTCAAATTGCTTTAAAATAGCTTTTTAAAATCAGAAGATTGGTATGTTTATCTTTTTCATTTTTCAATGATAACAAGAATGATACCTTGCATGTCAACATTTGAAATCTTTTTTATGCAAAAAGAAACAAATCTGCCCCACCACGAAAGTAGAGTATCTGTTAAAGAACAAGCTGCTAACTACCTTGTTATAAGAAAGTAAAGCATAATGGCACTAAGTTAGATATTTTTTTAATGCTTGCAACGATTTTCAAAATTCATCTAATGCTAGAATAATTATGAGTATGAGAAGATAGAAATGAACTCTACTAACTGCACCTTATAGAATTGAGGGATCTGCATTTCCTCCAATATGACTTTTCAACTGAGAGACTAAACCTGCACAGCTCAACTTCCTCCTCCCACCCTCCCACCCTCCCACCTTCTCCCACCTCCATTTGTGGACTATCTGGATCCAACTATAGGTGAAACAAAGACTCTGAGTTTATATCGGTCTTTAGACAAGCTTCCTTCTTAATACTTAGTTTTCCCAGTGCAGATGACAATGGCTTAAACACACACACACACACACACACACACACACACACACGCATGCGCGTGCTCTAATTTGGGGAAGGGTTCAAATCCAGAGGAAATGAATTGGCTGCCTGCCCCGGGTGGGGTATGATCCCATTCAGCTCCTAGCCCTGGAGACACAGCCAGGTGATTATAGCATAGCAGATTGCTGAAAAGGCTGGTCTTTTTTTGTTTTGTCTTGTATGTTTGTTTTTAATGGTCTGATGTTCTGGATGTTTCTCCATTGAATGTAGGGTCTCAAAACTCAGTGCAAGAGATGTACTCTCAAAACACCCTCAAAGAACAGACCCACTTCCACCGCTCCATGAACTGTCAGAATGCACTAGATATTCTGGAGTGAGAAATGTTGTTTTGAAATCTGCTTAGGGGCAGGAAGACTGACATCAGGGAATGGGGCTGTTGGCAGCTTTCCTGTCTCCTGATATACTCAGGGCTGACTGTGCTGGTCACATGCTTGCTTTTAGTTCCCTGAGGAAGTGTGTTGAGTTATAGAGAAACTAGCCAGAAAAGATAAGCCACAGACGGAGTTTTCCCGGGACCGACAAACAAGCTTTGTATAGCCTCTGATTAGCCAGGTGCTGCAGCAAATTTTGTCTATGACTTTAAGGATTCATATCTGATTGAGAGTTATTTCCTTACTCCACCATCTCTGACTCATGTGAAAAATGTTCTCTTCTTTATACTCTTTAACAATAGCGTGTTTACTGATCTGAGAAGACTGTTGCTTTCATTTTCCTTTTGTTAAATGATTGGGTGACATTATTATGAACCTTGTCTTCTTCTTCTGTGTTTTTCTTTGGAAAATGAATGATTTCTCTCTTGCTCTCGGCCTTTCTGGTTACAATAAAAGGGCTTCCCAGTCTCCTTTTCCTGCTCCTGGGCCATTAAAACCTGACATTTTTGGAAGGAGGTATGAGACAGTGTGAGTTTAATTTCTCCAGCAAGGCTATCTACTCCAGACAGAACCAGGGAAATTTGGCTTTATTTTTTATTTCATTTATTTCCTCGTGCAATTGACTTTCTTCAACCACTGTTCTCCTACGGAGATTATTTTATTTTACATCCCGGGATACTGTAATTTGAAAAAGAGAGAGATAGCATTGTTAAAGAGAAAAACCATAGGTCCAAAATGGCATCACTTGTACTAAAGCCCATGAAACCAAACCTAGATTTAATACCTAAACTAATTGTCATTTCCACCTTCACCACAAATGTAATCTTAATCAACCAGTATGTAATTTTCTGGTCAGCACCAATGAGGTAATCTACCAGCTGGGCCCTCTCCATCCCCCAGAGGAAGAAGAGGCAATCTGCATGATAAAACCCTTGCAATTCCCTTTTCCCCAAAAGGAGAGGTCTTGCCCTAAAAATAACCCTTTCTTTTCTTTTGCTAATAGCTCCCTTGCCCCACCTTTCTTCCTATAAAAACCTCCCATTTTGTACAACCCCTCTGAGTGTATTTCTAGTTGCTAAGTGGGATGAATCATTAAATAAGACCAATTAGATCTTCAAATTTACTTGGTTGAATTTTTTTTCTAACAATATTATTAGTAATGCTGTGTGCTATTTACAACTATCATTATATTAATATAAACATTAGAGGTAAAAAATAATCAGCATAATTTGACATTCCTGTCCTTTGCATAAAGGAAAAACTTAATAAACATGGTTTGAAAGAATGAATTAAGTAACTAAATTATTCTTTACTCACTTTGGACTTATAGAAATAGTTCACTAACTGCAGAGTGGATAACTTATTAGTCATGTCTACTTTGCCCCTTCACCCTTCCACATATGTAGGTTTCTACCTCATTAATGGGTCTCTTGCTGTAAGTAAATTTAGAACATCATAAGACTTGAATTTTTTGCTTTGGCAATAAGTTAAAAATGGTCAAACATTAAAAACAATATAAAAAGTTATACCTAATGAGAAGTCTTACTTCCCATATCTACCTACCCTGTTCGTCATCCTCAACAGCTTTTATTAGTGTTGAAGAATAGCAGAATATGCCTCTTCAAAATATGCCTCTTAGGCCTAAAGATTATTTTCATCTGGTTATTTTTGAGAGGCTGCAGACACAGGAGAAACTCTGAAAGCAGAGTAGAATTTACCCTTTTTTAAGGGAAATTTACATTTATAAGGGAAATTTCCATTTGTTGGGGTATCTTCCTCTCTGTACCTAAAAGAGAAGGATGACTCTAAATCACAGGAAACTCAGTGGAGCAGGCACCTGACTTGAATCTGCATAACGAACTTCCCCTTGTTTACTGTGCTTTTCCTGATAACTTCCTATAACTGACCTCCCCAGTCCACAACATCTTTCCTTTGTCTTTAGCTGGAGATGGTATTTAAGGTGATGGCTTAGGCCATTTGGGGGGATTTTACTCAGTTTTCCTGGGTATCTCCCATGTGTACATGAGGTATATACATCTTATTAAACTTCCCTTTTTCTCCTGTTAATCTTTTTATTACATGGGGTCTCACACAAGAACCTAGAGTGCTAGAGAAAAATTATCCCGCCCCTCCCCCCACAGTTTTGGCAACACAGATGGGACCCACTGAGATACACTACTTGCTTCAGAGCCTGCAGATGGAATCCTGGAAAACTGGAAGAAGCCAGTGAAGGGTAAGAATTCTTACCAAAGTCAGCTCTCTGTCTGTAGTTCCCAGTCAAGAGAGAAAGGTAAAAATTTCATGTTGTCCCTTCCTCTCCAAATTCAGATTAGCAGGAGGAAAGCATTTGTAAGACTTAGTTCTTTGGATTGTGATGCTGGTTAAAATTTGGTTTTGGGGTACCTATTAGTTATTGAGCTTTTCCCTCCCAGGGACAGCCACTGTTCTCCTGTTTTTCTCATTGTATGTTCTGAGAACTTGGCTTGGCTTTCTGCCTGCTCAGGCCATGGAGATTTTGGGTTCTGCCTATGCAGGTGGCTCAACTGTCAGGTTGGGGGTACTGAAAATATGGCCAGACAGAATGTGGGTTGCACCCCATTTGCAGCTAGCATGTTACTGACTTGCCAGCTCTCAGGGGACTTGTCTGTATCTTTCTTTTGGTTGTCTTTGGGCATGGCCCTAGATCTTGGGCGGATAGTATCTTTTGCGTTCTCTATGGGGTGGGGACACCTCTTGCATCCGTGGGTAAGTCATAAAGGGCTAATTGGTTTTGGTTTTGAGTCATTTGATAGATATGCCTTTGGTTTAAAAGAAAAAGGAAAAAAAAAAGTTGTTCAACACTTCCAGGGATATTTACTGTTTGTCCTGACTGAAAGTGATAAGATGTTTGATAGAGTATTTTTAAGTAGCTCTATGGTCAGAAGTTGGCCATATTGGAAGCTGATATTCAGAGTTTGATAGGAACTGTTTTTTTAGACCTTCCACCCTAAGATAGGTAGACCAGAAAATTACATACTGGTTGATTAAGACAAGAATCTTTTCTTTTGTCTTTGTTGCTGCATGCGGGCTTTCTCTAGTTGCAGCAAGCAGGGGCTACTCTTCGTTGTGGTGTGCGAGCTTCTTATTGCAGTGGCTTCTCTAGGCACGAGCTGTAGGTGTGTGGGCTTCAGTAGGTGCAGCATGTGAGTTCAGTAGTTATGGTACACGGGCCCTAGGGTGTTCAGGCTTCAGTAGTTGTGGCGTGTGGGCTCAGTAGTTGTGGTTCGTGAGCTCTAGAGCACAGGCTTAGTAGTTGTGGCACACAGGCTTAGTTGCTCTGCAGCATGTGGGAACTTCCTGGACCAGGGATCAAACCCATGTCCCCTGCATTGGCAGGAGGATACTTAACCACTGCACCACCAGGGAAGTCCCTGATAGGAATCTTTTGATTTCCATCTTAGTCGGAAATCTCCCTGATGTAAAGAAGCAAATTGAAGACAATGTAGTTGGATCAGCCCCTATATCACTCAGATTGCAACCCAATTCTTTGAGGAATTAAAAACAACTCTTCTTGTCTTACTAATTGAGTATAAGAACAGAAATGCAGCTCTAAAAGCAATTTAAGGCCCATCTATCCTTTTTGCCAAACCCAAAACCTCCCCTATTCATCTCAAAAGGCTTGTAGATATCATAAAAGATGTGGACTAAGGAAACAAAATCCTTCTTGGAGAAAGTTACATCCTTCTTCTGTGCCTTTGAGATGTAAATATTCTACCTTGTCTTCTCTAGGAACCCAGAGCCATCTCTTGGAAATGCCAACTATAGGGAGGTAATTCTTATAAGAAGTGGAAAGAAAAAAAAAAAAGAAAGAAAAGAAAAGAAAAAAAGAGGGGCTATTTGGATACCAGGGAATGAAAATCTTAAATGTCTTCCCCATTAATATTAGTAAAAAACTTTAGCCATCTGAGCAGGTAACTTTAACTTATGCCATCTGCCAAAAACACAATTCGGACCCAACTGTTCTTTTATAAACTAGTGAGTTTTGCGTTGTTGTACGTGCCTAATGGCTAAAATTTTACAGCAAAAGCTATAACATCTCTGTTTGCATCTGTCTTTTTGTTTCTGTATGTCAGATAGGTAGATACATAGACAGATAGATAGATAGATAGACGGACAGATATGTTATAGATGTGTGATTTTTCCACCTCTGGATGGTACTGCCAAAATTAATTTGTGAACTTTATTTAATTGGCTTAAAGAAAAAGGAATACTTATATAAATCAAGTACGCCTAAAACTCTCAAAAATATAGAAACTAACCTAAATGTTTTTCAAGTTCATGTGATCTGGGACAATCTTAAGTAAATAAAAGCTGGTTTAAGTTTGTTGATTTGATTAAAATAGGCATGTCTTCCGAGTTATCAGCATTTAATATAATGCAGACACAGAACTTTTATTCTACCCAAGTTCACTAGTAAAATAAGTTCGTGTTATCCCTGTTAGAGAATTCATTAGCAAGAAACAAAAAAACTTAAGATGATGGTTATCTGTTCAATGTCTCATGAAATTTTTATGAGTAATCTAAACATAATTGTTAAGAACAAGTGAATTAAATGAATGTAATTAAGATAAAAGTTTATAAATTAACTTTTCTACAACAATTATGTTTTATGGTATGTCTACTTAAAAATAGTTTCTAAAATCTTTTTGGTAACTTGAAACCTTAGAGCAAGACTAAGTTAAGTTAAATGATGGATGTTCATTGAGTATACAGATTATTTCCAAATAAGATTAAATATTGAAATATTAATTACTGAACAAAGGTTTATCTACTTTTGCTTTTTACAAAGGAATGAAAGATATTTGGGTTTTTCAGTAAACATGCTTTGTAACTTATTGAAAAATTTACTATGAGGAAGAACATGCTTCTAGAAATTATGAAATGTATCTGTAAATTTGCCAATATAGAGAATGCTGGTGTAACAGATAGTTCACAAGTGCTTACTTAGTTTTCACTATCAATTAAGGTTTCTAAGGGTTAAGAATTCTAATTAGCATATGTAATTAAAACGACTAGAAATACAGGCATAGCTTGTTTTATTGTGCTTTGCTTAATTGTGCTTCTCACTTGTTGCGTTTTTTTTACAAATTGAAAATTTGTGGCGACCCTGCCTCGAGCAAGTCTATTGGTGCCATTTTTCTAACAGCATTTGCTCACTTCATGTCTCCATGTCACATTTTGATAATTCTCACAATATTTCAAACTTTTTCATCATTATTATATTTGTTATGGTGATCTGTGAACAGTGATCTTTGATGTTAGTATTGCAACTGCTTTGGAGAGCCACAAATCAATGATGAACTTAATCTATAATTGTTGTCTGTGTTCTGACTGTTCCATCAACCAGCCGTTCCCCCATCTCTCTCCCTCATCTTGCGCCTCCCTATTAACTGAGATACAACAATATTGAAATAGGGACAATTAATAACCCTACAATGGCCTCTAAGTGTTTAAGTGAAATGAAGAGTCCCACGACTCTCACTTTAAATCAAAAGCTAGAAATGATTAAGCTTAGTGAGGAAGGCATGAGATATGCCAAAAGGTAGGCCTCTTGCACCAGACTGTTAGCCAAGTTGTGAATACAAATGAAAAGTTCTTGAAGGAAATTAAAAGTGCTACTCCAGTGAATATACGAATGATAAGAAAGCTAAACAGCCTTATTGCTGATATGGAGAAAGCTTCAGTGGTCTGTATAGAAGACAAAACCAGCCACAACATTCCCTCAAGCTAAAGCCTAAACCAGAGCAAGGCCCTAACTCTCTTCAATTCTACAAACTGACAGGGGGTGAAGAAGCTGCAGAAGAAAAGTTTGAAGACAGCAGAGGTTGGTTCATGAAGTTTAAGGAATGAAACCATCTCCATTACATAAAATTGCAAGGTGAAAAACCAACTGCTGATGTAGAAGCTGCAGCAAGTTATCCAGAAAATCTAGCCAAAATAATCAATTAATAAAGGTGGCTACAGGGACTTCCCTGGTGGCACAGTGGTTAAGAATCCACCTGTCAATGCAGGGGACACAGGTTCCATCACTGGTCTGGGAAGATCCCACATGCCACGGAGCAACTAAGCCCATGCGCCACAACTACTGAGCCTGTGCTCTAGAGCCCACGGGCCACAACTACTGAGCCCACGTGTCACAACTACTGAAGCCCGCATGCCTGGAGCCTTGCTCCGCAACAAGAGAAGCCACCGCAATGAGAAGTCCGTGCACCACAACGAAGAGTAGCCCCCGCTCAACACAACTAGAGAAAGCCTGTGCACAGCAATGAAGACCCAATGCAGCCAAAAATAAAAAATATAATAACATTAATTTTTTAAAAATTAAAAAAAAATCAAGGTGGCTACACTAAACAACAGATTTTCTATGTATAAGAAACAGCCTTATCTTGGAAGAAGGTGATATCTAGGACCTTTATAGCTTGAGAGGAGAAGTCAAGTATATCCATACAATGGAATATTATTCAGCTATGCAAAGAAATGAAGTTCTGATATATGCTACAACATGGATAAACATAGAAAACACTTTGCTAAGTGAAATAAACCAGATACAAAGGTCAAATATTATATGACTCCACTTATGAGGTACCTAGAATAGGCAAATTCATAGAGACAGAAAATAGAATAGAGGTAACCAGGGACTGGAGGAGGAATGAGAAATTATTGTTTGATGATTACAGAATTTCTGTTTGGGGTGATGAAAAAGTTTTGGAAATACGTAGTGGTGATTTACAATAGCCAGGACATGGAAGCAACCTAAGTGTCCATGGACAGATGAATGGATAAAGAAGTGGTACATATATACAATGGAATATTACTCAGCCATGAAAAGAAATGAAATTGAGTTATTTGTAGTGAGGTGGATGGACTTAGAGTCTGTCATACAGAGTGAAGTAAGTCAGAAAGAGAAAAACAAATACCATATGCTAACACATATATACGGAATCTAAAAAAAAAGATGGTTCTGATGAACCTAGGGGCAGGACAGGAATAAAGACACAGACATAGAGAATGGACTTGAGGACACAGGGAGGGGGAACGGTAAGCTGGGACGAAGTGAGAGAGTAGCATTGACATATATACACTACCAAATGTAAAATAGATAGCTGGTGGGAAGCAGCCACATAGCACAAGGAGATCAGCTCAGTGCTTTGTGACCACCTAGAGGGGTGGGATAGGGAGGGTGGGAGGGAGGCACAAGAGGGAGGGGATATGGGGATATGTGTATATGTATAGCTGATTCACTTTGTTATACAGCAGAAAGTAACACAACATTGTAAAGCAATTATATATACTCCAATAAAGATGTTAAAAAAAAATACATAGTGGTGATGGTTGTACAACCTTGTGAATGTAATTAATGCCATTGAATTATATTCTTAAGATGGCTAAATGGAAATTTTAATTATATATGTATATATTTACTACAATTTAAAAAATTAATAATGTAATATACTAAAAGACACTGAATTGTACACTTTAAATGGGTAAATTATATGATATATGAATTATATCTCAATAAAGCTTTTTTTTAAAAAAAAAGTAGCACATTTTTCTGCAACTTGCTGTTCTACTTTTAACAATATATCCTAGGGAACTTTCCAAGTCAGGACATAGATAAATTCTTTGTTCTTATTTTTTTATTTACTTATTTACTACAGCTGTGGTTATGCAGATATACTATGGTTTATTAAGCAGTCCAATAAGGCTGGACACATGGGTTGTTTTAAGTCTTTTGCTATTTCAGACAGTGCTACAGTGAATAAGTTTATACACACATGTGAATGTATCACATGAACATATCAAGTCTGTTGTAATACTTATGAATTTTAATTAATCTGTTGAGTGAGAATTATACTGTCCAATTATTATAATTGTTGTTGAGAGTATTTTGTGTGTTTTAGGGCCATTTGTATTTCTTTTTTCTGTGAATTGTGTATGTGTCTGTTGCTGTTCTATTGGTGTGGTTGGTCTTTTATAAATTCCCTTTTAAAGGAGCTTTTATATATTAGGGAGGTTAGTCCTTTGCCTTCGATAAGAATTGCAAACATTATTCTGTTTGCAGTTTGTCTTTTGATTTTGTTTGTTTTTTTATGCTTTAGTTTTAACTTTTATATAGTCAAATTTATCATTTTTTTTTTTTTTTCAGTATGCGGGCCTCTCACTGTTGTGGCCTCTCCCATTGTGGAGCACAGGCTCCGGACGCACAGGCTCAGGGGCCGTGGTTCATGGGCCCAGCCGCTCTGTGGCATGTGGGATCTTCCCGGACCAGGGCACGAACCCATGTCCCCTGCATTGGCAGGCAGACTCTCAACCACTGCGCCACCAGGGAAGCCCAAATTTATCAATTTTTGAGTCATTTATAAAAGGTCATCCCTGCTGCAAAGTTATAAAGGAATTTGTCCAGTTTTCTTCAATTAGTTTTATTATTTTAATTTCTACATCTAGGTATTTGAGCCATTTGGAGTTCATCCAGGTATATGTTGTAAGGAATGGATTTAGCTGTATGTTTTTCCAGATGTCAGATATCAGCCTTAGTTGTTCCAACAGCAGTTTTTAAAATAAAGTTCATATTTCCCTGACTACTTGAGATTCCACCTTTATTGTATACTCAATTCTGGTACATATTGTTTTTGATTTGGGTTTTTTTTTTTCGGCTGTGCCACGTGGCATGCAGGATCTTAGTTCCCTGACCAGGGATTGCACCCGGGCCCTGGCAGTGAAAGTGCCAAGTCCTAACCACTGGACTGCCAGGGAATTCCCTGATATATATTGTATTTATTTCTGGACTTTCTATTTCAGTCTCTTAGTGTGTCTGTCTGCTCATACACCAGTATCACACTGTTTTAATCAGTAACTTTAAAAAAATTACGTTTTCATGTGTGGTCAGGCTAGTCCTCTCTCATTGCTCTTCCTTTTAGCATTTTCCTGGCTATCTTTGCTTATTTTTCTAACCAGTACTCTTTTATCACTACTGTGACCAAGCAGGCCCCTATGGTGTCTTCCCAGGACAGACCCCTCCCCCATATCCTCTGCTTTAGCTCCTGTCTGAAGTACCTAGATAATAGTATCTGCTGCACATTTCTGGAGTTGTTTTACAGATGCAAAAACCCCCACAAAATGGAAGAAATTAACTACTTGATGACCATGAGCATGTAGTCCCCAGATCTACTGGTGCCTAAGGATTGATAATGTTAACCCCTGTTACCTCACCATCAACCAATCAGAGAACTGTGCACGAGCTGATCACTTACCCTGGGACTCCTCCTCCCTCACCTTGCCTTTAAAAATGCTTTGCTGAGGCCCATTGGGGAGTTTGGGCTTTTTGAGCATTAGCTGTCTTGGACTACTTGTATGGCACCTTACAATAAATGCTGCACTTTCCTCCACCATGTTACCAAGTCCAAGCTCTCTCTGCTCACCGCATGACAGGCCAATAAATCGGGAGACAAGGTGTTGAGGCAAAGAGTAGCGACTTTATTCCAAAAGCTGGCAGACCAAGATGGCAGACTAGTGTCCTACAGTGTCTTATCAGTGTCTGGATGCTAGTTTCTTTTATAGAACAGAGAGGGGAGGAGGTGAGGAAGTAAAGTAAAAAGGCCATAAGTCTTGCAAAATATCTCCTGGTTTTGGCCAGCCTCGGGGAGGGGATATGTTAATTTCTTCTTTTCTGCAGCCATTCACAGGTGGGCAGGGTCAGGGTGCTTCCCTGTGAGCTGAACAAAGGCACTTTAGTTTAACATTCAGGCAGAGGGGCAGGGTTTCCCGAGGAAGGCCATTACATATGCCAATAGCTATAGATAGAACAAAAGCAATGGAAAGCAAAGGTCAAAGTAAAAGAAACAGATCCAACATGGAGTCAGATTTTGTTCTTCCCTGTTACAACCACAGCCTGGTGTCAGTCGATTGGCTTTACTGCATGCAGGTGAGCAGACCCAAGTTTGGTTCAGTAAGAATACCTTATAAACCATTTAGTTCTGAAACCAAGCAGGACCCTGTGGGGCCCTCCCTGGTACAAATCCTTTCCATGTCCCCCATTTCTTGTTTGTAGGAAATAGGCTTCGTTCAGCCCCCTTGACCTTCCCTGAGTTCCAAAGGGCAGATTCAAACAGTTCGCTAATTAGCGAAGGAAGGGGATGTAGAAACAAGGGAGGAGCGGTCAAGAAACAATAGTGCAGACTTGGGGCAGGGTCCTGGCTTCTCCTCAAGGAATATACATAACAATACCTTTGAGTTCTGCAGGAACTAATGCCCCCACCCAGGTGGAGGATGGTAACTTCAGGTAACTTTTGCCTATAAAAACTTCTCCCCTAAGACCATTGGGGAGTTTGGGGGTTTTGAGCACAAGCCACCTGTTCTCCTTGCTTGGCCCTGCAATAAACCTTTCTCTGCTCCAGACTCTGATGTTTTGGTTTGTTTGGCCTCACTGTGCATTGGGCACACGAACTTGTGTTCAGTAACAGCCAGCAGGCTAGAATCAAGTCTGCAACATAATCCATTCCAGTTTATCAAGTATTAATGCTTTTTTTTTTAGCAGAAATTGAATAAATCACTTGCAATAAAACTGTAAATACAATTTGGTAAACAGTTTTTTCATTTAAGCACTTTCCTGTTATTTCAGTCTTTTTAAACATAACATTCCATAATTTCCATAACTATTCATCTACTGTTGGATACTTTCCATTTTCCCTATTGTTTCTATTCCTTTTCATCATGAAAAACAAAACAAAACAAAACAACAACCCTGCAATGAGTATCTTTATGCATAAGATCACTTTAAATAGTTTTCGGCACTGATCTTTAGTGGGATTATTGAAGTGGCATCTTTAAAATTGTGGATACACATTACTAAACCTTCTACCTGTTTACACTCCAACAAGCTAGTTCATGCAGCATCAACTTTGCCACACTTTTCTCATCAGCAATTGATTACCTCAGTACTTTGAAAGGTCACTTACAGCATTTTAAGTGTGCAAACGTGGGGTGAGTGGGATCCATTGTGTTGCGATTAGTTGTAGCCAATGGGGGAGGTTAGATTGCCCAGGGACTGAATTGTTCTTCTGTTTGTTTTTTTGTCTGCTTTTTGTTTTCTCAATTCTGACTAAATTGTTTTTAACAAATGAGGTTTCCAAAGACAATGAGGAAAAGTGGAGATCAGGAAGGAATAGTTTCATTATAGTTTCATTATGGAGTAAATAGAAAATGTTTTCTATTTCAAATAAGTTACTCAAACTTTTGGAACACTACCCATTGAAAAGCTGGAGGCTACATGAATTATGTTTTGGTACAGTTGGTACCAGTGTTAAGATATCAGTGTTCACAATGAAAATGTTTATTACTGCTGACTGAAAAAAACAGAAAACAAAAAACAAAAAAAACCCCCACTATTCAAAGTGGGAATTAAAAAAAAAAAATCACCCGCCTTGAACCCATCAGGAGGATCAAAGCACCTTTTAAAGCCTGTGTACACAATTTACATATTAAACCACTCGTCATTGAGCCAACAAAATGACAGCTTTTTAGATACTGGGAAAGAAAAAAACTCACACTAGAAAAGTATATTATACAACCAAATTCCTTGAGGTAATGGCAAGGGCATATCACCGCAAGAAAAAAGGGAAGAGCATTAAAAAGTTCCTTCTCAGCCCTTAGGTCCTTTAGAGAAATGATTGCCTTTTAACTCATTTTTGGACATGTTTTGGATGCATTTTGGATACAAAGGTCTATTCTTTGTTATCTTAAGAGCACTGTTTTGTTTCCATTTTCTCCCCATTTCTCCATAATCGTTTGATTCTAAATACCATTTCCATGACAGGAAAGTGGCTTCTTTTTGTACTTGGCAGATACTGCTATAAGTATGTGAAAGTGTCATTTGGATGTCATTGGCCCAGTCAACCCTCTTCCAATTTGTAATTTTGCTCTTTCAGTTTGTATTTCTCTTTTCTCCTTTTTTCCATTTCAGTGGCCCATCATTTGCTGTTTCTCTTATTCTTTAGCACCTCATTAGGAGTGGGTAGGCAATGGGGAGGAAGGAGTGTATGAACTCAAACCTGTTAACTCTTGGAAAAAATATTTCAGTGAAGATCTCTGAAGTTATGTCCCTTAAAGTTATTTTGTTTCCGAAACGTGTAATCTTACGCAAATTGAAGACTAACATCTCCAGCCAGTCTTAGAATTGTATTTTGGGGGGGCACAGGGTGAGGAACTTGAATCAACCCTTGCATTTAGAGCACCAGGACTTGAAAAGCCAAGTGCAATTATGTAAGTCAGTATTTTAAATAATACAACCTCTACCAGAATTTCTTGTTTTTCCTTCATCTCCATATTCTCGGAATAGGAATACTGATAGGGCTGTTTTAATTGTACAGCGAATGCGGGTGCAATGCAAGTTCAAAACAAGTTTGGGGGCTGGTTTACGTGAACCTGAGTTAGCTGCTTGGCAATCAACACGGTTTTTCATTCAACAGAATCTCGTGAGGCTTCTGGGTGAAGAACTTGCCCTTTTCCTGTCAGATTTAAATAATAAAAATGATGCTTAAAAATTATGTACTCTTGAATAACTCGTGTCAGGTCAGTTCTTAGGCCTCCCTCTTCCTCCTCAGGTTCCTGGCAGGAAACGCGTGGAGAAGGAGAGGATGAAAACGTTCCAGTTCCCAGCTGCAGCGCGTTAGAAAAATTTTCCATCCGTTAGTTGAGCCCTTGACTGCTTGAAAAGTGTGGTTTGAAACAGGGTTTCTCTTATCTCTTTTTAAAAGCCTCTTTCTGGTATAGTGTTACAAATAGCAAGCGGGTTTCCGATTTAACCAAGTGACGCCTCCTCCCCTCCAGCCCTGAGGCGCTTTAAAACAAAATAACCAAAATTCAGGTTCTGTAAATTCTAGAGGGGGAGGGGTGGGAAACCAGGCTTGTGGAGGGCAACGGACTACAATTCCCACAAACCCTCGCAGGCTGGTATCCAGCCTGTCTCTCCCCTCTCTCCCTCCCCACGCCCCTGTGCCCTGCGCTTGCGCGGAAAGCCCTCCGCTTAGAGGAGGGGGCGGGGACAGAACTACGCGCCTGGAGGAAAAGGAGGAGGAGGAGGAAAAAAAGAGACCATAGACTTCCACCTGGGCCTAGAGCGGTTCTTAAAGTAGCGGGGAGAGGCGGGCGGGTTGGGACCACCTTCAATACAGGCCGCCGGCGGTATCATGGCGACCCGGAACGCCCCTCCCCAAGGTGAGCGGCCGGGGCCCGAAGTAGTATCTTAGAGACGGCTCACAGCTCTCGACCTTGGCTCGGGGGTGCGTCTTCCTTCCCCTGTCCCAGGGTTCCTGGGGGCTCTGTTTGCTTGAGGCAACCCTTTGAGCACCCACTTCGGACTAGACTCGCTCTCCCCTCTAGGACCCTCGCCCTCAACACAGCCCCACCTCCTGCCTTACCTTCACCTCCGGCCGTTCCTGTCCATCTTCTAACGTTTTTTGGTTGTTGTTTTTTTTAAGTCTTGGTTTTGAAATCATTTCTTCTTGTCGGGCCTCTAACCGGTTCCGTCAGTGGAGGACCCCCCCTTCTTTCTCCCACTGATGAAAACGGACCCTGCACTGACCCTGAACCTGAGATTTGGGGGTGACCTTTCATGCTGTGAAACTTTGAACTGACCCGCTGAGATTGGGGGGAGACCCTGCTGTGAAACTCTGACCTGTCCCTACTGAGATTTGGGGTGCGGGGGTGACCCCTCTGCTGCGTAAGTGACGTTGCCCCGGCACCCAGGCCGGTCTCTGGGCCTTTGAGAAGGAGATGCGTGGCCCTTTACTGTCAAGGCCCTAGTCTCAGGGATTGGGTTTAAGAAACTTTGTTTCCATCTGGGCGTTTTTAGCTGTATGCCAAATGTAACAATGAGTTGTAACAGATGAAAATGTACAGGGCATTTTTAACTTTCGGTTGACTGTAAATTTGTTGCTTTCATTTTTTGCTTTGAAGAATATGAAAGTGATGATGATTCTTACGAAGTGTTGGATTTAACTGAGTATGCAAGAAGACACCACTGGTGGAATCGAGTGTTTGGCCACAGTTCCGGACCTATGGTAGAAAAATACTCAGTAGCCACCCAGATTGTAATGGGTGGAGTGAGTGGCTGGTGAGAAAAACGTCTTTTTTTGTTAAATTTCATTGGGAGCCTGACTACTGCCCTTTTGTATCTGGGCCAATTACGTGCTCAGTCAGTGGCTTTACACTGTTAATCCCAGAAGAGCTGTACCTTGAGGCTTTTCTCTGTGGTATGATTAGTGTAATCAACACTCAGAGACTGTTGGGTTTTGGTGATCATCCTCCGCCACCCTCCACTGTCCCCTCCTCACCCTTCCTTTGATTCTTTGTATATTTTCGCCCATTTCAGATTTCGCAGATCTAGTGAATCTGATTCAGTGACAGTGGGTAAGGAGGGAAAAATATAGAAGACTTAATTATATGTAAATAATCTTTACTTGTTCAGTGCTAACAACCGGAAAACCCTGTGAGAATTCCCGCAGTAAAACTGGTCTCCAGGATTATCGGCCCTGTGGAGAGCAGTGTAAAATTCTCAGTAAAAAGTACTGATTATGTTACAGATGATTCTAATTTGGATTATGATAATACTTTGAAGAAGAGTTGTAGATTGGGTCTTGGTTGGAATTAAAGGACTGATTGCTTACTCAGTAATAATACTGTGGAGTACGTTAAGGGGGAGAGGTTAATAAGCATTAACCTAACCAGTTAACATTTCAGATCACATGATTATATAATTGCTACTGTAGATATAATTCTGTTATTCTTAGACTAAAAGATTAGCCAAATAACAAGGGTCAGAAACAAGTTTGACTCTTTATTTTGAAAATGTTCATGACCCTAGAGAATTTCTGAAGTTAGTGTACGTGCTTAACTTGTGAGTAATCATTTATTTCTTAGATTCTAAGTTAAATTCATCTTACATTAATTTAAATATTTACATATTTAAACTGAGTATAAAATGATTTTTTTGATTTGTGTTTTACTTGCACCTTGGAACAATGGTGCACTCTTTTATGCCTTTTTTTAATAAATGCCATTTTATGGTAGAAACACTCACTGTGAAGATTCTGTGACAAAGAGGTGCAGTATTTATTCATGATGTGTACTTATTAGTGCTGCTTATGAAAAAAGCCTGCAGTTAGAGAGATGCCTGGTCAGAGCCCTGGTTATTCAGATGATTTTTCACAGGCCAGTGGTACCTTGATGCCCACAATTCAGGGCCTGGCCTTCCGCTTAAATAAGCTCGCGATTTGGTGCCATGGGTGATGGGTTAATGTGAGTCAAGGCCTAAAGCCCCACCTTAAAAGAGACTAAAAAATAATTGAGCAATAGAATTAAATTGCTGTGTGTTTTCTCCTTGTAGGCTAAGCTTGGTGAGAAGCCCAATGATTGGCAAGCGTTTGCTTGGAAAGCCTAGAGACAGAAGAGGGGAAGTTAGTAGACTCATTTTAGTGGCTCATGCCGTCAAGCAAAGGATAGACATGCTTGTGGAGCACATTCCCCAGGATGTTGTTAAGACCTGGCTGCTGCTTGCCTCCTCTGTTCCCTTTTCTGAGTCTTTGTTGCTGTCTCCCCTACTGAGGGACACATATGTTTGAACTGTAGCCAGGTGTCAGTCCAGGAGCTGTGTAATAGGACCCTAATATTATACAGGTGATTTATTGCAATGACTTTAGATTCAGTGTAATAAATTTTTGGAATTTTCTTAGGGTATGAAACTGATGTACTGTTGTGGCATACATTAAGGAGGAATGGTTAATAGATGTTAACTTAACGAGTTAATAATTCAGACCAATTCAGGACATGAATGGGAAACTGAGGAGATTATGTTTAGCTGTAGGTAGCTATAGGTTCTTGATCATAATAAGAAATTAAAACTGATAGCAGGATGGGTGGCTGCTAGGCGAGATGGGAGGTGTGAAGATTAGCTAGAGTGTCCTTAGTGTGGTCTGGAAGCAGGGTAGTGATGCCCTTGAGGATGGAAAGAAGACAAAAGACAATCAAATGATGTTTTGGCGATACTCGAGTATATACAATTGGCCGTCAGTTGGACCCCAAAGGCAATGAAGAAGGCAGCCTGAGATGAGCATGAGATAACAGGCCTAGAGAATGGTGCAGTCACTTACAAATTGGGACCTTAGCAACAGCTGGTTTGGTTGGAAAGATGTTTGCTTTGGGACATTTTGAATATGTGGTTCTGGGTGGCAAGAGAAGCTCATCATTTAATTGGAAATGTAAATTTTCCATTTATGAAGGTGTATGTGTATTAGTTTCCTAAGGCTGTTGTAACAAAGTACCACAACTAGGTAGCTTAAAATGAGAGAAACTTATTCTCTCACAGGTCTGGAGGCTAGAAATTTGAAAGGTGTCAACAGGGTTGGTTCCTTCCTGGAGGCTCAGGGAGAATTTGTTCCATGCTTCTCTCCTGTCTTCTGGTGGTTGCCAGCAATCCCTGGCATTCCTTGACTTGTAGACATATCACTCCAATTCTGCCTCTGTCGTCACATGGCTGTCTTCCCTCAGTGTATCTCTATGACACATTGGATTTGGGGCCCACCCAACTCCAGTATAGCCTCATCTGAACTAACTATATCTACAATGACCTTATTCCAAATAAGGTCACATTCTGAGGTTCTGGGAAGGACATGGATTTCGGGGGTGACACTCTTCAACCCAGTACAGAAGGCTGGAGTTGGGAATCTGAGATTCTTTTGCATACTGGGTCTGGAATACTTAAGGGAATAATGAGCTCACTGAAGGAGAGAATCAAAAAAGAAGTATGGGTTGACATCCTTACAGGATAGATGAGACAAAACAGGTTTAATATAGAGATAGGAATAGATAAGGAAGCCATGAGAAATATGGGCTGAAGTATAGTCGTGAAGGTGGAACTCCAGCTGGACCTTAAAGGGTAGGAAAGTTTTAGATAGGCAGAGCTAGGTAGAAACCCCTAGAAACAGGGAGGTTAATAGCTTGAGCAACAGTGGTGACATATTTGGAAACTGGGTTGGAGCAGAAGGTTTGGGTAGAGTGAGAGTCGGCCAGGTGTGTGGAACATCTTGAGTGTATTAAAAAAAAACAAAACAAAACTGAGCACTTTTATTATGAGGAATTTCAACTTAATACAAGTATAGAAGGAAGAGTATAACGAACCCCTGAGTACTCAACATTTAGTTTCAGTAGCCAGTCTTTTTCCTGTAAATTCCCCTCTTCTTCTCTCCATCCCTTATTTTGAAGCACATCTCAGACAATTTAGTTATGCACTTTTGACTAGTCTATATAACTGACGGGAAACATTGTGGGTTTCTGAGCGGGTAAGGGGCATGATCAAAAGAACTGGGAAGACATTAAGATTTTATTAGGAAAGCAGTGAAAAGAAGAAGGGAGAGAGTCTAGTACATCATTGATTGTTCTCATCCATTGTCATTTCTTCCATTAAAGGTGTGCGGGATTTTTATTCCAGAAAGTTGGAAAACTTGCAGCAACTGCAGTAGGTGGTGGCTTTCTTCTCCTTCAGGTATGTCAGAGCTTTTGGTCCTTGCCTCTGCTTACATATGTAGCCCTTAGGAACTGAGAAAGTCAAGTTTAGCCATTTCACTCCTGTCCATTTTAATAGAAGATGGAATTTCTCTTTTAGGCATCAGTTTATGGAAAAACTTAAATGAGTTTTGAAAGCTGGCATCTGTCATGAAAAGCATCAATTTAAATACTTCTGAGGTTTTTTAAGCATAGTTTGATCCCAGCTATTAAAAACACAACTGTTAAAATTTGAGGTATCTCATTTTTTGTTATTTACCTAAATTTTCCTTGAAGCATCTCCCTGGAAAAATAAACATTTCATCAATAGCATAACCTGTTCATGCTGACCATTTAAAACATATATTTAAAATTCACACACACTCTCAAGAACCTGCTGTATAAAAAAATAAAATATAATTCAAAAATTCAAAAAAAATTCACACACACTCTCATACACAATATATAAAATTCAAGAAGTCTCTTTCCTGTTTCCTAGCCAGTTTTCCTTCCTAGGGGAAAATGCTGTTAGCAATTTCTAACATGTTTTTTAAAACTAGGGAACCATAGTAATATAGAAAGTGGAAAATTGGGTTTAAAAAATCATTCATAATCCTATTTCTGAGGCAAGTGGATTTGAAGTTTTAGTCTTGTTCATGTTCCTCTAAGTATAAGGTTCAAAAATGCTTTGCTGTTAGAGGATGTTTATCAGGATATTATCTGGCATTCATGTCTGTTTGGCATATATTTTCCCCAAAATATCATTCCCTGAAGATCAAATATAGTAAATCCTAAAATTAAAAATTTCTGGGAATGAATGTTAGCAACAATTTTAAAGATACAGAAATCTGTCAGATTTTAAAAATGATTGATGGTCATAGCAACCAAAATCTGAGTTCAGCACCTAAGCCATTGATCATGTAATAACCAGTGTCATTGCCTGAAGTACAAAGGGACTGGATTCATATGTGTTAAGCACAGATTTTAAGTTGTTTACTAAGCAGTTTAAATATATACATATATATATGTATTTTTTTTTCTGTTGGTGGTATTATTAGGGGTAATTGCTTATGACTTGTGGTAAGAGGTAAAAAGGAATATGGTTCATATCTAAATTTAGTCCTTTGGATGAATATGCCAGTATTTGTACAAAGGAGAATTTTATTTAAGCTGATTTTTGACTTGGGTTTATATAGAACCAAGAATTAAGATATTTATATAGTTATCAAGAATCAAGATAGTGAATTCTATAGCTATTTTGAAAACTCAGTTGTCATTTCTGTTTAGTGGAAAAGGGTACTGGACCAAAACAGAGTTCCCTAAAATGTTAACAGATAGAGAGAATTATACATTTCAGTGTACTCTGCATGTCAGTTTTTCAGATGTCCATTTCAGTCCACTTGATATGTACCCTTCAAACCCACGTTTTGCTGTTGCCACCTTCTACTTCGTGTCTAGTCCACATATTGTTTGAAGTCACTGATTAGAAGAGCATGAGACCTGTCAGCATCAAACCAATTTTTCCCACAAATATGACTTACCTTGAAAACTCAGTAGAAGGAAACAAAGAAGAAAAAAGAAACAAATGGCATTTAGGCTAATTACCTATTATTTAGTCTCGCTTCCATATTTTTATTAAAGATAAATATTAGTTTGCTGACAACTTAAAGCTTTTCTAGTAACTCAGGTGTTTTCCAGTAGATATTTACCACACTGCCATCTTAAAACAGACAGTGGTATATAAATCTTTTAAATTTATTTATTTTTTTGAGTTGTACATGTCAAGTACATGTATAATGCTTATTACAGATTAGGGTAGTTCTTTGCCTCCCTCGCTACCTCCCCATTTTTCCCTCCCTTGAGGTAACCAGTTTGAACTACTAGCTGATTCTTAAGGTATTTATTTCCTTTTTCCTAAACAAGTGAATTGGACATTTATCTTTCAGTTTGAGGTATTAACTGTTGGCTTCCCGTTATGGAATATGGGAATTTAGCTATGACGTATTGAACTTCTCTGTGTGCCCCACCCCCCCACCCCCCACATCATCTGAGTATTGTTATTTCATAATTGTATTAGATCATTACCTGGAGTTCACTGAGCTCTGGAATCTGTAAAGTAATGTCTTTAACCATGTTCAGGAAGGTTTTGGCCATTATTTCTTTAAATATTTTCTCCTATTCTTTCTCCTTCTGAACATGACTCTGATTGATGAATGTTGGGCTCTTTGATAATGTTCTGAGGTTTTGTTCATCTAGTTTTTCAGTCTTTTTTCAGATTGTGTAATTTCTAGTGATCTAGCTTCAGGTTCACTGACTCTCTGTCATCTACCTTCTGCCGTTAAGGCTATCCAGTGAATTTATTTCAGATACTGTATTTTCCAATTCTAGAATTTTCATTTGGTTCTTTTTATATTTTCTATATCTCTGATGAGATTTCTTATCTTTTCAGTGATTACAACTGTAGTTTCCTTTACCTCATTGAGCATAGTTACAGTACTGCTTTAAAGTCCTGTAAATTTCAATATCTGGGTCATCTCAGAGTTGGCATCTGTTGATTTTCTTTTGCGACTAGGCCACATTTTCTTGTTTTATCATATCAAATAACTTTGTATTTTATCCCTGGGCATTAGGAATGTTACATCGTGGAGAATCTGGATTCTGTTTTATTCCTCCGAAGTTTGTTAATGTTTTGATTTTAATAGGCAGTTAACTTGGTTAGACTCAAATTGCAAACTCCATTTCACCTGTGGTGGATAGTGGCTCAAATCTCAGTTTATTATTTTTTATTTTTATTTATTTATTTTTTTTGCGATACGCGGGCCTCTCACTGTTGTGGCCTCTCCCGCTGCGGAGCACAGGCTCCGGGCGCGCAGGCTCAGCGGCCACGGCTCACGGGCCCAGCCGCTCCGCGGCATCTGGGATCTTCCCAGACCGGGGCACGAACCTGTGTCCCCTGCATCAGCAGGCGGACTCTCAACCACTGCGCCACCAGGGAAGCCCTCAGTTTATTTATTTTTTAAGCCTTAGCCAGAGTGCTTCATTATGCCCCATGAATGTGTGGTTCAGAACTTGGGTAGAGTTTACACATAGAATTTGGGGCTCCCCTTCTCTAGCTGTGTCCTTTCTGGCAGCTGTTATTGTCCTGGGCTCTGCCCTCTGGTTCTTCAGGCCAGAAAGGTGGCATGTTTTCTATTGAACTTTTAGCCACCCTGCAACTGCATCTTATCCTCAGGATAAAGCCAAAAAAATGGGCAACTTACCTTACATTGGTCTCTTCCTACAAGTTTCACCTCCTCTTCAAAATCTGCTTCCTTTTGTTAATTCTGGAGCCCTTGTGTTTTAACCAGGGTTTATAGTCGCTGTCTATGGGAGGGACCTTAAGGTTCATCATCCCCTCCATGTCTGTGACCCAAATTGCCATGTCAGGTATTGCCAGGAAAAGCTTTCACTTGCCATTTGGTTTCATTACCACTCTGTTTTGCTGAGGCTAGAGTTAGAAGTGATAGAAGGTGAGTAAATATAGGGATAAATGCAGATAAATAGATTCTTCTATGGAGTCATTCACAGTGAAAATGGAACCTAAGATTCCCAGCCTATTTATATAAAATCAGATATTTTTATTTTTTGAAGTATTTTATGTGTGGTTCATACTTAAAGTGATGTATTAAAAGATTACAAAGAAAGCATAAGCTTGGTAGAAGTGATTTATAATGGTATACAAGGCTCAATTGTTTACTACTCATGTGATTCTTTATATGTTGATTGTATTATTCGGAGGGACTACCTTTACTGACTTAACACACACACTGTTGTTCCTGCTCAGATTTTGCAGTGTCTCAGTAGCACCATATGAGAGTTTTTCTTAGGGGTAGTAGGCATTTAGCTGTAGTTTTATTAAAAGGATTTATGGCATGAAGGTTGTTTAGAGCATATTTTCTTTTATATTTCACTTTCAAAAGCAATTACCAGAAAGTATTCTTAATTTGACTAAAGAGTCAGAGTTAGTGAAGAGCCTTTATCAAGCTACTTTAGTGACCTAATAGCTGATTGGCTACTGATCTCTTATAATTAAACATCTCTTTAATTAAAGGTACTTTTTTATTAGCTATATAATTTCAATAGTCTCTGTGCCTTTTTAGCTAATTCTCAAATTCCAAAAAATTATGATAGGATTATAGAATAGTTATAATACAATTTTTGGAATCTTTTCCCATTAAGTACTATACTTCTCTTAACATAGTGTTCATCACATCTAAGTAATTATTTATGCTTAAGTCTGTTTTCCCTAATGGACCATAAGCTCTCTGAGGGTGGGGACCTATGTCTCCCTTGTTCTTGGCCACAACTTGGAGACCTAGAACAGTGCTTGGCACAGAATAGGCACTCACTGTCTGTTAATGAATAAATTAGTGGATAAATTGTGATTTCTTACCCATAAGCTTCATACATTTCTTGAAATCTAAATGTTCATATATTAGCAACCTAGTTGGTTTAGAATTAACCATTTTTATCACATTTTTGCAGATTGCCAGTCACAGTGGCTATGTGCAGGTCGACTGGAAGAGAGTTGAAAAAGATGTAAACAAAGCAAAAAGACAGATTAAGAAACGAGCAAATAAGGCAGCACCTGAAATCAACAATATAATAGAAGAAGTAAGACAATGTACATTTTTGGCTCCTTTTTTTTTTTTAATGAATCTCAGTAGAAAATGTGACTAGGGATTATCTTCTTTAAAAAAAAATGGTGTTTCTGGTCATATCTAGAGTGTTAAGTAAAATTTGGGATCAAGCCACCATTTAAATCACTCATTTTTTTTACTTGTTAACTAAAACTACCTTTTTTTTGAAGTAGAATAGTTTGAAAATGTATATATTTATTTTATTAACATATATATTAGTTTTATTCATGTTTTTATGTGAATTTTGCCTGTTTTCTTCTTATATTCTGTTTAGAATTGAATTGCATGCTCCTTTGCCTTTATATTAATTCTGTCCTTTTACTTCCCCCAACTTTTATTTTGAAAAATTTCAGATCGGTTGAAAAGTTGAAAGACAAAAACAGTGAATACCCAAATACCCTTCACCTATTCATCAAATTGTTCATGTTTCACCACATTTGCTGGTGCGTGCGTGTGTGTGTGTGTGTGTGTGTGTGAGTGAGTGAGAAATTTACCCTTTTTTTTTGTTTTTTCCCGAACTGTTTAAGACATCAGGTCTTTTTATTCTTAAATACTTCAGCACATATGTCCCAAGAGTACAGATATTCTCCTATACTATTACCATTACCCTTATTAATCCCCCCAAACTTAACATGATACAATAATATTTCCTAATATAGAGTTCATATTACAATTTTTCCACAAAATATCTTTTACATCGTTTCCCCCCGATTAAGAATTACATATTGCATTTGGTTGTCATGTCTCTGAAGTCTGCTTTAATCTTAGATGGTCCCCTCATCTGTTTTTTTGTTTTTGTTTTTCTGTCTTTCATGACACATTTTTGAAACGTCTAGGCAGAGTGTCGTACAGTCTGGCTTTGTCTGATTGCTTCTTCATGATTTTATTTGGGTTAAACATTTTATCAAGGTGTTATTTTTTTGATCCTGTGCATTTTTTCCTACTGGCTAAGTGAACTGACTGTTAATAAGTATCATTGTGCATATGCTGTGGGAATTTATTAAATCATCTACGTTAAAAACTTGCTGAATGGACCATTTATGCCAGCCCTATAGGGAGATTTCTTTTTACCTGTAAGAATTTTGCTGTCCATATGCCTGTTATCTCAGAAGCAGGAAGTTTACTGGGCTTGGCTGGGGGCTCTAGGCTCCTTCAGTTTGTAACGGACAGCCCTGGCATCTTGCCTGGTTGTTGGCACCTACAATAGTAGGTACACAAGAATTTTTGCTAAATATTTACTGAATTGAGGAAAACATCTGAAAATGATACTTAGCTCTGGATTTAATAATTAAGAGTATTTTTAAGAATTTATATCTTTTCTTTTTCTTATTGTGGTAAAATATACATAACATAAAATTTACCATTTTAACTATTTTTAAATGCACAGTTCACTGGCATTAAGTACATTCACACTTTCGTGTAACCATTACCACTATCCATTTCCAGAACTTTTTCATCATCCCAAATAGAAACTGTAACCATTAAGCAGTAATTCCCACAATCAGCCCCTCTCCCCAGCCCTTGGTAACCTCTGTTCTACTTTCTGTCTTGATGAATTTGACTATTCATATAAGTGGAAATTATAACAACATTGTCCTTTTTTTGTCTGTCTTATTTCACTTACTGTAATGTTTTCAAGATTCATCCATGTTGTAGCACAAATCAGAGTATTTTTCTTTAAACTTTGTTTCAGGCAACAGAATTTGTCAAACAGAACATTGTGATATCCAGTGGATTTGTGGGAGGCTTTTTGCTAGGCCTTGCATCTTAAGGATATGAATGTTCTATCACAGTGGAGTCACCTCTGAGAAGAGAAATGGTGGTGACAAGATGGTCTCAGCATTACCCATTGACAGATTCTCCAGGATGACAAGAAACAACTAGCTGGACAGTACCAAACTCACTGCTTAGCATTTTGCCATCTGAAATTTGGCAGACTGGTATCTGCTATAAAACAATCTATATGGTCTGTGTATAATAGTATTCCTGAGCAAATCATGGCTTTCATTATTTTTTAAAAACTTGCATTTGTTTAAAATTTGCCTATAAAACACCACCGTTGGATGTAGATATGGAGAGAGAGAAAAATTTGTTGGCTATATTCCCCAGTGAAGTATCATCGTCATTTTATTTAAATAAGATGTTCTCCATTGTGCTTTTTAGTATAGTGCCAATAATTTAAAAATTTGTATTATAGCTTCAACAGTAGGGCTGACTTTTTTTTTAAGGATATGTTTGCAATAAACTGAAGAACTGTAATGCCCTTTTATGGAAGGATTTACAAATAATAGAATTCTTAAAGTTACTAAACAAATTTAATACCAATTTTTAGGTTGTTTTTTCCTGCAATTCTTACTTTGCTTACTATGTAATAACTGTAGTAAATGCTCTTCTAGGGAAATACTACATGTCTAAAGCTCTTCTTTTTTTTTGATGTCTGTAGTTGTAAAAATATCTTCTTGCATATAAGCTTCTAATTTTTTTATTCATTTGTTTATCTTGGCAGCCTGGGTAGAATTAATTATTTTGAGGGTACATATAGTTGGGTCACTGATTCGTTTTATTAACTTTGAGTGAAGCTTGTTTTTCATTTTAAAAAATCCTAATTATTATTTAGACCCTTTCTTTACAAAGAGGTAAAAATCACCTTAAAATACTTAGTAGTATAGTATGAATTTATTGTCTGAAGAACAGTGATTTTCTATATAATCATGAAATTGCAGTTTAAAGAGAATCATCTCTTTGATCTAGTCTTGAGATGTAAATGCTGAGGCTTTCAGCTTTTTAGGTAGCATTTTATGTTGGTCCCAACGCTAGGCCAGTTGACTTGTTTCTCAGGGCAAATATCACACTCCCTCAGAGGGTCCTTGGCCTAGAAAAGCTTTTTGTATTGTTTGTTTTGTCCAGAGTTCTACGTTGGAATTGGGAAAAACAGCAGAACAACGTGTGTTGGAATCTTCAGATTGGAAAGACTTTGCAGATACTCAAGACTATCTCCTTTTGATAGGAAGTCTCTATAGTATTTTTTGTGTATTGTAAACATAAGGCATTTCATGCTTTTGAGATTGTTATAGTCTGTGTGCTTTCATTTTTGCAAGACTCCTTAAAATTGAATGTGGGATTGATCTTCATTTTCTTCCTTTACTCTCAGCGCCTCAGATAAAATGCTAAATAAAACTCAGACTTTCTTAATATGAAGTGATGTTGCTTATAAATACTTAATTTTTCTTCTTTGAGCTTTTCTCTCTTTCTGCCTTGCCTAGCTTTTCATGACTGTGGAATTAAAAGGGAAAAATATTCTACGTTAGGTAGAACCTGGGCCACGCTTCTGTGTGCCATGTCTGCATGATACCTTTCATCTGATGCAGTGTGGCAGGCTACTGTGGGAAGTTCTAGGAGCTGGCTCAGTTTGTTCATTTTCGAAATATTTATAGTGTCTGTTCTGTGTGTGATATATTGGGAAAGTGGGGGGCACAAAAATGTCTGCCCTCAAATAAAGACTAAATATTCCTATATGAAAAGTTACATACTACTATAGGAGAACTTGGCGTATGATTTAGTGGCAAATGAGTTGTAGAGGTAACTACTTTCAGAGTCCAAACATGAATGAAAAGTGAAAAAGAGCACTTCATTTTTTACCTATACATTTCCAAGTATTTGTTGATTTGTTTGAAAATATTTGTATACCAGTGTAAAATATTATCAGCTCTCTCCATACTCTCTCCTCTCTGTTAGTGCCCCTTGTTCTGCCTCGTGTCCGTGCCGTTTCCCCACGAGGCTGTACGCTACTTGAGGCAGTCGTGTGCGGTGTTAATTAATCTATAACTTGTGACACAGCCTGTGTAATGCTTTGCTCACCATAGGTATTCAGCTGATGTTGTGAATGAGTATGTGAAAAGCATATTTTACTGTGCTAGAGTTGGTGTCAACCTATAGGAAATCTTCTCAGTATGGCAGCCCCGAGAATCAGAAGCTCCGTTAGAAATGACTTGGTGGGGCTTGGCCTGAATGAAAAGCCTATAGCCTGCCTTTGTCTAAAATGGGGATTTTTATGTTTGAGGGCATAAAGGTTGTTTGCAAGATTTATTAAAACTTGAGTATGTGGAATATAGATATTTTGTGGCTTAGAAAATTTGTAAGGACATTTTGACTGATTTTTATTTTTTATTCTTAGAACCCTCCCCAATCTCCCTCACAAAAAAGATGATTTTTAACATTTTCTTATTTCAAATGCAATATGAATGAAATATGTTTATTATAGAAAATACATCAGCGTAAAGAATATATAGAATGTCGATAATGTGATGTACCTAGAGATAATGATTGTCCATATTTTGATACATAGCCTTTGGAATTTTTTCTGCATATATATGAATACATATTATGTGTATTTTGTATAAAAATTGTCAGTTTATGTACTGTTTTATAAATAGCTATATTCACTTATAAATATCTTTTTATAATAGGTACATTTATGATGACAGAAAGATACAAGTGCCCACCCTCACCCCCTTTTATGAGACAACCATTATGAAAAGTTCTTTATACATATATTTTAATATATTTATACTTATATTATTTTTATTGTCCAAGTTTGGATAGTATTGATATACACTGAATGTGCACTCTGAAAGGTAAGGAATTTTGTGCACATCCACTGTTTCTCCCTTTTTTTTTGATTGCTAATATATTTTTAGTTTTTCTAGTAGATATCTTTATTACTTTAAATATTATGCTTTTTCTGTCCTTAGTTACCAGCTTTAGATAATATCTGCTAACTCCCTGTTATTAAAGATGAGGAAAATAAGTGTACTTCTTCCCTGTTACCCTCTGGCCTCCTGACTTTTGTTAAATTATTATTACTTTTTATGGCATATTCAAATGATAGAATTCTATACAATTATTTAGAGGAATGTAGAGCTATATAAATTGATCTAGAAAGGTCCACATATTAGTGATAAAATCAGGTTACAAAAAGTATGACCCCACTTTTAAAAAAATATGCAGGTGAGCATGAGTGCATACAGATACTGATAGAGGCTGTCTCTGAGAGGTTGGTATATAGGATTTTCATGTTGCATTTTCAACATTTTTGTGTCATCTGAAGTCTTTACAATAAGTACATGTTACTTTGTAGGAAGCAAACATTGTTTTTTTAGAACCAGGAATAGGAATTAAAATTAATAGGTTATTGCTATTTTAGGGGGCTATTTCTGCTTTATTCAGTGAATTTATTTTTTAAGTGGTTTTTGTCAAAATAATACATATAGTCCAAGAAGTCAAATGGTATTTGACTATAAATAAGGCTTCTAAGAAAAGGAGCACTTCTCTGTCCTACCATTCCTCAATTTAGTGGCTTTTTCCCCACAGAAGTTTCAACTATATTAGTTGTTTCTCTTGGTATTTACTGCAACCATATTTCTTGGACTTCCTATTATGATAAATAACTTGGCTTGTACTTCCTATTATGATAGATGTGGATTTAGCTCTATAACGCCTTCCTTTTCATATCTTTGTAGTAACAATTTATTAAATTCTATGTAGTTTTATATGTTACTGTGACAAATATCGTTTACTGTTGAATAAGAACACAACTTCCTGTAGGTCCATCTATGTGGGTTCAGCTGGAATCTAGCCTTAGCCTGATCCTGCAAGTAGCTCTGGAGCATGAAGGGCACTGGGGCCGGCAGAATAATCCCACCCCTGCCCCCGCACTGCCACAAAGATATTCATGTCCTAATCCCCCAAACCTGTGAATACCTTAGGTTACATGGCAAAAGAGAATGAAGGTTGCAGATGGAGTTAAAGTTGCTCATCAACTGATCTCAAAGAGGTTATTCTGGAGTATCTTGGTGGGCCCAATGTGATCACAAGAGTCCTTAAAAGAGAAGGAAGGCAGAAGAGAGACAAAGATGTGAATATGGAAGAAGAATGATCAGGCCGACGCTGTTGTGGCTTTGAAGACTGAGGAAGGGGGCCATGAGCCAAGGAAAGCTGGTGGCCTCTTGAAAGCTGGAAAAGGCAAGAAAACAGAGTACCCTATTGCTTCCAGAAAGGAGCACAGCCCTGCCGACACCTTGATTTTAGCTCAGTGAGACCCGTGTTGCACTTCTTACCTTCACGTCTGTAAGATAATAAATTTGTGTTGTTCTAAGCCACTATGTTTGTGATCATTTGTTACAGCAGCAATAGAAATCTAATACTGGCACCACTGAGTTGTGTCCCCTTGTGGCAAGAGAGCTAGCTTTTTGTATTCCCGTATCAATCAGGCACTGGCTGCAGTCTGCCCTTAGGGATTGGGGTGGGTAACCTCCAGGCTAGGGAGGCACTGTCCTGCTGAGAGCAACTGTCAAGAGAATGGTGTGATTGTTAGCCGTCAGCAGTTAATATACAGCTGGGTAGTAGGCATATTGGCCCAGTAAAAGGGATCTGGGTGGGACACCAACAGTCTCCACTACAGTGGGTAAATCTAAGCCAACATTGCTTGTGTAAAACAATAGTTAAGTGTCTTCTGGAGCTGGGGGGCGGGGTGGGGGGTGTTGGAAGGGCAATGAAACAAATGTAGAACTGAAATATTTGGATTCTTAATGTAAAGTCCTTGTATTCTTCCAAAACATATTGATTAACCTCACACTTTGAGTATGCATGCATGTTAAAATTTTAAGAGCAATCCCTAAATGAATTACTATTAGTTGAGGACAAATACATTTCAAACATACAAATAAGCAATCTAAATGAAGCCAGGAAAGGAAGAAGAAAGAAGCATAGAGAAAGAGTAAATAGGAAGCATAAAAGATGGTAAAAATAAATCCAAATATATCAATAATCACACTTCAAAAGGAAAAATGAACAGAATTCACAATGTGATTCTATAGAAACATCATCCTATGTAGACCTAAGTAGTGGGATTAGAGCCACAGAAAGGAAATATTTATAAAACATCACGGTTCAGTGGAGAATTCTCCAAGCTTCAAGATGTAATAAAGCCTCTTTTAACTTTCCTTCTAATCCTCTCGCCCTCACCCCCAATCTGGAACAAACTCAGTTTCTTTTACGTCATGTGCTCTTTCTCGGATTACTTATATTTTTGGTTGAACTATTTTCTTGAGTAACTCTTATAAGTGTGGGAGGTAAACTTTCCGAGTTCTCGTATGCTTAAAATATCTTTTGTTCTCATACAATTCAAGATTGACAATAGTTTTCCTTTAGAATTTCGAAGACATTGCTCCTTTGTATTCTACTGTCTGATGTTGCATGATGTCAGTCTGATTTTGAACTTTCTGGGTAACCTTTTCTTTTGTAATTTTTTTTGTTTTACTTTGAAAGCCTTGTAGATTTTCTTCTTTTATCTTGGAGTTTTGAAATTTCATAAATTTGTCTCGAAATGTGAGTTTTTACAAACTGAATTAGAGAACTTTAAAAATGCATGTTAGTGTCCTTTTGCTGTGTGTTCTTGTCATTACAGGGAAGATACATATTAGCTAACATTTAAAAACCAAAGCCAGCGGGAGGGTCTAAACTCACTCCCTAGATTGTGAGATTGAGAGCCCCAAAATTAGTGCTCAGTAAATATGAGAGGGAGGGATTCAGAATCACGGAAATGAAATACAGTGTTCTTCTTTCATTATACGCAGCATTCTTTAGATCCTTTCATTCTGAAGATTCAGTTTGCCTCAAGCAAATTGTGCTTTTTCAATAGACTTTATTTTTTAGAACAGCTTTAGGTTTACAGAAAAATTGAGCAGATAGTACAGAGAATTCCCATGTATCTCCCTCAGACCCACACACAGTTTCCCTTATAATTAACGTCTTACATTAGTGTTGTACGTTTGTTACAATTAATGAACCAGTCTTGGTATGTTATTATTAACTAAAGTCTATACTTGATTCAGATTTAGTTTTTACCTAATATTACTTTTTTAAATCCAGGATCCCATCCAGGATATCATGTGACATTCAGTTGTCATGTCTCCTTAGGCTCCTCTTGGTGTGACAGCTTTTCAGACTTGCCTTGTTTCTGATGATTTTGACAGTTTTTGAGGAGTAATGGTCAGGTATATTGTAGAATGCCCCTCTGTTGAACGTTTTCTGATGTATTTTCATGATTAGACTGGAGGTACAGGCCTTGAGGAAGGATATCACAGAGGTAAAGTACCATTTTCATCATATCCCATCAGGGTACACACTATCAACATGACTTCTCACTGTTGACGTTGACCCTGGTCACCTGGCTGAGCTAGTGTTAGTCAGCTTTCTCTTTTTTGTAGTTATTCTTCTCTCCACTTCCCATTACTGCATTCTTTGGAAGGAAGTCACTATGTGTGAAATAGCTATATAAATTATTTGTAATTCTGCACAGGAGGTATGTATTTTCTCCTTCATTCCTTAATTTGTTCAGTCATTTATATCAGTTCGGATTAATGGAGATTTATTTTGCATTTTGGACTATAATCCAATATGATTTTATTTCCTTGCTCTTATTCCAGCTTTGTTCATTGGAAGCTCTTTCTGTTGGCTCCTGTGTCCCTTTGAGATACCCCCATCAATATGTTTAGCAAATTGTATTTTAATAATAATTTTGATTATTTCTTCCCTGACATAGTGTCTATCCTCTACTTCTGGAACATTGATCAGTTAGATGTTGGAGCTCCTAGACTTTTCCTTCATAACTTTTATATATATATATATATATATATATATATATATATATATATATATATATATATATATATATATATATATATATATATATATATTTGGCCACACCACGCCGGCATGTGGGAATCTTAGTTCCCCAACCAGGGATCAAACCCATGCCCCCTGCAGTGGAACCATGGAGTCTTAACCACTGGACTGCCAGGGAAGTCCCCTTATTAGTATTTTTCATCTGTTTTTTTTCTTTCCCCCTCTGTTTTCTAGGTTAGTTCCTTAGTTTTATTTCCAGCCCACGAATTTGGTCTTTTAGGCAGGTTTTATCATTCAGCCTATTAATTAAAAGACTTAGGTCAGTAATTATATTCATTCATTCATTCATTTGCTAAGAACCCTTTTTGTGTCTTCGGTTGTTTCTTTTTCATTGCAATCTGTTCTACTTTTTGTATTTTACTCTTCTGTTACGGGATTGGTTTTTCTCCAAGATCTGGCAACTCTTGGCTTTCGGTTTATTTTTATGAATAAAAGGATTGTTTTGGTTAATATAGATAGCTGGAGTGGGTTTTCTTGGCGGCTCTGTAGGTCTGCTTTACTGGCAGGGGCTCCTTTGAAGAGGAGGGCTGGGTGCAGGTTCAGTGTGAGGCCAGGTTGTAGCAGCAGGAGGCCTTCCTTAGAGATAGGTAGGGGCAGGGAGTAGTAGGCAGGTGCAGTTCCATGGAGGACTTACCGGAAAGCTAGAGGGATGGAACCTGTTTTCTAGTTTCTCTTCCCTGACCCTAGGATACTGCCATTGCTACTTTCTCAGGGTTTTACACCCTCATTAGGGCCAGTTAGAGAACTATCTTGGACTTTTCCTGCCAACAGTTCTGTTCAGGTGAGGGGAAAAAAGGGCCAGATGGAGAGAAAGGAGGCTAATTGTCCGTATTCACGCCACTAAATTTTGAAAATACATAACTCTGGGAAGGCATACTTCCTCACCTGCTTTTCTCAAGGCTGCTTTGGCAAGAGCCCTTGTGATGACTTGATCTGTGGTTTCCTGTCCTCTGACTTCTCCTCTGGTCCCCTCTGCTGTCAAATGTCTCGAATTTCACAAAAATTTTGGTCTTTGAATGGCACTATTATGTTTTTTTAAAACTTTTTATTCTGGAAATTTCTAAATATATATAAAAGTAGAGGGAATAATATAACAACCCCCCATGTACCCATCCCTCAGCTTCCACGATTAACACATGGCCAATCTTATTTCAGCTACATTCCCCCACTATCTTTAACCACTGCCCCCCCCATTATTTTGAGATATATCCCAAACGTATAATTTCACCTGTAATTACTTTTGTATGTATCTCTAAAAGACAAGGACTCTTTAAAGAAAGCTATATTACTATTATCGCACCAAAGAAATTAATAATAATCCCTTAATAGTATGAAATATCCTCTCGGTATTCAAATTTCCTCAATTATGTCAAGTTTTTTTCTTTTTATTATAGTTGTTTTTTTCAAATCAGTGTCTAAACAGGGTCTACACATTGTATGTGGTTGCTGTTAAGTTTGTTAATTCTCTTTTAATTTATCGAACCCACTTCCTCTTTTTTTTTTCTTATAATTTATTCTTTGAAGAAACCAGGTCATTTCCTTATTGAACTTACTATATTTTGAATGTTGCTGATTACCTCCTTGTGGTGTCATTTAACATGTTCTTTTGGCCCCTATGTTACCTGTCAACTGATAGTTAAATCACCAGACATAATTAGATTCGAATTTGATTTTTTTTTTTTTGCAAGACTATTTCATAGGTAGTGGTATATACTTTGTGTTGTATTGCAAGAGGCAACACATAATGTCTGATTACTTCTCTTTTGGGAGCATTAAAACTGATCAGTGGTTCAAGCGGTCTCAGCCTAAATCAACCATTATAAAACTTCCCAGCAGCTTATCGCTTAGTGTTTGAGCAGCTTTTAATGATTGCCTATTTCCATGATTTCATTTGGATTACAAAATAGTGATGTTCTAACTTAATTATTTGTTCTTGAACAAATAATTTATAAGCTTGAATTCTTTTAGAAAAAAGAACATTTTCCCATCAACTATCTGGATACTTTTAGATTTACTTAGTTATAGGGAAGGCAGGATATGAAAATTTACATGAAATGGATAAAGTTTTCAAAAAATACAATTTACCAAAATTTACTCAAGAAGATACAGAGAATCTGAATAAAACCTGAAGAGTCTTATATCTTTTAAAGAAATTGAATCCACAATTTAAAGCCTCCCATAATGAAAACTCCAGGCCCAGGTCACTTCAATGGTGAATTCTTTCAAAATTTTAAAGAAGAAATAACGGCAGTCTTATTCAAATTTTTCCGAAGAACAGAAACAGCAGAAACACTCTCAAACTTATTTTATGAGGCCATCATAACCTTAAGACCAAAATCTAACAAGGAAATTACAAGAGGAAAATGAAAGTATAATATCTCCCATGAACATTGACTCCAAAATCCTAGAAAAAATATTACAAATCAAATCCAGCAATACGTAAAAATGGACAATATATCATGACCAACTGGGATTCATTTCAGGAATTCAAGACCAGTTTAACATTTCAAAATCAATGTATTTCATCGCATTAACAGAATAAAGGGGAAAAAAACCACTTTATCACTTCATCAGATGCAGAAAATCTTTTTTTTTTTTTTTTTTTTTTTGGCCACACTGCGTGGCTTGCAGGATCTTAGTTCCCTGACCAGGAATCGAACCTGTGCCCCCTGCAGTGGAAGTGCAGGAGTCCTAACCACTGAACCGCCAGGGAATTTCCCAGAAAAATCATTTAGTGAAATTAAACAATTATAAAAAATATAGACTCTCAACAAACTAAGAAGGGAACTTCCTCAGTTTGGTAAAGTGTATCTACAAAAAGTCTACATCACATTTAATGGTTAAATATTGAGATCATGGGACCAGGAAGTCAATTTTAACTGCTTCTTTTTCAACTTTGCACTGGTGCTCCAGCCAGTTTGTCATCAAACTTTTGGATTTTGCCAATCTGATAGGTGAGAAATGGTATCTTTGTGTAACTTAATTTGCATCTCTTTTATTACCAGCGAGGCTGAGCATCTTTTCATGTTTAAAGACTATTTTATTTGCATTTCTTTTTCTTGAAATGTGTGTTCTTTTCTCTTTCCCATTTTTTTGTATGGGGCAGATGGCCTTTTAGTTATCTATTTTTAAACAATTACATAGAGGAAATTAAACCTTTATCTGTGATGAAAGTTGCAAATATTCCTTATTTGCCATTTGTCCTTTTCCTTGGTTTGTGATGTTTTTTGGCATGCAGTTTTCTTTTTTCAATTTTATGTGGTCAAATTTAGCAATATTTTTCTCTTCTTGTTTCTGGATGCGTCCTAGTTAGGAAGGTTTTTACATTCCTGATTTATAGAAGAATTCACATATGATCTGTCCTAGACATGTGGCTTACTTTTTTACTATTAAATCTTTGTTCTATTTGGAATTTGTCAGATCCTATTTTATCTTTTTCTGTATAGCTAACAAGTTACCCCACTACCATTTATTAAAGGTCCATCTTTTCACCAGTGTACTGAGATGCCACCTTTATATGCCAAGTTTCCATACTCTGCTTATGTGCCAATACCCTACTTTAAATTATTGAGGCTTTGTAATATGCTTTTTATATGCTTTATTTATTTTTTCAAATGGAAATATAGGAGATTGCTTTATTATCTCAATAGGATAGATTTTTCAAAGGAACAGCACAATGTATATGCTATAAAGAAAAAAAAGATAAATTTAACTACATCAACATTTAAAAGTTTTCTGTCATAAAAGACACTATTAAAATGGTTTAAAAACATTGGACACTTATATAATATACAAATGTTCTAAACTATATGAAGAGCCAGAAATAACAATGTTAAAGACAACAGGCAACTCATTAAATAGGAACTTGGTCAAACTTAACAAACACGAATACACAGAAGAGAAAGGCCTAATGGTCGAGAAACAGGAAAAGATAATCGACCTCACCAGCAACGGCAGAAATGCAAGTTAATACAACTATCCCTGTCAAGTTTCCACCCAGTAAATTGTCAAAAACTTAAGTCTGAAAATACAAAAATCAAAGAGTACACAAGTGTTATGGGGGAAAGGGGGGTGGAATTAGATTTCTTATACACTGATGGTGTGGATGAAAATTGGTACAAGCATTTTAAGATCAATTTGACAATATCTAGCAAAGCTGAATTATATGACCCAGCATCTTCACTTCTAGGTGTATTCTCCAGTTAACCTACAGCAAAGGCCAAAAGGTGACATCTACAAAACTGTTTTGTGCAGCATTTTTTTCAATAGACCTTTTTTAGGACAGTATTAGATTTACAAAAACATTGAGAAGATTGTAGAGAAAGTTCCCATATACCCCACACCCAGTTTCCCCTATTATTAACATCTTAAGTTATCATGGTACCTTTGTTACAATTAATCAACCATTACTGATATGTTATTATTAACTACAGTGCATACTTCATTCAGATCTCTTTAGTTTTTACCTAATGTCCTTTTTCCATTCCAGGATCCCATCCAGGATACCACACTGGATTTAGTTTTCATGTCTCCTTAGGCTCCTCTTGGTGTGACAGTTTCTCAGACTTTTCTTGTTTTTTTTTTTTTAATTTATATATTTTATTTATTTCTTTATTTTTGGCTGTGTTGGGTCTTCGTGGCTGTGCGCAGGCTTTCTGTAGTTGCGACGAGCTGGGGCTACTCATCGTTGCGGTGTGCGGGCTTCTCATTGCGGTGGCCTCTCCTGTTGTGGAGCACGGGCTCTAGGCATGCGGGCTTCAGCAGTTGTGGCTCACGGGCTCCAGAGCACAGGCTCAGTAGTTGTGGCGCACGGGCTTAGTTGCTCTGCAGCATGTGGGATCTTCCCGGACCAGGGCTCGAACCCTTGTGCCCTGCATTGGCAGGTGAATTCTTAACCACTGCGCCACCAGGGAAGCCCGGACTTTCCTTGTTTTTGATGAGCTCTACAGTTTCAAGGGGCACTGGTCGGGTATATTGTAGAATGCTCCTCCATTGGGGCATTTGTCTGATGTTATTCTCATGACTAGACTGAGGTTATGAGCTTTGGGGCAGAAGAGCACAGAGGTAAAGTGCCATTCTCATTGCATTATATCAAGGGCCCATATCAACACGATTTGTCACTGTTGATGTTGACCTTGATCACTTGGCTGAGGTAGTATTTGTCAGATTTCTTCACTGTAAAGTTACTCCTTTTTCCCCTTGTTTTCTATTTTGTCCTCTTTGGAAGGAAGTCACTATGTGCAGCCCACACTTAAGGAGTGGGGAGTTAGGCTCTATTTCCTTGAGGTCAGATTATCTACATAAATTAAATGGAATAATGCACGAGAGATTTGTCTCGTCTACATTTATTTATTTATTCAATCACTTATTTATATCAGTGTGAACTCTTGGATACTTATTTTTCACTTTGGGTTATGCGCTATTTGGATTATTGCCCTATCAGTATCTGATAGGGCAAGCCCCCATCACTGCCTATCTTTTTCAGGCGTTTCTTGGCTACTCTTGCTTGCTTGTCCTTCCTAAAGTACTTTATAGTCAAGTCCAGGAGACAAAAATCTGATTTTTTTTTTTTGGCCACGCCCTGCGGTATGCAGGATCTTATTTTGCCAACCAGGGATGGACCCCCTGCCCCCCACAGTGGAAACACAGAGTCCTAACCACTGGACTGCCAGAGAAGTCCCTCTGATGATATTTTTTATTGCAATATATTAAATATATATGCAGTCGATCCTTGAATAATGCAAGGGTTAGGGTTAACTACAGTGTGTACTTCATTCAGATCTCTTTGGTTTTTACCTAATGTCCTTTTTCCATTCCAGGATCCCATCCAGGATGTCACATTGGATTTAGTTTTCATGTCTCCTTAGGCTCCTCTTGGTGTGACAGTTTCTCAGACTTACCTTGTTTTTGATGAGCTTGTTTTTATTAGGTACACAGTTGAAAATTTGTGTATAGCTTTTTAAATTTACGTACTGTGACCCTTTGGAGGACCACAGTATTTTCTTAAATTAATTTTTATTGGAGTATGGTTGCATTACAATGTTGTGTTAGCCTTCACTGCACAACAAAACGTATCAGCCATACACATACAGATATCTCCTCCCTTTTGGACTTCCCTCCCATTTAGGTTACCACAGTACACTAGGTGAGTTCCTTGTGCTATACATCATGTTCCCATCAGTTGTCCGTTTTACATATAGTATCAATAAAGTTTATGTGTCAATCCCAGTCTCCCAATTCCTCCCACCCCACCCCTTTCCCCCTTGGTATCCATACATTTGTTCTCTACGTCTGTGTCTCTATTTCTGCTTTGCAACTAAGATCATCTATACCATTTTTCTGGATTCCACATATATGTGTTATTATATGATATTTGCTTTTCTCTTTCTGACTTACTTTACTCTATATGACACTCTTTAGGTCCACCCATGTCTCTACAAATGACCCAATCTCATTCCTTTTTATGGCTGAGTAATATTCCATTGTACATATGTACCACATCTTCTTTATCCATTCCTCTGTTGATGGACATTTAGTTGGCTTCCATGTCCTGGCTATCGTATATAGTGCTGCTATGAACATTGGGGTGCATGTGCTTTTTTGAATTATGGTTTTCTCTGGATATATGTCCTGTAGTGGGATTGCTGGGTCGTATTGTGGTTCTATTTTTAGTTTTTTAAGGAACCTCCATACTGTTTTCCATAGTGGCTGTCAATTTATATTCCCACCAACAGTGTATGAGGGTTCCCTTTTCTCCACATCCTCTTCAGCATTTATCATTTGTAGATTTTTTGATGATGGCCATTCTGACCTGTGTGAGGTGATACTTCATTGTAGTTTTGATTTGCATTTCTCTAATAATTAGTTCATGTGTTTGTTGGCCATCTGTATGTCTTCTTTGGAGAAATGTCTATTTAGGTCTTCCACCCATTTTTTGATTGATTGTGTTGTTTGTTTTTTTGATATTGAGCTGCATGAGCTGCTTGTATATTTTGGAGATTAATCCTTTGTCAGTTGCTTTGTGTGCAAATATTTTCCCCCATCCGAGGGTTGTCTTTTCATCTTGTTTATGGTCTCTTTTGCTGTGCAAAAGCTTTTAAGTTTATTTAGGTCCCATTTGTTTATTTTTGTTTTAATTTTCATTACCGTAGGAGGTGGGTCAAAAAAGATGTTGCTGTGGATTATGTCAAAGGGTGTTCTGCCTATGTTTTCCTCTAAGAGTTTTATAGTGTCTGGCCTTACATTTAGGTCTTTAATCCATTTTGAGTTTATTTTTGTGTGTGGTGTTAGGGAGTGTTCTAATTTCATTCTTTTACATGTAGCTGTCCAGTTTTCCAAGCACCACTTATTGAAGAGGCTGTCTTTTCTCCACCATATATTCTTGCCTCCTTTAGCAAAGATAAGGTGACTATATGTGCATGGGTTTATCTCTGGGCTTTCTATCCTGTTCCGTTGATCTATATTTCTGTTTTTGTGCCAGTACCATACTGTCTTGATTACTGTAGCTTTGTAGTATAGTCTGGAGTCTGGGAGCCTGATTCCTCCAGCTCCGTTTTTCTTTCTCAAGGTTTCTTTGGCTGTTCAGGGTCTTTTTTATTTTTTTTTTGCGGTACGCGGGCCTCTCACTGTTGTGGCCTCTCCCATTGTGGAGCACAGGCTCTGGATGCGCAGGCTCAGCAGTCATGGCTCACGGGTCCAGCCGCTCCGCGGCATGTGGGATCTTCCCGGACCGGGGCACGAACCCGTGTCCCCTGCATCAGCAGGCGGACTCTCAACTACTGCGCCACCAGGGAAGCCCTGCTCGGGGTCTTTTGTGTTTCCATACAAATTGTAAAATTTTTGTTCTAGTTCTGTGAAAAATGCCATTGGTAAGTTGACAGGGATTACATTGAATCTGTAGACTGCTTTAGGTAGTAGAGTCATTTTCACAATATTGATTCTTTCAATCTAAGAACATGGTATATCTCTCCATCTGTTTATGTCATCTGATTTCTTTCATCAGTGTTTTATAGTTTTCTGAGTACAGGCTTTTTGCCTCCTTAGGTAGGTTTATTCCTAGGTATTTTATTCTTTTTGTTGCAGTGGTAAATGGGATTGTTTCCTCAACTTCTCTTTCTGTCCTTTCGTTGTTAGTATACAGGAATGCGAGAGATTTCTGTGTATGTATCCTGCAACATTTTTGTGTGTAACTTTTGACTCCCCCCCCAAACTTAACTACTAATAGCCTACTGTTGACTGGGAGCCTTACCAATAACACAAACAGTCAATATATGCTTTGTATATTATATGTATTATATGCTGCATTCTTATAATAAAGTAAGCAGAGAGAAGAAAAATGTTATTAAGAAATCATAAGGAAGAGAAAATACATTCGCAGTACTGTACTGCATTTACTGTAAGTTTACATTATCTGTTTACAAGATGAATTGTCTGCCTGTCAGTACCTATATCAATATTGTCTTATCTGATACAAAACACTGAGATATGTGTTACTAATGCTAGACATCAAAAATGAAAAGATAATATGAAAAAGAAATTCATATTTATTTACAGGTGTAACGATTCATGCATTGATAATGAAGAAGCAGTAATATGATTGCTTTAAGGTAGCCTAGTGTAATCGATACAATTGCTTCATGGTAGCCTAGCCTATACACTAATGAATGAACCATTATAAAATTTTATGGCATACAGTATTACAGTCATATTCATTATACAGTATTGGGAAAATTGTTACACTTTTTAAAAAACCACTTACCTGTGATGATAGGCTGATATGAAGCTTCTCCCATTATGAGAGGGAGAGGCATACTGTACAATAATGTAATTCCTTGAGAGCAAAGTTATAAAACAGTAAGAAAACTAACATATTAATTTTATATTAAATATCACTCACCTTTATGGCTATGTAAGGCTGTCCACTGCAATACAAGTTTTGCATATGATGTTCTACTAGTGTATTTTTGTATATTTATTGAAAAAAATCCACTTATAAGTAGACCTGTGCATTCAAACCTGTGTTGTTTAAGGGTCAACTGTACTTAGAATTAGTTGACATCCTTTATGATGTTAGGTCTGCCTATCTCCAAATATGGTCTTTTCCATTGTTTCAAGGCTACATTTGGTCTTTTAGGAGTTTTGTCATTTTCCTCATATAGGTTTTGAACCTTTCTTGTTAAGTTTATGCCTAGCATTGTTATTTATTCTTTTTAAAAAGTATAATTTCTGTCATATCAATGGAATTTGAGTGTTATGTGATGGAGTGTTATGTGTTTGTTCAATCTCTCCCATTGGCCCATAAGTCCTGATACATTTTTTCCCTTGACCTTTTTTAAATTGATCTTTTTTATTGCAGTAAAATATACATAACATAATATTTTTATTATTTTAACCACTTGTAAGTGTACAATCAGAGGCATTAAATACATTCACAATGTTGTATACCCATCACCACTATCTATACCCAAAACCTTTTCATCATCCCCAACATAAACGCTGTACCAACTGAACAATAACTTCCCCTTTCCCCCTTCCTCAGCCCCTGGTAACTTCTATTCTGCTCTCTGTCTCTATGAATTTGCTTATTCTAGGTACCTCATATAAGTGGAATCATACATTATTTGTCCTTCTGTTTCTGGCTTATTTCATTAAGCAAAATGTTTTCAAGATCCAACCATGTTGTAGCATATATCAAAATTTCATTCCTTTTTATGGCTGAATAATGTTCTCTGATCCATTTTTTATCATAAAATATGTTTATCATTCTTTTACCTGGTGAATAGTAGTTCTGGTTTCACTCCCATCCTTACTTGAACTTTTCTCTTTTTCAAGAATGCCATCTAACATTGTTGATTCTCAGTAAATATTGAGCGGGTCAGTGTTTCAGTGTAATTAAAGAAGTATTGCAACATAAAACAAGTGAAAAATTAAGGAAGGAAGCATCCAAAAAAAAGAGCCTTCTCGAATTAGGAATTGTCAAATATTTATAATGTATCAGATAATTCAAAAAGAAAACAGAATGTCCTCTCTCTTTCATCTGATTGTTAAGCCCAAGGGAGCTTACTATGTTTCTTGTAAGTGAAACTTGAGTGTAGGTAAATGAAGTCTATTACTGGTCCCAATCCATTAAAATTCTTAACGTTATAAAACAAAGGATAGTTATAAATATAAAGTAATAGTTAAAAGCAGAACAAAAAGAAATGATTAGCAATGTCAAGGCCTGTTATGGAGTGACATGCGTGCCTTGGTTTGATTTATCCCCAGCATTGCTTTTGGTTTGATTAGTAAATATCTAAAAACAATTTTTTTAAAAAGAGAGAGAGATGAGTTATCTCTTCCTAAATATACAGGTTTTTCTGGGCGGGGCAGGGGAGTAGGTTGTTAACTAGTTTAAGGATGGTTTTGTATCATGGGCAAGTGGCAGGTGTACTAAAGTTAGGGGAATTGTTAAGTACAACAAAATGTCATGAGGTAGCACGAGAAAAATGCAAACCATTTTGGAGTTTCCTTTGTCCTTCACTGTAGATGGTGGTCTCTCATTGTGCTTAGTGGTGATATTTATTTTTGCTTTCTTTTGGGCGGGGAAGTTATGGGGATAGGGGCGTGTCGAGCTACCTTTAGATGACTGGAAATCGCTGCCAGCTTTCAGCATCTCCAAGTATTCTAACTAAAAACTATTGTTTGCAAAAAGAGTTAAGGTACTTCAAAAATATGTCCTGTGGGACTTCCATGGTGGCGCAGTGGTTGAGAGTTAAATTTTATTTAAAAATAAAGGTATTCATTCGAAAAGATGAATTTTCTCCAGTGTTGACTATAATAAATTATTGCACTTCCTCAATCTGAACAGCAAATGTAAGGCTCTGTTTCAGCTCTACAGCTTACACGAGTTTAAAATAGAGGTTGTACATTCACATGATTAAAATAGCAAAGTGAGGGCTTCCCTGGTGGCGTAGTGGTTAAGAATCCATCTGCCAATGCAGGGGACATGGGTTCGAGCCCTGGCCCGGGAAGATCCCACATGCCGTGGAGCAACTAAGCCCATGTACCACAACTACTGAGCCTATGCTCTAGAGCCCACAAGCCACAACTACTGAGCCCATGTGCCACAACTACTGAAGTCTGCATGCCTAGAGCCCACGCTCCGCAACAAGAGAAACCACCGCAATGAGAAGCCCGTGCACCACAAAGAAGAGTAACCCCCGCTCGCCACAACTAGAGAAAGCCCGTGCACAGCAACAAAGACCCAATGAGCCAAAAATAAATAAATAAATTTATTTATTAAAAAAAAAGTCCTGTGAAAATGATAACATTTATTATATTTCCTTATAAAAGTAATACATGTTAATTGTAAGTTTAGAAATGGAGAAAACTATAATGAAAACAAATCCATGATATTATTTCCTAGAGATAAGATAATCATGATTATATTTTGTTGGCATATGCATAAGGTTATTTATTGCAGCATTGTTTATAATTGCAGAGGTTTGGAAACAACCCAAGTGGCCATTAATCAGAGACTGATTAAATAAATCATGATATATTCACACAGTAGAATACCATTTAGCTATAAAAATGCTTTATGGGGCTTCCCTGGTGGCGCGGTGGTTGAGAGTCCGCCTGCCTTTGCAGGAGACACGGGTTCGTGCCCCGGTCTGGGAAGATCCCACATGCCGCAGAGCGGCTGCGCCCGTGAGCCATGGCCGCTGGGCCTGCGCGTCCGGAGCCTGTGCTCCGCAACGAGAGAGGCCACAACAGTGAGAGGCCCGCGTACCGCAAAAAAAAAAAAAAAAAAAAAAGTGCTTTATATACTGAAATAAAAAACCAACAGTGTTTATTATTAAATGAGAAAAGCAAGGTAAAGAATAGTGGATACTTCCTTTTCTGAAAGAGTTAGGAATATATGAAATATATTCATGTTGGTTTGGATGTATTAGGAAAAGGAAAAGATAGATAAGAAATAAATAGAAGTGGTTATCTGTATGGGTGGGGGAGGAAGTAGGGTTAAAGGAATCATATTGAGAGTGAGAATACCCACACTTTCATTTTGATTAAAAAAAATTTTTTTCCTATTTTTCTTCTGCAAGTTTTTTAGTTTTCTTAAAAATTTATTTACTTTATTATTTATGGCTGTGTTGGGTCTTCGTTGTGGTGCACGGGCTTCTCACTGCGGTGGCTTCTCTTGTTGCGGAGCATGGGCTCTAGGCGCACAAGCTTCAGTAGTTGTGGCACGTGGGCTTCAGTAGTTGTGGCTCGTGGGCTCTAGAGTGCAAGCTCAGTAGTTGTGATGCATAGGCTTAGTTGCTCCGTGACATGTGGGATCTTCCCGGACCAGGGCTTGAACCCACGTCCCCTGCATTGGCAGACGGATTCTTAACCACTACGCCACCAGGGAAGCCCTCACTTTGCTCTTTTAATCATGTGAATGTACAACCTCTTTTTTAAAAAGTTAAATTTGTGTAAGCTGTAGAGCTGAAACAGAGCCTTACATTTGCTGTTCAGATTGAGGAAGTGCAATAATTTATTATAGCCAACACTGGAGAAAATTCATCTTTTCGAATGAATACCTTTATTTTTAACAAAGACTGGTGTTGGGATTGCGAATATGCTTCCCCCAAATATAACACCTTGGTGTATTGAATATTTTAAGCTGAGGGAGTTTGAGAAAGAGCAGAAGCAGGAAGGTCACTCTGATCCCCTCCACCGCATCCCTTTTGGAGAAGATCATAAAACCCTCATGTGATAGGTACCCTCCCTATACCTGGAAGAAAGGAGCATCATTATCTCCAAAGACAAAGGGACCCTGAGAAGAGTCCAAAGAGGTCTTATTAAATTTCCCCCAGTTTGCTACATATATCTTGTACTCCTTGCCTCTCCTATTTGTCCACAACTGTCCACTCTTCATCAAACCTAGCATAAATATTCCCAGACCTGTTTCTTCGGGTCTTCATTTCGTTATGACGGCTCCTTGTCATATAAAACTTACATTAAATAAATTTATATGCTTTTCTCCTGTTAATCTGTCTTTGTCGGTTTAATTTTTCAGACCCAGCCTGGGACCCTAGAAGGGCTGAGGAGAGCTTTTTCCTCCACTACACTGGAGGGTTTCTGCTTTATGGTAATCTGAGAAACAGATTACCTGTTCTTTTTTTCTGTTTTTGGCTGTACCGCGTGGCTTGTGGGAGCTTAGTTCCCCAACCGGGGATCAAACCTGGGCCCTTGGCAGTGAAAGCACAGAGTCCTAAACACTGGGCCGCCAGGGATTCTACCTGTTCATTTTTATTTATTTATTTATTTTTGTTAATTTTAATTTTTGGTTGTGTTGAGTCTTTGTTGCTGTGTGGGCTTTCTCTAGTTGCGGCGAGCAGGGGCTACTCCTTGCTGCGGTGCGCGGGCGTCACATCGCGGTGGCTTCTCTTGTTGCGGAGCACGGGCTCTAGGCACGTGAGCTTCAGTAGTTGTGGCGCGCAGGTTGTGGTGCATGGGCTTAGTTTCTCCGTAGCATGTGGGATCTTCCTGGACCAGGGCTCGAACCTGTGTCCCCTGCATTGGCAGGCGGATTCTTAACCACTGTGCCACCAGGGAAGTCCCCACTTGTTCATTTTTAAATTGAAAGGAGTAGAGGTGATTTTGTTTTCTATAAAGCAAGAGTTGATTGGGAGTGTAGATGAAGCTGAGATGATAGACATTCTCTGGCCAAATGTGAATGAATGGGATCAGCTGGCTAGTAAAGTCAGTGCTTAGGTGCCTGGGGGTAGTAATTTAATTTGTAATCTCTCGCCCCGAGTCAAGGTTGCTTGAGAACATATTTTATGTGAAAGTATTATATAAATATTCAGAAAAATGTCAGGAAAACGGCACATGTGTAGCAAATTTTCTGGAGAGTCTGAAAAGATTTGAAAGAATCAAGGTATGTAAAACTGTAGAGATAGAATTTTTACAGCTAGAGACACATATCAGAACAAAACAACATAAAAGCAACCAACCAAACAAAAACCCTGTCAGTACCGGTCATTTATTGACTGAGAAAAAATGGCAAAAAAAAAAAAAATCAATGAAAGAAGTGCTCTTAATTTGAGAATAAACTGACCCAATGCGGGAGGACGAGAGAGGGGAAGGGGGAAACCAAGTCCAAAAGAACTGCTAGAGATGGGAAGCTGCAGGAGTAGAAATCAAAGGAAACCACAAAGACCCAGATAAACCTGCATATCTCCTGCTGTCTACATGGGTCAATGTTATAAAATAAAAATTGGTATTTCAGATGAAGAACTGCAGGGTCCTAAATTGATGAAAATTCTGTTTTTCAGCATTCTGGGTTTGACAAGGGAAAAGGCAGAACTGGTGCACTTTAAGGAGATTTTTGAAAAGGGCTGGGAAATTGTGGTGGTTGACCTCACAATTCCTGTATAGTTCTAAAACTGATTCTACTGTTGCAGTGCTTACAAGTTACTTCTTAGACCATATGCTCATAGTAACATGGAGTGTCACGTCTGTTGCATCAGTGAGAAAAGATATCATGAAAACAAGTAGCTATATGAGATGGAACAATTTGTAAGTATTGGAGTAATGCAGTGGTTCTCAAAGTGTGAGAATCCTCTTCTCAGTGTAACGTTTCTGAAATGAATCAATGTTGTGTTAGTAGTTTGTTCCTCGTTGTTGCTGCCTACTGTTCCATTGTATGAATATACCCACAGTTTATCTATTTGTCTGTTGATAGATACAGGATATTTCTGGCTTTTAGCTGCCATGTTAAGGCTGTTATGAACATTTGTGTACAGTTCTTTGTTTAGACATATTTTCATTTATCTTAGGCAAATATCTAGGAGTGGAATTTCTGGGTTGTATGGTAGATTATGTTTAACTCTATAACAGACTGCCACACTGTTTTCCAAAGTGGCTGTACCATCGTGCACTCCTACCAGCTACGTATGAGTGTTCCAGTTTGTACTGCATCCTTGCCAACACCTCGAAGTATCAGGTGTTTGAATTTTAGACATTCTGGGGGGAGGTTATGTATAGTAGTCTCTTACTATGGTTTTAATTTGCATTTTCTGATGATTTTTGAGCATCTTTCATTCCGTGCCTGCTTTTTAAAAATTTGTAAAATACTAAACTCAAAGAATCTAGCCTGTACCTGTGGAGTCATCTGATTCCAAAAGTCTTAGGACAACAGGACAACAGCACAGCCATTTCACATTGGTATAAATCTCTACAATTCACAATGCTCTCACGGTCAGTACTGTACACATGGTTCCTGACATATGATATTTTGAATAAACATTGGCTGAATTATGGTCTAATGAACTGCTTAAAGGCAACAGTCACTATAAGGGTAGGAAGGGTTTTTCAGAAGGTGATGTATCTGGTTTAACTTGAATATTTCAGTATCTTATTTTATTGGGCCTTGAGGCTCCCAGGGGGAAATAGTGTTTAAGATTATTTTAAAATAAACGTTCACTGACAGAATCCTTGAAACTAGAAGACTAGAAAAAGACTCCTGTCTAAAGCATTTCTTTATTTTTTAAAATTAATTAATTAATTAATTTTTATTTGGGGCTGCTCTGGGTGTTTGTTGCTGCGTGCGGGCTTTCTCTAGTTGCGAAGAGCGGGGGCTACTCTTTACTCTTCGTTGCGGTGCGTGGGCTTCTCATTGCGGTGGCTTCTCTTGTTGCGGAGCATGGGCTCTAGACGTGCGGGCTGCAGTAGCTGTGGCTCGCAGGCTTAGTTGCTTCACGGCATATGGGATCTTCCCGGACCAGGGATCGAACCTGTGCCCCCTGCATTGGCAGGCAGATTCTTAACCACTGCGCCACCAGGGAAGTCCCTAAAGCAATTCCTTAAAGATACAGGGCATGCTCTCTCCTGGACTTAGATTCACTAAGGGTCCTATTTTGCAAATGAAGAAACCAAGTCCTCTTTCAGCTATAATCAATGCTCACTATTTTGATCTGCCTCACGACAATTAGGTAGTTCTTTTATGTGATTAGATTACTTAGATTTCACAACATGGTTTGGAAGAAAAAGAATATCCCTGTTAGCACTGACAGTGAGATGTTTTCCTTTTTTTCTCTAAGATAATTAAGTAAAATGAACCTCTTGCTTTTTAGCTTGCGATAGTCAAATATTCATAAAATCTTTTCCTCCAACATTTTATGATGAAAAATTTTCAAACATACAGAAAAGTTGAAAGAATGTTGCAGTGACCACTCATATACCTACCACCTAGATTCTACAATTAACATTTTACTGTACTTGTTTTATCACTTATCTATCAATCTATCACTCATTCCATCATATTTAAAAAAAAATATTTCAAAATAAATGACCACCACTTCCTCTTAAAAGCTTATAAATTCTTTTTTTAAGGCTGGAGTCTGTGGGTATACATATGCACTGTTGCACACATGTGCCTGTTTTCTGGAAATAAGAGATGCTGGTGTATTTCCTAAAATAAAGATCTCTAGATATTAACTTTTAGGGCAGTGGCTCTCGACTGGGGACAATTTTGCCCCTCAGGCGCCATTTGGCAATATCTGGAGACATTTTTGGTTGTCATGACTTGGGTGTGTTACTGGCATCTAGTAGGTAGAGGCCAGGCGTGCTGTTGAACATCCCAGGATGCACAGGACAGCCCCCTTGCAACAAAGAATGATCTAGCCCAAAATGTCAGTAGTGCTGAGGCTGAGAAACCTGTTGTAGGAAATGGTAAACTTATCTCTAGAGGTACCTAGAAACAAAGTGGAGCATAAAGTTCTTTCAACACACTGTAGGAGAGCTCAGTAAAACTAAGAGGAAACAAAGACTTGAAGAAAAGTTTTTTGTTTGTTTTTTTTAATGATCCTTGTTGTGCTTGTGAAATTATTTTACTGAGGTATCTTGTGCTCATCATTTAATTTCTTCTGTTCCTCATTTGTTAATTCATTTAGATCTAAAATAATCGTGTTTTTTTGCAAAGTGGTCTGAAATCTGCAGATAACAAGGGACAAATAACTCGACATTTTCGAGATGACAGCTGCCACACACAAACACCTCCTAACGAAAGAACAAGCCATCTCGGGAGTTGGGGAGGAAAAGGACAAGTAGTATTGGAATAGGGGTCTAAACGAGACACATGGATTGATCTGTTTTTCTAGTTTTCATGTACATCATTCTTTCCTTAACCCCAATAGCATCTCAATTGATGCCCTCTGAACAGAGTTTGCTCTGAATTTCTCATCTCTACTTTCTATGACATGCACATACTCGAGAAGAATAAAAATAGAAGGAAAGCAAAGAGTTGAAAGACAAAAGCAAAAATGTAAAATCATACCCAGCAACAATTATTCATTCATGGTAATTACCAACGCAGGTTTGCCTCTGAATAAGTTAGATGTTCCTTTTCCATGTACCCACCAACCTCACCCTCATCCCCCATCATTACCTGAGTGTCATAGCAACTACCGTGGAGAGAGGGAGTGCAAATCCTCATAATTTCTCCTGTTACTGAAAAAATAGAATACCGTATTTGAAAATCTCCACTTTATTATTGCACTCCCTCAAGCATCACAAATGCAGACCGACTTTCTGGACTGATTTTGGTACATACATGGAAATTTTGTGGGTTTTGTGTGTTTCTTTTTCCTTGAAATTATTTATTTACTAATTTTTAAAATATATAAGCCATTCACATAGTAAAAATTCACCAGATGCAGGAGGATATACAGTGCAAATGTCTCCGTCCACCTTATATCATCGCTCAGTGCCCCAAACAACCATTGTTGCCAGCTCTTTCTGCATCATTCCAGACACATTATATGCCTATCCAAGCAAGTACTTAGAGAATCTCCCCACTCTTTCTTATGCAAATGCAAGCTTTCTGTACACACTGTCCTGTACCATGCTCTTTATTTTAAATGAGGTATAATATACATCCAGTAAAGGGCATAACTCATGAATTTTCATCTAAGTATACACCTGTGAAACCAATCAAGGTAGAGAATGTTATCAGTATGCCAGAGGTTCCATGGTATTTAGTGAAGCCAAGAATCTTCAATCTAAAAGAGGCCTCCTCTTCTGAAGCTTTGAAGTGGCAGTAAAATTTTTTAAGTATATTTTAAAATTTTATATTTATTTTACTTTCTAATTTTTAAAAAAACTTTTATTGACGTATAGTTGATTTACAATGTTGTGTTAATTTCAGGTGTACAGCAAAGTGAGTCAGTTATACATATACATATATCCACTCTTTTTTAGATTCTTTTCCCATATAGGCCATTACAGAGTACTGAGTAGAGTTCCCTGTGCTATACAGTAGGTCCTTATTAGTTATCTATTTTACATATAGTAGTGTGTACATGTCAATCCCAATCTCCCAGTTTATCCCTCCCCCGCCTTTCCTCCCTGGTAACCATAGGTTTGTTTTCTACATCTGTGACTCTATTTCCGTTTTGTAAATAATTCATTTGTACCATTTTTTTTTCGATTCCACATACAAGTGATATCGTGGTATTTGTCTTTCTCTGTCTGACTTACTTCACTCAGTACGACAATCTCTAGGTCCATCCATGTTGCTGCAAATGACATTATTTCATTCTGTTTTATGCCTGAGTAATATTCCACTGTATGTATGTACCACATCTTCTTTATCCATTCATCTGTCAATGGACATCTAGGTTGCTTCCATGTCTTGGCTATTGAAAATAGTGCTGCAGTGAACATTGGGGTGCATGTATATTTTCGAATTATGGTTTTCTCTGGATATATGCCCAGGAGTGGGATTGTTGGATCATATGGTAGTTCTATATTTAGTCTTTTAAGGATCCTCCATGCTGTTCTCCATAATGGTTGTACCAATTTAAATTCCCACCAACAGTGTAGGAGGGTTCCCTTTTCTCCACACCCTCTCCAGCATTTATTGTGTGTAGATTTTTTGATGATGGCCATTCTGACTGACTGGCGTGAGGTGATACCTCATAGTAGTTTTGATTTGCATTTCTCTAATGATTAGTGATGAGCATATTTTCATGTGCTTTTTGGCCATCTGTATGTCTTCTTTGGAGAAGTATCTATATATATATATTTTTAATTGTATTTATTTTTGGCTGCATTGCATTTTCATTGCTGCACACGGGCTTTCTCTAGTTGTGGCGAGCAGGGGCTGCTCTTCGTTGTGGTGCGAGGGCTTCTCATTGCAGTGGCTTCTCTTGTTGAGCACGGGCTCTAGGCACACGGGCTCAGTAGTTGTGGCTCACAGGCTCTAGGGCGCAGGCTCAGTAGTTGTGGTGCACGGGCTTAGTTGCTCTGCGGCATGTGGGATCTTCCTGGACCAGGGCTCGAACCCGTGTCCCCTGCATTGACAGGCGGATTCTTAACCACTGCGCCACCAGAGAGGTCCCTGGAGAAGTATATTTTTTTAAAGTAACACATTTTCATATATGCCTTTGCTCCTTTGCCACTCCAGTCACAGGTGAATACCTAGGTGCCTAACACCTACTGTCAATATATTCGTACTTTTTTAAAAAGAATAAATGGTAGAACTGATATCCCACTATTTACTCTGGATTCAAAGTAGTCTGGAAAATGCTAGCAATTCTGAGAGAGCAGAATACTTTGAAAAGCATCATTTTAATTTTGGCTCTACCACCTCATGGCTTTGTAATTATGGACAAGTTACTCAACCGGTTTCTTCATCTGTGTAAGCAATAATGTTTACTTGGCAAGGCAGTTGGAAGAACTGCAAGTAGTAAATATTTGGTGCCTGGCACATAGTAGCTGTGATCAGAAGAGATGGTTGTAGGCTTGAGGGGTGGAGAATTGGAAAGAGAAACTCTTCAGAACTACAGCAGAGAGGATTTTTCTTCATGATAACCAGCAGAAAATTTATTTTCCTATACAAAGTTTGAGATTCTCTTTCATCACCCAAGAAGTATGAATACATTTTGGGGACTTCTTAATCTGTTTTTCTTTGAGAATATCTTCCTGGATGTGACATGGTTGTGGTGATCTAATTCAAAAACAGTTTAGGGTCCATCTGGTTTCCCGGATATCACCTTTTCTCTAAAGCGCCATAGTTTGGAGGTGGCGACATCAAGATAAAGGATTGTCCCTTGGGGACTTGGCTAGCTGCCCAGACCAGGCTGACCAGGTTGGCTTCAGCCTTGCAGATCCAGAACCTGAACTTTGGTTTCCATGGTCACAGCATTGTTTATACTCTGAAGGGGCTGACCCATGTTTAAAAGAGGCAGAATGACAATTTATCAATCTTTTAGCATGGGAGATATACTGTTTCAATTGCCAGAAGACTCATGGCTCTTGGCCATAGTAACTGTCTTCTTGTTGAGGGAATTTGGAGAGATGAATGAGTTGTTATAGAAGAAAGCAGTAACGATGGAATCAAGAGAGGTGTGGTGAGTAAGCTCAATGGATTGTTCATCCTGGCTGTGTGTGTTTCTTCTCAGCCAGTGTAGGATAAACATGGCCCACTTTGGGTTTCTGGGCTTCCTTTTCTAGTGTGGAGCCTGACTACTCCCTTTTTGGGGCCACACTTTCTCCAAACAGGTGCAATTCAGTTGACTTAGTTTCCATCCCATGTGTTCCAACCACATTTGGTCTTTTTCCTTTCTGAGATTATAGTCAGGATACAGAGATAGATCTTGGGGATGGCGTGTGTGTGTGTGAGTGTGTGTGTGTGTGTGTGTGTGTGTGTTTGGGGGTGGGTGAGAGCTCACATTAAGAAAAAATATCCAAAATTAGATTTGAGTGTGAACATTTATTCAGAAGTAAATCCAATTTGAAGTGAATATTTATTAAGAATGTCCACAGCCACTCTGCCGCCACACTACAGGAGGGAAAGTGTGATGAAGAGTACCTTTTTGGGGCTTCCCTGGTGGTGCAGTGGTTGAGAGTCCGCCTGCCGATGCAGGGGGACACGGGTTCGTGCCCCGGTCCGGGAAGATCCCACATGCCGCGGAGCGGCTGGGCCTGTGAGCCATGGCCGCTGAGCCTGCACGTCCGGAGCCTGTGCTCCGCAACGGGAGAGGCCACAACAGTGAGACGCCCGCATACCAAAAAAAAAAAAAAGAGTACCTTTTTGGAGACTGATAAACAAGGACCACAGAGGACTATATTCAATATCTTGTAGTAACTTATAATGGAAAAGAATCTGAAAAAGAATATATATATATATATATATGAAACTCAACCACTTCGCTGTACACTTGAAACTTGAGCTGGAGTGGAAAGAGACAGCATTGTAGCTGTTTGGAATTTTAGTATCTGACTGCTATGGACGGAAAGTTTGTGTCCCCACCCCGACCCCCTTCATATGTTGAAATCCTAACCCCCAATGTGATTAGGAGGTGAGGCTTTGGGGAGTTAATTAGGTCAGAGCCCTCACGAATGAGGTTAGTACCCTTATAAAAAAAACAAGAGAGCTTGCTTTCCCTCCCGTTGCTCTGTGCCGGATGAGGATACAGCAAGAAAACAGCCAACCAGGAAGTGGGCTGTCACCACACACCGGATCTGCCTGCACCTTGATCTTGCCTCCAGAACTGTGAGAAAGAAATGTTTGTTGTCTAAGCCACCTAGTCCATGGTACTTTGTTATAGCAGCCCGAACTAAGACACTGACTTTTGCATATTTTACAGAAACGTCTGACTGTGTGAGCACGTAGCTAGGACTCCTCCCTGGGGCCTTGGAAGGTGCCATGCAGTGAGGGGCCCTGAAGTTTCACAGTAAAACCACATCGGCCAGGTTAGAGGAGTCCCAGATGTGACAAGCCTGTCAGATTCCTCCTGCAGGCAGACTGTACGTTTCCCATGTGGATTTCTCTAGTTCTCTCTCACAGGTCAGCTCTATTAAGGCTCACGCATGAGTTTTACAGAGGAAGCCAAATGTGCTAAATGACTAAATAATGGATATTTAAAAACCGTATTTTAACCAGTCCAATGACCATTTAATTTCTTTAATACTTACTGTACCTGCTTGGAGTGTTGCAGGGAGGGGATGGGGATGGCAATAAAGGCTTGCTAAAAGAGGCGGTCCAAGAGGGAGGGAATATATATATACATATAGCTGATTCACTTCATTGTACAGCAGAAACTAACACGACATTGTAAAGCAACCATACCCCAATTAAAAAAAAAAAGACGCATAAAAGATTATAAATGCTGTGCTAAGACATCACTGCCTCTATGAACGTGCTTGTGGCTTTAAGAACTGCCCAAGAGGACAAGCTATCTTACAGCCAAATGATCCTTGATTATCTTTGGCGGACTTTATGAATAAATTATTGGCCTGAGGTGGGCGATACTGAAGGAAGTGACAAGCTGGATGCCCACTCGCTCTATAGAAGAAATGGGTTTAAGTAGCTGGAAGAGAATGGGATTAGCTATTAGGAAAAACGATTTTATTTTGAGTAGAGCATGGACTATAAGGCAATTATGGATCTCTCTTTCTTGCAGCTCTTAGTGGATCGTCAAATTCTCATCTTTCTGAGGCAATTTAGACATAGGTTTATTTGATGTTAGGAGACTAAGCAAAATCATTGCTCAAGATTCCTTCTAGTGGAAATCACATTCAGTATGTGTTTACCTTGTTTAAAGCAAATCCAATATTCTAAATTCAATTTCAAAAACAAAAGTGTGTGGGGCAGGGGAACAGGGGAAAAAAAGGACTTTTTCATGTCATAAAGAACACCTTACAAGTTTAGTTTACAGAACAAGCTGCCTTCTAGTATGTTTAATCTAGGGGTCAGTAAATTACAACCATGGACCAAATCTCGGCTGATATCTGTGTTTTTTTTAAACAACAGAAATGTATTTTCTCACAGTTCTGGAGGCTAGAAGTCCAAAATTAAGGCATCAGCAGGGTTGGTTCCCTCTGAGACCTCTCTCCCTGGTTTGTAGATGGCTGTCTTCTACCTGTGTCTTCACACGGTCTGCCCTCTGTCCCGCTGTCTGTTTTTCTAAATAAAGTTTTATTGGAACACAGCCATGCTGCCCATTTGTTTACGTATTGTCTGTGGCTGCTTTTGTGCAACAAGAGCAGAGCTGAAGAGTTGCCACAGAGACCATATGGCTCACAAAGCCTAAAACATTTGCTATCTGGCCCTTTACGAATAAAGCTTGCCAACTCTTGGTTTGTATTACGATGAGGTTGACCAAAATTCAATCACACACATAGTGTTTGATATGAGATACAGTTTGGTCTTACTTACACGGTCCATGAAGAATTTAATCAGGGTACATCTTGTAGGTTGAGGATTAAATTTTCACATTTGTGAAAATCCTAAATAAATAGACCTCCTCTCACAACATCTGTTCTTTTCTAGTTATGGCAGCTAAGTGTAGCACTGACTAAATAAACAAATTATTTCATGTTGAATCAGATTATGTGGACATACAACAATGTTAGGATTCTGTGATTGGCTTTAGGAAGGAAGTGCTTAGATGCTGTTCTCACCATAAATGAAGTAAATGGTTTAGATTATGGCATTGCTGACATGGTAAACTGCTTGAAACCAGAAGACGATTTGACACTAGACTATACTACCTATTGCTTCATTTTCTATTTTACTATAATATACTACCTTTAATTTTTGATGTCACTTTGTCAGCTTTTTAATCTTGCTTTCTGATATGTTCCATGCTATCAACCTGAATGGAATATTCAAGTTGCCTTTAAATTCTTTCTGTAAAACCTTAACTTTTCAAAATTCTGCATCTTACGACAGTTTATGATTTTTTTTTTTTGAGTTTTGGTTTTTCCTTCCAGGTAGAAAAATGTATTTTGGATCCTATGTGCGATTTCTGGTACGAGCTGATGTCCTTTGACAGTGTTATGGATTGAATTGTATCCTCCTTCCTCCCTCCCCTCACAGCCAAGAAAAAACATATCTTGGAAGCCCTAACCCCCAGTACCGTAGAATGTGACGTTATTTGGAAATAAGGTTGTTGTAGATGTAATGAGTTAATATGAGGAAGATGTAATCATCCTTGAGTAGTGCGGACCCCTGATCCAATATGAGTGATGTCCTTATGTGAAGACGGCCATGCGAAGACTGAGAAACACAGGGAGAATGCCATGTGATGACAAAAGCAGAGATTGGAGTGATGCAGCTGCTGCAAGTCAAGGAACACGAGAGATTGCTGGCAAACCAGCAGAAGCTAGGAAGAAGGAGGGAAGGATTCACCTGCAGGTTCTAGAAAGAACATGGTCCTACCAACACCTAAATTTCAGACCTCTAACCTCCAGAACTGTGAGACAATAAATTTCTGTTGTTTTAAGCCACCCAGTTTGTGGTACTTTGCTCTGGCAGTCCTAGGAAACTCTTTTAATAAGTAAAGATCAAATTTTGTGAGACTGACTCCCTAATGCCTATGCAGTAGGGATATGAGAACACAACGGCGAAACTCTTACGTCATGCAAGTTTTTAATATTTTCCATTGGTTACAAATTCACTTTCACTGAAATAGTCTAACAAGTGCCTTGTTGAGTTGAGTTTTCCTGCCTTTTTCTGCCTCTCCTCCTGCCTTTCCCTCTCTGAGAGAGGACTCTTATCCAGAAGTGAAGAGAATGGCAAAAGCCATGACTCAGATTATCCATTCTCAGCAGTTCGTGATATGTGGGGAATTTCCATAACTCTCTAGGGTGGACAGGTGCAGTCTTGGAAGCCCACCTAGAGGCCTGGATGTCATCTTGAAGAAGTACTAGGGAAAGAAGGGGCCCTATACTTTTGTTCCTGATAAGAAGCTACGGCCCTGACAGGGACCGAAGGCTACCCTCCACCTCAAAATGTGAGTGCACTTCCAAAGCTGGGTTTCAGAACAGTATCAACTGGACCCAAGCTACCAACAGATTTTTCCCTTCTGGTTCAATCAAGATTTTAACTCAGAGTTAACATAATTCACTTTAATGGCTCCAACTGTAGGAAAATTTCTCCTCCCCTCACCTTTCCTCCACCTAGCTAAGGTAAAGAAAGCGAATCTTATCTGCTTGATAAGAAAGAGCTAACTTTTTGATCTGCTATTTTATACATGGTCAGCCTAATAAGTCAAGTAAAGAAACAGGTGTTCAAGGTCCTTGGCAGCAATGTAAGGCATCATTTGAGTGACCCCTTTATAATAGAGAAGGGTGGTAATTGCAGAGATTTATGCATCCAATGATTTACAGCTGACTTGGCAAAATCAAATCACATGAATAATATTTAATGGTGAATTATTTATTTCATTTACTGAAGAACACTTAATGTTTCCACAAGTGTTAACATGTGAAAAAGCCAACATCTGACATTTGTATAGTGTGAGGTAGGGGATCAAGGTTAATTTTTTTCCATATAGATATCCAGTTACTCCACCACCATTTATTGACAGGGCTTTTTTCTCCATTGGATTGTTTTTGTGCCTTTGTTCAAAATCATTTGACTATATATATCTTACACCTTTCAGTCACGTGACACTTTATAGTTTTCAAAGCTCTTTCATGTTCATTTCGTTCATACAACAGCTTTGTGAGGTAGGCAGGGCAGGTATTATTAACCACATTTCACATATATGCAAACAGACTCAGAGAGGTTAAGTGGCTTGTTTAAACTCACACAGCCATAAGTAGCAGACTGGATAAGAAATGGCCTCTGAGTTACAAATGAATTTATTTACAACACAGAAATAGACTCACAGACATAGAAAAAAACTTATGGTTACTAAAGGGGAAAGGGGGTGAGGGATAAATTAGGAGTTTGGGATTAACAGATACACACTACTGTACATAAAAAAGATAAACAACAAAGACCTACTGTATGGCACAGGGAACTATATCCAATACCTTTTAATAACCTATAATGGAAAGGAATATGAAAAAGAATCTATCTATCTGTATAACTGAATCACTTTGCTATACACCTGAAACAAACACAACATTGTAAATCAACTATACTCCAATTTAAAAAAAAGAAATGGCCTCTGAGGAATCATCCAGTCCTCACTGCTGTATATTGTGCTCCCCATCTTGTGGTCATAGGGTATGGCTTTTATTTCAACCTCCAGTTGCTTGCTGAAAATCTGAAATTCTTTGCAACATCTTGAATTCAACATGTCCAAATGGAACTCACCTCCAGTTGTGTCCCCTTTCCCCTACGAAATCTGTGTTTCTTCAGTCACCGAGGCTCAAAACATTGGCTTAAGTCTTTACTTTCTTTTTTCTTTTCCTCACCTTCTGCAACCAATCAGCTATTAATATTGGACTGCTGGTCTGTTTTCTTCTCTACTGTTCCTCACAGCTGACCTTTCCACTGGGACTTGTCCCACTGCCACACCCCACACTTTGGGTCTGGATCATAGCAGAAAAGTCTGCTTTTCTCTAGAGTAGTGGCTCTCCAGTCTATCTGTACATTGGGACCTGCTGGGGAGCTTTCTTTCTTTCTCTCTCTTTATTCCTCTCCTTTCCTTCCTTTTTATCCCCTCTCCATCCCTCCATGCTCCCTTCCTTCCTTTCTTTCTCCCTCCCTTCCACCCTCTTTCTTTCTCTCTCTTTCTTTCCTTCCTTCTCTCCTTTTTTCTTTCTTTCCCCTTCCTTCCTTCTTTCTTTCCTTCCTCCTTTCTTTCTTTCTTTCTTTTTCTTTCTCTCCTCCCTCCTTCCCTCCCTTCCTCCCTCCCTCCCTCTCTTCCTCCCTTCCTTCCTTCCTCCCTCCCTTCCTTCCTTTCTCCCTTCCTTCTTTCACATGCATAAAATTCACCCTTTCAAGGTGTACAAGTCAGCCTCAGCTCAAAAACTTTCAGGAATTGTTTGCTCAGAGCAAAGTCCATCCTGGCATTTAAGTTCTCCTGGGACCAGCTCCTGATTTCATACCTGTCCGGCTAGTCACTGTCTTTCCCTCTCTATGGCCTCTCTGCCTCCGCCAAACTGTCTTAATTCTTGTCTTTTAAAACCCAACAAGCCACATTCCACCCTGAGCGCCTATCAGAAATTCTGTGACCGGCTGAAGTGGGGAAGCCCCTAGGATTAGGGTGCTCTTTATGGAAAGACACAAAATATTGGGATATTTAATTACCTCACAGCAACCTGGAATGATTACAGTTCTCAAAAATAAGACTATATTTTAAGTATGTCATATTAAGAAAATCACAGCCAGGAACAAACATGTCTCTGCGAAAAGACAATTGTTTTGCCTCGATATATGATTTACGCATTATTTATTTTGTTGGCTTCTAGCAGATAAGCGATAGCAAGCACCAAAGAGAGAACAACTTATAACAAATATGTTAGCAAGTTGTTCTTGCACGTGTGTGTGTGTGTGTGTGTGTGTGTGTGTGAGAGAGAGAGAGAGAGAGAGAGAGAGAGAGAGGGAGAGAGAGGGAGAGAGAGAAGGAGAGGGAAGGAGAGAGAGAGAAAAGTGGGAAAAGACCATGCATGCTGTAGGTGGTTAGAGGTGACCCTGGACGCCCACCCAGCTTCCCCCTCACTCCTCAGGGGTATGGTGGGCATGTTCTGTCTCCCTAGTTGTAAGTCCTTCAGAGGCAGGGCTGTGCCCTTCAGTCTCTGCGTCCTCTGTGTCTGACACAGTGGGTGCCCGACCATTATCTCCTCTACATACCCAAGGACGTGGCCCAGGCTTTGGGCTCACACAGACCTTGCCTCCTGTATTGTGGAATCCTGGACAAGTTAGCTTCTCTGCCTCATTTTCCTCATCTGAAAAATGGGGAAAACCATGCCTGTGTCAGCTTAAACGGGATAACATTGTTGGAAGACAAACCTCCTTAGGTCTCTTGCATATCTGCCGGGTTGGTAAGCAGAGGCACTGCTCACAAAAAGAGAGCTTTTGTTCCAGACCATGTTTTCAAGGATGTTTGTCTGCCAAACAGCCGTGAAAGCTGGAGATAGTGTCTCTCCCTGGAGCAGAGGGCAGACTTTTTGCTGTCATGTATAATATAGACAACGTCTCCTTCTGGGGCAAGAGTCAGGCAGACTTACTGCCCATTATAAAAGATTTGGGTTCCTTAAGCTGGGGTTCCTCTCCTGGAATACACCCCACTATGTGTGCAGGTTTCACCTGGCCTTCACTGCATTACCTTTGGGGAACTAGAGCTTGGGAAACCGGGCAAATGATGATACTTTGGATACTGCCTCTACTGTGAGTAATAAACTATGTTTTGTCCCTAATCCTTTGTCTTCTGCAGTGTCCATGAAACTGTGGCAGCCCAGCTTCTTAGCTTGCAAGAAGGGTAAAACCTCAGACCCTTTGTAGTTCTTGAGAAATTTATGTAGATCACTTAATGCAGCTCTTGACATGTACACAGCAGGCTTTCACTGAGTTGTAACTAAATGTACAATAATGGCTGATGACGAACTGTCCGAAAAATGCCATCAACTGGTAATATTTTTACTGCACTCTTCCAAAAAGTAAAATATGGAAGAGCCTCGGAATGGCTAGTAGAGGGAAAATACACAGGGACAGCCATGTCAAGGAGCTCTGGCCCACTGGGAGGAGGGAGCAAGTTTACTAAAGGCCAAAAATTCAGCTTCTCAGGCCCCAGGTAACAGTTTCTCCCCCTGCTCTGTTTTCTTTTTTTTTATATAGATTTATTTTACTTATTTATTTGTTTGTTTGTTTTTTGGCTGCATTGGGTCTTCGTTGCTGCGTGCAGGCTTTCTCTAGTTGTGGTGAGCAGTGTCTACTCTTTGTTGTGGTGCGCAGGCTTCTCATTGCGGTGGTTTCTCTTGTTGTGGAGCACAGGCTCTAGGCACGCGGGCTTCAGTAGTTGTGGCACGCAGGCTCAGTAGTTGTGGCACACAGGCTTAGTTGCTTCGCAGCATGTGGGATCTTCCCGGACCAGGGCTCGAACCCGTGTCCCCTGCATTGGCAGGTGGATTCTTAACCACTGCACCACCAGGGAAGCCCTGCTCTGTTGTTTTCTGACTTCCAGGACTTGGGAAGAAAATAAGGCAGTGTGTGGGAGACCAGGGCCTTAGAGTAAGAGGGATTTCTAGAAGCTGAACCTTTTAGGAAGGATATTTGGGAAGGAGAGGCTGAGCCCCAGGCTCCAACATCAACTGTGTCTAGACTGAGGCTACACTGGACCAGCCAGGGTGGCTCCTCCCCTGGAGGGAACCCACTACCAGATTCCATCAGGAGAGGCGCTCAGGGCTCATTCCTGTCTCACTAAGTCCTACCCACGGACCACTGAGCTTTCCTCCTGAGGAGGGCTGCCTTCATTTTCCTTTTTAGAAACTTTGTGTCTTGCAAAATATTTAACATATTTGTTTAGCATATCTTTCCCCCACTAGAATGCAAAGTCCATAAGGGCATGTTTTTTTTTTTTATATATATAAGTTGAAAATTTTAATTTATTTTTTCCAGTTTTATTGAGATATAATTGACATATAACTTTGTATTAGTTTAAGGTATACAATATAACGATTTGATATTTGTATATGTTGTGAAATGATCACCACAATAAGTTAACATCTATCACTGCACAGTTATGTTTTTTTCTTATGATGAGAACTTTTAAGATTTACTCTCTTAGCTTTCAAGTATACAATAGAGTATTGTTAACTATAGTCACCATACGGTACATTATGTTCCCAGATCTTATTTGTCTTATAACTAGAAGTTTGAACCTTTTGCCCACCTTCACCCATTTCCCCTGCCCCCAATCCCCAGGCCTCTGGCAACCACCAAATCTGATCTCTGTTTCTATGAGTTTGATTTTTTTAGATTCCACATGTGAGATCATGTAGTACTGCATTCATCTTTCTTTGTCTGACTTATTTCATTTAGCATAATGTCTTCAAGGTCCATCCACATTGTCACAAATGGCAGGATTTCCTTCTTTTTAATGGCTTAATAATATTCCATTGTGTATATATACCGCATGTTCTTTATCTGTTCACAGACACTTACGCTGTTTCCATGTCTTGGCTACTGTAAATAATGCTGCAATGAATATGGGGGTGCAGATATTTCTTCAATTTTGTTTTCTTCTGTTGCACACCCAGAAGTGGAATTTGGGGATCATGTGGCAGCTTTTAAATTTTTTGAGGAACATCATACTATTTTACATAATGGCTGTACCAATTTACATTCCTACCAACAGTGGACCAGGGTTGTCTTTTCTCCACATTCTTGCTAATAATTACTTCTTGTCTTTTTGATGACAGCCATTCTGACAGGTGTTAGGTGATAGTCTTGTGGTTTTGATTTGCATTTCCCTAATTGTTAGTGACGGTGAGCACCTGTTCATGTACCTGTTTGCCATTTGCATATTTTCTTTGGAAAAATATCTGTTCACTTCCTCTGCCCATTTTCAAATAATTTGTTTTCTTTTTGCTATTGAGTTGTTTGCATTTTTATATATTTTGGATATTAACCTCTTATCAGATATATGATTTGCAAATATCTTCTCCCATTCCATAGGTTGCCGTTCATTTTGCTGATGGTTTTCTTTGCTGTGCGGAAGCTTTTTAGTTTGATGTAGCCCCACTTATCTATTTTGGGGTTTCTGTCTATTTTGTTTACTGCTATATAAACTGTAAACAATGGCACAGGAAGTGCTGGGTAAGGAGTCTCTACTTGTGTTCTAGCCCCACTTCTGCCCTCTCCCTCTGCAATAGCCCCCATTTCTTAACTTCCTCAATGCTTTGTCAGCTGCCTCTCCTAACCTATTTCCTAGTTTTTTAACCTCTTCTTCTGCAAAGAGACTTTAGGCAACCCACAGAGGTCTTGGAAAACACTTCCCCAGATTCTCAAAAACTCTCTAATTAACTCTTTTTTCCTGCCAAGATGACAGTGGTTTTTTTTGTTTTTTGCGGTACGCGGGCCTCTCACTGTTGTGGCCTCTCCCGTCGCGGAGCACAGGCTCCGGACGCGCAGGCTCAGTGGCCATGGCTCACGGGCCCAGCCGCTCCGCGGCATGTGGGATCTTCCCGGACCGGGGCACGAACCCATGTCCCCTGCATCGGCAGGCGTACTCCCAACCACTGCGCCACCAGGGAAGCCTCAAGATAACAGTTTTAAAGAGCAGATATCCCAGTGAAAGAAGATGTGATGCCTGAACTTCCCACCTGGACCTAGATGACTTGACCCCTTTATCCTGAAACTTTGAGTGGGTGGCGTTGGAGGGAGAAGGCAGCAGGAATGATGTGGGTGCAGAAGTCATTTCTCAGCTCAAACCTGTCCATTGGCTGCCCTGCCATTCAGATTTAGAGTCAAAGTCCTTACCATGACCCATAAGGGCCTCTGCACTGATACCCCTGTCACCTCTCTGCCCTCCTCTGCTGATTTTCCGCCTTGTTCATTCTGTTCTCGCCACACTGACTCCTAGCTGCTCCTTCAGTGTGCCGGGCCTGCTTCTCGTGCAGGGCCTTTGCACAGGCTGTTTCTTCTGTTGGGAATGCTCTTCTCCCAAAAGCTACATGGTTTGACACTTCATGTCTTTCAGCTCTTTGCTCAAATGTCATCCCCTCAGGGAGGACTTTTGTGTTTTTGTTTTGTTTTATTTATTTATTTACTTTTTTGCTGTGCCACGTGGCATATGGGATCTTAGCTCCCTGACCAGGGATCGAACCCGCGCCCTGTGCAGTGGAAGCGCTGAGTCTTAAACACTGGACCGCCAGGGAAGTCCCAGGGAAGACTTTTCTGACCACCCTGTTTAAAATTCCAACCTCCTCCCTCTCCCCTGTGCCACTCCCTATCCCCCTTCCCTGGTTTATTTTCTTCACAGCATTTTTCATCATGCTAAATACTTTATGCATTTGCTTATCATATCTTTTTCCCACTAGAATGCAAAGTCCATGAGGACATGGGTTTTCTGTCTATTTTATTTACTGCTATATCCTCAGAATTTAGAACAGCACCTGGAACCTAGTAGGTGCTCAATAAATATCTGTGGAACAAATGAATTAGTAAAAGAGTGAATAGCCTTCCCATCAATTTCCTCAACCACAGGGTCTGTGTGAATGATCACATGTATGTGCGTAAGTGTGGTGGAGACCCCCAAGAAAATGATCACATTTAATCCCAAATTAATGGAGTGTGGGAAAGCAGAGCTCCAGAAATCCACAAATTACCCTAGGCAGTTCAGATTAATGGAAGGAATGATAGGGCAGCAGGCTAGAGACCCGGTTTAAAGTCAATCTTTACCACTAATTGTTTGGGCAAGTTATTTAACCTCCCTGGGCTTCAGTTGTATCATCTGTAAAATGTGAAGGTTAGAATAAAGAATCACTGAGAAAAAGTATGTAGCATGTTATGGCTAAAAAAATTTTTTCACTTGTATTATCTCTGAATCCTGTGAGGCAGCCAAAGCAGGTAGATAGATATGAGAGAACACGAAACATTTTTGTAGTCTTTGTTAATTGAAATCCCTCTCTGGACCCCAAGGAGGGGGGGATCCCATAAATGGAGGACCCTTTGTTTGCTGAATAGATGATGGGGGACAAGTTTGGACTTATGAGAGGGGTAAACTGCTTTAGTAAGAATCAGCTGAAAACAATTTTCTCTTTCTTTTTGTGTCTATATGGGATGATGTATATTCACTAAGTGTACTGTGATAATCATTTCATGATGTATGTAAGTCAAATCATTATGCTGTCACCTTAAACTTATACAGTGCTGCATGTCTATCATGTCTCAATAAAACTGGAAGAAAAAAAAGAAAAAGAATCAGCTGAGATAGTAAGGACAGAAGCAGAAGCCTGGAGAAGCAGAAGAAAAGAGGTGGCAGAGCCCTGCTGCGGGAGATCAGGAAGGGGCGATCTTGTGGCGAGATGAACTAATGGGGCATGGAAGCGAGAAATAGCAAGATGGATTGAATTTGCTCTGCTGGGCATGACGCAGTCCCTTCCTACATCTACCTCAGAAAATCCAAGTCACTTCTGAATGCTTTGGCCCAACTGAATTATCTCAGGGGAACAGAAATTGGTGTGGACCCCATGTGGAGGCTGCCAGAAAGGAGGTGACAACCAACATCTTGGCCACATGATAGCAAAAGGAGAGCTCAGGCTCATCGGAGCAGGGCTCTGGTCCAGGAAAAATGACTACCATGGGCAGCCCCTCCTGTTACAAGTCGTTCTTGTAATGACTTCTTAGGGTATGATATTGCCCATTTCCCCCTGAATATCATATAAAGGGTCTGCTATAGATTGAATGTTTGTGTCCTCTCCAAATTCGTATGTTGAAACCTAACCCCCAAGGTGATGGTATTAAGAGGTGGGGCCTTTGGGAGGTGATTAGATCATGAGGGTGAAGCCCTCATGAATGGGATTAGTGCCCTTATAAAGAGACCCCAGGGAGCTTCCTGGACCCTTTCACCAAGTGAGGACACAGCAAGAAGATGGCTGCCTATAAATCAGGAAGTGGGTTCTTATCAGACACTGAATCTGCTGGTGCCTTGATCTTGGACTTCCCAGCCTCCAGAACCGTGAGGAATCAATTTCTGTTGTTTATAAGCCACACAGTCTATGTTATTCTGTGATAGCAGCCGAACAGACTAAGACAGGGTCTTATTTATTATTTTAGTCTCTCATCAGTTTATTATAATGAGACATTCTTTTGCCTTGAGCTTAGTAATTGCTTTAAGCAGTAGAGCCTTCCTTGGCCTGATAAAATAGTCATCATGTTAAGAGTCATTAGGGTTGGACCTGAAGAAATCTAGAGCCTTTGCTTAACACTTTGACTTTGCAATTAGGTTTTTGATTTTGCACACTTAGGTAAATGGAAAAGCACTTTGAACTCACTTTTGGATAATTAGCACAAAGAGAAAATGGCTTTGCAAGTCACAATGTGGCATGGTTCAAACTGAGCAAATGAGAACAAAAATCAACACTTTGATATTCATACAAACCTTCTGCCACAAAGAATTTTCATTTATTTTAAAGTGATAAATCTGGGTAATTATGTGATATGATTATTCATAAAACTGTTAATCAAACTCACATCTATTTTGTAGCATCTCATACATAACTCTGCAATTGGAATATTTTAGGAAAATATATTATCTGAATTTTAAAATATCACTCCATTATAACTATTTATCAGCAAAAATGAAAAAAATGTATCTTGGCTAGTTTGGATTAGTCAGTTATTGCAATGGAAAGTGTTAGATGTATTCAATAAATACAATTATAAATAATACAGCGTATATCTGCTTCCAATGTATACTCCCTGGTAAACATCCAATATAAATAAAGAAATATAAATTGGGTCTGGAATGGACATTAAACATGCTTTAAAAGTGAATGTTTATCATGGACAGGTAAAAGACAAAGAAGTCCTTTCTCCATTTTCGTTATTTTGTTAAATCCAAACATAAGTACTTCTTGAGTATATTTACTATCCAGTATCTTATTCAGACTTTTCCCAGATGAGATAGGAAGGTATAAATAAAATAAAGATGGAGACTTCGGAGGTAATTTAAAAATCTGATGTGTTCTAAACAGCAGGACATGATTATCTTGTGCTAGTATGTTTGGAAGATCCACAGATTGACTTTTAGACACTAAGCTTTGCTTACGCTCAACTTCATTAAATGAAATTAATTCTCATGTGATTTGCGGGCGCCTTTCAAAAGAATCTTCTTTTTTCAGTAGCATAGAAGCATTCATTTGCCTCACTTGGATTATCCATATTCTTTTTCAGCTCAGCAGTTTCCAGCTCAGTTTAGAAAGTCATTTCATCCTCGGGTGGAAGTGCATTTCCAGATATATTGGGCACTTTTGATCCCTCTTGGCTCAGAGGCCTTCCTTGAAGATCACAGTCAGTGAAAACATTTTTTCTGTGAATGACAACAATTGAGAGAATCATGGGTAACTCTTAGAACCGGTGAAATAAGCAGTTCATTTTCAACTGGTGTGATTCTCTCGCAGATTAGCAGATGGGTTGCCAGTCAAGATTAAAGGAGAATACTGAGGATGGAAAGAAATGAAAACTTAATTAACTTCATTCTCGTGTCAATGGACATTTAGGTTGTCTGCACTTTTTCAATATTACAAATAATGGTGGAATACTTGTAGATGCTTCCTTGAGCCTATGTAGAAGATTTTCTCTAGAGTATATTCCCATAAGTAGAATTGCTGGGTCAAAGGGTATATACATCTTTAATTTTACTAGATATTATTACATTGCTCTCCGCAATGCTAGTGCCAATTTACACTCTCATCAGCAGGACATGAGAGCTTCTGTTACCCTACATCCTCACCAGAACTCAGTATTATCTGGATTTTTACCTTTTGTTGGTCCACTGGAGGTAAAATTGCATTTCATTACTGTTTGTATGTCTCTGATGAATAGCCATATTGGACATCTTTTCACATATTTACTGGTTTTTAAGCTTCCTCTTCTGTGAGTTACGAATCCATATTCTGTTGGCTCGTTTCTTGTTTTTCCCTGTAGGAGCTTCTTTTAAAAATACGCTTTGTAATTTTATGTCTTGAAAATAGCATCTAGTCCATGGATTTTTTTTTAATATTTATTTATTCATTTGAGTGCTCTGGGTCTTAGTTGCGGCACACGGGATCTTTAGTTGCGGCATGTGAACTCTTAGTTGTGGCATGCATGTGGGATCTAGTTCCCCGACCAAGAATCAAACCAGGGCCCCCTGCATTGGGAGTGCAGAGTCTTATCCACTGGACCACCAGGGAAGTCCCCCATGGATTTTCTTTTCACTTTATCTTTTGGTACATTTTATAGTTCAGAAGTATGTCATTTTAATATAGTTGAATTTATTAATCTTGCCTTTTGTATGTTAAGAAATCCTTCCCTGTACTGTGACCACAAATGTATTTTTCTAAATTTTGTTCAAAAATTTGTAAAGTCTTATTTTTCACAACTGGAATTTATTTTTTGAATTGTGTGTTTTAGTTCCCTACTGCCCTGTAACAAATTACTACAAACATAGCAGCTTACAACAGCACAGATTTATCAGCTCACAGTTCTGTAGGACAAAAGTCTGGTAGAAAATAGCTGACTTCTCTACTGAGAATCTTTCAAGGTTGAAATCTAGTTGTTGACTGTCTGTGTGCTCAACTGGAACTTGGAGTCTTCTTGAAAACTAACATGGTTGTGGCAGAATTTTGTCCCTTGCAGCTGTAGGACTGAGGTCTCCATTTCCTTGCTGGCTGTTAGCCAGAGGCTGCTCTCAGCTCCTCTCAAAGCCATCTTCAAAGAATCTCCCTTGTGTGGAATCGCTCTCATGCTTCAAATCTTTCTGACTGAGAATTTCTTCTTCAGGACGAGTCCTACCGGTTTTAAGGTCTCACCTGATTAAGTCAGGCCCACCCAGGATAATTTCTCTTATCTTTTTTTTTTTTTTGGCCGCACAGCACAGCTTGCGGGATCTGAGTTCCCCAACCAGGGATCAAACTCTGGGCCCCGGCAGTGAGAGCGCTGAGTCCTAACCACTGGACCGCCAGGGAATTCCCAATCTATCTTAAGGTCAACTGATTTGGGATCTTAGTTACATCTGCAAAACCCCTAAACAGCACTACCTCAATTTGTGTTTGAATAAATAACTAGGAAAAGGTGTGTGTGTACCATGGGCCTGTAATCTTGGAGGCCATCTTAGAATTCTGCCTACCACATCATATAAAGTAATGATTCATATTTTTTCCATGTGGATCACTACTTTATATTCATTTTGGAAATTTAAAACATATACAAAAGAAGAGAAAATAATTTCATGAACCCTGATGTTCCCAGTAACCAGTTTCTGCGATTCCACATGGCTAATCTTGTTCCACTTAGCTCTCGACTTCCTTCTCCCCACTCCCCCAGATTATTTTTCAGCAAATCCATGACATACTAGTTCATCTGTAAATCTTTCCATATGTATCTTTAAAGACAAGGACTTCTTTTCTTTCTAACTGGAACTAGCAAAACTTGAGGTTAAGGGCACCATCCTCCAGACTGCCAAGTCTGCCCAAGACTTCTGACACCAACTGCAAGTTCAGTGGTTTCCCAAAACCCCACAGGTTTGATAATTTGCTAGAGGGACACACAGAACTCACAGAAACCTATTATATTCACATTCACTTTTATTACAGGCAAAGGGCGCAAATTAGAAGATACACATAGGGCAGAATCTTGGATTGGGAGGGTTCCAAGTATAAAGCTCCCATGTCCCCAGGATGCATTACTTTCCCGGCATTGCTATGTGGCAATATGTGCATGGAGTATTGCCACCCCAGGAAGCTCACCCAAACTTTGATGTCCAGACTTTTATTGGGGTTTCATTATGTAGGCATGATTGATTGGATCATCACCCATGTGGCTGAACTCGATCTCCGGCCCCCTTCTGCTCCCAGAGGTCAGGCTGGTACCCTGAGGCTCACAGCCCCAACCGTCTAATCACGGGGTTGGTCTTTCTGGTGTGGCCAGCCCTTACCCTGAGTCATCTCTTTGATGTACACTATCAGGCTGGGTCTAAAGGACCCACCATGAGTAACGAAGACATTCCACTCCTGTCCCTTAGGAAACGTTAAGGGTTTAGAGGTTACCTCCCGGGAACTGGCAATAAAAGCCAGCCAAATCCATCCTTCCTTCCTTCCTTCCTTCCTTCCTTCCTTCCTTCCTTCCTTCCTTCCTTCCTCCCTCCCTCCCTCCCTCCCTCCCTCCTTCCCAACCACAATACCATTATCACACCTAAAAAATTAAAACAATTCCTCTTTTCATCAAATCTCCAATAAATGTTCTAATTTTTCCCATTGTCTCATTAAAACAAAACAAAACAGTTGATTTCTACAAATCAGTATCCTAACGAGCTTCACACATTGCACTCAGTTGATATGTATCTTAAGTTTCTTTTAGCTTAGAGGTTTCCTTTCCCTCTTTTTTCCCCCCTTTAATTTATTTGTGGAAGAAAATGAGTCATTTGTTCTATAGAGGCTGCCACATTGTGGATTTTGCATAAATTACATAACCATAAAATTCACCCGGATTCTGTTTACACTTGACGTATTTGAATTCATTTAGCTAGAGCAGACAGTTCAAATACACCTTGTGATATACATTTCACAGGTACAAGTAAGCACTCTAAAGACCTTTGTGAAACAGTCACTAGTTTAGTAAACAGCTTGGTGGCTCAGGAACTCTGGAATATCTATCTGTCCTTGATCCATCCTCCAAGCTTAATGCATGTTGCCCTTATGTTTATATATACTCCAGTGCTTGGAAAACTCCAAGACTTCAAGGCCTATTTCTAGATGACAGGTGACTTCATAGAGGCCTGTTACTATAGCCCTGCCTAAGAGGATCTCTAAGAATAAAACAAACTGACATGTCTGTTTGTGACTTGGAACCCCTCATGACCTCTGCCCATAAAGAGATGAAGATTTGACCAACAAGAGCTTTGTAGCTCTGGGGTCCACCTGTATAAACTCTGGGGGAAAAAAACCCTGGAACTCTGGTTAGATTGGGAATATAGTTTTCTGGGCTCAGATGAACTTTAAGTCAGGATGCCACAAATTTACAGAATTCAACTGTAAAAATCTCAACTGAATAAAACTGGTTCTGTCTCAGAAACAGACATGTCTTTTTAAAAAGGTCTTTGAAAAGTACTCAGAGGGCTGAAATGGAGGATGTGAGTTATCTAATTCTGCTCCACTATAAAGGCACTGGAGTCATGTCTTCCTATAATGTGATATGGCACAAACAGTCCTATTCTATCCAATGCATTTAGTGGTAATGGTAAAAGCTGAACCCAGCATAAGTGCCTTTAAAAGGCTTATCACAATTGTCTCGAGATTGATGGATCTACAGGTCTTTAAAAGAGCTTCATTGTCATGTTCAGAGGAGAAATTGGCCCCATACAATGAGTATGTATCAAGTGCTCTGAATATATTTTCAGAGACAAAGCTACTTCTCTCAGTTGTGGCTTTAGTCCAGGTTTCTGTCCTGTTGAACACACCATCCAAGGATGAGATGGACACCATGACCATCCCATGGATCCTCTTGTGGCCAGAAGGAGCCCTTGGCCTATGGGACTCCGTGAGGTATTCTGACCAAATGCCAAGGTGTTTGGCAGATTTAAAATGCAGCTGCACCAACTGATCTGCCACAGTGCTGGAATTCAGAACCACTTATGCTCCCATATACCAAATTCAGAACTTTCTCCATCCCAAGGTCGGTCTCGCCATTAACTGTCCAACAACAAACACAACTGTGAAGCCCAGAGACCAGGCAAGTTCCTTTTGAGGAGCACGGGCTGCTACCCATGGTGGGTTTCAGGGACAAGGTCAGTACCTTTGTGCCTCCTTGACTCCCGTCACTAGAATCTCCATTTGTACCCCCAAGGTCAGCTTCTGAGGAACAGAAGTTTGTTCACTGTGGGCTTGGGACCTGTCCATTGACAGACTGTCCCATGCAGGGAGGCTGTACACATGGGAGAAAGTTTTGGGGAGGAAGGAGAGCTCTGGATTGTTGTTCTTCCAGAGGAGAGCCTCTAGAAGGAACCTCATGTTGGGAGGTAGAGCCAGAAGGGGAGACTAGTAAGACAGTCCTGAAGAGTTGGCGGAATGTCGTTTTGCCATGTGGCTCAGGGAAGTGTAGGATGAAGCTACCTGGAGAGGCTGCCATGGAGGAATAGGTGCTGAAGGAGGAAGATTTGGGGAGGTTGTTGTCAAGTGGAACTAGGTGAGGTGTGGGAGTGAAGCTTTGTGCTGTTCGGTGACTGCATACAAGATTGACTTGGGTCCGGGTTCTGTGGTACTGCCATTGAGACCTCTGTTCTTCTGGAAAGCTCTGCTGAGGGGCGCCTGGCAAGAGAGCTCTTTGTAGCCAGAACTCTTGGGGTTTTTCTCCTCAGACTGCTCCAGTGCCACTGTCCATTCAGCCAGAAAATTGAGGGGGTGATTACAGAGCTCTAGACAGTGATGGTCCAGAGAATTGGGCTTTGGAAATTTCCCTTTTTACTTTTGTACATTGAAGACCCGTGACTTTTATACAAAGCAATGGGGTTGCCCATTCGGGGTAATCAGATGAGAACCTTTTTAGGAGGCTTAGTCTATGTTTCCTTCACCTTGACTTTGAAGGAGCCATGACTTTCTTCTCGGTCAGGAGGGATGTCAGGGACCCATGGTGTGGTCTGCTCTCCTTACACAGAGACCTGGTGTGCACTCAGCTTTAGGGCCAGAGAGTTTGCGTTTCAGCATCTAGAAGAGCTTCCATGCAGTCCTCCCTAGACTGGCTCTCATTCCTTTCCAGACCATAGCCCTCTGGTTCCATCTTTACCACCTGAAAGAGCACCTTCTTGATTCCAGCATTCCATTGACATGTCTTCTGGGCTCTGCTCCCCTTTCCTTCTTCGTTACCAGAACAAATCTGTTCACTCTGCTCCTCGTCTTTTTCCTCTTCCAGCATCTCTGCAGTCTTTGCTTGTGGTGTACCGGGAATTCATCCTGGTACTGGGCCATCTGCTCTGGCATTGCCCTGCCAATAGCTTCTTTAAGTTTCTGTAGAGGTGCCTTCAGATGCACCCCCTGCCCCCAACACACAGAGATGAAGTTTTGGGGCAAGTGTGACCAGGATGTCCTTGCTGCAGAGCAGGGATGAAGTCACATGGCCACGCTCCTCAGAACTGACCTGGCTGTTCAGCTTCCAGGTTTCTACCTCCGTGCCCAGGAGGATCTCATGGATATCCTGGGTGAAGAGCTTCCTTTTGCACTGTCCCTCAGCAGTCCTGGCAGGCTGGAGCAACTCCTCAAGGCACTCCTCCACGGCCACTGGCAGGCCTTTGCGGAGAAAAGAAAACTGTGAATTCCCTGTCCAATACCACCCTGTGGGAATCTCTTTCATCACCCATATCACAGAAGGGGCTTCCTTCTGGAGACTCACTGAGCAGCTGCTTCAAGTCCAAATCAGTCAGAGAGATAGTAACAGTGACCTCCTAGAGCAAACTGCTCTCAGGAGCCAAGCAGAAGATTGAAAGCGAGGGATGCTACCCCATTCTCACAGGCTTATGATCCTCAGGCCTGTTTTTCCCGGGCCGATTTCTCATTCTGAAATTTCTTTAACATCTCTTTATCACTTCGAGCCTCAAGAACATTTCTTCTTCTTCTTCTTCTCCTTACCAGCGTTGAGAGCTGTGAAGCTCCTTTGGGAAAAGCTGAGCTCTGTTCTTTTCCCTGTTGAAAGTGTCATCCTTTTTCTTTCTTCCCTTCTCACTACCTTCCTGCAGCTTCTTCTTCTTCTTTGGTGATTTTTTCCCCCTCTTTTCTTTAGTAGAGTCGTTGTCAGATTCTGATGTTTGTTGTAACTGCAGGGTTCTCGGGTTAATGTAAAATCTTCTGTACTTTGTGGTCAGAGAAGCACCATTTGAAGAAGCTCATCATATATTTCAAGTCCAAATCAGTTGGTGGAAGAATGAGATTCATCATGCTCATCCCCCACGATAATCAAGTCTCGTGTATGGTCTTTTCTATGATTCTTTCCAACCTTGTTTCCAGGTTGAAGACCTGCCACTCCATCCTGTGAACTCTTCACCAGCTCTGGGTAGTACTCTGGGCAGCGCTCACTTTCTGGGTCAACAGAACAGTTGCTGCAGCCAGCTTAGGATCTCAATGCTCTTCTGCTCTCCCAACCTCCTCTTGCCCAGATTTCTTTAAAAATGTGAGATTCAGAGGGCCTGGGAGAGAGGTGAACTGGATCCTGTTGGGTCCTGACATGACTACAAACACTCTTGGCAGTTTTTACCATTTGGTGTCTTTGTCACAAGTGCAGGGACTGCAAATGATCTCTCGCAGGCAGGATGGGCCAGATGCACTGATCACAGCTCTAGTTAGCACCTGGGCCCTGAAGCATGCGTACCAATGATGGCCCATGCACTCCCACGGTCCATGTCCACAGATCAAAAAGCTCTCGTGAGGGTCAGGAAAGAGAGGCAAAATCCCAACTCAAGGTTTGTACAACATCTCAGCAACAGCGAGGTGGCTCTTTGAAAAGCAGTCATTAAAAAAGAGCACTTACTGAAAACTCAACAATAAGAAAGTAAACAACCCAATTAAAAAATGAGCAAGAGATCTGAACAGACACCTCACCAAAGAAGATATACAGATGGCAAATAAGCACATGGAAAGATGCTCCACATCATATTTCATTAGAGAAATGCAAAGGAAAACGAGTTACCACTACACATCTATTAGAATGGCCAAATCTGGAACACTGACAAGCTCAAATGCTGACAAGGATGTGGAGCAACAGGAACTCTCATTCGTTGCTGGTGGGAATTTAAAATGGTACAGACACTTTGGAAGACAGTTTCTTACAAAACTAAACATACTCTTACCATAAGATCCTGTAATCCTGTTCCTTGGTATTTACCCAAAGGAGCTGAAAACTTAACTCCACACAAAAGCCTGCACGTGGATGTTTATAGCAGCTTTGTTCATAATTACCAAATTTTGGAAGCAATCAAGATGTCCTTCAGTAGGTGAATGGATAAACTGTGGTACATCCAGACAATAGAATATTATTCAGTGCTAAAAAGAAATGAGCTATCAAGCCATGATAAAACATGGAGAAAACTTAAACGAATGCTGCTAAGTGAAAGAAGCCAACCGGAAAAGACTACATACTGTGTGATTTCAACTATATGATCTTCTAGAAAAGGTAAAATTATGGAGACAGTGAAAAGATTGGTGGTTGCTAGGGGTTAGGACGGAGAGAGGGATGAACAGGTAGAACACAGAGGATTTTTGGGGGGCAGCAAAAGTGTCCTGTATGATACAGTAATGGTGGATACATGTTATTATACATTTGTCAAAACCCATAGGATATACGGCCACCAAGAGTGAACCACTGTAATGTAAACTATGGACTTTAGTTAATAATAATGTATCCATCTTCATTCATCAATTGTAACAAACGTACCACACTAATACATGATGTAAATAATAGAGGAAACTGGGTTGGTGGGGAAGAGGGGACATTTGGGAACTCTCTGTACTTTCTGATCAGTTTTTCTGTAAACCTAAAACTGCTCTAAAATAGTCTATTAATTAAAAAAAAAAAAAGCACTCATATGGTGGGAGAACAGAACAGGCCTTCCACAAGGAGGAATCTACCAGATGAGAGTGGCATCTGGAGCACAGTGGAGAGCAGTCACTGAGCCCAGAACCTGGAGGGGACAAGGGGGTCGGGCTTCCTGAGGTCACACCCAAGCAGAGACCCCAGGAGCGAAGGAACAACCGTGGGCGCACTGAATGGGCCTTGTGGCCTTAAGGGAGAGGGGAGTGGGGTCTGAGGGGGTGGGGCAGTGCTGAGTGGCCAGATGCTTGTGGTCAGAAGCCCAGGGAGGGGGAAAGGGGCCTGCCTTCTTTGAATGAGTGTTATGCCTTCACTGATCTCCTGGAACATCCCAAACATAATTATTTTTAAGTACTTTTTTCTGTTCTGCAACATTGACTTCACCTGTATTGGATTCATATCAGATTATTTTGTTAGAAGTTTTTTTCTGTAGCGTGAAATTTCTTCATGTGCTCTAGAATTTTTGTTTGCACATTCATTTGGAGTGTCTTTTCCTTTCCTTTCCTTTTCCTTTGTTTTGTTTTCACTTACATCCTGACTTTGTTGAGTGGTTTGGCAATTGCCTCAACTTGGCATCCCTTTAGCAAGCAGGAAATTGAATACAGGTAGCACCCACACCCTCTGTTTCCTAGGTTTGTCATTCCATATACTATTGAAGAACCACTGTCTGTGGAAAATGAAACCACCACTTCCACACAGCACCTGTGGTACCTCTTGAAATGTGATTCTGCACCAGCTCACCTTCTCTCTTACCGGGTCCTCAGCCATGCCTTCTTTCCAGGCTGAGGCTCCAGCCTCTGTGTACACAGACTGCATTCAAATTTTTGTGAACTTGACCACTGTAGAGGTTTGGTACAGGAGGATGGCCTTCTTTCTATCTCCAGCTGCTTCTTCTGGAGAAACCAATCTAGAATCGTTGCTTCTATTTGCTTGGGAGACAGAGAAAACCTTTCTGAAGTGAAAGGGAAGAACAAAGCAGAAATGCAGAGACAAGCAAAAAAGATGAAGAGAGAAGAATTCATGAGTTCCCCATTTTCCTCAAGCCCTGTTCTCTGCCTTTCCTAAAGTCTGACTGTCTAACTCTTCCTTTAATTCCAGGACACACCTCAGTATCCTTCTACCCCTCCCTTATATATATTTTTTGCTTAAGCTAGCTCCAATGGGTTTCTGATACTAGCGATCAACAGGTACAGCAAATACATGTCTTTTGGGCATCCCTTGATCCAGTGTGTTTGTGATTTCTGTGCCAAGCATCACTGCACTTACACTCTGGGACTTCCTGCTCCCAGAACTCCTGCTTTGGAGTAACAATCTTGGCTCTTTCTATGCAGGGAGAGAGTTCGAACATCTCTCAATACAAGCAAACTTTGTCAGGAAGACGGGATTTGGTGAGGAAAACAGAGCCACTCTATGGGTTGCGGGAAACCAAGGGCCTGAGGACTTACACGACATGGGGAAGCTGGGGAAGTGAGGGTCTACGGGCACGAAGCACTGGATGGGGGCAGGTGGTTCTCAGAAGTTCCATAGGAAATTAACCACAATTCTCAAGCAAAAATGGCTGAACCAAAAGATCTCTAGGGTCTTTTCCAGTTTTAAGATATGCTGACTCTTTATCAAGGTCCAGAGAGAGTCCCCGGTAGACTCATCAGTAGCAAGGAAAACGTGCAAGGTTGGGGAGCTGGACGACTCTTAGTCAAGTGACAAGAGCCCCTTGCACACCGGCCTGTGATTGGGAAGGCAAAGCCCAGTGTTTCTGCAGTTTTTCTCATAATTCTGGCTTTTCTGAACAAACCATCCCTCCCTCCAATCCTTAGCCGTCTCCCATTGGTCCTGCCCCCTGATTTTTATGCTGTGACCTGCCAATGAAGATGTGCTCTCCTGCCCCAGCTGACTGCTCAGTGTTGATCCGTGAAAGGTGTTGTTATTCCTCCAGCGTGGCTGGAGGGGAGAGAAACACTTTTGCCCCCTGTCTCCTTGACCAATTTGCTTAACCAAACGCACAAAGGATCTGGGACAAAGACCCATACCTTCCTTTTTCAAACCTCTTCTTCAGTCAGCCTGTTTTGCTCACCTCTCTTCACTGAATATATAAAATCTTCCATGTATCAAGAGATTGTGAAAGATTTACTCGCCTTAGTCACATGGTTTTCAAAATGTGTTAATTATGCATTACTCACATGCTCTGAGCTTTTGCTGCTAATGTCATTTTATTGGACTGGGGAGAAGTTACTTGTAGTGCTTACATAATCCTCAGACTTGCTGACGGGGTATTTTACCACCATAATATGCTTAAGTGGGGGTCCTCAATTTTGATTCATTGTCCTGATGAAATAAAATCCTTCTGGTATTTTCTTCCTTTAGTCAGATGGTAGAGGCAGTCAGCATTTTCTTTTATCTAGATGTTCAACTTCAATTCCATAGACAAATACCATTGAAAGATTGAAGTAATAATGATAGTCTAAACAGAGAACTCAAAATTCCTATACTAAAGATTAATGGGTATTCATATTGTATTTGTCAAAGTAAACCATAGAGCATTATTTCATCCCCTCAAATTTTAGTTTCAAAAAGGATGCAAGTTCAGTACTCATAAACATGGTGAAATTTATTGATCAGAAATGCTATCCTTTCTTCATAGTTGCCATAAATGGTATGATTATAAAATAGACTGACATAGAACACTTGACAGCTCTTTCTTTCTTATACACTGTAATTAATTTTGCAACCTGTCTTATTTGTCAATTTAAAATAATGAGTCAGTGAAACATGCGGTTAACACATGGCATGATTCTATGACAAATAGACATGATTCACGGTCCAGAGCAGGTTCATGCAGAAACCAGCTTTGCCTTTGATTAAATGGCAATACATGTTTATACAGCATCCTCCAAGAACTTAAGGAAACCCTGTATTTGAGGCTGAAATACGTATACTACCATTTTGTCTTTTCAGCAGCATGGGTCAATTGTTTTTGGTCAGATACATTTTTGGGGTCCCATCTGTACAATCAAAGCAATAATGAATTGTGACAGTTTTAAAATATGTCCGCAAATCGTTTGGCACCCTTCCCACGTGGGTTCTATGGCCTCTCCCCCTGAATCTGTACTGACGTTAGAGACTCATTTGTAACCAACAGAACCAGCAAAATGATTTACATAACTTTTGAGGCAATGCAATGTCTGCCTGGTTCCCTTGGGGCACTTGCTGTGGGGGACCCCAGGTGCCACGTAAGAAATCCAACCACTCTGAGACCCTCATGCTGTTGAGGCCACGTGGAGGTGCTCCAGCCGACAGCCCAACTGAACTCCCAACCAACAACCAAACTGCCAGATGTATGAGTGAGTCATTTTGCATGACCAGCTCAGTGAGCCTTTAGATGATTTCAGTCATTGAGAGAGTCCAAACAAGAACAGCCCAACTGAGCCCTTCTCCAATTCTGCAGTCAAATAGTTTTAGAGAGAATCTTGCATCTTAGGAGACTGAAAATGCACCTTGTAATATTAAAGGCTCTGATAAGTCCTGCAGTACAGAAATCTAAATAAATTTAGCTTAAATTTATTTAGCCACAGAGCCATTCTGTCTTTAGATATCTATTAGGAACTGATTCATAAAATTAACACTCTGATTAATACAGTTTTCAATTATAAAATTTTTCAGTTATAGCTTCAGACTCTAGCTTGGCTCAGAATTCAGAAAGAGAACTTGTTGCAGTTGCAATAGTTAATTGACTTCATCTTGATAAAGAAATCAAACTTCCTTGGGGAGGTATGAATAATAGGGATGGGTGGAGGATCTGAAATATCGTACTGGAAAATAAGAGGCTACTCGTTAAACCAGAAATTACACACTAGTGCAGGGAATACATCAGCAATCATCAGGAAGGAAATTACGTCTGGACAGGAAAACAATTGAGTTTTATTTATTTAATATTCTTTTTTTTTTCTCTTTTTGGCTGCACCACATGGCATGTGGGATCTTGATTGAACCCGCACCCACTGTACTAGAAGTTTGGAGTCTTAACCACTTGACCACCAGGGAAGTCCCAACAATTGAATTTTAAAATGTCCCTTGGTTCTGCTTGTTTTGGTGGTCAAAGGAGTGGCAGAAACTTCTGGCTGAGTCTCAGAGCAAATCAATTTATCTACCTATCTACCTACCATCCATCTTCATTCATTTCATTGGAATGGGTAATATATTCATATAGTGTAAAATTCACAAGGCACAGAGTGATATAAACTGAAAACTGTCCCTCCCAATCTGTCTTTCAACCACAGTGTTTCCAGTTTCTTGTCTATCCTTCCAGACAACTGGAGCATACAGAAACAAACACATATATATATTCTTAAAGAAAACATATATAATAGCATTCTATACATATTGTATTCTGTACCTTGCTATTTGTAGATAAAAATATATATTTAAAGTCATTCCATATTCATACATGGAGAGTTTCCTTATTCTTATTTTTTTCCATATCCATTTAATATTCCATTGTATGGATGTACCAGAATGTAATTAACTAGTCACTTACTGGTGGGTCTTTTCCTATTATAAACAATGTGGCAATGAATAAATTTGCCTGTGTGCAAATGCATCTGAGGATAAATTACTAGATATGGAATTACCGGGTCAAATGCTGGCAGGTGTTATTCGTGCCTGGCCCTGACCTCTTTTATGGGACTGGTGTCATGCAGGATCTCGGGATCTTAGTTCCCCGACCAGGAATGGAACCCATGCCCCCTAAAGTGGAAGCGCAGAGTCTTAACCACTGGACCACCAAGGAAGTCCCTCACATCTACTTTCTTTTCTGGGGAACTGCTGTTGACTGACAGTTGCTGCCTGGCCCGCAGATGTCTTGGAAGTTACACGGCCTTCTGGGGATAGCCCCTGGCTAATGACTTACAGATGTGCGGGTGTCACAGGCTAGCCTGTGCAGAACAGCCTCTGTGGTGCAGTCTTCACTCAGGAGTTCCTTGTGGGATGAGGCTGTGGGATGAGGCTTATGCCACATCTCGCCCTATCTCCTTCCTTTGCCATCTTGCTTCCCTTACTCCCCTGCAGGTTTCTCCTGAGAACATTCCCTCAGTAAGTCATCTGTACAAGAATCCCTGTTTCAGCCCCTGTTTCTGGGGAGCCTAGTCTGAGACAAATGGTATGTGCACATGTAATCTTTTTGTTGTCGTTAAATCACATTTTTTTTTATTAAGGTGAAATTCACATAACGTAAAATTAGTCATTTTAAAGTATACAATTCAGTGACATTTAGCGTATTCACAATTGGCACACAATGCCTCTATTCACTTCTAAATTTTTTTCCATCACCCCCAAAATAAGACTATACCCAGTAAGCCATCATTTCTCTCAGCCCCTGACAACCAACCACTCTGTTTTCTGTCTGTACGGATTTGCCATTCTGGACATTTCAAATAAATAAAGTCATATAACATGTGATCTCTTGGCGCATGCGTAATTTTTATAAATTTCATAGATATTGTTCAATTGCTTCCATAGAGGTTGTACCAATTTAGATCCATCCTAGCAATGTAAGGAAGTGTTAGGGAAAATTGTATCATCTTAATTGCTCATCAAGTATTAGTGAAAGATTGATTATATGCTGTATCTTACTTGGGTGACAGTATATTTGGAGCAGTGTACCGCTACTTTTAAAAATGTGTTTGTTTCCAGAGGAACTGGGACAACTGTCTGCTTAAAAAGTTGTTTCCATCTCAACAGCCATGTGACCAGTGACCCCATGGCTCTTCCACTTGCCACGTAGATGGTGGGGAGGGCCATGGCCAAAGGGACTGGGTAGGAAGGGTTAGGATACTTTAGGACATAACAAGTTATAAGGTCTCCAGTTTTTAAACCTTGACAAAGCTCAGACTACCTAGTTGTGAGGAAAATATCTGGGACTCATAGGGAGATTCTGTTTCTGAGCCCAAATTTGACTAGTGCTTTTAGGGGGTAGATGGTTTAAGCGGCAGTGTGGTTTGCATAAGCCAGAGGCAGCCTGCTGTGGGCTTTCAGGTCAGCACACTTGAGATCCAATCCCAGCTCTGCTGCCTTCTAACTCTATGCCCTTATCTTTCTGAGTCTTGGTTTCATTTTCAGTAAAACAGTAATAATAATACCTATCTTGCAAAGTTATTATGAAGATTCAGTGTGTTTGGTCCCTGGTAGGGGTTCTGTAAAGAGTACTGAAAAGGTAGTAGGAATTGTGGTTATTATTATCGGAGAGCTCTCCTTAACTTTGAGGAAAGGTTTCAACACTGGAGAACAACAGCCCCACTTTTCACCAGTTCTTCACGTTCTCCTATTCCAATTCTTTTACACTAACGAAGACCCGTACTCCCCTCTCACTGCCTTGATCTCTCAGTTCATTCAGGGGCTGGCATAGACAGCCAATAAAAGAAAGCCAGAGCACGCGGGTGTCAGGGTTTTCTCTGCTGGTAAATGTTTGGGAACCCCATAACCTGTGTTCAAGAGGAAGGACTGACTGCCTATATGACAAGGGGTTTCAATGGTGGGGAGTTTTCCCATTTCCACTGAGGACAACGTAAAAGGAAATGGAGGCGCTGGAGCACAGGGGGTTAGAATGGACTTAAGCAAGATCTTCCAAGACCCTCAGTGCTAGAAGATTCCATACCGTGAACACATTGCCTCTGGGTTTATTTGAGTGTAGTCCAGCTTTACGGTTCAGCATTGGCTTTGTATTATCTAAGACACCCAAAGGAATCCCCACATATAATACAAAATGCACACATTATAGAACAAAGCCAAGGATGATGATGATGATGATGATGATTTTGGCTGCACTGCACAGCTCGTGGGATCTTAGTTCCCTGACCTGGCATTGAACCCAGGCCACGGCAGTGAAAGCACCGAGTCCTAACTACTGTATTGCCAGGGAATTCCCAAGGATTATTTTTTTTAAACCCTCATTATGTTTAAAATCATTTTGGGGTAAGTTTCAAATGATCCTCTTTCATTATATTCCCCACTGTTGTCCTGTTCATAAAGGTTGTTGTTGTATAATGAGTAGGGTTGTGAACAACTTTATTGGCTTATTTGTTTTGGTGGAAGAAGGGGTGCTTTCTTGAGAAAAGAAAATTGGAACATTTGTTTAAGAAAAGTTTATGCGGACAGAATTTTCTCTGCTTTGGAAAAAATGAAAAAGCCAGATCTGTCTTGAGCCTTTCATGTTAGGTAATAGTTTGAGAGTATGTCTTCACATCTTGTAAAATAATTATTGCATAAATTACTTATCCTCTCTTCCAGAATAAAGTACTTCTTGGTACCCACACTTGAGAGAACTTACAGATGCAAATTGGGGTGGAGTGTGCTTTTAGCTTTTTTTTTTTCTTTTGCAGTAGGGAAGGCAGATTAGGTAAAGGCACACACTCCAAGATCTAGGCTGCCATGTTGTTACACAACTCCAAAAGACACTATTACATTATACCCTATGTGAATGGCGCCCCCTGGAATTCAACAGTGTAAATGGTGAGCTCTGGAATTGTGCGTCACTTAGTAATGTCCACATTTTGTTTCCCAATGGCACTTTCGGAGTCTTGCCTCATTTAGTGTCTCTAGAAAGCATTATCTACAGTTCAAGCTACAACAACCTGAGTCAGAAGCTGGCAATCAAATCCAGCTTAAGATACTCTCCTTCCTCTGAACACTGCTGGCATGTGGAAGTGACTAAGGCTTGGTCCCTCATGGTACACACAGCACAGGGGGTGACCCATCAAAGGCAGGAGATTTTGGTCCTCTGGTCTATGGATATGGTGACCATATTTTTTCAAACAAAAATCAGGACAAGTGGTCTGGCAAGGCGTTATTTATGGCCTGTGAATATATTTAAAAGGAGCCTTACAAATAGCTTTTAGTGATTTATGTGACAAATCATTGTGTAGAAAAGAATGAAACTGTGAAATGGATGTCATCTCAGGAATTTTAATGTATACTCGCCACCTATAATATTAATAGCTACCATTTATTGAAGGCTTATTATTGAAGCTTCAAATTAAATGCTTTACAGAAATTATCTCATTTTCTCCTCAGGAGAACTCTAGTTGGTGGGCACTATCAATCCATTTTATAGAGGGGATAACTGAAATTCCGAGATGAGAAGTAGCTTACCACGATCATGTAGCTAGGAAGTGGTGGAGCTCACATTCTGACCCAGGCTGGCAGGACCCATACTCTTCAATGATACAACACAATACCATCTCTCTTATTTAATGTGGGCTTTTTACTCTTTTATTGGCAAGTTTTACTCTTCTCTTTGGGTCTGAAATGTAGCAAAAGACGGTAGTTCCATCAGGCCAAGAGATTTATAACTCTCTCCTGTCGGTGGAGAATAAGATATTCCTCATTGCCTCAGTTTAGTTCAGGACAACAAACATTTATTAAGTATCTACTTGATACCAGCCACAGGGCTAGTAGTTATGGAATATAAAGATTAATGAATATCAATACTGCACTCTTCCTACACTCAAGATATGTGGATTAGGGGGAAAAAGCAAACACACAACTTTAATATGAGGCCAACTGGAATAAGTGACATATTGGAGAAGCTAGTTGTTCTGAGAGTTTCAGGAAGGTAGAAATTAAATCTGACTAGGGAATCTGACTACAGGAATTGGCATTTAATTAGGGCCCTGAAAGATTGTAGGGCTATCATCGTTACTATGGTTGTGTAACAATTTACGCCAAAACTTAGTGGCATTAAACAATCATTTTACTCTGTTAAAAAATCTCACGTTCAGGAATTCAGGAAGGTCTCAGATGAGCAGTTCTTGCTTGGGGTCTCTTAAGAGGTTACGATCAGATGCGACTGGGGCTGCAGTCATCTGGAGGCTCGAGTGGCTGGACATTCAACATGGCACACTCACGGGGCTGGCATTAATGCCAGCTGTCAGTGGGAACGCAGCTGGGCGCTCAGCTGGGCTGCCACTGGAGTGCCTGCACAGGGCCTCTGTAGCATGGTGGCCTCAGGCAGAACTTGCGCGCACTAACCTTGGAAGTCACGCAGCATTACTTCTGCCACATCCTGTTGGTAATGAGAAAGTCACTAGGGCCAGCCCAGATTCAAGGGAAGGGGTCATGAGCCCCACCTCTCAATGGGAAGAGGATCAAGGTCACATTGTCAAAGAGAATGTACAGTCTGCCACAAGGGTGTGGCAGGTGGAGGTGTGGGCAAAGGGCCTTCTAGGCAGAACCGCAGGAATAGGAAAGAGGGATGTTGAAGGAATGGCAGGTTGCCTGATGTAGCTTGGGTGGGGAGTGTGATGAATTGGGAGAGAGAAATTTGAAAAATTAGTTTGGGTTCTGTCCACAGAGGGCTTTATAAAGCCAGAATGCTGAGTCTGGGTTTATTGAGAGGTAATATAGTGATGAGACTAAGAGCATGGTTTTGGAGTCAGCTAGAATTCTTTCCAGATCAACCCTTTACTAGCTGTGTGACCTTGGGTGAATTCCTTACCGGTCCAGAGACTCAATGTTCTTACCTGTGAAAGAAGATGATTGTAACTTTGTTGCAGTTTTACTTTACAGGATAAGAAGATGAATGTAAATCACTTAGTATATAATAAAGGGTAGCAATTATTATTGCTCTGATAGGAATAAGGCAGCCTATGAGAGTGTTTGAGGATAAGGTAACATGATCATATACTTGTCATTCAGAAAGATTCCAGCAGGCAGCTAGCAAGCCTGGAGTCAGGAAGACCAGTTAGGAAGCAATGATACTAAGTTGGTTAAGAAGCCACGAGAGTCTAAACTCGGGTGGTGACTGAGGAGGGCTTAGAATGACAAGATGTTGAGATGTTGAGGAGATAGAGGTTTTATTTGGTGGCTCATGGGCGACAAGGGTGAGGGAGAGGGAGAATCTGACTTGGGTCAGAGGTCAGAGGTAGATCATCCTTGTTGGGTTGCTGATTCGAGAAGCAGAACCTGAGACAGAGAATCGTGGGTGAGGGGTTTATTAGGGGAGTGTTCTCAGAAGAAAGAGTGTGGGAGAAGGATGGAGCAGAGGAAAATGTTAAGAAAAGAGGTGGTCTCAGGTGACCACCAGCTTCGGTTGGATCCCACAGGAAGCTCTGCAGCTTGATTGCACCACACAATACTTTGCACCTTGAGGCAAGTGTCCTGCCTTTTGTACTTTGCCTGCAGACAGTCAGTCAGAGCTTTGGGCTGCCTGGGGGCGATGGGGTAAGGTGTAATCTTCCTTGCCAGATGGTTCCATTTGGCCAAGAGCAATTCTCTGGAGAAGGGGGCAGCTGTGAGCTCTCAGCAACCACCATTCCCGGCAGCTGGGGGAACGGGTGTACTGGCCCAGAAAAGGGGATTTGGACGAGGCACCACCAGTGTCCATTATAAGGGTCAGTGTTGCGATCAGTCTGCTCAACACCTTTCCCAAGCCAGGGAACCAGTGCAACTGAACTTCTGCTCTGCACGCCTATCTTCATTATAGAAAATTCCTATAGGTTGCAAGCTGTGATAATAACTAACATCTAGTGTTTGGGAGGTCATCTTTTCTTCTTAAAGGATCCTGGGGTATGGCATTGTGCACGTGTAGAGTGCTGAAATGGGGGCCACAAGGAAGTCCGTAGAGCCTTTGGCCTACAAAGAGAGAGAGAGAGGAAAAGCAAGAGAGGCCGATAGAACAGATAGCACATGGAGATGTGCATTACATCGTATTTACTGAAGAATTTCCCCCCCTCATAATTTATGTACCTCTCAAAAGACCCAGCAGGTGCTATTTTTGCCGTCTCTGGCTCTGTGATCTTCTGTTCCACGCACGCTGGATTTGATTGAGATTAGACAAATCACTGTTTTCTTTGAAAAGGGAAACTTCTGAAGCAATTGCTGAATGTAGCACGTGATAAATTTAACTTTTCACGTAGGTACTGTTTACTTCTTTAAAGTCGGTATAAATGATTAAATGGGAATAACTATATAATTCAAAGCGAACACATACACACATACCAAATCTTCAGATGAATGGCTTGGCTGCCCGCCACCAGAAATCTCCCACTTCCCTTTTATTATTCGAAGCAAACACAAAACCAAATCAACACCATCAAGGGTTTGCCCACTTGGAAAGGATATTGCATTCCAGAGCAGTCCAAAGGTTACACTACTCATGACAATTGTATATTGTTTTCTCTAAAGTTCATGGGAATATAATAGTTGTTATTTTCTTCCTTCATACCAGCTTTCCAGCACTCCTTGTCCTTCTAAAAGGGAGAAGCACATCTTTTGTGCATTGTGCAAAGTGACCCTCTTTGGGAAGTCCTCCTACTGGGCTGAGCCTGTCTATTTACCACCATGGTTCTACCGTAATTTGTTATAGCAGCCTGAATGGACTGCTATTTTCAGAAGGAAAGATGACACTCATGAAAACCACTCAGACTATCACCATTCCTGTACTGGATTTATATAGATAACTATATAAGAATGAGCTACTGGAGGTCAGAGGTTATATTTTGACCAGATGACCACAAATAAATGGTTTCCAAATACGTGTTAGGTGCCATCACACTGAGCAAGCTAATTACGTCCTAAAGATTAAATGCTAGCGGAGTTTCTCACTTCTATCAAGATTAATACTCAAGATGAGCATGTTCTGTATATATTTAAAATTTTAAAAATCACCTTTTGTTACGTGATGTGCAATGAAAAGATGAAGATTCAGGAAACCCCAACTTGTAGTGACAGGAGATTTTGGACAAGTCTTTGAGCCTCAGTTTCTGAATTTCGAAAGTGGTAATATTTGTTAGGCCTGTGAGCCAGAGTTGCTGGGAGCATCTAAGGAGATATAAATGTAAAGAAATTTTGTAAACTTGAGTGATGTTCAAATATTGGAAACTAGGGGACATTAAAGAATTATACACTTAAAATGTCTTCTTTTATTCCATCATACAGGGAATATATACTCATAACAAAAATATAGAAAAGTGGGAAAAAAATGGAGAAGGGGAAACATTTATAGGATTTAAGTTGTTATTAGATTAAAAGTGATACCTCTTCAAGTTGGATGTTATAGTGGACTGAGTGGTGGCTCCTCAAAAGATACATCTGAGTCCTGGTCCCTGGTTCCTTGAATGTGATCTTATTTGGAAAAAGGGTCTTTGCAGTTATAGTTAAGTAAAGGATCTTAAGATGAGATCATTCTGGATTAACTGGGTGGGTTCTAAATCCAAAGACAAGTGCCTTTATTATAAGAGGAGAAACAGAGTGGGAAAATGTAGGGGAAGGCCATGTGACTATGGAGGCAGAGATTGGAGTGATGGGGCCATAAGCCAAGGGATGCCAGCAGCCACCAGAAGCTGGAAAAGGCAAGGAAGGAGTCTTTCCTGGAAACTTCAGGTGGAGCATGGCCCTACTGACACCTTGATTTCAGACTTCTGGCCTCCGGAACTGCGAGATAATACCCTTCTATTGTTGTAAGCCACTCAGTTTGTGATAATTTGTTATGGCACCCTAGGAAACTAATAGAGATGCTCACCATAAAGAAAGCCCTACGAATTTCATCATGCCAGAGAGTGAGCAGAGTATTGAAAGACAAAGTATGTGGTTGGCAATCTGCAATGCATGGCTTTTCTAATGAAAAAGCTTATTTTCTGCCCCTTTTAAAGGAGAATAGTCACTTTAAATGAACCAAAAGAAAACAGCAATAAAAACTATAATAAAGGCAAGTTAGGAGAAGGTTGAGAAGGAAAGTAACCACAGCAAATAAGATTAAGTCAGCTGAGTGGCCTTATCTTGTATTAAGGAAAGACTTTTGGCATAGAATTAAGTAGGTGAGCATTTCCTCTTTAAAGTGGAGCATGGGAATAAAAGAACAAAAGGATTAGGAATGCAAACAGTTAAGGGATAGAGGAAAAAAAACACCCAGTTGATTCAGAATTTATACCACCTTTGGCTCAGACTTTGTCCTTTTCTTGATTTTACATTTAGTTGTGTTTAAACATTTTAATAAAGAAATTGATTTTTATCAAGTTAAGTTGGAAGAAAATTCACTGTTTAATTTGGGAGAGTCTGGGCAAAGGAAGTCCTTGGCTATTTGAGCAACCTTAATGTAGTACCTGGCACATACAACTCAACCAGTTGAAACCCAAATTTATAACATGGATTTTCCATGTTCTGGGACTGACCTCTTGGCCAGAAGGATATTTAAAAGAAGTCCTGCCCAAAGCAAAAGTTACCTTAATTTAAAGTTTGCCTGGTTCCTATTTTGTTAATCCCCAGCCTCCTTAATGTCTTCTTTTCTATTCACTTGGTACATCTTATGGTTCTTTTGTTGTTAAAAAGAATAATAAGCACCGATTACCTCTTAGGCACTTATGTTTTCATAGATACCATTTGATTTTCATGATAATCTTGGGAGGTACCTAATACCATCCCTATTTTATACATGAGGAAACCAAGGAACTGTGACATTGGAGGGACAGTGTCTTAAGTGACTCCATGTCCAGAAATAAGCTGTGTGACTTTGAACAGATAAGTTACATAACCTCTCTAAGCCTCAGTGTTTTCATATGTAAAATGGCATCACACTCCATTTTCTTGTGTTCTAAGGAGACTTCTATTTTCACTTCTTTTTTTTTTTTCTGGTTGACTTTTATTTTCATTTTTTACTCTCCCATATTTTCCTAAACACTGACAATGAGCAGGTCAAAAAGGAAACCAATAAATATTTTTACACACAGGAAAGAACAGGAAAGATAATTACATTGTTCAGAAGAGAGACTAGTAACATGGGTGATCTTTCACTTCTTATTTTAATGTTTGAAATTGAAGTGTACCTTATAACTGCCGTCCTACATTTTTCACCCTATAAAGCGGCTATTACATTGATGATGTCTTAGTGTTGATAGCATTTGATAATTGAGGGATTTGGTAATGCATACCCTCCAGGGTTCTTACAAAGCCTAAAGATTATGTATGTAAAGTGCTTGGTACTGAGTCAGAGCTCAGGAAATGTTGATTTTTATTATTTGTTAAGTAACTTGGTCATAGGTTATACTACTAGTAAGTGGCAAAGCCTAGATTGGAACCAAGTTTGTAACTGTAGTTACGGAGCTCCTTCTTTTCTAGGCCAAAATTCTAGTCCCAAATAGTGAGGGAACCAGCTCATTATATTAGCTGTGAGTCGGTCCCCCATATAATGACCCAGACTCCCTGATTCTCATAACTTTGCCTGTTCTTCCGAGTTCCTAATATCTTCACGAGGCATAAATTATGTTGACCCATCAACATTTTAAATTTGAAATTGTAATCTTTAAATCAAGGCACACAGGACTTGCGTAATTAGTATTTGTTATATTAAGTTGTCATGTTGTCTTCGGATACTGAGCTTCTAGGATAACGGGAACTAGGTGAAACATAAATAGGCTGAAAGGCAAATAGAAAGGTAAATCTTAATTTACAGGCTTTAGTCTGTTCCAGTGTCCCCTTTTTGTGTTTTTGCTTTTCCTCCCAGAGGGAATCAACAATTCATCATTGTACCTGTGATTGGTGTCAATGTTCCTCTACCCACTGAAAGTGACCCTGAGCTGGGGAGGGAAGTATGGCCAAGAATCTCAGGCACAAAGTTGGTGTAGTAGACATTTATTGTTATTATTATTATTATTAATTGCCTGCCTAACATCCAGTCTTTCTTCTTTTCCACTGGAGAAAGTCTGTCCTCCCTCAGTCCTTGTGATTTTGGGGGGTAGGATTCATCCTAGGGGTGAGTGAGAAACCCAGGCCCAGACAATGAGCATATTTTATCCCTTTGCCCACCATATTTGGTTCAGGGATGAGCAAATAAGTTACATTTTTTTACCTAATCTAGTTTGAGTTTTAACTTTCTAATACTTCTGATTGAAAGAAAGTAACTAACATCACTAACATAATTGGAAATGAAGACCAGTTGGCGGTTGGGGACACCCCCAGTAGCCACAGGCCAACATTGGAACTAAATCCTTAATGAGGAGTTGATGAGGATAGTTTTTCAGGGTTCCCTGGCACCATCAAGGAAGAGGCTTGTTCCAGTAGAACGACCCAGGTGTAAAATCAGCCAGGCAGATATTTTTATTAACAGTGAGGTTATCGTGGTCCCACAAATCAATAACCTTTATTTAAACCACACAGTTCCATCTTCTTGAATCCAGTGTCTGTCAACCACTCATTTGAACTTAATTTAGCCTTTCTTTTCTGGGAAGGGAGTCCATATAGCAAGTGAAACTCCTTCTCTGGGAGGTATTTGGTAGGGTAGTGTACATGAATCAGCTCATGGTCTGGTTATAAGTGAACCTCCTGTGAATCTGATTGTCACAAGCCAGTCCAACTGGTGAGCTCAACCTCGGATAATTTAACACATTTGAATTCTGAACCCGCACATTTGAAAATCACATCCAGAACAGAAGTGACTAGTGGCAATTAAAAAAAAAACCCTTACAGTTTACCTAAAAACACCATATTTAAAAATTACCTATTTGTTGTTTTCTCTTGAGGGAGGAATGGGGTAGGTATTTGTTCTTTGAAATGTCTTTCACTCATCTAAGATCCTGGATGCACTGTATAGAAAGTCAGTGAGGGTTTGGGGGCTGATTGATTTACTTACTTTTTTCTAAGACCTCAGCCACTGAACAGTGATCCTTTGCGTGGTTGCTGAGATGTTAGTTATGAAAAGTAGCCATCACAGCCCTGGTAAGATGTTCTAAGATCTTACTTGATAAAGTGATTCAGTTTTTCGGAAAGTTTATATCTGTGACTACCCTGATAAGACATGAGGTTCTAGAGAAAGGAGTGGAACGTTGAATGTCCAATGTATTTTACAGTAGAGCTTATTGCAGCATCTTCAAGATAAAGAATGCCATTTAGAGGTTATTTCTCTTCATTAAGAAGACTTGATATTCCTATGTAGTTTGGAAATGCTAAACTATTAATAGACTTGCTAGGAGTTTTGCTTATGAAGTACAACAAACACTGACTATCTACTATGTACATGGCATGGGTTAAGTAAATGTTCCCTTTTACACAACCTAAGTGCAAGATACTGTCAAAGTAATTTCATAATCATTTCATAAGTCAGATAAAGGCACTTACCATAAAGGTTGTAATGTTTTTAAATGTCAGAGCAGTAACTGAACAATTATAAGAGGGCACATTTTGTTATTAATTTGTCACTCTTACTATGACATTAACTTCCTTCCTCCAAATTACTCATTTGACATTTTTCCAATCCAGACTGTGTGAAGAGCTTCACAATGGACCTTGCCTTATTTTTTCTTCTTCCTTTTTTCACATTGTTTTAAAAAAACCATACAAAGTAAGCACAAATACCTTCTTGTCATAAAAAGTTTTCAAATGATAAAAAAGCAAATGTCCCCTTTTATTCCTACCCAATCTTACGCCCCTTTCCAGAAGTTACACTGTTAACTGTTTATTGTATCTACTTTCAGCCCCTTCTCTATGCATTTATGAAAAAATATGTACATATATCAGTGTATGGTTTTATTTTTGGTATGTGTGTTTATAAATTGGATCGTAGTGTATGTATTGCTTTGTAACTTGCCTTTTTCACTTAATGGGCTGTGTTAGGGATCTTTCCATATCAACACACGTGGATTTATTCATACATTCAACAAATATCTATTGAGCACCACTGTGCTCAATACTGATTTTATTGTTGTTCAGCAAATATTCACTCTCCTTTCCCCAGCTCCTCAGGGGAAGAGTATATTTCGCTGCCCCGTTGATGTGGAGTTTGCTCATATAACTTGCTTAGGCCGCTGGAATGTGGATGGTAGAATCGACAGCGTGTCAGATCCTAGCAGAAGCTTTCAGAGGCATTGCAAGTTCTGCTAGCCTTCTTGAGCTCCTGCCCTCCATTCAAAGAATAGCATGTTTCCCATGTCCTTCAGCCTGGTCTCTGGCACAGGAAGATGCATGGAGCAGATCTGAACCCAGCCCACAGCCCGGAACAGAGTTACTGCAGTTGACTGTAGAACCATGAGCAAAAAATAAACATTCGTTGCTGTGAGCCACTGAGATTTTGGAATTTTTGTAACTCGGCCTGATCACAGCAAAATCTGATGGATACAAATAGTTGCTATTTGCCAGACATGGCTCTAGATGCTGGGAAAACAACAACAGTCCCTGCCTACATGGAGTTTACATCGAAAAGCTGGTTAGTATTCCATGGAATGGTTGAACCATGGTAAGGTATTGTCTCTTTTTCAGTCTTATAGGCCTTTTGTAGAAAGTGCTTAGCATGCAAGGTCTGTGCAACCTCAACACCTCTGCCACCTCTATCCCCTCCTTCCCCTCACTCCTGCCACCCAGTCGTTCCTCTGCTCTTGACCTTCCGCCTTGACTATGGAAGAACCCATTGGCTCTCCTCTAGGTTCTCCCTACTCTCAGATGTCCCATGCATTACGACAAATGCATTTTCTAGCCATGACCTTGCCTCACGCAAAACTCAGTAACTCTTTTTCCTTCTTTATAAAACACAAAGTCTGGCCTTCAACGTCCACCCCCTCTCAACTTTCCAACTACATTTTTTCTTAGTCTTGCACTCTCGTGTTTTGCCAGAGCAGCCTGCTTACTGCCCAGGACACGCAGCCTGTAGTGAATTTCGTGGTGGGCCACCCAGACAGAATTTCCCTTCGGGACTGAGGTACCCACTCCCCCAGCTGCCAGGAGTGTTCGTGGATGATGGCTGCCGTGTAGTCTGCTCTCAGATGAAGACACCCACCTCACCCAAGGTTCACATTCCCTTCCCAGGGACAGGCTACATCCAATGACTGGTCAGAAGGGGTGGGGATTCCCTGCTGGTCCAGTGGTTAAGCCTCCGCACTTCCACTGCTGGGGGCCCAGGTTCAATCCCTGGTCAGGGAACTAAGATCCCACAAGCTGCGCTGTGCGGCCAAAAAAAAAAAAAAAAAAGGTGTGTGTGGAGAGGGTGCTATCAAGACCCATCCCCCTTGTCTCAAGGCAAGGCAACTCTGAAAAGTTATTCCAGCTTCAGACCAATCTATGAGATTGGCTCAGGCTTTTTGTTTGGTGTGGCTATATTGCAGCCCAGCACCTTCCTTTGCTTAATATTTCCTTGTCTCCTCCACAGGGGATGATCCCAAGGATACTCCCTAATACGTTTCCGAAATGCTAAACTCCATCCCAGAGTCTGCTTCCTAGGCAACCTGAGATGAAACACACCCTGCAGGTCCTTGGGCCTTTCCCACACATTGGGACGTTTGATCACGCTATTCTCTCCACCCAGAACGCCTTCCCTATAATCCTCAGCTAGTTAAAACTCTACCCAGACTTCGTGACCTCTCCCTAACATCACCTATTCCAGGTAGTTTTTCCTGACTTTTGAACCCAGAAGCCCTTGCTCTCTTGAAAGGCCACCAGCAATGTTCTTTTCATATTTCTGTTACGGTGCTATGGGAGCTGGTAGGTTGTAAGGGGAGAGCTTGGACTTTGGAGTCAAGCAGGCTGGTATTCTTTTAATTACTAGCCGTGTGAACACAGACTCTTCAGTTTTTCTCATCAATAAAATAATAAGAAAAAAAAAGGCTACCTCATAAGATTGCTGTTAACATTAAAGGGAATTACACAGATAAAATGCCTGGTGCATTGCAGGTGCCCAAGTGCGAGATCCTCCCACGCTCTCCTTTCTTCTTCCCTTTATCATATCTTGTACCTTTATTGATTGTGCCCATCATTTATGGACTTGTCTCATCTGCCTACACGCTTGGTAAGGGCTGGAATGTGCCTTGCTTATCTTTGTATTCACACAGTGCTTTGCACAAAGAGCTTCATAAATGTTGAGCTGAATGCCACCTCTGGGCCAGCATTTCGAGTTTGTTTTTGGAACCAAGAATTTCCCCGTTGTATCCCACAATTCATAAATTGATTGCACAAAAAAAGGGAGTCCAGAATGACTATTTATGGGTTCTCAATAGCAACTTTAGCCGCAGAGAGTTCTGCCAGCCCTCCGGCTGGCCTTGTCTCTCACTGCAAGCACCATATGGGAAGGCAAACCTCAAACAAAGGTGCCCTCAGAGAGTCTGGACTCAGAAAACAGCTAAGGAATTTCAAGGCAAACCATACACATCAGCGTTCCTATGACTAAAGTTTCTTTCAATCTAATTTTTTAATGATCATAGTTGAGAATTCTAAAATAATCTTAAAGATGAGCTCTAGGGTAAGAAGTGACCAAGTTAGCACAGTGCCTAGCATAGGTTCAGGACGGGTTTCTTGAATGAATAAATGAATGGATGGATGGGCTGTGGCTGGGTCATGGGTGAAGTTCTCTAGAAGGGATACTCCCATCTTCTCAGACACACTCAGGTCACCTTCAGGGCAAACTGGAGGACAGAGTGGGACCTCTCTTAGGTAGCCACTCTTAGGCATGGTTACTGGGGTAAGTGAAAGACTCTTGTGTCTGACAGCACCGTTTCTGAAGGTGAACACATATGGTGATAATGCTGTAGTGCTGGAAGTGATATTTCTTTAAAACCCCAGCATAGCTCTAAGTCCAAGTTTCTAAATAGACATTAATGGCCCGTGTCGCAGGTTGGCTTCCCTTCAGAAGCAGACTGAGGCTGAGACTGAGTTTAGCGTGCAGGGTGTTTATAAGGAGAGCCCTTGAGATCAACACCTGTGGAAAGGAGACGAAGGAAGCAGGGCTGGGCAGAGGGAAATGTCGAGCTGCAATGCAGGTCCAAAGACAGCTTTAGCCTATACTACAGGGGGCTCTAGAACTAGATGACCCTTCAAAGTTGTCCCAAGCTGGGCTGAGATGATCAGGCCTTTCTACCTTTGCCTCAATCAGTCATTGTATGTGGGTTGTCCCCAGAATAGTGTGATTTTGGGTGAGGTGCTTCTCTGCAGCTGAGGCAGACCCTGAGGGGCTGAGGGCTGTCTGCTCACTGTACTAGCAACAGCTGGGGTATCAAGTCCTTCCTTGTAGGGCGGCTGGGAGGCGCAGCTCCATATTCTCAGCCCTTTATGCCCGTCCCTATGCCCCCAACCCCCTCTCCTTCTGCCACCCCTGCCTTCCTTTATACCCCTGCAGCAGTAAAGTGCTTGTAGTCGCCATGCCTTGGCTTATGCTGCCTCTTTTCTTAGAATGTTCCTCCTCTCCTTTCTTGGATTAACTTCCATTCATTCTTTAAGGTGAATCCCTGGACATTATCTCCACTAAGATGTTCTTCTGTTATAAATCAGAAACTAACACACCATTGTAAAGCAATTATACAAAAAAAAAAAAAAAAGATCCAAGAGGGAAAAACAAAAAAAGCAAAAAAAAAAAAAAGATGTTCTTCTGGGCTCCTGAAAACGAAATGAGATGTTTCTCCACAGTACTTACAAAATATCCTGCGACTCATACTTCTTTACCACGCTGTAGTTGTGTGTCTGCTTGTGTGTCTGTCTCTCGTTCCAGACTGGGAGTCCCATTCAGGGCCCAGCACCTGGGAATGTCTGACTCAGATAATGGGGATTCTATTCATGTTTGTTAAATGAATGATTGGGTGGAAGAACGACAGGGCTTGTTAACAGAACTGTTTTGTGAGTGTGTAGTCCTACTGGCTAAGAAATTACAAAGTAGGTCAATGATAACATCATGTGTGTTTATTCAGACTTTTACACTTGCAAGAAACAGTCTTGCAAACCCCTTGAATCCTTTTGCATTTGGCTGGCTGGCTGTTTTGCAAAATGAACAGCATATATGGCGCGTTCTGAGCTGCTGTCTCCCAACCGGTAGGTTGGGACACTTTGGTGGGTTGCAAAGATGTTCTTGATATGTCACAATCCCCTTGGTTTCCTCATTCTTTGTTATCGATTTCTGACCAGCAGGGTGGGATTAGCGGTAATGTGGCAGAGAGAGGAGGTGGGACAACACAGGCGAATATGTGAGTGTCTCGACGTCAGGTGTTTGGGGTATGGTGGCTATAAAGCTGGATCAGCGAAGGGCTGGATGGGATGGGGCAGGACGCGGGAGACAGTACACCCTGCCTCACTCTGTATCCTGTTTTGCACAAGGTTGGTGAACACAGAGATTTCAAATGACTGTAAATGATATCGCAACGGAAGTCTCCTAGTGTGGAAACAAGAAGCATCACCAAGTCAGGATGAGCTGAGGTCGGAAAATGAAGCAGAGAGGATTTTACTTAGTAAAAGGGAAAATTCGCTCTGTATATGTCTGTGCAGAGAATGCTCACGTGTTAGAACTCTTGTGGTTGCAAATGATAGAAGCTTGCCTGGAACCACCTTAGACAAACAGGAGGATTTATTGGCTCATGCAGAAAACCCTGGAAAAGGCAGAGATGCAGCTGACTTCTGGGAGTAGAGTGACAGAGGCTAGTCCCCCTCTAGGGTGGAGAGTGCCGGTTTCTTTGTGTCAGCTTCCTCTTTTAGACAGGTTTTTATATTCCAGGGGAGGAAATTCAGACAGCGAACAAGGGTAAAGAGGAACATTTGATAGTATATTAGAAAGGGATAAGTGCTACGGAAAGAGAAAATCAAGCGTAGAAGGGGGATAGGGAGTGCTGGGGCTGGGGGTGGATATTGCAACTAAAAAAAAAATTATTTTATTGAAGTATAGTTGATTTACAATGTTGTGTTAATTTCTGCTGTACAGCAAAGTGATCCAGTTATATATATATACATTCTTTTTTATATTCTTTTCCAATATAGTTTATCACAGGATATTGAACATAGTTCCCTGTAGGACCTTGTTGTTTATCCGTTCTATACATAATAGTTTGCATCTGCTAATCCCAAACTCCCAATCCATCCCTCCCCCAGCCCCCTTCCTCCCCTCCCCCTTGGCAACCACAAGTCTCTTCTCTATGTCTGTGAGTCTGTTTCTGTTTCGTAGACAAGTTCATTTGTGTCATATTTTAGATTCCACATATAAGTGATATCATGTGGTATTGTCTTTCTCTTTCTGGTATTGTCTTTGTCTTTCTGGTATTGTCTTTGTCTTTCTCAGAAAGAGATAATCTCTAGGTCCATGATGTTGCATTTTAAATAGGGCCGCCAGGGAAGGCCTTACGAGGGAAATGACATTTGAGCAAAGACTTGAAGGAAGAGAGGGGTTGAACCATGCAGGTAACTGGAGTTGGAGACAATAGCAAGTGCAAAGGACGTGAGGTGGGTGTGCACTTGGCATGTGTGAGGAACACCAGCAAGACCACTGAGACTGAACTGGAGTGAGCAAGGGGAACGGGAGTGGGAAATGAGGCCAGGGAGGTAAGGCAGATTCCATGGGGCTTTGTGGGTCATAGTAAAGACTTTGACTTTCAGAGTATGAGGTGGGCAACCACTAGAGTGTTTTACAAGGAAGAGTAACATTATCTGATCTGCATTCAGCTCTGGCTTCTGTGTTGAGAAGGAACTGTAGAGAGACAAGGGTGGAAGTAGGGGGACCAGTTGCCTATTGTAATAATCCAAGTGAGAAATGATAGGAGCTTGGACCAGGTTTGGTCTCTGAGAAGGACTGCTCCAATTAAAGGGGAAATGGGGGCTGTGAGGTCATCTCTTTGGTCACAAGTATAGCTGGTTGCTCCAGTGAGAGCACCTGGGTGGAGTAGGAGAAGGGGTAGTTTCTCTTAAATGTGGAGAGCTGTTTCTAGAAAAAGGGAAATTGGGAGGCAGACCACAGTAGCTGTCTACTTCAGCCATTGTTTAGTCAAGACTGCTTGAAAGTTTTAGAAGCATTCTCCTGCCTTTGCCTATGTATTTGACTAGATCTAGGAAACATTCTCTGCCTGTAACTCACAAGTATATTCCACTACACGCATGGACTGGTCTGCAGAAAACAGAGCTAAAGCTTTTGTGAAGAACTGAGCCATGAGTAGATTTCATCCTGACACAGTGTCTTTCAGAGTCCTTGTTCTCTTTCTTAGAGAAGTCTTCTTTGTTGAAACATAGCTTACTCAATTTCTTACTTACTGTCACAACGAAGGACTTAAATGGTTTCATATGCATGCGCTTGGTTTCCTCAAAAACTACCTCTTTAGAACGCCATACCGATTCTCTGAAAAGGGACAATGTGTGACAAACATTGTATTGCTTCAGAGTGACTCTTCAAAATGCTGGATGGAAATTTAGGAATCTAAAGAGTAAAATGGGCTCTTCCAATATTGCTGTTACAATTACAATGAAAGAGTCTAAATACAGAAATGGTCTCCCTTTCACTTGTCTGGGTGGTCTTTTATATTTAACCATGATACAAACACAACGAGTGGTCCTTGGACAGTGGGCTCTTTTATCTCATGTTTTTCCACAGAGGTATGATATGATGACATCTGCAACCATTTCAGATGATATTCAGTACAAAACATATATCTCATAATTTTAATGCCCTCCCACCTCGACTTTTATGATATTTAGTACTGTTGGTTTAGATTGAGTTTACCCTTATCATCTTGAATCTTGGAAGGAGAAGCTGAATATTTCTTCTTTGTTTACAAGCTTACCTATGGCCTTTCTAGAATGAGAAGTTTAGACTTTGTCTCTACTTTGTACTCTCTGGGTACCACAAGGTTCACCCAGATGGGACTAATTCTTGTTAAGGGCCCATTCTGTTCACTGCTGACTTTATGGTCTCCATCTTCTGACAGCCACAAACAAAAGAAGATATGCAATCAATGTATAAGGTATGAAGAAAAATGTGACAAGTACTCAGCAAGCTAACTTAATAAATACTACTAGATTCCCTGTACATCTTTCTCCTGTCATATCACTTTCCATTATTCCAGAGGCTACTACTATCCTGAATTGATCTCTATTTACTTTTCCTATTTTATCGTGTCATTTGCTTTTCTTTCTTGAGTGTGGATTATTTTGTATGTACAAAAGAATGTTATATGGCTAACAAACACTCATGAATCTACCATCTAGCTGAAACAGCAGACTATGACCAAGACCACGCAGGTCTTTATAGGCTTACTATATTTTTATGTACCCCGAAATAATACGTTCTTCAGTTTGACATTTTAAACTTCATGTAAATGGTGTAATATTGTATATATTCATCTATGACTTGCTTTTATGATCAACATTAAGTGTGTGAGAGTCTAGGGCTGTGGGGACCAATTATGCTGGTTGTGTACTGTACAACTCTAGGGGGGAGCTATTTACTTTGCAGTCTGGGCAAACGGTAACTTCTGGAGCTATACAGTGTACAACTTGTATCTACTACTAGATACCAGTAGCATCTTCAACCCCCTCCCCCAGATACTATAGTATTTTTCAGTATATCTCTCTGTTTAGATTTTTAATGGCTGCACTAAGTATTACATTACACATAGATAAGTCATCACATCCTACTACTGTCTACATTTTATGAGTTTGAGTGAAGTGTAGAAATCTTACATCCCTGTTAATTGTTTTCCTCTCCCTTGTTTATAACTATCTTAAATATTTCTTCTGCATACATTGAGAACCACATCACATAATGTTATCTATTTTTGCTTCAAAAGTCAAAATTTAGAAAACTCAAGAGAAAGAAAGTCGATTTTATTTACCTGTGTTTTTACTCTTTCCCTTATTTTTTATTCCTTGCTGATGTTTTCACACTCCTTCTTTTACCATATCTTTTCTTTTTCAAGAATTTCCTTTAGCTATTCTTTTAGGGTGGGTCTGCTGGTTACATTCTTTTAGGTTTCCTTTGCCTGAGAATGTCTTGATTTCCTCTTCATCCCTAAAGAGTGTTTTAACTGGATATGGAATTCTAGTTTGACCATTCTTTTCTTTTAGCACTTGAAAAATTTCGTGTCAGTTTCTTATGGCCTGCATGATTTCTGATGAGAAATCCAACTGCCATTTGAATTGTTTTTGCTATAGGTGGGGTATAATTTCTCTTTCATTGATTTCAAGATTTTCACTTGTTTTTAGTTTTCAGAATTTTTATTATCATATATTGTGGCATAGATTTCTTTGACTCCCTATTTTGTGTTTGCTCAGCTTCTTGAACCTGTAGGTTCATGCCTTTTGCCAAATTTGGGAAATTTTTACCCATTATTTTTTTCAAATAATTTTTCAGTCCCACACTCCTTCTCCTCTTCTGTTCATGACTCCAAAGACATGAGTATTAGATCTTTCGTTATAGTTGTATAGGTCCCTGAGGCTTTTTCTTTTCCAGTTGTTTTCTTATTCTATCTCTGTTGTTTAGGCTGGGTAATTCCTATTGGTCTATTTTCATACTCACTGATTTGCTCCTCTGTCCTCTCCACTCTGATGTTCAGCGTATCAAGTGAGATATTTTACCTAAGTTATTATATTTTTCAGTCTCAGTTTCCTTTTCATTCTTTTTATCTTCTATTACTTTACTGAAGATTTCTATTTCTCTGCTTAGACTTTCTATTTTTTCATGTGTTTTTATTGTGTCATAATTGCTCCTTGAAAAGTTTTTCTGATGGCTGTTTTAAAATCCTTGTCAGATGATTCCAGTATCTGTTGACACCTCATTGTTGGTGTCTGACTGTCTTTTCTTATTCAGGTTGAGATTTTCCTAGCTCTTGGTATGATGAATGATTTTAGATTGTATCCTGGACATTTTTAGTATTATGTTATGATACACTGAATCTTACTGAGTTCTTCTGTTTTAGTAGGCTTCCTCTGACACCATGCTTTCCGGAGAATATGGATACAACCTCTTTTCTGCCAGGTTGGGGGTGGAAGTCTAGCCTCTGTTGACACCTCGGGGTTGGAAGTGGCACTTTGTCATCACTAGGTGGTGGTGAAAGTCATGACTCTCCACTAGACCTTCTCTGACACCATCTTAGCAGGGGGAAGGAAAGGTTCCTTGTTACCACGGGGTGGGAGTGAAAGTCCTGTTTCCACATGTGATTTCCACTGACTCCATGGAAGGACATTTCATTATTGTCTGATTGGGATGAGAGTCTTACCTCCCCACCTTGGTCTTTCATTACACCACCCTGGCAGGGGACTTTGGGCACCTTGCTATAGCCTGGCAAAGATGGAAGTCTACTCTCTCCCCTTGTCATTTTCTGATGTGTGCCACAGTTTTTTCCATGATGTTTGGCTGGAATACAGTGGTGATTGTCCAAAAGTTCTCTGGCTTGCTAGGTTTCCCCTTTCCTGGTCCTTTGTCTAGGAAGAGCAAGATTTTATAGGGACTTTTTTTGTGTGCCTGCTGGCATTTCTGGGTTGGCAACTTCTGTACCACCCAGTCTGAGATATATAAGGCAAAAAGAATACCCAAGGAACTCACTACTGTGTCATTCTTTGGGTCCTGAGGTTCCTAACTGGCTTGCCTTCTTCTCTCCCCCTTTCAAAATCTTATGTTTGTTTTATGTACAGTATCCAGTGTTTTTAGCTATACTGTGTGGGAGAAATAGGAAGAAGTGTGTCTACTCTTTTCTTTTCAGGACTAGAAGTCTCTATTCAACAATTTTTTTAAATTTCTCTTAACTTTTATTTATTTATTTATTTTTATTAGAGTATAATTGCTTTACAATGTTGTGTTACTTTGTGCTGTACAACAAAGTGAATCAGCTATATGTATACATATATCCCCTCCCTCTTGAGGCTTCCTGCCACCCCCCCATCCCACCCCTCTAGGTAACAATTTTTAATATGTAACATTTTCATTGTTATTCGGTTTAAGAACTTTATTTTTCTTATGATTTTTTCTTTTACCAGTCAGTTATTTATATTGTGTTCTAAATTTCCAAATATATAGGATGTACTTTTTTGGTTATTTTACTGAACCTATTTGCCTGTGGGTGAGAACGTTGCTTAAATAAATTTTTTTTAAATAAATGCTTCAGTTTTTCACTTGTAAATGGAGATAATAATAGTTTTATTCTCATAGGGTTGTGAAGATTAAATGAATTTGTCCATGAACTTTCCTAAGAAATCATAGGTATATTCCCTTCACCATTTTTTCTTGATCTTTTTTTTTTTGGCTGCTCTGTGTGGCATGCAGAATCTTAATCCCCCTACCAGGGATCGAACCTGTGCTCCCTGCAGTGGAAGCACAGAATCCTAACCACTCAACTCCCAGGGAATTCCCTCATTTTTTTAAATGAAAGTTTATTGAAATATAATTGCTATACCATGTAAATCATTATTTAAAGTGTATAATTCAATAGTTTTTTAGCATATTTACAAAACTATGCAAACATCACTACAATCAATTTTAGAATACTTTCATCTTCCCTCAGCAAAACTCATTAGCAGTCACTCCTCTTCCCTCCCCTCCCACCCCTCATCTAGACTTAGGCAGTCATGAATCTATTTTATGTTGCTATATAGTTGCCTATTCTAGACATTTTACATAAACAGAACCATACAATATGTAGTCTTTTGTGACTACCTTTTTTTGCTTAGCATGCTGTAGCATGCATGTATCAGTATTTCTTTTTTTATTGCCAAATAATCTTCTATTGTATGACTCTAACACATTTTACTTATCCTTTCATCAGTTGATAGACATTTGGATTGTTTCCACTTGTGGGCTATTATGAATAATATGTGTGGATATATGTTTTCATTTCTCTTGGGTATATTCCTAGGAGTGGAATTACCGAGTCTTTATTAACTTTAATAAAGTTAAATATTTAACTTTTTGAGAAACTGGCAAACTTTTCCATAGCAGCTACACAATTTTACATTCACACCACCTACATATGAGGGTTCCAGTTGCTCCACATCCTCTCCAACACTTATTACTATCTGTCTTTTTTTATTAGAGCCATCCTAGTGGGTATGAAATGTGATCTCATTTTGGTTTTGATTTGTATTTCTCTAATGGCTAATAATGTTGCATATCTTCATGTGCTTATTGGCCATTTGATATTTTCTTTGAAGGAATGTTTATTGAAATCCTTTACCACTTAAAAATTGGGGCCTTCGCGGAACGGCTAGGCCCGTGAGCCATGGCCACTGAGCCTGCGTGTCCGGAGCCTGTGCTCCGCAATGGGAGAAGCCACAACAGTGAGAAGCCCGCATACCACAAAAAAAAAAAAAAAATTGGGGCCTATTTTTGTTGCCATTAAATTATGAGTTCTTTGTCTATCCTGAATACAAATTCCTTATCAGAGGTATGATTTGCAGATGTTGCCTCCCATTCTGTTTCGTTAATTTTTCACTTTGTTGAGAGTGTCCTTTGATGCACAAGTTTTAGATTTTGATGAAGTTTCACTTGTCTATTTTTCCTTTTGGTGCTTTTGTTTTTGATGTCATGTCTAAAACTCTTTTGCCAAATCCAAGGTCATGAGAGACATATGTTTTCATCTAAGAGTTTTATAGGTTTTAGCTATTAACTTTAGGCCTAAGATCCATTTTGAGTTAATTTTTACATATAGTTAGAGGTAGGGATGCAACATAATTCTTTTGCATGAGTATATTCAGTTGTTTCAGCACCATTTATTGAAAAGACTATTATTTCCCATGTCAAAAATCAATTGACTATAAATGTGACTGTTTATTTCTGGACTCTTATTCCATTGATCTATCCTTATACCAGTACCACACTGTCTTGATTACTGTAGCTTTGTGGTAAGTATTGAATTTGGGAAGTTTCATTCCTCCAACTTTGGTCTTTTGAAGGCTTGTTATGGCTATTTTGCATCTGTTGAGTTCCCATATGAATTTTAGGATCAGTTTGTCAGTTTCTGCAAAGAAGTCAGTTGGAATTTTGATGTGGGTTGCACTGAATCTGTAGATCAATTTGCAGGACTATTTTGATCTTAACAATATTAAGTCTTCTGATCCATGAACACAGGATGTCTTTTAATTTATTTAAATAATCTTTAATTTCTTTCAATGATGTTTTGTAGTTTTCAGTGTACAAGCTATGCCCTTCCTTTGTTAGATATATTCCTAAGTATTTTGTTCTTTTTGATGCTATTGTGTAAGATGTGCTCTTGAACCAGAAGGGTGAGGGCCGTAGCCTAAGAATGGCAGACCAAGAGCTGGAAGGAGTCAAGGTACGCTACACAGTTGAGTACCCAAAGAGCTTTGTTTCATCTACCCAGACAATTATGTAAGAGAAAAATAAACTTTTATCTTGTGCAAATATATGTTATTTTTGGGTGATCTATCACTCACAGATGAACTCATTTTAATAAATCTAACCCATGATGTTAATCATTTATTTATTCACTCATTCAACAGTTACCTGTTGAACATATAAAATGTTATAACATTGTACTAGGTCCTGAATGAGATGAAAAAGACATGTAAATCCCAGCTATTTAAGAACCTCTCAATGATACATACACTCCAATAAAATGTTTTGGGTAATGACAAAGTGCCGTTTGTCCACTGAAGTGAATAACACAGACCATGCTTGCCTCAAGTCAGAAAAGACAGGGACGAGAGGGTGGGAAGAGAAGAGATCCCCTAGGACTGGAGTCTTAGAGGAAGATTTGAGGGAGGAGTCTTGAGCTGGAAGAGGCAGTGGAATTTCAACAAACAGAAGAGGCAGATAACTGAGCATTTCAGATGGAATGTTGGGTGAGAGGGAGCAATGTTACCAAAGCCCGGAAATGGGAGTGAGGACGGCAGAAAAACTGAAGGGACAGTGGGGAAAGGGGGCAAGGATCCAATGAGAGAACCATGAACACCCAACTGAGCAGTCTGTGGGCAAGGTGAGGATCCTCCAGTGGTTTGAACTAGACAGGTTTGACTGAGTGGCATATCAAGGGTAGAGTAGAGGGGGCATCCGGCCCTGAGTGCAAGCAATAGGAGGGTGCGTTGTCTATAGGAAACTTAAAAACAGTATTAAAGTGGCCTAGAATTTGGTCTGCTTTCTATTTTTCGCCTTGTACTGACAATTCTAAATAATGTCAGTGTTAAAATACTCCTCCTTTCCATAATCTTTTGTCAGTCTAGGGCAGTACTGTCCAAAAGAAATATAATGCAAGCCACATATGTTATTTAAAATTTCCCCGTATTTACATTAAAAAGTAAAAATAAGTAGGTGAAGTTAATGTTAATAATATACTTTATTTAACACAATATGTCCAAAGTATTAAATATTATATATCCAAAATATTCAACATGTAATCAATATAAAAATTATTAAATATTTTGTATAACTTTTTTCACGCTAAGTGTGTATTTTCCACTTACAGCGCATCTCAGTTTGGACTAACTACACTGCAAATGTTCAGTAGTCCCATGTGGCTAATGGCTAGTATTGGACAAGTTCAGGGTCTAAACTAAAGCTTTGCATTGTAATAATAAGTTAAAAGCTCCAAATTAGCACAATGTCATTATTTATCATTTCATAAACATTGTATTCTACATGTAAGTCAGCTTGGAGGACTCCCAGTTATATAGTCAGTCCCTAAAACATGTGGATTCAGGTATATGTGTTTGTTTGGAAAGTAAGTTTTTGTTTTAGGGTTTTTTCCCCTACTTAATAACATTTTTTAGAAAAAATAAAGTTACATGAGGAGAAATACAAACTTTAACAGTAATTATTGGTTAACAGAACAATTAAGTATATGAGACTAAGCTTATCCAGGTGTATCTAGCATGTATAATTGTCATCTTTATATTCATATAAAGAACTAGTGTTTTAATTTGTTGTTCCTTTTGATCTGGCTTGGTATTCTATTTTATTGATTTCTGTTCTTCCTTTTTAAAATTCTTTCCTTCTACTTGTTTCATTTCTAACTTCTTATGTTACTTTTTAGCCTTTCACCTTGTCTTTTTTCCCCCCAGCTTTATTGAGATATAATTGACATATTGCATAAGTTTAAGGTATATAATGTGTTGATTTGATACACTCATATATTGTAAAATGATTAGCAGCAGAGCATTAGCTAACACCTCCATCCTGTCACATAATTACCATTTCTTTTTTGTGGTGAGAACATTTAAGATCTAGTCTCTTAGCCACATTCAAGTATATGATACAGTATCATTAGCTATAATCACCATGCTGTTCCTTAGATCCTCAGAATTTGTTAATCTAATAACTGGAAGTTTGTACTCTTTGACCAATAGCTCTTCATTCCTCTCACCCCCCCAACCCCTGACAACAACCATTCTACTCTCTGGTTATATAAGTTTGACCTTTTTGAATTCCACATATAAGTGATATCATACAGTATTTGTTTTTCTTCTGTCTGACGGGAGAATAAGTTTGTAATGGTTCATAATTATTAGAGCTCTTTATAAAATTCACCATCACAAGTGTAGGTTACTGGTTTTACCAGAGAACATTTCTTTATACATTCCTCCTCTCCACCCCGCACATATCCCACATAAACAATACTGTGACCTCCACCCACATACTTTAAAGTCACTCAAATCACGGGCGGTGTCCAAGTTAGCACAGAAAAGTTTTTGTCATTGCCCTCTAAAACAAAATGTCCACAGTCTCTGAGAACATTACTCTTGGTGAACCCACCCTATCCACTGCAACTGTGACAACACTCACTCGTACCTAAGCAGAAGACTTAATCAGAGCAAAGGAATGCACTACAGAAAAAGTAGAGTGTCAACTCAAATGTCTTCAAGTAAATAATTCTAGCCTAGAGAATGCTTGTACTGAAGCTAAGAAAATGAGAAATAAATTAGGTCATTTGTCAATTCTGTGACTTGGAAGACAAATACCATTTTGTGAATCAGAAGTTTGATATAAGGCATTCTAATTATGTGAGCTTGGATATTTTAAAGGACAAATCTTTTGGCTTAAAACCAAAGTGTATATAATAAAAACCTGCTATAACATGGTTAGTTTATGGGATGGATGTCACTCTTATCCAGTTTCTATATTAATATGGAGAAGGTCTTGCTGTATGACTGAATAAGCATACATACCCTCTGGAGCATACAGAGTGAAGCCCATATGCTTCCCTGGGGAATTTCCTTTCCATCCATGAACTGTTTCTTGGCTCTCAATAGAGTCTTTATTTTGTTCATGTATGTATATGACTTTATTAGTTTCACTTTTTTCCATTTAGTTATCTTGCACCATCATTTATTGTAGTATTGTATGTCTATATCGCGTGGCATTTATTACAGTCTCTAACTTACTGATCTTTATATATATCCTTCTTCCTCAAAATTGCTGAAACCATAAAAAGCATCAAAATGTAGGTACTCAACATCACACCATAAATCTTTATTTTTTAATTCCTAGGCAGATAGAATTCCAAATTATTTTAGATGACAGTTTGGTATCTGAAATGATTAATCTACCCATTCTTTACACGTAGCTTTTTGTATGAAACATTGTCTGTGAATAGACAAGTTATCAGTAGGTGCAAACCTTAACGCATGAAGAACTCATTGCAACAGGACTCCCTTCTTTGGATCTATGATCTTATGATCTTTCAGATACCACTCTCCTCATCCAGAAAAAAATTGTTCACTTGCAATAGGCCCTTGGGCATAACACAGCATTTACAATGTATAGAGTGTGCATTTCATGTTTTTTTTCATGTATTTCCTTTGGTTAAAAACTAATATGCAATCTACAACATCCAAATAAATGATTTAACATATTTTATACAACACATGTTCAAGTAATTGATTTTCTCATGGAAATGTCATACCATTTAACTTATAGTTATGAGCCAAATATTTGTGCAGTAGTTTGTAATGAATATATGCATCATCACAGATTGCCTGATTTTCTTTGTACTCAAATATAATTTAAAGGGACAGAAGGACTTGACATTTTTTAATGCTTGATGCATATTAGGCTCTCAGTAACTCCTTGTTGGATGAATAAACACATGACTGACCAGTTTGGCAGATCTGATCAAATCCTGTGAGTTTAGGGTTTTGGTTAGTCTTATTGGAGCCTTATTATTATATTACTAACACAATTGACTGTGTATGATATGTTTTGAAAATACTTGGTTGCCCGAGTGCAGCAAAAATAATTATGGTTATATGTGAACAAAAGCTGATGTAAAAACCAATTTATATGCACCAAGTAGGGAACACCTATATCAGTCAGATTATTTCAGTGGCAGGTAACAAAAATAAGGCTCAAACTGGCTTAAAAATACAGAAATCTATTACCATGCCCAAAGGTAATGCAAGCTTCAGGCACTGTTCTTTCAATTCTCTTGGCTCTGCTTTCCTTCATGTGTTTCTTTTGTCTTCAATCTAACTTCCCTCATGGTTGCAAAGTGGCTGCCAGTGCCAGCAGCACCTGGGACAATGTGCTTTCTTGCTCACATTCAGTGGGAGAGTGCAAGAAAGCATCTTCCTCAACCATGTCCTAAAAGTCCTTTCCTATAGTGTGATTGGGTGGGCTAAAGTCATGTGACCACAGTTGCTTGGGGAATGCCATGCACTGATTACCCTTAAGGCTGAGTTTCTGAACCAATCACTGGTAAGAATGGTGGGATTACCTTGAATAGGTGAGACTAATCAAGACCTATTCCTGGAGCTGAGGAAAGAGTCAGTTTATCCTGGGTCAACTGGGCTTTGGGGAAGTGAGGAGGATGCTTGAACAGAATTGGGTTCTGTTAGGAAGGAAGAAGGGGGAAATGGATACTGTGTATGCAAATAACTGTTTATTCCAGCACCACTCTTCTTTAAAAATTTTGTCATTATTATTTTTTCTTTCTTTAAAGTTTCTTTATTAAACACTTGATTTTTCTACAGCAGTTTTAGGATCAGAGCAAAACTGAGAGGAAGGTACAGAGATTTCCCTTATACCAAATGCCCCCACTTGTGTATAGTCTCCTGCATTATCAACATCCCCCACCAGAGTGGTGCATTTGTTACAACTGATGAGCCTACATTGACACATCATTATCACCCAAAGTCCATAGTTTACATTAGAGTTCATTCTTGTTGTACATTCTATGCCTTTGGACAAGTGTATAATATAATGACATGTATCCATCATTATAGTATCATACAGAATAGTTTCACTGCCCTAATAGTACTCTGTGCTCCACCTATTCATCTCTCCTTCCATCTTAACCCCTGCAACACCACTCTTCCTCAAAAGAGGAATTGAACTAGTCAATCAAGGAGAAGTATTCCCATATTGCCACAAAAATGAGAATTGATTCTCTCCTAAAGATACATTCATCAGTGAATTAAGAAAATGAGGACAGAATGGGAAAATGTAGTCTGTCCTTCCCAAGTTTTTATTCTTTTTTTTTTAAAGGAGTTTTGCCTTTTTTAAAAATTTAATTTAATTAATTAATTAATTTATTTATGGCCGTGTTGGGTCTTCGTTTCTGTGCGAGGGCTTTCTCTAGTTGCGGCAAGCGGGGCCACTCCTCATTGCGGTGCGTGGGCCTCTCACTATCGCCGTCTCCCTTGTTGTGGAGCACAAGCTCCAGACGCGCAGGCTCAGTAGTTGTGGCGCACGGGCCCAGTTGCTCCGCGGCATGTGGGATCCTCCCAGACCAGGGCTCGAACCCGTGTCCCCTGCACTGGCGGGCAGACTCTCAACCACTGCGCCACCAGGGAAGCCCTATTCTTTTTTTTTTAATTCACTTTCCCCTCGATTGGTACCTAACAAGACCCCATCATGCTTTAGTTCTTTTTACCTGCTGCTTATTCTCTTACTTTCTCTTTTCAAGAGTGATCAGCTTCTTTGTACCATCTCTGAAAAAAATAAGTCTAAGAATCACCAAGATAATCTCATTATCACTTCTTAAAGGTTTTTCACTTTCTTCATTTAAACTGATCTGCAAAAAAAAGACCTACCATCCCCATCAGTGCTTATTGAAAATCATGTGGCTTATCACTTGCATTCTGTAAGGATCTCAGCTTTCTCACAGTCATTTAACTTTTTCTGAAATTACTTGGATAGAAAACCCTGTGGCGACAGCTTGGATATCATGATTGCCCATATCTGGTTTAAGAGGCAAAGAAGTGGGTCATCAGCCCACAGAAGAGCAAGCTTACAGGGCTCTGGCCACTTGGAAAAATGGACAAAAACCAAATGAGAGGTTTGCTGAACCAAACACAGGGACCTTGCGAAGAAAACAAAGCAGACTTCCTGGATCCATCCACTTTCTGTGCAACCCAGTGTAAACTCTGAGGTGACCATACTAAAGAAACAGGTACAGCCTGTAGTTTTCTGGAAGAATTATTGCCTTTTCTTTAAAGCCCCAGTTTACATAAACATCAGAATCAAACATTAGGGAAAGCAAAATCTCTTATATGGAAAGTAGGGGAGTGCTAGTGACTTAAAAAAATTTTTTTAAACTGCTCCATCATATTCCATGCATATGCTGTATAAAACATTTCCTATGAGAAATGGGGCCATTCTTATGTATGATTTCACTTCTTGTCTTTTTTTTTTTTTTTGGAGTGGGCAGGGTGGGGGCTGGCATGCCATTCAGCCTGCAGGATTTCAGTTCCCTGACCAGGGACTGAACCCAGGCCACAGCAGTGAAAGCCCGGAATCCTAACTACTACGCCACCAGGGAACTCCCTTAGGATTTATTTTTTTAACTTTTGTATGTAACATACAACAGTGTTCATTATATTTATCATGTGGTACATTAAATCCCAAGTACTTACTTATCTTATAACTGGAAGTTTGTACTTTTTGACTACCTTCATCCAGTTGCCCCTCCCCGCAGCCTCCACCTGGTAACCACAAATCTGAACTCTTTTTCTGCGAGTTTTTTTGTTTGTTTGAAGTATAATTGACCTTCAACACTGTGATAGTTCCTGGCACACAACCTAGTGATTCAATATTTTTATACATTTCAAGATGATCACCAGGATAAGTCTAGTTACCATCCATCACCACACAAAGATATTACGTTATAATTGACTATACTCCCTATGCTATACATTTCATCCCCATGACTCATTTATTTTGTATTGGAAGTTTGTACTTCTTTTTTTTTTTTAACATCTTTATTGGGGTATAATTGCTTTACAATGGTGTGTTAGTTTCTGCTTTATAACAAAGTGAATCAGTTATACATATACATATGTTCCCATATCTCTTCCCTCTTGCATCTCCCTCCCTCACATCCTCCCTATCCCACCCCTCCAGGCAGTCACAAAGCACTGAGCTGATCTCCCTGTGCTATGCGGCTGCTTCCCACTAGCTATCTACCTTACGTTTGGTAGTGTATATATGTCCATGCCTCTCTCTCACTTCATGCCAGCTTACCCTTCCCCCTCCCCATATCCTCAAGTCTGTTCTCTAGTAGGTCTGTGTCTTCATTCCTGTCTTACCCCTAGGTTCTTCATGACATTTTTTTTTCTTAAATTCCATATATATGTGTTAGTATTCGGTATTTCTCTCTCTCTTTCTGACTTACTTCACTCTGTATGACAGACTCTAGGTCTATCCACCTCATTACAAATAGCTCAATTTCGTTTCTTTTTATGGCTGAGTAATATTCCATTGTATATATGTGCCACATCTTCTTTATCCATTCATCCAATGATGGACACTTAGCTTGTTTCCATCTCTGGGCTATTGTAAATAGAGCTGCAATGAACATTTTGGTACATGACTCTTTTTGAATTATGGTTTTCTCAGGGTATATGCCCAGTAGTGGGATTGCTGGGTCATATGGTAGTTCTATTTGTAGTTTTTTAAGGAACCTCCATACTGTTCTCCAGAGTGGCTGTATCAGTTCACATTCCCACCAGCGGTTCAAGTGTTCCCTTTTCTCCACACCCTCTCCAGCATTTATTGTTTCTAGATTTTTTGATGATAGCCATTCTGACTGGTGTGAGATGATATCTCATTGTAGTTTTGATTTGTATTTCTCTAATGATTAGTGATGTTGAGCATTCTTTCATGTGTTTGTTGGCAGTCTGTATATCTTCTTTGGAGGAATGTCTATTTAGGTCTTCTGCCCATTTTTGGATTGGGTTGTTTGTTTTTTTGTTATTGAGCTGCATGAGCTGCTTGTAAATTTTGGAAATGGAAGTTTGTACTTCTTAATAGCTCTCATTTATTTCACTCAGCCCCAACTTTCTCCCTTTTGGCAACCACCCGTTCTCTGTATCTATTACTCTGTTTCTGTTTTGTTATGTTTGTTCCCTTGTTTTGTTCTTTAGATTCCATGTATAAGTGAGATCATATAGTATTTGTATTTCTCTGTCTGACTTATTTCACTTAGCATAATACCCTCTAGGTCCATCCAAGTTGTTGCAAATGGCAAGATTTCATTCTTTTTTCATGGCTGAATAACATTCCATTGTACATATACACACCATATCTTCTTTCCTATTCATCTATTGATGATCTCTTAAGTTTGAATGCATTCTAACAACCCTGCATTTTTACTTCCTCCCCCCAACAATGAACGTTTTTGGTGTCCTATTTCACATTGCTTTGTTTTGAGTATCCCTTAACTACTTATTGTGGATATAGGTGATTTTAGTACTTTTGTCTTTTAACCTTCCTACTAGCTTTATATGTGGTTAATCTACCAACTTTACTGTATATTGCCTCTACCAATGAGACTTTTCCTTTCATAATCTTCATATTTCTATTTGTGACCTTTTCTGCTTAGAGAAGTTCCTTTAACATTTTTTGTAAAGCTGGTTTAGTGCTCCTGAGCTTTTTAGCTTTTTCTTGTCTGTAAAACTCTTTATCTGTCCTTCAAATCTGAATAAAAGCCTTGCCAGGTAGAGTATTCTTGGTGGTAGCTTTTTTCCTTTCATTACTTTAAATATATTGTGCAACTCCCTTCTGGAATGCAGAGTTTCAGCTGACAATCTTATGGGGGTTCCCTTTTACATAACTAGTTGCTTTTCCCTTGCTGCTTTTAAGATTCTCTAATTTTTGCCATTTTAATTATAATGTGTCTTGGTGTGGACCTCTTTGGGTTGATCTTGTTTGGGACTCTCTGTGCTTCCTGGATCTAGATTTTTTTCTTTCTTTCTTTCTTTCTTCTTTTTTTTCTTTTTTTTGGCTGCACTGTACTGCTTGTGGAATCTCAGTTCCCCAACCAGGGACTGAACTCAGGCCATGGCAGTGAAAGCCTGGAATCCTAACCACGAGGCCACCAGGGAACTCCCTGGATCTGGATTTTTATTCTTTTCCCAGGTTAGGGAAATTTTCAGCTATTATCTCTTCAAACAAACTCTCTGCCCCATTATCTCTCTCTTCTCCTTCTGGGACCCCTGTAATATGAATGTTAGTATGCTTCATGTTGTACTAGAGGTCTCTTAAACTGTTCTCATTTTTAAAAATTCTTTTTTCTTTTTTCTGCTCAGCTTAGGTGATTTCCACTACTCTGTCTTCCACTTCACCAATCTGTTCCTTTGTATCATCTAATCTACTGTTGATTCCTTCTAGAGTATTTTTTATTTCAGATTTTGCACTCTTCAGCTCCATTTGGTTCTTCTTTATATTTTCTAACTGTTAAACTTCTCACTGTGTTCACCCATTTTTTTTTCCTGAGTTCACTAAGCACTTTCATAATTATTACCTTGAACTCTTTATAAGGTAGATTGATTATCTCCATTGTGCTTTGTTTTTCTTTTGGGGTTTTATCTTGTTCCTTTGGAACATATTCCCTTGTCCCTTCATTTTGCCTAATTCTTTGTTTCTTTGTATGTATTAGGTTGGTCAGTTACATTTCCTGATCTTGGAGAAGAGGCCTTATGCAGGACACATCCTATGGGGCCCAGCAGCACACCAGAGCTATATGATCTAGTAATGCCTCCTATGTGGGCTAAGGGGCCCTTCCTGTTGATGTGGGACTGAATACTGTGTATGTGCTGGTATGTGGGGCTGGGTGGCTGCCAGGCTCTGCCTTGTGCAGAGGCTGCCATCTGCTGGTGGGTGGGGCTGGGGCCTGGGCAGCTGGTTGCAGGCCTGGGAGGGGTCCCAGACTGGTGTTAACTGGTTAGCCCTGGCGGAACTAAGCTAGAGGGAGGATTCCAAAATGGCACTTGTAAGCACCAGTGTCTTCATGGTAGAATGAGCTCCCAAAATGGCTGCCACCAGTGTCTGCATCTCCAGGGGGAGTCCCAGTTGCCTTCTGCCTCTCTGAGAGGCTCTCCAAGATCAGGAAGTGGGTCTGACCCAGGCTTCTTTAAAATTACTGCCTCTGCACTGGGTCTCAGAGTGTGTGAGATTTTGCAGGTGCCCTTTAAGAGCAGAGTCGCTGATTCCTACAACCCTCCAGCTCTCCCACAGGCAAATCCCACCGGCTTTCAAAGTCAGACGTCCTGGAGGACTTGTCTTCCTTGTGCGGGACCCCCAGGCTGGGGAGCCTGAAGTGGGACTCGGACCCCACTCCTTGGGGAGAACCTCTGCAATTGTGATTATCCTCCTGTTTGTGGGTCACTTGGAGGTATGTATCTTGACTACACTGCATCTCTGCTCCTCTTACCCATCTCGTTGTTGTTCTTTCTTTATATCTTTAGTTGTGGAAAATACTCTCTGCTAGTCTTCATGTTATTCTCATAGATAGTTGTTCTGCAAATAGTTGTAATTTCATTGTGCCCGTGGAAGCATGTGAGCTCAGGGTCTTCATACACTCACATTTTGGCCACTCTTTGGATATGGGATCATAAAAAATCATTTTTAAATAGTCACGTTATAAGTCATACTATGTAAGTACCACAATTAATCATCTCCTTTTTTAATTCTTTAAAACATTTCTTTTAAAATTGAGATATAATTTGCAGACTGTAAAATGCACAGATCTAAAGCATACAGTTTGATGAGTTTTGACAAATGCGAACACACTCTAATCAAGATAAAGAATAATTCTCTCAGCCGCAAAAGTGCCCTCTTGTCTCCTCCTATTCAATTCCCTATCTCTCCACAACCACTGCTCTGATTTCTATCACCATAGCTTCATTTTGCCTATTCTTGAACTTCATATAAGTGGAATTATACAGTATATACCTCATTATGCCTGACTTCTTTATTGCTCAACAGTTACCTTTTTAAAATTTATTTTTAATAGAAGTATACTTGATTTACAATGTTGTGCTAGTTTCTGGTATGTAGCAAAGTGATTCAGTTATATATATATATTTTCATATTCTTTTGCATTATTGTTTATTACAGGATATTGACTATAGTTCCCTGTGCTACACAAGGAACTCGTTGTTTATCCATTATATATGTAATAGTTTTCATCTGCTAGTCCCAAATTCCCAATCCATCCCTCTCCCACCCCTTCCCCCTTGGCAACCACAAGTCTGTTCTCTGTGTCTGTGAGTCTGCTTCTGTTTCATAAGTAAGATCATTTGTGTCATAATTTAGATTCCACATGTAAGTGATATCATATGGTATTTGTCTTTCACTTTCTCACTTACTTTACTTAGTATGATAATCTCCAGGTCTATCCATGTTGCTGCAAATGGCATTATTTCATTCTTTTTCATGGCTGAGTAGTATTCCACTGTATATATGTACCACATCTTCTTTATCCATTCATCTGCTGATGGACATTTAGGTTGTTTCTATGTCTTGGCTACTGTAAATAGTGTGGCTGTGAACATAGGTGTGCATGTATCTTTTTGAATTACAGTTTTGTGTGGATATATCACCAGGAGTGAGATTGCTAGGTCATAGGGCAACTTTATTTTTAGTTTTTTGAGGAACCGTCATACTGTTTTCCTTAATGGCTGCACCAATTTACATTTCCACCAACAGTGTAGGAGGCTTCCCTTTTCTCCACATTTGTTATTTGTAGACGTTTTAATCATGGCCATTGTGACCAACATGAGGTGGTGCCTCATTATAGCTTTGATTTGCATTTCTCTAAAGTTAACGATGTTGAGAATCTTTTCATGTACTTATTGGCCATCTGTATGTCTTATTGAAGAAATGTCTATTTAGGTCTTCTGGCCATTTTTTGATTGGGCTGGTTTTTTTTTGTTTGTTTTTGTTTTTTGGCTCAACAATTATTTTGAAATTCACCCAAGATATCGTGTCTATCAGTAGTTCATTCTTTATTATTTTTAGTAATATTTCTTTGTATGGATATGTAACAATTTGTTTATTTGCCAGTTGATAGATATTTGGGCTGTTTCCCGTTTGGGTCTATTATGAATCATACTGCTTCGAACATTTTTTTTCAAGTCAATTTTAGAGGGGGTGAAAAGTGATAAGAAATGATAGCTGGGTCAATGATTCTTTTTTTTTTTCTTTTTGTAGAGAAGGTACAGAGAAGCAGGGGATGCAGTTGAAAGACTGGGGATGGAAGGGTGGTAAAAATGAAGCAAATAGGGCTTTTGAGAAGGAAAATCCAAGGGGGAAATTAATTTAAAAAGAAAAAAGAGAAGAATGAAAATGGGCAAGGATAAGAAGAAGCAATCAATCAAATACTAAATGAGAAACCAAAAAAGCCTATAAAAATTCAAATAAGTAAAAAGAATTAGAACCACAAAACATATTTTTAATCATGTTCTTTGAGAACTCCTGGAATGAAGAGAAACAAACTTTTGAGTTTTCTCCGCATGGACTTCCACCCCTCACATATTCCTGATGCTCTAATGCTTTCTTTACATGAACATTTTCTACAAGCAACACTCTTTCCCTTGCTTGCCAGAGCAGAAGAGTGTGTTCAAAGTGGCTTTGATCAGGGCAGGGAGGAAGCCAGGAGGCTTTTAATTTAAAAATAAGTGCTGCCTTGTCTCCCATGTTTCCTTAATTGAGGCAGAAGCTGAATCTAGGACACAGCCTGGTGGGAGATTGGCTATGGCCCAGTCACGTGGGGATTGGATTCTGAGCGAGAATGGGATGGTGAGCAGTGGAAAGGCAGAATGGCGCAGATGTGTGTGAATGTGTGTGTGTGTGTGTGTGTGTGTGTGTGTGTGTGTGTGTGTGAGAACAGTTACAGGGAAGTGTTCTCAACCGTTAGGCCTGTCAGATTAAGATGTCTGAATGGGCTATAAGGGAAAGAAGTAACTGAATCTGCATTAGCTGTATTATTTCATTTTGTAGACGTGGTGCAGAAGGATTTAAATGCCTTCACCTAGAGATGGAGGAAAACAAAGAAAGGCAAGAAGATCCAAGATGGCTGGAATTGTTTTTGTCTGAAAGAGACTCTGCAGGCCTGAGAGTTGAAAATTTCTTTTCTACTGTGATGTTGCTGACATTTTGACCTAGGATATTTCTTTTCTCCTGAAACCAGAAAATAGGCACAAAAATAATTATAAGAAATGACAGGCAAGAAGGATGAGGAAATATATAAGGTATATTGAAGACATTGCTGGTGGAGTTTTATGGTGCTTTATGGCACTCTTACCCCTGGCCCCAACTTTCAAATGGGTTTGGAGTGAATTTGATGGATAAAAGCATGAAAGGAGGGAGAGAAATGGGCTATGGCTGTGATCTACAGCTATTGAAAGTTGTTAATGCAGAGGAGGATTTATTTGGTCTATAAATCCCAAAGGGACGTAACCATGAGAAATATGGTGTGGTTTACAAAAACTCTGATTGAAAAAGAGGAACAATTTCTTGATTGTGAGAACTACTGGAATACAAAATAAAACAAAATATTATATATTAACACACTTAAAGGAGTAAAAGTGCTATGCAAATTCAAAGCACGATTATTATTTAGCCCTTAAGGGAGCCAGTGGTAACTCCACCATTAAAATACACCAGAGCAATCCCAAAATACAGTCTCCAAAAACCCTGGGGACCAGATGAGACCACAGCATATGCTGGGGCCCCTTGGGAAAGTGAAATATTCTGTGTGCTTCCCCAAATTCCCGGAAGGTTACCCCTTCCATATGATGGGCTTTGTTGCTCCCCTGATATAAATGGCTGCTTCTGTTGAAAAATCTCAAGTGATGTATGTGGCTGAGGACCATCTGCTTGGTTTCAGGCAATGAGTTAGGGCAGACATTAACCTTTAAAGAAACTCGGTGAATTTTCATCTCTTAGGTGTTAAAGCATATTTCTTGCCCAAATCAGGCTGGAAGAGGGGGCATTTCCACATTCGGTGTTTGAGAGTAATTGGAACTGGGCATATGAGTGTGAAAAAGAGTTCTCTTTGGGAAGCCACTTTAAAACAGAAAGTACAGTTTTCTGTTCCATAGCATAGCCTGGGGATGGGAGTTGGGAGGCTCTCAGTGATAATAATCTCATCCACTTTCAAGTTCATCCTACATTCTGGGCTCTTTACACCTATTATCTTGTTCAGTACAACAACCCTACGAGGAAGGATATTACAAGTGAGTAAACTGAGACTCCAAGATGGTATATAACTTGGCCAGAGTTACAGAATTAGGATATAGACAGCTCAGGATTAGAATCCAGTCCTATCTGACCCTGAAGCCTGTTCTTGCTTCACCTCATCATAAGGCTGTGTGGGATAGTTGTTCCTTTCCTCCCTGCACTCGGTTTCAATGTCTGTGTTTTCATTTGGTTCCTCCCAGAAGCAATTCTGAAACAAGGATTTGGAGCAGGTAGTTTATTCTGAGGGTGATCCCAGGAGACACTGGGAGGGAAGTGGAGAAGGGAGACCGGGAAGAGAAGGCAGCCAATAAATAGTCCATTATTGAGCAAGTTGCCACTGCAGGTGACTGGGGCTCAGTCCTGCAGGAGAACTTTGGAAAATGAGTTATCCTGCCTAGAAGGCAAGGAAGCTGGTGCATTTACATATCCTCCACCCCTGAGCATGAATTCCTGGCAGGCAAAGCTGGCTCTGGTGGCCAGAGAATGCCTTCAGCCCAAGAAATGAAGTGAAAAATGTGAGGGCAAGTGAGGTATAGACACCTGGGACCTCTCCGGTGCCCAGGGTGCTGGCTAACTTGGTGTTAGGCACTGAGCCTTAAATGGTGCTGATCTCCTGGCTCTGCAAGGGCTCAAGTATCCCCCTCTGCACCCCTATATGAGAGCGGCAGGGAATCCAGACACCATCTTGCCCAGGGGGAAGGCCAGTGTGTTGGACAAAGAGGGAACAATGGGGTTATTTTTCTTACCAGAGGAGTCTCTCTTAGACTCATGACTGCCCAGAAACCCAGCGATGTGCTCACCATCTGTAGACAGATACCAAAGTAAAATATATAACAGTTACTGGAGAGGATGGGGATATAACAGAGGATCTGCTGATTCTTCTCGATGCTGTGTTCCAGCTGTTTTTTTCTGGATGTTTCCCAACACTCTGCAAGGCTCTCCCAGGTCTCTTAGCAATTAGCATGTGTCATTAAAATCTTCTCTACAATTGTACTCTCCAATCTAAATTCTAGCTTCGAGTTTTGCCTGCTCTTTTCTTCCCTGAGCACATGAGTAGTTCAGAGGCCTGTGAAATAGACAAACCCCACAGAGAATTTGGTATTCCAAATCACACTGAATATTTTACCAAGAGGGTAAAACTTGAAAATGAATTCCTGAAAGGTTGTGCTCCTTTACATTGAAGTTCAAGCTTAGAGGTTGATAAACTGTTACTGTTAAATAGTTTGGTCAACATTTCTATTTTAGTAACAGAAAATTTGCCCTGAAAGGAGCCAAAGACGTGATGGGGCTCAATGGCAGGTGAGAACATCTGCCTGAAGCCATCAGAGCCACCTTTGAGACATAGACATAAGGGTACTTTCAGAGTAAACAAATTGCCTACATTTCTTGGACTGTTTAAAAAAAAAAAATCTGAGGATTCTGCTATCTGAATATGCAAATTAAAATTAGCATTCTTTATGAATAACATTGCATGACTTCTCAAAAATGAGAAGTTAAGGTGTGCCACTCAGAGATCGGATTTTCTTCCTAATAAAAATCCAAATTCTTGAGCATGTAGGGCATACTTGTTGAGTCAAACACTATATGGGACTAAGTTATACAACTGTAAATGAGGTGTCTTGGTGATTTCTTAAATTCTTCCAGAAGTTTTCAGTCATTTCCTCAGAGAACAAAGTCAATCCTTGGTCTGAAAATGCAAAAAGTTCACATAAACAGGAAGTAGTTGAGGCCCTAGGAGATCTCTGATCCGTGAAAATGATGGTTTTTTTACACTATATTCACTCCGCTGTGTATAATTTTATATAACAGAGATCATATTTTATGTATTGTCCTATAACTTGTATTCACTGAACAATACATGGTAGATCTTACAACGTCAATCATGATCAACTGACATCTTGATGGCTACATAGTATTCCAGTTGGATCAGTGGAATGCTATAGACCGAATGTGTCTGTTGAAATCTAATCCCCAATGTGATAGTATTTGGAGGTGGGTTTTGGGGGAGATGATTAGGTCATGAGGGTGAAGTCCTCATGAATGAGATTAGTGCCCTTATAAAGAAACCCCAGAGAGCTCCCTGGTCCCTTCTGCAATGTAAGGACAAAGGGAGAACATGGCCATCTATAAACCAGAAAGGGGGTTCTCACCAGACACAATCTGCCAGCACCTTGATCTTGGACTTCCCAGCCTCCAGAACTGTGAGAAATAAATTTCTCTTATTTATAAGCCACCCATTCTATGGTATTCTCTTATATCAGCTCAACACAGACATTTATTTACATAACTGATCCTGTTGTGATAAACATTTTGGTTATGTTTGATTTTCCTGTATGATAAATAATATCTACCATAATTAAGGACTTACTGTGTTCCAGGCATTGTTCTAAACATGCATATATAATAACTGATTTAATCCTCACAGCAAAACTTAGAAAGTAAATTTTATTATTATACCCATTATTGATGAGAAAACTGAGGTGAGAGAGGGAAGTATTGGGTTGGCCAAAAAGTTCATTCGGGGTTTTCCATAAGATGTTATGTTACTTTGCCCAAGATTGTCCAGGTAGTCAACAGCTATAGCGTCTACACTGGTTAGCAAACTGGACACCCATTCCCAACACTTTCTCCTTTGTCCACCTCCATCATTAGATAAGAAAAGCCCAATTCTGCTTTCCAAGCCTTCTTTGCAGCTAGGAGAGGCCAATGAGACATAAGCATAGGTTTGCTGGTTACTTCTAGCAAAGACCTTGTATGTCTTACCATCTCAAATACAGAAGAAATGATTTAAGGTTATGCAGCCATCTCACCATCCTTCAAGTGTAAGTGAAAGGTCAAGAGAATTGCAGAGATGCCAGATCTGACACTGTGAAGCCTGCAAACCAATGCCAGGAACTGCCTGTTTTTAGATTGTATATAATGTGAGAAAAATGAACTATTTCTTTAAACCCCTGCTGGTCTGCTTCTGTAACTTGCAGCCTAAAGCACTGCTAGCTGATACACTACTGGGGCAGGGATTTGGGCCATGCAGGCTGGGTCCAGAGCCCATATTCTTAATCTCTACACTATTGTGCACATTTGTGTATCTCAATCAGCTGGGACAAACATCTTTGCATGTACATATTACTTCTGCTGTTGTATTAAGGAAGAAAAGTTGACAGAGTTACTTGTCTGATTTTCTGTTTGTGTCTAAAATCCAACAGATAAAGGTTGGGGGAGGTGAGGCTCAACAGCAGCGTGCATGAGAATGATTGAAGTAATTTAATATAAAGTACATCATTCCCTTGGGTCAGCTATGGGAAATGCTGAAAATGCTGACCCGACCTGAGATGTATTTAGAGAATTGTGATGTCTCCATGGAAGTGCAGTGTTTAGTTCTGACAACTCCAATTAAGAAATATCGTGATGACGATATGCTGAGTGAAAGAAACCTGACACAAAACAATGCCGTCTTGGAGCAGATCCTCTGAGAAGCAGATACCCAGGCAAGAGTAAGTGTGCGAGGACTTTATTAGGGGAAATGACTATGAGAGAAACGGAGAGACATCGGCAAGGCTGGGAGATCTGCCAATGGGCTGTAATGTTGGTTTGACCCACGGGAAGGCGAGAGGGCAGGGAAGTGGGCGTGAGCATCCTAGACTGTCATGCAGTCTCTGGAAGGTTCAGCGAGGCTGGCAGGCTGTCCTCAAGCCAAAGTCAGCTGTCAGAAGTCTTGTTTCTTTCAGGAACCGGCCTGCCTTAGTGCCACGCCTGGATCAGTCATTGGCTGGGGCAGCCAGTGGGAGGCATGGCATCAGTGCAAATACCACGATGGATTTTGGAGCCCAGTAGCTGTGGCCCTTGGTCTGTGATGCTCCCTGGAGTTGGATGTCTGCAAGGCACATTCTTCCTCTTGCCTGCCATAAGTACATAATGTATGATCACATTTATGCCAAGTTCTACAACAAGCAGAACTAATCTATGGTAGAAGAAAATCAGAGTGGTTGTTTATTCTGCGGGCAAGGACTAAATGGGGAAGGGTATAAAGAAATTTTGTTTTATATCTTGATAGGGATTGGGGTTACACTGGAGTATGCATTTGTCAAAACTCAGTAAATGTATGCTAAAGTTTTGAGCATTTCATTGTATACAAACTTTATATCAAAAGAGAAAAACCTGTAAATAAATTTTAAACTCCAGCTAATGATATGCTCTCTGAAGTATTTTTTGAGGGGGGGAGGTCTGCAATTTACTTTGGAATGCATCAAAAAGTAAAATGGAACTTCATACCCATTAGGATGGCTACTACAAGAAAATAAAAAATAACAAGGGTTGACAAGGATGTGGAGAAATTGGAGCCATTGTACACTGTTGGTGGGAATGTAAAATGGTGCAGCCGCTATGGAAAACATTACATATGGCAGTTCCTCAAAAAAATTAAAAATAGAATTACCATATGATCCAGCAATCCCACTTCTGGGTCTATACCCCAAAGAACTGAAAGCAGTATCTTGAAGAGATATTTGTACATCCAGGTTCATAGCACCATTATTCAGAATAGCCAAGAGGTGGAAGCAACCCAAATGTCCATGGATGGATGAACAGATAAACAAAATGTGGTATATACATACAATCGAATACTATTCAGCCTTAAAAGGGAAGGAATTAATGGGTGTTGAACTCCATGGTTGGTTGAACTCACAGATGTTGAACTATAGATCTGGAGGGTCAACTATAAGTTATACTCAGATTTTCAATGGCATGGAGGGTCGGTTCCCTAACCCCTGTGTTATTCAAGGGTCAACTGTACTTATTAAGTATAAGAAATAGTTCGATAGTAATTCTGCTTAAATATGGAATCAGGTAGTTCCTAGTCTTTGGCAGAGTTCAAGTATGTGTTGGTGAGGAGAGACAAATAGGACAATTATCTGCTAGAAATCCGCAAAGCTAACTGGGACAGTGGCTCCCCCATCTCCCAAAGGAAGGTGATGTCACAATGGTATGCAAGTTCCCTAGTCAGCTGGCAGCCAGTTGCGGGGGGCTGTCTCTGTTAGGAAGGCCTTTCTTATGATCATAAGGGTGTCATAGTCACATGCTTGGTTAGATGCTCCCTGGGAGAGCAGCCGGAGCATGGGTCCCTCCCTAGAGCACAACCTGTGATGTATTTAGCAGTTTCTAGCCCAAATACACCACTTCATGGGATGGCAGGAGACAGAGGCACTGTGTGCTTTCTGTGGCTGAAGTTCTGCTTGCAAGTTCTAGCCTGAATCACATAATGCTTGTGCTGTTTGCCCAAGTCCTTTACTCAACACTTAGACAATCACCTTGTAAAAAAATATCAGAGGGAATTTAGGCTCTGCTGGTCAGATAGTTGCATTAACGCACTTTTATTTCACTATGGTTCCCATGGCTTTAAATACCACCACAAACTGGTGTCTACCAAAATTATATCTTCAGTCCAGACCACTCTCCTTATCTCCAGGTTTATATCCCAAATTGTATGTCTAATAGGCACCTTTTTAAAAATTGAAGTATAGTTGATTTACAATGTTGTGTTAGTTTCAGGTGTACAGCCAAGTGATTCAGTTATACATATATGCATATATATCTCTATCTATCTACCTACCTCTATCATGGATTATTTTTCATATTCTTTTCCATTATAGGTTCTAATAGGCATCTTAAATGTTAAAGTGTCCATAACCGAGGTCCTGCTTCCATCTCCAACACCCCTCTTTCTGCTTCTCTTGTAGTTTTCCCCATCTCGGTTATTGGCTACTTTATCCTTTTGCATATCCATAATCTGAACATCTCACAAACCCACTGCCACCGTCATCTGTTGTCTGATTGATTTAATATTTCTAACCTCTTCCCTTTTCTCCTCAGCCCTAGCAAGGGTAGCTACTTCCTTCAGTTGCTACTCCGTGATAATTTAGAGTCCCTTTTTAACTTATCAGTTACTGACTTATAATATTATATTAGTCTTCAATGTTCAACATAGTGGTTTGATTTTTTTACATTATGAAATGATCTCCACAATAAGTCTAATTACCATCTGTTACAATACAAAGTTATTACAATATTATTGACTATATTCCCTATGCTGTACATTACATCCCTGTGACTTTTTATTTTATAACTGGAAGTTTGTACCTCTTAATTCCCTTTACCTCTTTTGCCCATTCCCCTACCCCGACCCCCTCTGGCCACCACAAGTTTGTTCTTTGTATTTATGAATTTGTTTCTGTTTTGTTTGTTCATTTGTTTTGTTTTTTAGATTCCACATAAAGTGATATCATACAGTATATGTCTTTTTTTGTCTGACATTTCACTTAGCATATACCCTCTAGGTCCATCCATATTGTCACAAATGGGAAATTTTCATCCTTTTTAAAGGCTGAGTAATATTCCACTGTGTCTGTGTGTGTGTGTGTGTGTGTGTGTGTGTGTGTGTATCTCAGTGTTCTTTATCCATTCGTCTTTTGATGGACACTTAGGTTGCTTCAATACTGTATATGGGTTATTGTAAATAATGTCACAATGAACGCTGGGGTGTGTATATGTTTTGAATTAGTGTTTTCATTTTGTTTGGACAAATACCCAGAAATGTAGTTGCTGGATCATATGGTAGTTCTATTATTAATTTTCTGAGGACTCTCCATATTATTCTCCACAGTGGCTGCACCAGTTTACATTCCCACCAACAGTGCACAAGGGTTCCCTTTCCTCTGCATCCTTACCAACACTTGATATTTGTTGTGTTTTTGAAAACAGCCATTCTGACAGGTGTGAGGTGGTAGCTTGTTGTGGTTTTGATTTGTGTTTCCCTGATGATTAGTGATGTTGAGCATCTTATCATTGTCTGTTGGCCATCTGTATGTCTTCCTTGGAAAAATTTCTATTCAGATCCTCTGCCCATTTTTTAATGTGATTGACTATAACGTGCAGGTTTATTTCTGGGGTCTCTATTCCTTTCCATTGATCTATGTGTCTGCTTTTGTGCCAGTACACTATATATATGTCTATTTCAAACTGATAGTCGCTTAATTTCTAATGCATTCTAAAAGCACTACGTTTTAGCTTCTTCCCACCCATGTTTTGTGGTTTTCATGTCATATTTTACGTATTTCAATTTTGTGTATCCCTTATATTATTATTGTAGCTATAGTTTAATACTTTTGTCCTTTAACCTTCATACCAGCTTTCTAAGTGGCTGATCTACTGCCTTTACTATATTTTTGCCTTTACCAGTGAGATTTTTTTTCTTTCATATATTTTCTTATTTCTATTTTTGGCCTTTTTTTCCCCTTTTTTGCGGGGGTGGGAGGGACCTTAGTTCCTCGACCACGGATCATACCTGGGCCCCAGCAGTGAAAGAGTGGAGTCCTAACCACTGGACTTCAGGGAATTCCCCTTCAACTCTGAATAATAATCTTGCCAGATACAGTATTCTTGGTTGTAAGATTTTTCTTCTCAGCACTTTAAATATATCATGCCACTTCCTTCTGGCCTGCAAAGTTTCTGCTGAAAAATTAGCTGATAGTCTTATGGGGGTTCTCTTGTATGTGACATTGTTTTTCTCTTGCTGCCTTAAAATTCTCTTTTTAACTTTTCCATTTTAATTATGATATCTCTTGCTGTGTATCTCTTTGGGTTCATCTTGTTTGGGACTCTCTCTGCTTCCTGGACCTGGATGTCTGTTTTCTTCCCCAGGTTATCAGCTCAGGTTGATCCTTTCTTATATTTTTAAACTCTTTGTTGAAGTTCTCATTGTGTTCCTCCATACTTCTCCCGAGTTTAGTGAGCATCTTTAAGACCAGTATTTTGAACTCTTTATCAGGTAAATTACTTATAAGTTTCATTAGGGTTGTTTCCTTGGGTGTAATTCTTTCATTTGAAACATATTTCTCTGCCTCCTCATTTTGTTTGGCTTTATGTATTTGTTTCCATGAATTAGGTGAAACAGCTACTTCTCCCAGTCTTGAAGGCATGGTCTTGTGTAGAAGCATCCCCTGTGTAGACTGCATGTGGGTGGCTTTGGCTGTCTGGTTGGACATGGAACAGGCATAGGCTGAGGGATCCTGGGGAGTACTGTGCTGGGGCCACCTTGGTGGGACAGCTGGAGCTGGAGTGGGCATGGGCAGAGGGGCCCAGGGTGTGCCACACCAGGGTTTCACTGGGGTGACAGATGTAACTGGTAAGGGCCAGGGTCCTGGGGCATGCTGTGGCGGCCTTGGCAGGCTGGCTAGTGCCTGGACTGTGTTCCCACCTGTGCTATCCAGGTGGAGGGGGGAATGCAAAAATTGGTACTCTCTGGTACCTCCAAGCCGGGAGAGAATTCCAGCAGTCTTTCTGTCCATTTGGAGATGCTCTAAGGTTAGTAAATGGATTTCCTTCTTGTATAGTCTAAGTGTCCTTTAAATCACTATTTTTTTGCTGTGCCCCAGGGTGGGCAGGTCTGCATGTGGGGCTCTCAGTGATATCCCTCTCTACTGCAGGTTGCTATGTTGGAGGTATCCCATAGATACTGTGTCTCCATCTCTCTCCTGTTTGTCTTTATGTGGTCCCTCTATTTCTTGTTGTGCTGAAGCTGTTCAATCAGCCCTCATTTCTTCCTCAGGAGGAATTGCTCTTCCTCTATATAGGTTTAGATTCATTGTGTCTGTGGGAGGAGGTCAGTCTTCCTATGCCATCATCTTGGACTGGAAGCTAGTGCTCCATTTTCTGATTTGATGATGCCTCCATCCCCCAGTGAAGGATGAGACTAGGACAGAAAAATAATCCAGAAGAGGGATAAGCATCTAGAGGAAACTCACCTCAGAAGAGGGCTGGAGGGAGGAGAAAAATCGACTTATTCTTTAGATTAAATTCTATCTGTTCACTTAACTAGTGGGGTTTCCGTTTCCTGTCTAGACCCTAAATAATATAGCCAACATATTTAAAATTGCAGTACACTTATAGTACTCCATATTCCCCCGGTTAATTGTCCTCCTCTGGAGGCAGGAGATAGATGGGCCTCAGGTCGAGCAGCTGGAGTTTGTCCCCTGGAGTTCATGGACAGATACTCCAAAGTAGCAGGAGTGAGAGAGGCGCTGGGCCCTGCCCAGATAAAAGATAGAGACCATGTATTTCTCATTCTCAAGGTCAAGGAGACTTTCCCGACTACACGTGTGCAGAGAGGCTCCTTGGAGGTCAAAAAAGGAGTGATGTCAACCTACCCATAGGCTCTTAGCTAGAATCCATCTTGGCTAAGAGATGCACACGCACACATGGGAGGACCCTGAGATAAACCAAATACGGACTCAGAACCAGGCAAAGCAAGATGATTGGCCAAAGGAAAGCTGGAAGAAATGCACCGTATAAGTGATTCAAACTACCATGAGGATGTGAATCTCTCTCTGAGTCCACCCATATGTCTATCCACACTTACTCTTTTTCCTCCTAATAAACACTTTCCTTGTTTCACTACTTTCTGTCTTTGAGGGAATTCATTTCTACATAGCCGACGGGCCAGGGCCTTGTCACTGGCCACTGGTCCCTGGTGGTCTAGTGGCTAGGATTCACTGCCGTGGCCTGACTTCAGTCTCTGGTTGGGAATGGAAATCCTGCTTCAAGCAGCTGCAGGCTGAGGCCACCCGAGATCACGTCCACCAGAAGTAAGCTCCATGAGGGCAGGTATTTTCCATTTTCTTCATTGCTGTAGATCCAGTACCTAGATTAGTCTCTGATATATGGTCAAAATTCAATATGTATTTGTTGAATGATTTCTATTATGTGTAGGAAAAGTAAGATTTGCATGATTTACAACTGTAACTGGAAGAGTGAGATCATACTTTTTCTTCCTACTGGACTGAGAATGGGGTCAAAGGCAACCATTGGTTAAGAAGGTAAATAAATCTTTCCAACTGATTGTTTCAAAAGTTTTGATCAGGCCCTTGTGTAAGTAAACTGGGAAGCAGCCACCAAGATGAGCCACGAAGGACTCATCAACAGGGTAGGCAGACACTTTTGTTTGCTCCTCTTCTCTTCAGAGAGCAGCAGATGAATGGAGAAGTTGAGGGTCAAGGAAAATGACTAAGTATTAGTATTACTACTGAAGGGGAACAGAATTTGCTACCCCAAACCATGCCTCTTTGGCATGAGGATTATCTTGAGCTGATTATTTTTAAGAAAGAGAAGACATAGGAGAAAATCTGAAAACCAAGTAGAAACCAACCTCTGAAAGAGACATTTACATTTATAAGGGAAATCACCATTTGTCAGGGTGTCTCCATCTTTGTACCAGGAAGAGAGGGATGACTAAATCTCTAGAACGCTCATCAATGGAGAAGGCAAGGACCTAAATCTGCATAACAACCTTATCCTTGTTAACTGTGCTTTTCCTGATAACCTCCCACAGGCTTGTTAAAGATAGTAAGGAAGACTCTTCAACAGGGACCACTGCAATGCCGGTTTTCAGTAGGGGTGAGAGATTGGGCTCCAATCTGAATACAATTGGTCAAGTGGAGATTTATAGCCAAGGAGCAGGGTGGGGGTCTGTAGATAGAAAATTACTAGGAGGAAGCATCGGGGTGAAGGAGGATTCTGGCTAAATTGACTTGAAAGGATTCCTGCCTTCAGAAAGGCCAGAGGGATAAGATATTGAAGGTGGGGGATGAGGCATTTGGTCAGATATCAAGAGTGAGGATTTTTGCTAAGCTGACCCAGCAGGATTCTTGCTAACACTGAACTAAGTGGGCCAAGGACAGAACCGAAGGTTGGGGCCTAGTTGAGAAGAGGACTCAGGGGAGCCTGACTCAAGTTTGGTTAAGGAGAGGGTCTTTGTCAGAAGTAGGCAAGGTTGACATGTTGGGGGTTACATACAACTTGGTACAATTTTCATATAGCTTCTCATGCCAAAAAGAAGGATAATCTATTATCTCTAATTTAAGTGCAACTAAATGCTTTAACTAGAATGAAGGTTTGCTTTAAGAAATGTGCTAAGTCTGTCTTTATGTGTAATTCAAATCTATGTCTAAGTGACTCATTCCTGGTGAAAACGGAGAGCAGCTATTGATGATGATGATGATGATGATTGTGTTTCCTGTGCTTGGAAGCTATTTTTAAAAATATCCCCAACTTCCATTTTTCTCTCTTCTTAGATAATTAGTCCCCGTTTCTAAAGTTTAGTCCTTTCTTTAAAATCTTGGGCCTTTGAATTCTAGTAAAATGTGTTGACCCTTTAGGTTAAAGTTTCTTTTTCAAGGAAGTTACACAAAGATTCAATTGCTTGTCTGAAAATTGTTAAAGGTGTTAAACAGTCTTTTTGCCTTTTATGTCCAATTTCAGGTTCCTATCTTATTGAGAGCAACCTTATTGTTTTGTCTATTTATTTATCTTTTCCCCCCAAATATTAACATTCTATTTGAGGAGCTTTTAGGACAGTCTCCTGGAAGATGGGGTCGGGATAAGGATGAAGCAATTGAGGCACTTAGGCCCTAAGTGGTTAAATATGGTTTTGACTAGCGGCCTGGAGATGAAATAGAAAAACTCTTGGGTTCCCTCCTGCTTTGTAGACCATCACTGACCTATTCTTTTGAACCGGGAAGTGTTCACATTAAACGATGTTGACTCAGGGGAAAAAAAGAGTTGCTTCTTGAAGAATACAGGGCCTGCAAATATTAAAGGAACATTTTCTCTCGCAGGGATTGTGGCCAACACAGATCTCTCCAGTGGAAAATGAATTAACTCAGAGCATCAGTCCCCTAATTAGAAGAGCTAAAGCAATGGTCCTCAAGAGACGGAGGTATGGAAAAAATCACCCAGGGAACTACACATACCACTTCTCCCCCTTTCTCTACCCCCTGGAATCTGATGGGGGTGTGCATGTCAGGATGGCCCAGGTGGTTTTGACAAGTTTTCCAGGCAACACAGAGGGGCAACTCTCTCTCACCCAGCTGGGAATCACTGGGCAAAAGAGACCCAATGTTATTTATGAAAGTTTGAAATACATATTATTGACTCTACTTCTAGGAACCTATTATTCAGAAATACTTGTATGCTCGTTCAAAGATAAATACACAAGGATGGAAATTACAGCACTTTGTAATAGCAATGATAGTGATAATAAAAATAATAATAGCAACAACAACTTGAAAGTCCATCAGTAGGGGGACTGGTTAAATGTATGATTTAGCCATACTATGAAATTATATGCCTTGGTGAGAAAGAACAAGGTAGTTCCTCATGTGCTAACATGGAGTGATCACCAAGGAATACATCTGGGTGGAGAAAGCAAGCTGTACAACAATAGGTATAATGTGATATTTTTAAAAACAAAACAAACAAAGAACAACCAACTCATACGCATACCTGTTAAAGTGTATTAAAAAAATTCCGAAAAGAGACATGCAAATTCTTAACACTGGTTACTTATGAAGATGGGAGTAGAATAGCGTAGGATTTCCAGGGTTTTTTTTTTTTTTTTTTTTTTTTTTTTGCGGTACGCGGGCCTCTCACTGTTGTGGCCTCTCCCGTTGCGGAGCATAGGCTCCGGACGCGCAGGCTCAGCAGCCATGGCTCACGGGCCCAGCCACCCTGCGGCATGTGGGATCTTCCCGGACCGGGGCACGAACCCGTGTCCCCTGCATCAGCAGGCGGACTCTCAACCACTGCACCACCAGGGAAGCCCGATATTCTGTTTTGATGACAAGACACCTAAGTCACTTTTCTAAAAAGTGAGATTTCCTTTTCTCTCTTTTCCACTTGGCAAGTCCTTGCTCAGCCTTCAAGATTTAGTTCAAATGTCACCTCCTTAGTGTAGCTTCTAAACTCCTCCAGGCTAAGTGGGTCATTCCTTTGTCAGTTTGCACATTGTATTTTGTGCTCACTGCTTCCGTAGACTGATTGACTTACATTAAGATTGTTTACCTCTCTCTCCTGAACTTTGAGGTTCAGGACTAGGTCAAACCATCCACCAATTCCCAGACCACACCTTAGCATATTACAAAAAGCAGGTACCCAGAAACCGTTTGTCCCATAATATTAAATGAATCAGTAGGCATCTATTTGATTCATAGATGAAGTTAAATATATTTATGTTTGCAGGACCTTTCATTCACTGAGGTACTCTGAGATATAACTGAGATCTCGGTTTTGAAAATTTCTGAAAAGTATATTTTATAGCACTTACATTACTCATTATTGTGAATCATCATCATCATTGAGAGTTCATATTATTATAAAATATACAAGTCCTGGCATTTTGAAAATGTGACGTTAAGAATCACTGTTCTAGCTCTTGCTGGAGCCAGTATGGAGCCAGACACTATCTCATTACACAGTATTTCATCTTTTAAGAAACTGACCAAATATAATCACAGAGGAAGTGACAAGTGGCTAACAGTTGTACTAATTCAAAGTAAACCAGATAACAAGAAAGCAATATTGGCCAGTGGTGCTGGTCTCTTAAAGATGAGCGAGGACCTCCTACTTCCCCAATACAATGACCTTTGCTCCTCAAACTGCAGGGTCTGAGCTGATGCCTTCCTGTTTCTGGAGACTCTCTCTTTCCTTGCTTTCTAGGGCACCACAATTTGTTACCTACCTTCCAGTTCTTCTGTCCTTTCTCTACTTTCCTCTCTGGCTTTCCATCCTCCTCCTATCCCTTAAGTGTGCTCACTCACTCATTCTATCCATGGGCCTCTTTTCTTTCTGTTCCCTCACTTGAAAAATAAGATAGTTAACAATTACCAAGCATCTGCTATTCAATTTAAGCCTCAAACTATTATATAGGTAGTATGATTATCCCCATTTTAAAGATGAGGAAGCTGAGGCACAAAGAGATTTAGTAAGTAGTCCACGATCACATAGCTCACCAGGGGAAGAGGCTGGGATTGAAATCAGACAGCCTGGTTCCAGAGTCCAGACTCTTGGCCACTCCATCACTCTTTTTTTATTTTTTAAAAACTTTTTATTGGAGTATAGCTGTTTATATTGTTGTGTTAGTTTCAGGTGTACAGCAAAGTGATTCAGTTATACATATACCTATATCCACTCTTCTTTAGATTCTTTTCCCATATAGGTAATTACAGAGTATTGAGTAGACTTCCCTGTGCTATACAATAGGTCCTTATTAGTTATCTATTTTATATACAGTAGTGTCCATCACTCTTTTTAGAAAGCATCTACAAAGCAAGACCCTTAGGTTCAGGGACTGGAAACCAATTGCAGTAGAGTGCTGAGTCTGGAAGAACTGAGGGTTGACTGTTTTCTTGTGAGTTCCTCAAAGGGATCTCAAAGTCAGTTTACTTAAAACAGATACCATTTGCTCTGAAGTTGTGAGACCAGGCAACTGAAAAAATCTTGGTAACACTGACCCCAAACTCATTACCTTTATGACTTTCCTATCTCTGGAACTGATACTATCATAATGGTGGAGACTGCACCAATGAGATACTTTTCTGTGACTGTATCAGTCCAAAGTGATCTCTTCACTCGTCATTTACCCCTGGTGTGACGTAAACATCACAACCACTGTGTATTGCACAGTGCTGGGCACGTTGTCATCTTTTGTGAAAAGTATTTGCAGAATGAATGAACACATTTCTACCAGATTGTAAGTTCCAGAAAAGTAGGAGCAGTGACTCTCCTACATTGTATTCTGTAGGGAAGTACAGAATCTCACTAAGTAATCCTTCAATTAGGTGTATCTGTTAAATTCCATTGATTGGAATCAACCTTTTCAGATGGGCACATTTGAATGCAGTGGAAAGCTTATTTCAGGATTTAAGAAATAGTTGCATCACTTTTAAGGAGCTTATTAAATTCTAAAAAGAGCCAATTTAAAAGCCTTTTTATTGAACCAAGAGCGAAAGTAATGAAAACCAATTTTGCAAAGTTAAAAAAAAAGTGAAGCTCTTAATAATAATTGTTTTTGAACTCCCCATTGCTTAACTCAATACATTTGTTTCTGAGTAAAACTTTTCTTTCCTCTTGGGAACTCCTTAACCAGTCCCAAAGTTACACAGTAATTGAAGTTGTTAACTACTCTGCCAAATGCAGATCATCTGCCTGGGAGTCTGAATCACTTTTAAAAGCTCACTAATACAGCTTGTGGTGCAGAAACATTCATGGATGGTTCAGAAAATTCCTGCAGATTCACTTCAGGTTTTTTTCTCAAGTTAAATTAAAGTATTATTAAATTTCATATGTTTTATTAGATCTAACATGTCTAGTCCAACTGTATTCTTATTAAATTATTTCAGAGTATCTGGACTGTTATATTCTCTGTCTCCATCATTGGATCTGTAGATGCTGGATCTTGCCAGGGACTCTGGGGGATTGGCAGCTTTCTTCTTTGTACTTTGATATATTCCTTGACCATTTTTTTTTTATAAAGAGCATTTCTCATTTTTATAAAATCAATATGTCATTACTTGATTTAAAAATTTTACTTTCTGTGTTTCAGGTTCAGTTCAGACAATAAAGGTCTATCGAGCTTCTACTGTGTGCTAAGATGCATGTGGGTCAGATGGGGTTTCTTCCTTTACGGAGCTTTCAGCTCAGTTGGAGAAAGAAAAACATATATGGACAAAAGCATGTATGCTGCTGGTCTGTGCAGGAGACTATGGGAATGGAGGAGTTCTCTTGGAAGAGAGAGCCTGGGTATGACAAGGACAAGTAGTAACTGACCAGGAGGCTGGGGGCAGGAAGGGCAGAGGCCTAGAGATAAGAGAACCCTCTTACACTGCTGGTGCATGGAAAACAGTGTGGAGGTTCCTCCAAAAATTAAAACTGGAGTTGCCATATGATCCAGCAATCCCACTCCTGGGCATATATCCAGACAAAACTGCAATTCAAAAAGATGCATGCACCCCTACGTTCATAGCAGCACTATTCACAATAGCCAAGACACGGAAACAACCTAAATGTCCATCAACAGAGGAATGGATAAAGAAGATGTGGTACATATATACAATGGAATACTGCTCAGCCATAAAAAAGAATGAAATAATGCCATTTGCAGTAACATGGATGGACTTAGAGATTATCATACTAAGTGAAGTATGTCAGAAAGAGAAAGACAAATACCATACCATATCACTTCTATGTGGAATCTAAAATATGACGCAAATGAACATATCTACAAGACAAAAACAAACTCACAGATATAGAGAACAGACTTGTGGTTGACAAGGGTGAGATGGGGTGGGGGAGGGAAGGATTGGGAAAAAAAAAAAGGAACATTGGGGTTTTTGTGTCTTGCTGCAAGCCTCACTGGGATTGCTGCTGAGCAATGTGCTGGGCACAGTCAGTGTGGAAAGATACTAGAGAGATATCCAGAGACCAGCTCAAGAAAAGCTTCCTTCCTATTCTACGACCTTACACACATCCAGGCTTTATATATGTCCCCCAGTGGTGAATTTTAAAGAATATCTACTGTCTAATATTGTCAGAAATGGAAACACAGGTCTTTTTCTGTACATTTAGATACACTGCATGTACAAGCATCTTCCCTTAGCCTCACAACTGTCTTACTTTGTGGCTTTACCAACTTACCTTAAGCTTTTGTTTTATTGAGTTCCTCTAAAGCCTAAAATATTCTTTGGGAATTTTCTCCTCTTCCTTGTCATGATGTATCATTTGTTCAATATGTTGCTAGGTTCAATTTTCTAAGATTTTATTTAGGATTTTAGCAACTATGTTCATAAGTGAGATTCACCCATAGTTTTTTTTTCTTGCTCTCTCCTCCTTTCCCTTCCTCCTTTCCTCTTTCCCTTCTTTCTTTCCTAGCACTCTTTTTGTCTGATATCAGTATTAGGGTTTTGCTAGTTAGCATAACAGAAGGAGAGTTGGAAACAATATTTTTAGAAGTTCTTGATCAGTGTAACGAGGAGAACATCTGTTCTTTGAAGGGTTAAGAGACATCGTCCATTAAACCCCCTGGGCCTGGTGGCTTTTTAGCAGTAATCTTGGATTGTCTTATTTATTTCTTCCAAGGTTATTGATTTATTCATGTTTTCCACTTTTAATTTTTAAAATTGTCGTACTGTAACATTGACGTTTTCATTTGATGTGTGGTTCTGTGAATTTTAAAACATGTAGATTTGTGTTACCCTTACCACAGTCAGCATATAGAACAGTTGCAACGTCCCAAAACTTTCTCGTGCTCCCCTTTACAGTCATACTCTGCCCCACCTCTAACCCCTGGCAACCACAGATCTGTTTTCCATCACTACAGTTTTGTCTTTTCAAGAAAGTCATATGAATGCAATCATACAGTATGGATCCTTATGTCAGATTTCCTTTACTTAGCAGAATGCGTTTGAGATTTATCGACGGTGTTGCTTGTATTGGTAGTTCATTTTTATAGCTTAGTAGTATTCTATTCTATGGAAGTATCACAGTTTGTTTATCCATTCTCTCATTGAAGGACATTTGTGTTGTTTCCAGTTCTGGGCTATTACAGCTAAAACAGTTATAAATATTTGCACACAAATTTTTTAATGCACACTGTTTTTGAGCATATAAGTTTATTTCTTTAGGGTAAATACCCAGGAGAGGGATTTTTGGGTTACATGATAAGTGTATGTTTAATTTTATAAGAAACTGCTAAACCACTTTCCAGAGCAGCTATACCATTTTGCATTCCCAACAATGTATGAGAGTTCCAGCATCACTCATTTTTGTTCACTTGACTTGTTTTTAACTGTATTTCTCTATAATGTTGATGGTGGCTTGTTTTTTGTTTTTTGGGTTTTTATTTTTTGATGGTGGCGTGTTAACTGCATATATTTGCAGTTTTCATGGTGAGCTTTTGTGGCTGAAATTTATTTATATTTATTTGGATTGCGATCTGTTGTTTTTCCTGTAACTAAGCATTCATGTCTTTCAAGCACTGTGGAGAATCCTTAGTCATTATCCCTTTGAAGGTTGTTTTTTTCCACATTTTCTTTAATTTCTCTTTCTGGAACTCTATTATGTATATGTTGGACTCTCTATTAAGTATATGTTGAACTCTATTAAGTATATGTTGGATGCTTTTCTACATGCCTCTTTCTTTGTCTCTCATTCATATATTCCAGCTCTTAATCTCTTTGTGTTGCATTCTGGGAAATATCCCAAGAAATGTCTTTCAAGTCACCAGTCCTCTCTTCAAATATATCTAATTCCTTAAAATGCCCACTGAGGTTTTAATTTTAGTGATAACATTTATCATTTCTAGAATTCATATTGCAATTATTCCTTATCCTTTTTGGTAGTATACTGTCCTTTTCTCAAATTTGTATCTTTTTATTTAAAAAATAACTTTAACACATGTATTTTACAGTGTTTATTTGTGATATGCTTCTCAGATATGCTGTTTCCTTGTTTTCTTGTGCCTATGATTCTCTCACTTAGAGGAGAAAAGAAAGAAAAAAAGAAAGAAAGGGTACCTCTACTTAGAAGGGAAATAGATCAAAGTAATGAGTAAAGTGATATGAAGTTTGGTAACTGGGAGGCAAGGAAGAGATTAGCTTGCCCTAAGAAATGGAGGACTTTTATAAAAACATCAGGAAGAAGAACATTTCTTTAGAGTTTCAACAAATATGTTTACGTGCCTAAATACTACTTTCTCAGTCTCTGCTCTTCCTGTTTCTAATACAAAATTAAAAATAAGGGCTTCCCTGGTGGCGCAGTGGTTGGGAGTCCGCCTGCCGATGCAGGGGATGCGGGTTCGTTCCCCGGTCCGGGAGGATCCCACATGCCGCGGAGCGGCTGGGCCCGTGAGCCGTGGCCGCTGGGCCTGCGCGTCCAGAGCCTGTGCTCCGCGGCGGGAGAGGCCACAACAGTGAGAGGCCCGCATAGTGCAAAAAATAAAAAAAATTAAAAAAAAAATAAAGTGGCACTTATTGAGCACCCATTATATGGCTGCTACAATACTAAGTACTTTACATACAATTTCATGTAATTCTCATGACCACCTATTTTACAGATGAGATACTGCCACACAGACAGGTTAAGCGGTTTTCCCTGAGGTCACCCAGCTAGTAAGTAGCAGAGGTGGGATTTGAACACGTCTTTCTCTAATTCTTGTCACTTCTATCAAGTCACTTAACTTTGTTAAGATAATAGCAGTAGTAAAGGGGTCTGTTTTCCAAGATTTATTCTTCAGTTCTCTTCTTTGCATCATTTGTAATCTATCAGAGAACTCATTTTCAGTTTTCACAGCTATCTCTATGTAGTGTACTCCCAAATATTCTGTCCTTGGTACTAACATCTCCTTTAAACTCCCTAACCACTAATATCAAAGAAGTGGAACTGGACATTGCCTAATGGATAGCAAGAGGCGCACCTGTATAGCAGTTAAGCGCAAAGGCCTTGGCTGTGGAGAGCTGGGATTTGAATTCCACTTCTATCACTCGTCAGCTGAGAAACTTGGACAAGTTGCTCAAACTCTCTGTGCCTATATTCTCATTTATAAAAAGAGAACGAGATAAGTTTGCTATTATGTCTCAGACATATAATTTCTACCTCCCCCTGAAAGCATAACTTCCCTTTCTCCCCACCCCTTAGATGTAGGCAATTTCTTGTCTCATTGCCCCTAGAGCCCTTCCATGAAGTGTTTTGAATCTAGCCCTTTCTTTACAGTTCCTTGGTCATCACACTTTACCCCATCTTTGCATTACTTTAAGACCCCCTCCCCTGTTTTTGCTTTGCTCTCAGGTTTTTCTCTTTTAATTCATCCAGTCTTTTCTCCATATAATATACCTTGAAAATTTCCTGCAAGTCTATGATTCTTTGTTATTAAAATTTTTTCTGTTTTCTTTTTTTTTTTTTCTGATAGTGAATTGCAAAAAATCCAACTCCTATACAACAGAGAAAATTAAAGACAGCCAAACTTTCCCTAGGACATAACCACTGTTAATTTGGCGCACATTTTACTTAATATTATATGTAACCATTATTAAAATTAGGGGCATATTTTATTTAATATTATACATAACCACTATTAACATTTTGGTGCTTATTTCCACTATTAAAAATTTGTGCATATTCTATGTAATATTTTACACAGCCACTATTAATATTTTGGTACATATTTTAATTAATATTGTGTATGAGGGTTTTCAACATTATCACTTGACCGTATATGTTTTTGACATATTGTCATGGTAGTGTTATAGATGTATATCATTATTTTTTAAAAATGTCTTTATTAAATATTGATTGAACACAAAACACTATTTATAAAGCATGTGTAAGGTATAAAGAATTTTCATATGATGAACACTCATGTTCACATCACTCTGTTTAAGAAATAAAACATTATCGTCACCTTTGAATTCCTGTTCCCTTCCTGCTCAATTGTAGCTCTTATCATGTATTTCCACTTATCATATTCTTACTTTTCATTCTAGTTTGCATATATGTTTGTATAGCTAAACAATATATTGTTTGCTTTTGTGTGTTTTTGAAATTGATATAAATAGATCCTTCTGTATGTTGTCTTCTGCAACTTGATTTTTTTCCCCCTCCACTTTATGTCTCTTTTGGGATTGTGACTGGAATGACATTAAGGAGAATTGATATCTTCATGATATTGAATCTTCCAGCCCATGAATGTAATATATTTCTCCATTTATTTAGGTCTTCTTTAATGTCTTTCAATGTAGTTTATCATTTTCTCCCTAAATGTCTTGCTTATCTTCTGTTAGCTTTATTCCTAGATAGATATTACTTTTTGATTTATTCTAAATGGTCTTTTTAAAAGTTAGTTTTCTAGCTGTTTGTTGTTGGTAGACAGAAGTGCAATTGATTTTTTAAAAAATGAAACTGCTTATTTAACATCTGGAAACAGGAAAAAACATTTATTGTTTATGAATACATACAGCTGTAGTGAAATTCTATAAATTTGGTTGGAAAGATGGATGGAAACTTCAGGATAGTGTCATTTGGAGAGGCAGAGGGAATGGGATTAAGGAGAGGCAGAAAGAGGACATTAATGGTATCCATAACATTTTATTTCTTTGTGAAGCAAATATGGCTAAATATTAAGATTTGTTAAGGCTGCATAGCAGGTATATGAGTGATTATTTTATTATTCTTTGTACCTTTTTGAAATAGGTCATAATTTTTAAAAATGAGATACACAATATTAATTATATGCTCAAAATAAATCACTTTCATGATGGATGACCTCAGAATCCATTAATTCTATTGATTATTCTAAACTGGATCTTGTAGAGTGGGGGCGGTTTACTGAACCCAGGCTCCAGATGTGATTGTTTTTTTGTGCTCTATAATTAAACAAATGAACCAGCAATGAAATGCCAGAGATTTTACATAAGAATCTGGATTTCTGAATTCTCTTAAAACGTTAGAAAATCTGACAACACTATATTTTCATGAGGTAATTGTCAATTAGATACGAATAAGTAGTGGCTGCCTGTTTGTTTATTGACTGTTTATTATGAAAAATTTCCAACATTTTCAAAGATAGAGAGAAGGGCACAATGAGCTCCCAGACACCCATTGTTGAAATTCAACAGTTATTGACTCATGGACAATTTTGTTATATCTATTTGTGCTGATCTCCCGATCCCAGGGTTATTTTGAAGCAAATCCCAGACATTGTATCATTTCATCCATAAGTACTTTAGTATTTATCTCTAAAAGATAAGTACCTTCAGAAGGCGTAACCATGATTTTATTGTCATACCTAAAACATTTAACAGTAATTCCTAATATAACCAAATATCCAATCAATGTTCAAAATTTCCCTATCTTCTCAACTTTATTTTACTGTTTGTCCAAGTAAGAATTCAAATAAGGCCCTTACACTGCGTGGGTTTGATATATTTCTTAAATCTCTGGGGTCTTGTAGTGAGACTTAGATCAACACTGTTCAATAAAATTTTCTGTGATAACCCAAAATGTTCTATATCTGCGTACTCAATGTGATAGCACTTGAAGTGTGACTAGTGCAACTGAGCAAATGAATTTTTAATTTTATTTAATTTTAATGAATTAAAAATATTTCCTTATAGCTTTATTGAAAGAAAATTCACATACCACAAAGTTCACCTTTTAAAGTGTACAATTCAGTGGCTTTTAATATATTTACAAGTAGTACATTGATCATCATTTATTCTAGAACACTTATGTCATCCCTAAAAGAAACCCATTAGCAATCACTTCCCATTTCTCCTGCCCCCAGCCCCCAGCAACCACTGACCTACAGCCTTTCTCTATGGATTTGCCTATTGGGATATTTCATATGAGGAACTTATACAATATATAGCCTTTGGTATATTGCATTTTTCACTTCACATAATGTTTTCAAGGTTGATCACCTGATACATTAGTATGAATCAGTTAATTTATATAATTTTATGGCCAAATAATACTCCATTGTATGCATATACCATAGTTTGCCTATCCATTCATCAATTGATGGACACTTGGGTTACTTCCACTTTTTAACTCTTATGAATAACGTTACTATAAACATTCATGTACAAGTTTTTGTGTGGACATATGTTTTCAATTCTACTGAGCATATACCTAAAGATGGAATTTCTGGGTCATATGGTAACTCTGTGTTTAACTTTTATAGAAACTGCCAAATGGTTTTCCGAAGCAGATGCAATATTTTACATCCCATTAGGAATGTATGCAGGTTCCAAATTCTCCACATCTGCACCAATACTTATTATTGTCCATCTTTTTGAGTATAACCAATCTAGTGGGTGTGAAGCAGTGTCTCATTGTGGTTTTGATGTCCATTTCCCAAACAACTAATGATATTGAACATCTTCTCATATGTTTACTGGCCATTTGTATATCTTCTTTGGAGAAATGTCTATTCAAATCCTTTGTCCATTTTTAAATTGGGTCACTTGTCTTTTCTGTTGACTTGTACGAGTTCTTTATAAATTCTAGATACAAGTCCCTTAGAAGATATGTGATTTCAGATATTTTCTCCCTTGCTGTGAGTTGTCTTTTCATTTCTTGATGGTGTCCTCTGAAGCATGAAAGTTTTTAAATTTGATGAAATCAATTTGTCTATTTTTCTTTTGTTGCTTGTGCTTTAGGTGTCATACCAAGAAAATCATTGCCTAAACTAAGTTCAAGATTTACTTCTATATTTTCTTCCAAGAGTTTTACAGTTTTAGCTCTTACATGTAGGTCTCTGGTCCGTTTCAACTTAATTTTTGTTTATGGTATGATGACCATGTATTGGTGTGTAGCAGGGGTACAAATTCATTCTTAGGATATGGATATGCAGTTGTTGCAGCACTATTTGTTGAAAAGATTATTCTTTCCCCCACTGAATTATCTTGGCACCCTTGTCAAAAATCAATTGACTGTAAATGTAAGAGTTTACTTCTGGACTGTCAATTTTATTCCATTGATCTGTATGTGACCTTTATACCAGTAACACACTGCCTTGATTATGGTAGCTTTGTAGTAAGTTTTGAAATTGGGAAGCACAAATCCTCCAACTTTGTTCTTTTTCAAGACAGTTTTAACTATTTTGGGTCCCTCACGTTTCCATGTGAATTTTCAGATCAGGTTTTCTGCAAAAAAGCATTTTAAATCATGATAGTGATTGCATTAAATTTTTAGATCAATATGAAAAGCATTGCGATCTTACCAATATTAAGTCTCCCAATCCATGAAATGGATATCTTTCCATTTTTTTAGGTTTTTTTTTTTAGTTTCTTTCACTGATGTTTTGTAGTTTTCATGTACGAGTGTTTTAGTTTTGGCTAAATTGATTCCTTAGTATTTTATTCTTTTCGATGCTATTGTAAATATTAATTTAGTTTTCAAATTGTTCATTGTTAATGTACAGAAATACAATTTATTTCTGTGTATTGGTCATGTATCCCTGAGAGCATTGTTGAACAGAGTGGCAAGAGTGAACATTCTTGTCTTGTTTCTGATCTTAGGGAGAGAGTATCCTATATTTCACTATCAGATGTGATGTTACCTGTGTGTGTGTTTTAATTTTATTTTTGTTGTTGTTGTTTTTTTTTTGGTGTGTGTGTGTAAGGCTTTTATTAGGTTGAGGAAGTTCCCTCCTATTCTCAGTTTGTTGAGTGTTTTTATCAAAACACAGTGTTGGATTTTGTCAAATGCTTTTTCTGTGTCTATTGAGATGATCATGTGGTTTTTGTCGTTCATTCTATTAATATGATATATTACATCAATTAATTTTCGGATGCTAAACCAACTCTGCATTCTTGGAATAAATCCCACTTGGTCATGGTGTATACTCTTTTTTATATGTAACTGGATCTCACTTGCTAGTATTTTGTTGAGGATTCCTGTATCTCTGTTCTTAAGGGGTATTCATAACTTTTCTTTTCTTGTGAAAAGAAGAAAAGAAAATAGAATAGAGTAGAATGAGTTAGGGAGTGCTCCCTTCTCTTCTATGTTTTGGAAGAGTTTGTGAAGGTTGGTACTAATTCTTTTAAATGCTCAGGATGAGGACTTGAAATGTGGATGTAACCCAAGTGAGCACAAAATAATGAAGAGAATCAATTTTCAGGAGCTCAGAGGAATGGGGCAGTGATATTTATGAGGACATCAGGACAAGGGAGGCTTGAGAGGCAAGGCTTCAATGGAGGAGAAAAGGAAGTTCCAGCAGAAATACTGTCAAAGGCACTCCCTCCTGCTGCCAAGGGCTCTTGCATCCTGTCGAAAGGCTCTAGATTGCAGGATGACCTCATTCCTCAAAAGAAATTCTCCAACCAGGCAAATATTTCCTTGCTCATAGGCTAGTTTGGGCTTGCTCAGAAGTGTTAGCTGTGCTGGCCTCCCCTGCGCTTTCTTCATCCACGGGTGTGTGTAACATAGATTCTTTGAACATCAATAACAGCGCTTCCCAGCACTGGTCCTGACATGCCCCAAAGTGTTTTCAGTTATTTCCAGGGGTGTCTTGCAATTCTCAGAACTAGTTTACTTTCAATTTACTTTAAAGAGAGATACACACCATTTCAGATGTTCCTTTGTGGTAGATGTGTCAGAGCAGAAGGAATGGGAAGATAGGTGTCATGGAAGGAAAACAAAGCAAGAAGAAAAGTTGCAAGTTGCAGAAGACTGAGAATCTCCGATCTGGGGTATTTAGAAGTGTTCACTCTGTCCTAATCACTGATTAATCCCAATGTTTGGAAGCGGTCCTGGCACATCAGAGTAGATGCTCAATAAATATTTGCTAAATGGAAAACGATTGAATCAATGAATGTAACACTGTGTGTGAAGTATCTACAGCAGTACAAAAGTGGAGGTATCAGTGTGCTCAAAGGAGATAGCATGTGTGAACAGCCAGGGCAGTAGATGTGTGTGGCGGACTCAGGCCCTAGATTTTTCGGACAGCTCTAATTTAAGATATTTTGTTCTGTTACTCCCTTAAGAAAGTTATTCATATTAGAACTGCTTTTCTGTTTGGAAAATATCCTCCTTGTAGAAGGCAGAGGCCTTCTGTGTGTGGAGTGTGTGAGTTGTGACATATTGAAGAGGACACTGGACTTGGAATCAGAAGGTGGGAGTCCCAGCTCTACTACTTGCCCCATAGATGGGATGACCAGAAACATTTATAAACACACAAGGGAGCAATCTGCCACAAAGAAGAGTCAGCCAACACAGGAAAGAGGGAAGGTGAACATCAGAGGGTAGAATTGTTGGTTAAGGACCCTAAACTAAGTATTTTAAAAATGATTAAAGAGAAAATAAGCAAGAGAAATTATAAGAGCAGGATCCCACTTAAAAGAAAGAACGTATAGACTTAAAAAGAACAAGGGAAACTTCTAGAAATAAAAGTATATTTATTGAAATGAAAATTTCAATGTATTGGCTATAATCACTTTTAAAACATTTAATATTATTTGGTAAAACTGAAGACATTCAATTGTCTTAAAGAAGTTATAAGTACAGAAATAAACACTAGAACAAAAACACAAGCCTCCTTGAACACCAAGAGAATTTATAAATTACAATAGCAAAGAAAACACATCATGAGGAAAAAGAAGCAGTAAACGTACATAGTTTATATGGTGATTACAATATAAAATAATATATCAGAGTTGAGATAAAAAAAATATGTCCTATCAAGAAGTGTGAATGGGCTTAACTCACCTACTAAAAGAAAAATATTTTCAGTATGGCTCACCAAGCAAGACCCAAATATGTGGTGTATGCAGATACATTCAAATCAAAATGAGTCAGACAGGCTAAAAATAAAGGCATGGGCAAATGAAAATAACAAATAAGTGGGGACTGTGAGATCAAGGATATCAAACAAAGTAGAATTCAGGCCAAAAATAATTAAATGTGACAAAAAAGGGTATCTTATTCCAATTTCACAATGTAGGTATAACAGTTATGAAAACCTATGCACCAAATCTCTAAAAATCTTTAAAAAGCAGAAACTATAGATGCAAGATGATACAGATAGAAACAGATTGCTAATAGGAGACTTTAATAGGTCATTCCTAGTGCAGAGCAGATCAAGTGGCAGAAATATAAGTAAGGATACTGAAGAAGTAAACAACATAATCAATAAAATAGATCTCATTTACATATAACGAACTTTAGAACTGAATAATAGGGAGTACGCCTTCCTTCTCAGCTGCGCATAGCATAGTTACAAAAATCCATGAAATATTAGGTCACAAAGAAATCGACAATAAGTTTTATACAATGGAAATATTACAAACAATACTTTATTATCACAGTGAAATAGAACCAAATTAAAAATTTTTTTCCAGCTAGAAATTTAAAAGTCTTTTATTAAACAACTGGAGTGAAATGGAAAATACAAGCCAACATTACAGAATATCTTTAAAAACAAAGAAACGAGTATGAAAACACTACATATCAGACACTATTGGATACATTTAAAGTAGAACTCAGAGGAAAAATTCATACACTTAAACACTTACATCAATAAAAATGAATGAATTATATCAACTTAAAAAGTGAGAGAAAGAACAACAAATGAGCCAAAGAAAGGACAAAGAAGAAAAAAATAAAGGTAAAAGCAGAAAAATAATGAAGATTAGGAATAGAAAACAGTAGGTCAGAGTAATAAATCAAAATTCTGGTTCTTTGAAAAAAGTAACAAAATATATAAACCACTAGCTAAATTAATCAAATGGAAAAGGGAGAAACACAACTACAAAATAAGCAAGACAAAGGAGAAACAGATAAGGATGGAGCAAAAATCTGAGCGAGAGCTACAAATGGGAAAAGAATGAACCAGACTTTTTTTCAAATGAGTAACATAATCACTCTAAACAGGGAGGAGAGGACAAGAGTGGGGAAACACACCCAACTCATTTTGGAACACAGTATTTTGACTAAATACATTAAGACTAAAGAAAAAAACCCTGAAAACATATACTGAACTTTAGTTAGTAGGTTTGTTTTCACAATGACATGAGTTAGCTATTCTGAAACTGCTTTGGGGGTCTTTTAGTATTGAGCAAATAAGTAAATATTTTGAGGGTAATTGGAATCAGATTTCTTACAGTTTGAGAAGGGCATTATAGATGTGGAAAGGGGAACTCGACCACATACTGTATTGTGTTGACTGAAATTGGACATATCAGTATAAACTCGAGGGTTTTGCTATGTCTTTATATCTATCTATCTATCTATCTATCCGAAGACAGAAATGGAAAGAGACATAGCTATCTGTGCCTATCTATGTCTACCTATACTATAGATATCTCGAATATCTTGTAGTGAGTACAAGTACAAGGAAGTACTTGAAAAATGGTAGGGAAAATCAAAAGAACAGAGGAGTCAGCTTAGAGGGACTCCCACTGACCAAATGTAGGACCATTTTAACATCAAAATAAATAATAATAGTAACAGATTATAATGCACGGAATAAAACAAGAGTCTGTAGACCATTCTGATGTAAATGAATGAATAAATAAATAAATGGAGAGAAAGAAAAGTTCTTCCTTGTAGAAGAATGCCAACTAATATATATAGAAAGAATGGTAGAGTTAAGAAATCATCCTTTGGCAATCACAGTGGTAATAAATGATTTGGGCAAAATCATCATTGATGCTAGTAGTTTAATGAGGAACTTGGTAGTTACATAGTTCCAAATGATCACCTCGCAGAATTCTTATTAATAAGAAAGGCAAAAAAAAGTCACTACAGTGGAGAAACTTGGCATGTACCACTTAACCAGTGATCAAAGTTAACTTCAGTATTGATGGTTAAAATACACATTATGTACCTGCTCCTTTGATGAATGAGAAGGACACAGCGTTCCTCTTGTGGTGTTCCTGCTAAAATGCCATGAACAAAAAGACAGTAATTTACTCAGGAGAAAACACTGGTCAAACCGAAACTGAAGAACATTCTACCAAATAATGTTCTTATTTTTGTTGAAGAAGCCTATTCTCTTCAACAATATAAAGGTCAGGAAAGACAAAGAAAGATGGAAGAACTGTTCCAGATCAAAGGAGAATAAAGAGATGTGACAACTAATTTGTGATGTTAGATGAGATTCTGGACCAGATTTTTTAAACTAATTTTTTTGCTAAAAAGAACGTTTTGGGGACAATTGACAGAATTTGAATTAAATATTTTAGATTAGGAAATAGTACTCAATTAATACCAATTTTCTGATTTTGATTATTGTACTCCAGTTATGTAAGAGAATGTCCTTGTTATTAGGAAATATACACTGTAGTATTTAGGGGTAAAGGGACATGATGTCTGGTATTTACTCTAAAAGGGAAAATTTGTATATACAGAAGGAATGATAAAACACAAATGGTAAAATATAAAACAATTGGGGGAATCTGGGTGAAGGGCAAACAGGAGTTCTTTGTATTATTCTTGCTACTTTTCTATTAGTTTGAAATTATTTCAATTTAAAAAGTAAGAAAAAAGAAACATTTAAAAATATTTGTAAGAACATGTAGAAGAATAATTTTCTTCTATAGGATTTTTTTGAATTTACATACAAAGCACAAGCCATAATGGGAAAGAATGATCCAAGTAAAATGACATTCATGTACAATAAAGAAATCTATAAATGGAGAAGACAAACCACAAATGATGAGAAGATATTTGCTATGCCTAAGATTAGTATCCAGAATATATATTAAAAATTACAAATGATCAAATAGAGAAATCAGCAAAGGATATGAATGGATGAGTCACAGAAGAAGGTAACAAGCCTGTGAAAGGATGACCAACTGCACTAGGAATTAGGGAGAAACAAATTAAAATAACAATGGCATACCATTTCACATTTATTCAGATGATTGTTCAAAATTATACAATTTGATAATACCTATTGTTGAAAGGATGAAGGTGAAAGGGGAACTTTCTTAATTGGTTCAAAGATTCTGGAGATCTAGTACAGATGAAGGTGTGAACAATTCCACCTTTAGGTATATAGCCTAGATAATCTCCAAAGAAACAGGAGAGGGTTGTTCTTTGCAGCATTGTTGATAACTACTGAAAAATTGGAAACAACCTCATCGTCATCAACAGATGACATCAACAGATGACAACAGAGGCATCAGTGATTTGTGGTATAATCATACAATTCGTTTAAAATGAATGAAATAGATCTACATGTGTTAACATGTAGAAATCTCAAAACCAAAATCTTAGGTGAAAAAAGCAGGTAGCAGAAATTTATAGTGTAGGGCTTCCCTACAGTGGTTAAGTGCAGTGGTTAAGAATCCACCTGCCAATGCAGGGGACACGGGTTCGAGCCCTGGTCCGGGAAGATCCCACATGCCGCAGAGCAACTAAGCCCGTGCACCACAACTACTGAGCCTGCACTCTAGAGCCAGGGAGCCACAACTACTGAGCCCATGTGCCACAACTACTGAAGCTCGCACGCCTAGAGCCTGTGCTCTGCAACAAGAGAAGCCACTGCAATGAGAAGCCCACGCACCGCAACGAAGAGTAGCCCCCACTAGCTGCAACTAGAGAAAGCCCACGCGTAGCAACGAAGACCCAACACAGCCAAAGATAAATAAATAAAATAAATAAATTTTAAAAAAGAAATTTATAGTGTAAAATTCATAAACATAGAAAACCAATAATGTATGCTTTTAATGAATAAAAAAGGAGCTAGAGTCCCTGCCCTGGAAGAACTTGGGGGCATTTGAAGAGAGTCAAGTAAAACCATGATTACAATGCAGTACCACAAAAGCCACCATTAGAATGGGCACCTAATACAGATGGGGAAGTTGGAGAAGGTGGAGGAAGTTTTCCCAGAAATGACAAAGTCTTCCACACCTCTCTCCCACACTTAACCAAGTCCTGAAAGACAAGAAGGGGTTACCCAGGTTAAAGATAGGAAGGAAGGGTGTTTTCTAGCAGATGGTGACATTTGCAAAATCTCAGAGGGGAGAAACTGCAGAGCCCGGTTTGGAAACTGCCAGTGGTTTCTCGGAGCTGGAGTAGAGGAGCGGGGCAAAGAAAGGGATGGAGGGAGTTCGTGGGCGCCTCCTGACATAGGCTCTGACTGGGCTAAGGAGCTGGCCTGCCTCGTGAAGGATAGAAGAATATTGAAGCAGAAGAGTTAACAGGTGCATCATGAATTATATAAGAGGATGGCTCTGGAGGCAAGATTATTTAGTTGTTTTCTTTGTTGTTGTTTGCTTGTTTTAAAAGAAAACCAGACAAGAAATAATGGGGTCTCGATTGAGACAGAAGGGGTGGTGGCTGAGAGATAACCCAGCATGTCCAAACAGTAGAGTAGGACTCAGGGAGGGATTAGCTGTAGGCGTGGGGAGAGGAGCTTCTGGCTTGGGCATCTTGGGTGCATGATGGACTGACAGAGGTTGCATTTTGTGCCAACTCACGCGGCCCCTGGCCACCATGATTGCACCAGGAACGAGCATCTTACAAATGTTTAGTTCAAATATAAAAAGATACAGAGGAAGGACGGAGGATGGTGGTTACCGCTGAATGGGTTTTCTCCGGTGCTGGTGATCGCGCGGGTGGGGGTGGGGAGACAGATGGGGGTATGTGTGGCTTTGGATTCATCTGGAACGTTTTGATTACAAAATTAAAGCTGATGTAAATGTAACATTCACTGGTGTTACATTTCTGTGAGCACCCGGGTGTCATCTTATTTTCTGCACTTTTCTGTGTGTTTGAACTAAATTTAATAACCAAATGGCAAGAAATGTGCAAGCAACAGAGGAGCTTCAGTACATGAAAGGCTTTGAGCCCTATCCAAGGGTTAAACCAGCGAGCCCCGGGGGCGGGGAATGGTGCGGTCGTCAGCCTTTGTGTTTGCACAATGTGTGTAGAGAGAAAAGCCTCGGGAGACCCGTACCCGGCTGAGTGGGTGGGGTGGGCGGGGGGAGGTGCGGGCGGGGAGCTTTTCCCCTAGCCCCGCCCCGGCCCCGCCCCGAGCTCCCGGCCCGTCGAAGCCCCTTCTCCTTTCGTGACACCTATTTCGGTCTCTAGGTAACGTGGGGTCGGGGGTCAAACAGCGCGGCTGCAGGGTGGCAGCTGCCTGCCGGCCCCTCTTCTCGGCCCCTTGACCCTCGGACGCTCAGAGCCATGGCGCTGCCGCTGCTGCCGGGCCACAGCTTCAACCGCAACGTGAGTAGTGAGGGCGCCCGAGGTCAGAGGTCCCGGCCGCAGTCTGGGGTCCAGGTGTGGACACTCCCCCGGCCCCTACTGGAGGCCTCGTGACGCTGCTTCGCCTTCTGTGGACGGGGCGCAGCTTGGACCAAAATTTGTAGGCTGGTGGAACCCTTACTCTCTACCTCCCCTTCCCCCTCTCCCCAACTGCATCTGGATACTTTTCCTACGTTAGATACAGAAGTAGAGTCCTTATAGGTGTTAGGACCCTCGAAGGTAGCCGATGGTAGGTTGATGATGATAATCATCGTTGAGCGTTGAAGGTGTGCCAGGAGCTGTGCTTTAATCACCTTACACAGCATTAGATGTTCCCAACAGCCCTTTGTATTAGCTACTATTTTTAATTCCCATTTTTCAGTGGAGGAAACTGAGGCACAGAGTGATGAGTCAGTCACTCACTGGCCAGAGCTACTCAATCTCAGTGGTGAAGCTGGGTTCCCTCCAGGCAACCAGTCTCCACAGCCCAGGAGCCTAATCACGATCCTTAATACCCTTTGTGAAAGAGTTTGCTATTAGAGTGAAGAAACCTGGCACTCTCAAGGCTGGTAGGGGGCAGATAAGGGTTCCACCTGCCTATAAAGTTTATCCTAAACTTTATAGTGAAGGATCCAAAGTTGGAGTTCTTTCTTCATTTAGAATTGGGAATGGCTCATTTCGAGACAAGATGAAAGTACCAAACGACACAACACAACAACATTAAAAACCCTGAGCATGCAAGAACTTTTGCCAGTAAATAGCATCTTATTTAAACCACAGCAGGAAAATGATTCAGGTTTTTGTTTGCACTGGTCACTACTCTTTACTTGGGTTTTCCAGTTGTGTCTGTAGGAAGTAGGTAAGTAATACACTGATGGGAGGGAACTTGCTGGAGCCACTCAAGGTATTTGTGTAAACCTCTGTGAAGTTTAGAAAGCAGGCAGCAGATTGAAGCATTCGACTTTCTGGATCCTGAACAGTGTCTGCATCCAAGTTGTTGGCCCTAAAGTACCACTTATCTTTATAGCTTCAGGCCACTGCACTCTGACCCCCACAGGTTAGCTGGCCAGTTCAACTTGTTTCTTGACCACTGGTTTGTGCATTTCTTGGCTGACGTGTAGAGGCTGGCCTTCCAACCTAACGTTGCCCTTTGGTAAGATTAAGCCAGTCACACAAATTAAGTAAGACCCCTGAAAGGCAGGGCATGAAAAAAGATTCCAGAAGTAAAGAAGCATGCTGTGTAAAAGTAATTGTAATCAAAATTGAACGTAGATCCCACAGCTTTGGGCCTAGCAACACTTCAGATCCACAGCTCTCACATGCAGTGACTAAGGGTGGGAAGGAAGAACAGTGGTTGAATGAGATATTTTAAAATCTGCAAGGCTGCACTGAGTGTACTTTTGCTTTTTTAAAAATTTGTGAAGTATAACACATATACAGAAAAGTGCACAATGGATGATCACAGAATGAACATCAAAATAGAAAATATTACCAGGACTCCCAAAGCATCAACGTTGACTAGGGTTGCCGGATTTACCAAGTAAAAATACATGTCCCAAATATTGCATGGGATCTACATATGTTAAAAGATTCTTTGTTGTTTATCTGAAATTCAAATTTAACTGAGCAGCTTGTATTTTACATGGCAACCCTACCTATGACCCTTTCTGGTCTTTACCCCTTCTCTATTCTCCAAAGGCAACCCCTCTCCTGGCTGCTACCACTATAGTTCGGTTTGGCTTGCTTTTGAAATTTCTGTCAGTGCAAATGTCCGGTTTTTATTCTTTTGTGACTGGCTCTTTTTTTTTTTTTTAAGCTCAACATTGTTTGTGGGATTTGTTCATGTGGCTGTCTTTAGAGATAGTTTGTATGTTTTCATTGCTCTAGAGTATTCCACTGTATGAGTATGACATCATTTATATACACATTTTACTCTTGATAGAGATTTGGTTTGTTTGGGGTTATTAAGAATACTTTGCTGGGACTATTCCTGTTCATGTTTCTCAGTACAATTGCCAGATCAAATGGTATTCTTTTTTTTTGTTTTTAGTAAAGTTCTTTTTTTAATATATTTTTTTAATTTTTAATTTTTCAAATGGCATTCTTATGTTCAGCTTTGGTGGATGCTGTCACAGCGCTTATCCCAATTTAAATTCCCACCAGCATTTTATGTTCCTGTTGCTCCATAGCCTTTCTAACACTTGATATCGTTAGTCTCTTAAATTTTAGTTGTTTTGGTCAGTGGGCGTAGTGTGACTCTGTCGTTTTAATCCACGATTCTCTGATTCCTAACGAAATTGAGCACATTTCACACATTTATTGGTCATTTGGATATTGTCTTTTGTGTGGTGTCTATTTGTCGTTTGTCTAATCTCTGGTGGGTTGCCTGCCCTTTTCTTAGTGATTTGTAGGAGTTCTACATAGATTTTGGATATGACTCCTTTGTCAGATATTTGTGTTATAGGTGTCTTTTAGTCTGTGGTTGGCCTTTTTACTCTCTTAATGATGTTTTTGATGAAGAATTTTTCCTTTAAATTAGTGCTTTTGGTTTCCTATTTAAGAAATAGTTCCTTACACCAAGTCATGATGATATTTTCCTGTGTCATCTGGAAATTTCGTTGTTTTTACCTTTCATGTTTAGACCTATAATCTAACTAGAATACATTTTCGTGTGTGTGTATGAAAAGAGGTAGAGGGGTCAGGTTGTATTTTTCCCCATGTGGATATTCAGTTAACCCAGAGCCATTTGTTAAAGAACACAATTCTGAGTAAATTTTGAAGAGCTTTACTGGCTTTATTCAGTGATTAATGAATCAGGCAGATGGAAAGGAGCTCTGAAGAGCTATACAAGGCAAGAGATTTTGTAGGGAAGTTGTACTAGGCAAAAAATCGGATTGGTTATTGTAAGGTTACTTTCCTTATAGGGAATGGCAGGGGTTTCTCAGGCAGATTACCTAACTAATGCTGATTAGGAGACTCATGGTTGATTGGTTTAAGATTCTATTTCTGGGAGAGCTGAAACTGTAACTAAGTTGAATTTCAGATTGGTAACATGGGGCTTAGCATAAGCAACTCCATTTGGGTTCTGTTGTCCTTAATACGTTTTTTAGAAATGGCCACCTTTTCTCCACTTCTCCGCAGAGCTACTTTTGTCACAAGTCAAGTATCCAAAATATGTGTGGGTCTGCTTCTAGACTTGTGAGTGTATTTAAAAAAATATTTATTTACTTCATGCCTCAGACCAATAGGAGGGTGTGTGTGTGTGAGAACTAGAGAATGACAGTATACTTATTAGATACCTTGGGCTGTCATTCAACAAATCAGTATTTATATACTGAGTGTCCTAGTATGTGCCCAAAGCAGGTGGCTGCATTAAAAAAATTGTTACACTAGCCTTGGGGTTAAAGGTGCTATGTGTTGCCAAAAAATTGATATTTTTAAAACCTTGCACTTAGTTAAAAGATTGGATGTTCTCTGGCACAGAATGGTCAGAGAGTCAGTAAAGCCAAATCTGGCCTTTCTATCCCCGCCTCCCTCCTGCCTATTACAGAGCTTTGTCTGCTTAATTAAATTATTGAGAGAAAAACCTTGGCCTCCTGGAGATAGCATAATTACTGGCTGTTTGGGTTTAAAATTATAACACAAGCTAACTAACTTTTACGCTTTTTCTTAGAAATTAAAAAAAGAACTTGCTCCCCCCCTTAATTAGCTGCTGGTAGTCAGTCAGGAGCGATAGATTGGTTTCTGTCCACAGCTAGGTGATGTGCAACCTCTCCTTCTATATCTGAAATACAAGAAGTATTGTGCTTTCTAAAATATAAGCATTTGTATCACTGATGACGTTAAAATTATTCTGATGTGAATTAATTGCAAACCTTAGGGAAAGATCACAATTCCAGACCCGAAGTATCTTTTTTCCAAGAATTTACATGCTGGATTTGTATTGAGCTAAGAGAATCTCAGGCATATTGTCAAGAATGATAGGATATTAAAGTTAAAAGGGACACTTCCAGCCAAAGCTGAAAATCCTTTCTACAGCATTTTAGACAGATGGTTGTGTAGCTGATCCTGAATGTCTCTAATGAATAATGAGGAGCACACTTTCTGTTTTTTATGAAGCTACCTCGCCACCATCTTAGGAGGGTTTGTCGTAAATAGTCCATCCTCTAACTTATAGTGAAGCAACTGTTTCCTTAAGAAGAAAAAGAAATTTTTTGAATTCACAACAGTAAAATAAAACATATTTAGAAACTGTCTCTCTTACAGAAATACCTTGAAATTTATTTTTATCTAGATTACTATAAGCCTATATATTAATGTAGGAAAAATCACTCTTTGGGAAATTTACCAGCAATTTAAATGATAAACAACTGAGAGAGAAAAACTATGAGTACTACATAGTACACATATTGATTTCATTGTGTGGTGTTAGCTAAGCCAATCTAAGTTTAGCTCAGTGACAAATATAATCGTAAAACAATCACTTTATTCACAAGGTAGAGGGTTTTCCAGCCTAAAATTCTGCCGGCAGATTCCTGACTATGTTCTTAGTGGTCAATTCCATGGCCTTAAAATAATCTGCATCAGGTCCAAAGCCCTTAACCTGAGACCCCAGGCCATTAGAGTTTGTCACTCATTTTGTGAGATCAATTTAATGAATCATGACCAGGATTTAGGAAAAAGAAAAAGGAAAAAAAAATAAACAGAATACGGTAGAATAGAATAAAAGAATCAGTGTATTATGCTTGGGAAGAGTAAGTATTGTTTCATGAACTTTTGTTTCTGTCATGTGTGTACGTGAACTGGGTTGTGCTAAAATCTGTTTGTTATTGTGGCAGTCAGCGTTTGAAAAACACTCTCGTTAGAGCCATCTCCACCAGTTCTTGCCTCTGATTTAAATTCTGATCTTCAACATCCTTCAAGGCCAAATCTAGTCTCTTACCCTTCAGGAAGTCTCAACTGATCCTAGTCAGCCTTTCTCAGTGTTTTTTTGTTTTTTATTAAGGTACAATTCACATAACATAAAGTAAACCATTAACCATTTCAAAGTGTACAATTCAGTGGCATTTAGTACATTCACAGTGTTTTGCAACTGTCACCTCTATCTAACTAGTTCCAACATATTTTCATCATCCCACAATCTTTTTACCCCAGAGGAACCTTTGAAATGATTTTCAGGTCTTGGAGAACTCCTGCATAAAGATGATTTCTATAGCCCATGGTACCTTAGCATGATCCATGAGTTGTAGATGTAGTGATCCAATAATAATTGTCTTTTTGAGTAAAGAGTAATAGTTTTCTGTGGATTTGTTGATTTCAGCAAATTAATTAACCTAGTCTGTGTGGTTTCCTTTTCTCACAAGGGATCTCAACTCTAACACCAGTGGGAGTGTACTAGGGGAAATGTCAAGGGTTTCTTTCTTGTTGTATTGTAAAATTTCCTACTTGATTTCTCCTCTTTTCTCCTTATTCAAGTAGGCCTAAAAATCCTCTCAGAGTTTCTACTGTAGAGGGTGCCGTAAGGTATGAAATGTGGTATAATGGTATGAGCAAGAGTAGTTTTCTCCCTTATTTAAAACAAAAAATGACTTTTAGCCAGGTTTTCTTGAGAAACAAACAGGTAGTTAAGCTTAGCTTTCCTTTGTTTCCTTTTCATACATTAAAAAAATTCATAAGGCAGCATCATACATTTCTGTTAAATAACTGTTTTAATCCAAGGTGGGATTTACTTTTTCAAAAAGTAGGTTCAGTTGATTTAATTTAAATTAAGGTTATAAATTCATTTTAATTAATGCTGTTTACAACATGAAAATATAGACAGTGTTAAATAAGCAAAGCTACTAAAATCATATTGACAAAGCAATATGAATAAAAATAGAGCCTAAGACACAATTTTATGTGAGACCTAAAAATTAAGGTTTTTTACTGACTGGCATGATCAGGCTCAAATATAGGCAGTTATACAATCATTATAATCTTAATCTCCTTGTAGACCTATATACACAAGAATATGATTTTTTAAACTAAAAATAAAGAATAAAAATTAGCTCTTCAGTGTGAAACCGATGCTTGTATTTTGCCACATAGACACGTAATTCTGAGTCAAATTTGAGATAAGCACTCACAGATTTCATTTTCAACTGAAATGAGAAGATTTCTCACCTTTCTCTTGATACTTGTTAAACAAGGAAAGCTTTGCTTATATATGTGAGAAGTTGAAAACTGCAGCAAAATGCTCACTGCTTTCCTATGAATGGCAGGATCCTTGATTTTCATGTAAATTTGGAACTGGCCATAGGTGTATGTTTAATTTTATAAGAAATTGCTGAACAGTCTTCCAAAGTGGCTGTACCATTTTGCGTTGTCACCAGCAACAATTGAGAGTTCCTGTTCTTCCGGATTCTCGAGAGCATTTGGCATGGGCAGTATTTGGATTCTAGCCAATCTCATAGGTGTATAGTGGTAACTCATCCTGATTTAAACTTTTATTTCCCTAATGGCTTAGGAATGATGTTGAATATCTTTTCATGTGCTTATTTGCCATCCGTATATCCTCTTTGGTGAAATGTGTGTTTGTGTCTTTTGCCCATCTTTAATTGAGTTGTTTCCTTACTGTTGAGTTTTGAGAGTTCTTTATATATTCCAGATACAAGTCCGTTGTTGAATATGTGGTTTACAAATATTTTCTCCCAGTCTATGGCTTGAATTTTCATTCTCTTGAAACAAGGCTAGAAAATATGTATACATTTTTAAAGATAAAATACCACATGAATCCACACTGATATTTGAAATGCTAAGTAAGGATTATAGGAATTTTATTTAACTTCTTTGATTCTTTATTTATCTTTTACTTACATTGAAAATCTTGATTCATAAGGACATTACTTGCTTTATCCTACCATAAATAAAAATATATATCCATATAATAGTTTTTGAGAAATAATAACGTTATTATTAACAATTTGAGTTTTGAAAATAGGTTAAGATTTCTTTGTATTTCTTATTGTTTTTAGGATTTATCCCCCTAGGAATGTATGGTCAAATTATTGGGTTTTAATTTCATTTAAGTATGGTTAAGTCACCAACTCAATACCCAGTTAGGTTGATTGTTGCATTTCAGTTTTAACTTAAATTTTTTTGTTTTATTATAATGTAAAAGTAAAACATTTCTGTGGTTTCAAAGTCAAATTTACAAAGTGAGGCGCATTCAGACAAGTCCTAGCTTTTCTCCCTGTCCCTTCAGTCTTGTTCCCTCCCTCACTCACTCTAGAAGTAACATTAAAAAAAAAACTATTTAGCTTGGGTTATCCTTCCTTTTTTGTTTTTGTTTTTTAAAATAGCAAATTCTTAACTATATTTACATGGCCTATCATTTACATTATCATTACATGGCCTATTAAATAAATGATAGCATACTCTACGTATTCTCTTGCACCTTCCATTTTTCGTTTTAACAGGTATATCTTGGAGATTTCTTAATAGTCGTATGCAGAGCTATACTCATTCCATTGGAATGTGTATTCCATTTGTAGCTACATAGTACTCCATTGTGTGGACATACCATAGTTTGTTTAACTCATCCCCTCTTGATGTATAGTTGTATTATTTCCAGGCTTTTGCTATTATAAATAATGCTGAAATAAATAGCCAAAGTTGTGCTTCAGAAGAAACCATCAGAAAACTGAAAAGGCAACTACAGTTATTTTACAGGGAGAAAATAGTTGCAAAGCATATATATGATGAGGGATTTATATCCAGTATATATAAAGAACTCTAAAAACTCAACAATAAAGAGATAAATAATCCAGTTAAAAATGGGCAAAAGATCTGAGTAGACATTACTCCAAAGATGCTCAAATATCCAATAAACACATGAAAAGATGCTCAATATCATTAGGCATTAGAGAGATGGAAATTAAAACCACAATGAGATATTACTTCACACTCACTAGAATGGCTATAACAAAACAGACAATACCAAGTGTTGCCAAGGATGTGTAGTAATTGAAACACTCTTATGTTGCTGGTAGGAATGTATAATAGTGCTGCTGCTATGGAAAAGTCTGCAGTTCCACGAAAGTTTAAACATAGAGTTACTATATGATACAGCACTCCTAGGTATAGACCCAAGAGAAAAGAAAACATATGTCCACAAAAAATGTGTACATGAATGTTCATAACAGCATTATTCATAATAGCCAAAAAGTAGAAACAACCCAAATGTCCATCAGCTGGCGAATGGATAAACAAAATGTGGTATATCAATACAATGGAATATTATTTAGCCAGAACAAGGAATGAAATATTGATACATACCACAACATAGATGAACCTCAAAAACATTATACCACAAGCGATATGCAAAAGACTATATATTGTATGATCCCATTTATGTGAAATGTACAGAATAGGCAAATCTATAGTGACAGAAAGATTAATCGTTGCCTAGACCTGTGTGGGGGAAGGGAGGAAGTGGGGAGCGACTGCTAATGGGTATGGGGTTTCTTTTTGGGATGATGAAAGTGTTCTGAAATTAGATTATGGCGAAGATTGTGCAACTTTGTAATCATAGTAAACTCCTTTGTATTGTATATTTTAAATGATTGAAATTTATGATAGACACAGTTTGCTTCTACATCTTGACTATTGTAAATAATGCTGCTATGAACATTAGGGTGCATGTATCTTTTTGAATTAGTGTTTTCATTTTCTTTGGCTCTATACTCAGTTAAGGGACTAATATCCAAAATAGATAAACAGCTCGTGTAACTCAATATCAAAAAAACAAATAACCCAAATTAAAAATGGGCAGAATAGACATAAATAGACATTTTTCCAAAGAAGACATACAGATGGCCAACAGGCACATGAAAAATATGCTCAACATTGCTGATCATCAGAGAAATGCAAATCAAAACTACAATGAGATATCACCTCACACCTCTTAGAATGCTATCATCAAATAGAACACAAGTAACAAATGTTGGCAAGGATATGGAGAAAAGGGAACCCTTTGTACACTCTTGGTGGGAATGTAAGCCACTATGGAAAACAGTATGGAGGTTCCTCAAAAAAACTAAAATTAGAACTACCATATGACACATAAATTATACCTCAGTGAAACTGTTAAAACAATAAATAGCCAAAGAAAGGAGTTGGTGGTGGGGAATTGCTGGACAAACAATAGGTGTTTACTGTGCCAGGTCACAGGATGGTTTTGATTTAGTTTTCTGTTACTTGTTCCTGGTAACTATTGAAATGTCCTTGAAATCACATGATTTAAGACTGGGTCACTTTTTTTTTTTTTTTTTGGCAGTACACGGGCCTCTCACTGTTGTGGCCTCTCCCGTTGAGGAGCACAGGCTCTGGACGTGCAGGCTCAGCGGCCATGGCTCACGGGCCCAGCCACTCTGCAGCATGTGGGATCTTCCCGAACCGGGGCACGAACCCGTGTCCCCTGCATCAGCAGGCGGACTCTCAACCACTGCGCCATCAGAGAATCCCTGGGCCACTTCTTGAAGCTGCTATTCATAACTTTGGAAATGACATAAAACTCCATTGCTATTCCTACATGTTAATTTGCATTTCAGAAATTAGAGTCACTTTGCCTATTCAGGGATCAAACACCTAACTTCGGTCATTTTTGTATTCTGTCCTGAACTTTATAGCTATGTCACTTAGGACACTCAGATTCTTTTTCTCTCTCCATTTTGCCATCTTCAGAATGTTGGCTTTACTTTCTTAGGCTTGTGACCTCATGGTTGCAAAATGGTTGCCTCAGTTCTGGACATCACAACTTCTTACAACAGTGTTCAGGACAAGCAGGAAGGAGGGGTGGGGGAAGGCTCTTATATCAGAAAACAAAATGTTTCTCAGTCCCCCATCAGGTTTCTACCCTTATTACCCTTATTTCTACATCTTATTGGCTAAACTTGAGTCACATGGCTATCCTTTGCTACAAGGGACATTGGGAACTTGATTTTTCACCATCTATTTTTTGAGCTGGGAAAGAGAAAAGGGAGCAATTAATGGCTGCTGGGAACCAGGAAACTTTGTTTGCCACACCAGCCACAGACTCAAACCTGTGAGTCTAGATGTTCTCCTCAGCCTTAGCATCCCTTTCTTTAAAACTTTTTAGTGTTTTTTTTTTTTGTCCCACATTTGCTGGATGGTGGAGATTTTTTTTTTAATTTACTTTATTTATTTATTTTTTACATCTTTATTGGAGTATAATTGCTTTACAATGGTGTGTTAGTTTCTGCTTTACAACAAAATGAATCAGTTATATATATACATATGTTCCCGTATCTCTTCCCTCTTGCGTCTCCCTCCCTCCCACCATCCCTATCCCACCCCTCCAGGTGATCACAAAGCACGAGCTGATATCCCTGTGCTATGCGGCTGCTTCCCACTAGCTATCTACCTTACGTTTGGTAGTGTATATATGTCCGTGCCTCTCTCTCGCTTTGTCACCGCTTACCCTTACCCCTCCCCATATCCTCAAGTCCATTCTCTAGTAGGTCTGTGTCTTTATTCCTGTCTTACCCCAGGTTCTTCATGACATTTTTTTTCTTAAATTCCATATATGTGTGTTAGCATTCGATATTTGTCTCTCTCTTTCTGACTTACTTCACTCTGTATGACAGACTCTAGGTCTATCCACCTCATTACAAATAGCTCAATTTCGTTTCTTTTTATGGCTGAGTAATATTGCATTGTATATATGTGCCACATCTTCTTTATCCATTCATCCAATGATGGACACTTAGCTTGTTTCCATCTCCGGGCTATTGTAAATAGAGCTGCAATGAATATTTTGGTACATGACTCTTTTTGAATTTTGGTTTTCTCAGGGTATATGCCCAGTAGTGGGATTGCTGGGTCATATGGTAGTTCTATTTGTAGTTCTTTAAGGAACCTCCATACTGTTCTCCACAGTGGCTGTATCAATTTACATTCCCACCAACAGTGCAAGAGGGTTCCTTTTTCTCCATACTCTCTCCAGCATTTATTGTTTCTAGACTTTTTGATGATGGCCATTCTGACTGGTGTGAGATGATATCTCATTGTAGTTTTGATTTGCATTTCTCTAATGATTAGTGATGTTGAGCATTCTTTCATGTGTTTGTTGGCAGTCTGTATATCTTCTTTGGAGGAATGTCTATTTAGGTCTTCTGCCCATTTTTCGATTGGGTTGTTTGTTTTTTTGTTATTAAGCTGCATGAGCTGCTTATAAATTTTGGAGATTAATCCTTTGTCAGTTGCTTCATTGGCAAATATTTTCTCCCATTCTGAGGGTTGTCTTTTGGTCTTGTTTATGGTTTCCTTTGCTGTGCAAAAGCTTTGAAGTTTCATTAGGTCCCATTTGTTTATTTTTGTTTTTATTTCCATTTCTCTAGGAGGTGGGTCAAAAAGGATCTTGCTGTGATTTATGTCATAGTGTTCTGCCTATGTTTTCCTCTTGCAGTTTGATAGTTTCTGGCCTTACATTTAGGTCTTTAATCCATTTTGAGCTTATTTTTCTGTATGCTGTTAGGGAGTGATCTAATCTCATACTTTTACATGTACCTGTCCAGTTTTCCCAGAACCACTTATTGAAGAGGCTGTCCTTTCTCCACTGTACATTCCTGCCTCCTTTATCAAAGATAAGGTGACCATAGGTGCGTGGGTTTATCTCTGGGCTTTCTATCCTGTTCCATTGATCTATCTTTCTGTTTTTGTGCCAGTACCTTACTGTCTTGATTACTGTAGCTTTGTAGTATAGTCTGAAGTCAGGGAGCCTGATTCCTCCAGCTCCATTTTTCGTTCTCAAGATTGCTTTGGCTATTCGGGGTCCTTTGTGTTTCCCTACAAATTGTGAAATCTTTTGCTCTAGTTCTGTGAAAAATGCCAGTGGTAGTTTGATAGGGATTGCATTGAATCTGTAGATTGCTTTGGATAGTATAATCATTTTCACAATGTTGATTCTTCCAATCCAAGAACATGGTATATCTCTCCATCTATTTGTATCATCTTTAATTTCGTTCATCAGTGTCTTATAATTTTCTGCATACAGGTCTTTTGTCTCCTTAGGTAGGTTTATTCCTAAATATTTTATTCGTTTTCTTGCAATGGTAAATGAGAGTGTTTTCTTGATTTCACTTTCAGATTTTTCATCATTAGTGTACAGGAATGCCAGAGATTTCTGTGCATTAATTTTGTATCCTGCTACTTTACCAAATTCATTGATTAGCTCTAGTAGTTTTCTGCTCTATGTATAGTATCATGTCATCTGCAAACAGTGACAGCTTTACTTCTTCTTTTCCGATTTGGATTCCTTTTATTTCCTTTCCTTCTCTGATTGCTGTGGCTAAAACTTCCAAAACTATGTTGAATAAGAGTGGTGAGAGTGGGCAGCCTCGTCTTGTTCCTGATCTTAGTGGAAATGCTTTCAGTTTTTCACCATTCAGGATGATGTTGGCTGTGGGTTTGTCATATATGGCCTTTATTATGTTGTGGAAAGTTTCCTCTTTGCCTACTTTCTGCAGGGTTTTTTTCATAAATAGGTGTTGAATTTTGTCAAAAGCTTTCTCTGCATCTATTGAGACGATCATATGGTTTTTCTCCTTCAACTTGTTAATATGGTGTATCACGTTGATTGATTTGCATATATTGAAGAATCCTTGCATTCCTGGAATAAACCCCGCTTGATCATGGGATATGATCCTTTTAATGTGCTGTTGGATTCTGTTTGCTAGTATTTTGTTGAGGATTTTGCATCTATGTTCATCAGTGATATTGGCCTGTAGTTTTCTTTCTTTGTGACATCCTTGTCTGGTTTTGGTATCAGGGTGATGGTGGCCTCGTAGAATGAGTTTGGGAGTGCTCCTCCCTCTGCTATATTTTGGAAGAGTTTGAGAAGGATAGGTGTTAGCTCTTCTCTAAATGTTTGATAGAATGTGCCTGTGAAGCGATCTGGTCCTGGGCTTTTGTTTGTTGGAAGATTTTTAATCACAGTTTCAATTTCAGTTCTTGTGATTGGTCTGTTCATATTTTTATTTCTTCCTGATTCAGTCTTGGCAGGTTGTGCATTTCTAAGAATTTGTCCATTTCTCCCAGGTTGTCCATTTTAGTGGCATAGAGTTGCTTGTAGTAATCTCTCATGATCTTTTGTATTTGTGCAGTGTCAGTTGTTACTTCTCCTTTTTCATTTCTAATTCTATTGATTTGAGTCTTTTCCCTTTTTTTCTTGATGACTCTGGCTAATGGTTTATCAATTTTGTTTATCTTCTCAAAGAACCAGCTTTTAGTTTTATTGATCGTTGCTATCGTTTCCTTCATTTCTTTTTCATTTATTTCTGATCTGATTTTTATGATTTCTTTCCTCTGCTAACTTTGGGGTTTTTGTTCTTCTTTCTCTAATTGCTTTAGGTGCAAGGTTAGGTTGTTTATTCAAGATGTTTCCTGTTTCTAAAGGTGGGCTTGTATTGCTATAAACTTCCCTCTTAGAACTGCTTTTGCTGCATCCCATAGGTTTTGGGTCATCGTGTCTCCATTGTCATTTGTTTCTAGGTATTTTTTTATTTCCTCTTTGATTTCTTCAGTGATCACTTCGTTTTTAAGTAGTGTATTGTTTAGCCTCCATGTGTTTGTATTTTTTACAGGTCTTTTCCTGTAATTGATATCTAGTCTCATAGCGTTGTGGTCGGAAAAGGTACTTGATAGAATTTCAATTTTCTTAAATTTACCAAGGCTTGATTTGTGACCCAAGATATGATCTATCCTGGAGAATGTTCCATGAGCACTGCAGAAAAATGTGTATTCTGTTGTTTTTGGATGGAATGTCCTATAAATATCAATTAAGTCCATCTTGTTTAATGTATCATTTAAAGCTTGTGTTTTCTTATTTATTTTCATTTTGGATGATCTGTCCATTGATGAAAGTGGGGTGTTAAAGTTCCCTACTATGAATGTGTTACTGTCGATTTCCCCTTTTATGGCTGTTAGTATTTGCCTTATGTATTGAGGTGCTCCTATGTTGGGTGCATAAATATTTACAATTGTTATATCTTCTTCTTGGATCGATCCCTTGATCATTATGTAGTGTCCTTCTTTGTCTCTTGTAATAGTCTTTAAAGTCTATTTTGTGTGATATGAGAATTGCTACTCCAGCTTTCTTTTGGTTTCCATTTGCATAAAATATCTTTTTCCATCCCCTTACTTTCAGTCTGTATGTGTCTCCAGGTCTGAAGTGGGTCTCTTGTAGACAGCAAATATATGGGTCTTGTTTTTGTATCCATTCAACCAATCTGTGTCTTTTGGTGTGAGCATGTAGTCCATTTACATTTAAGGTAATTATTGATATGTATGTTCCTATTCCCATTTTCTAAATTGTTTTTGGGTCGTTATTGTAGGTCTTTTCCTTCTCTTGTGTTTCTTGCCTAGAGAAGTTCCTTTAGCAGTTGTTGTAGAGCTGGTTTGGTGGTGCTGAACTCTCTCAGGTTTTGCTTGTCTGTAAAGGTTTTAATTTCTCCATCAAATCTGAATGAGATCCTTGCTGGGTAGAGTAATCTTGGTTGCAGGTTTTTCTCCTTCATCACTTTAAATATGTCCTGCCAGTCCCTTCTGGCTTGCAGAGTTTCTGCTGAAAGATCAGCTGTTAACCTTATGGGGATTCCCTTGTGTGTTATTTGTTGTTTTTCCCTTGCTGCTTTTAATATGTTTTCTTTGTATTTACTTTTTGACAGTTTGATTAATATGTGTCTTGGCGTATTTCTCCTTGGATTTATCCTGTATGGGCCTCTCTGTGCTTCCTGGACTTGATTAACTATTTCCTTTCCCATATTAGGGAAGTTTTCAACTATAATCCCTTCAAATATTTTCTCAGTCCCTTTCTTTTTCTCTTCTTCTTCTGGAACCCCTATAATTCGAATGTTGGTGCATTTAATGTTGTCCCAGAGGTCTCTGAGACTGTCCTCAGTTCTTTTCATTCTTTTTTCTTTATTCTGCTCTGCAGTAGTTATTTCCACTATTTTATTTTCCAGGTCACTTATCCGTTCTTCTGCCTCAGTTATTCTGCTATTGATCCCATCTAGAGTATTTTTAATTTCATTTATGTTGTTCATCATTGCTTGTTTCATCTTTAGTTCTTCTAGGTCCTTGTTGAATGTTTCTTGCATTTTGTCTGTTCTATTTCCTAGATTTTGGATCGTCTTTACTATCATTATTCTGAATTCTTTTTCAGGTGGACTGCCTATTTCCTCTTCATTTGTTAGGTCTGGTGGGTTTTTATCTTGCTCCTTCATCTGCTGTGTGTTTTTCTGTCTTCTCATTTTGCTTATCTTACTGTGTTTGGGGTCTCCTTTTTGCAGGCTGCGGGTTCGTAGTTCCCGTTGTTTTTGGTGTCTGTCCCCAGTGGCTAAGGTTTGTTCAGTGGGTTGTGTAGGCTTCCTGGTGGAGGGGACTAGTGCCTGTGTTCTGGTGGATGAGGCTGGATTTTGTCTGTCTGGTGGGCAGGTCCACGTCTGTTGGTGTGTTTTGGGGTGTCTGTGGAGTTATTATGATTTTTGGCAGCCTCTCTGCTAACAGGTGGGGTAGTGTTCCTGTCTTGCTAGTTGTTTGGAATAGGATGTTCAGCACTTAGCTTGCTGGTCGTTGAGTGAAGCTGGGTGCTGGTGTTGAGATGGAGATCTCTGGGAGATTTTTGCCATTTGATATTATGTGTAGCTGGGAGGTCTCTTGTGGACCAGTGTCCTGAAGTTCGCTCTCCCACCTCAGAGGTACAGCACTGACTCCGGGCTGCAGCACCAAGAGCCTTTCATCCACATGTCTCAGAATAAAAGGGAGAAAAAGTAGAAAGAAGGAGTCAGTAGAAGTAGAAGGAAAGAAAGAAAGAAAGAACGAAAGAGAGAAAGAAAGAAAGGAGGGAGGGAGGGAGGAAGGAAGGAAGGAGGGAAGGAAGGCAAAAAGAAAGAAAGAAGATAAAGTAAAATAAAATAAAGTAAGACAAAATATAATAAAGTTATTAAAATAAAATAATTATTGAGAAAAAAATTTTAAAAAACGGACGGATAGAGCCCTATGACAAATGGTGGAAGCAAAGCTATACAGACAAATTCTCACATAGAAGCATACACATGCACACTCACAAAAAGAGGAAAAGGGGAAAAAAATCATAAATCTTGCTCTCAAAGTCCACCTCCTCAATTTGTGATGGTTCGTTGTCTGAAGGAGGGAAAGAAGGAAAGAAAGGACGATGATAAAGTAAAATAAAATAAAGTTATTAAAATAAAAAGTAATTATTAAGAAAAAAAAACGGACGGATAGAATCCTTGGACAAATGGTGGAAGCAAAGCTATACAGACAAAATCTCACGCAGAAGCATACACATACACACTCAGAAAAAGAGGAAAAGGGGAAAAAATCATAAACCTTGCTCTCAAAGTCCACCTCCTCAATTTGGGATGATTCGTTGTCTATTCATGTATTCCACAGATGCAGGGTACATCAAGTTGATTGTGGAGCTTTAATCCGCTGCTTCGGAGGCTGCTGGGAGAGATTTCCCCTTCTCTTCTTTGTTCTCACAGCTCCCAGGGGCTCAGCTTTGGATTTGGCCCCGCCTCTGCGTGTAGGTCGCTGGAGGGCGTCTGTTCTTCACTCAGACAGGACAGGGTTAAAGGAGCCGCTGATTCGGGGGCTCTGGCTCACTCAGGCCGGTGGGAGGGAGGGGCACGGAGTGCGAGGTGGGCCTGCGGCGGCAGAGGTCGGCATGACATCGCACCAGCCTGAGGCGCGCCACGTTCTCCTGGGGAAGTTGTCCCTGGATCCCGGGACCTTGGCAGTGGCGGGCTGCACAGGCTCCCTGGAAGGGGGGTGTGGAGAGTGAGCTGTGCTGGCTGACAGGCTTCTTGGTGGCGGCAGCAGCAGCCTTAGCGCCTCATTCCTGTCTCTGGGGTCCGCGCTTTTAGCCGCGGCTCGCGCCCGTCTCTGGAGCTCCTTTAACCAGTGCTCTGAATCCCCTCCAGGTACGTGGGGGGTTTCTTGCCTTTTCGGAGGTCTGAGTTCTTATGCCAGCGTTCAGTAGGTGTTCTGTAGGAGTTGTTCCACGTGTAGATGTATTTCTGGTGTATCTGTGGGGAGGAAGGTGATCTCCGCCTCTTACTCTTCCGCCATTTTCTCGGAAGCCTCCACTTATGCTGTCCGATATTACCCCAGGCTAATGAGCTGGTTCTCTGCACTCTCGTTGCTCTTCAGAGATTTTAGGGGAAACAGCTATCCTCTGATCTCTGGCGTGAGTCCCTGGGAAAGAAATGGGAATTAGAATGTCATCAGACTTTTCAACACCAGGGAAAGCTTGAAGATAATAGAAGAATGTCCATAAAATTCTGGGTGAAAATAATTTTCAACTTCCCAAACTGTTTTTGAGAGCAAATGTACCATTTTACAGTCGCAGCAACAGTGTATGAGTGATCTAGTTTCTCTGCATCCTAGTCAGCATTTAGTGTTGTCACTATTTTTCACTTTAGCTGTCTGATAGGTGTGTAATGATATCTTATTGTGGGTTTAGTTGTTACCTCTGTGATGGCTAATGAGTTGAGTATCTTTTCATGTGCTTATTTGTCATCTGTATATCCACCTTAGTGAAATGTCTTTTTATGGCTTTTGCCTGTTTCTAATTGGGTTGTTTTTTTAACTGTTGAGTTTTGAGAATTCTTTATACATTCTAGATACTAGCCCTTTGTCTAAGATGTGGTTTGCACATATTTTCTTCCAATCTGTAGCTTTTCATTTTGTCCTGTTAACTGTCTTTTGCAGAACAAAAAAATTTCAAATTTTGATGAGTTCCAACTTATCAATCTTTTTCCTTTTATGGATCATGCTTTGATACTAAGTCTCTGCTCAGCCCTAGATCCTGAAGCATTTTTCCTGTCTTTTTTCCTAAAGTTTTGTAGTTTTACACTTTCTGTTCAAGTCTGTGATCTGTTTTGAGTTAATTTTTGTATAAAGTGTGAGCTTTAGGTCAGGGTTCACTTGATTTTGCCTATGGATATTCAATTACTCCAGCACCATTTGTTGAAAAGAGTATCTTTCCTCCACTGAATTGCTTTTACACCTTCGGAAAAAAATCATTTGAGCATATTTCTGTGGGTTTCTTTCCGTGTTCTCTATTCTGTTCCATTGGTCTATGTCTAGCCCTCTGCCAATGCCACACTGTTTTTATTACTGTAGTAATAAAGTAAACCTTAATATCAGGTATAGTGATTTTTCCCACTTTATTTTTCTTTGTCAAGATTCTTCTTTGTCCAGGGCCTGCACCTTTCCATATGAATTTTAGAATAAGTTCATCTAAGTCTACAAATAACTTCGCCGGAATTTTGATAGGAATTGTATTAAACCTTAGATCGATTAGTGGAGCATTGGCATCTTTACTATGTCGAGTCTTCCAATTCATGAACATGATATGTCTCTCCATTTCTTTAGGTCATCTTTGATTTTTTTCATCAGCATTTTGTAATTTTCAGCTTACAGATCCTGTACATGCTTTGTGTTTTGTTTTCTTTGGAGTGATTGTAAATGACATTATGTTTTAAATTTCAGTTTCCTGTGTTCATTGTTAGTATATAGAAGTGTGATTGATTTTTTATGTTGATCTTGTATCCTGTGGCCCTGATGAACTCAATATTAGTTTTAAGAATTTTGGGGGTAAATGCTGTGGGATTTTGAAAATATAGACAATCTTGTCACCTACAAATAGAGACAGTTATATTTCTTCCATTCCAATCTGTATCCCTTTTACTTGTTTTTCTTGCCTTATTGCAGTGGGTAGAACTTCTCGTAATATGTTGAATAAGAGTATTGAAAGCAGATATTTTTGCCTTGTTCCTGATCTTAGGGGAAGTACATTTAGTCTTTTCTATTAAGTATGATGTGAGCTGTAGGTTTCTTGTAGATGCTCATTATCAAGTAATTCCCCTCTGTTCCTAACTTGCTGAGAGTTTTTTAAAAAATCTTGAATGGGTGTTGGATTTTGTCAAATGTGTTTACCTGTATCAATTGATATGGTCATTTGAATTTTCTTCTTTACTTGTTGATATGGTGGATTACATTGATTGCTTTTTGAATGTTGATCCAGCCTTGCATAATAAATCCCCCTTGGTCATAGTATATAATTCTTTGTACACATAGCTGGACTTAATTTGCTAGTTTTTTGGTGGAGGATTTTTACATCTATGTTCATGAGAGATACTGGTCTGTAGTTTTCTTTGATTGAACTGTGTTATCTAGTTTTGGTACCAAGATAATACTGACTTAATGAAATGAAGTGGGAAGAGTTCTTTCCTCTTTTATTTTCTGGAAGAGATTGCATAAAATTGGTGTTAATTCTTGTTTAAATATTTGGTGAAATTCTCCAGTAAAGCCAGCTGGGCATAGGAGTTTCTTTTTGGATTTTAGTTAAAAATCCAGGCTCTTTAGAAGTTATAGGACTATTTAGATTATTTAATCTTGATTGAGTTTTGTTAGTTTGTGGTTTTGAGAAATTTATCAATTTTTTTCTAAGTGTTTGAATTTACATATGTAACATTGGTCAAAATGTTCCCTCATTATCTTTTTAATGGCTCTAGGATCTGTGAGGATAACCCCTGTTTCATTTCTGGTATTGGTGATTTGTATCTTATCTCTTTAAAAATTTTTTTCAGTCTTGCTAGAGATTTGTCAATTTTATTGATATATTTTTTGAAGAACAAGCTTTGCATTTGATTGATTTTCTCTGTTGTTTTCATCAATTTCATTGATTTCTGCTCTAATTTTTGTTATTTCCTTATTTATGCTTGCTTTTAGAGTATTTTACTCATCTTTTTCTAATTTCTTGAAGTAGGAACTTAGGCTGTTGATTTGAGATCTTTCCTCATTTCTAATATAATTATTTAGTGTTATAAATTTCCCTCTCAACACTGCTTTAGCTGCATTCCACATATTTTGGTATGTTGTATTTTCATTCTTTCAGTTATATCTGTTTTTAAAAGTTCCTTTTGCAATTTCCTCTTTGACCCGTAGACTATTTAGTAGTGTGTTGTTTAATTTCCAAGCATTTGGAGATTTTCCTGCTATCTTTCTGTTATTGATTTCTAGTTTCATTCCATTATCAAAAGAATATAATCTATATGATTTTCATTCTTTTAAATTTGTTGACATTTCTTTTATGGCCCTGAATATGGTCTGTCTTGGTGAATGTTTCATGCACACTAGAAAAGAGTTTGTATTCTGCCGTTGTTGGGTGGAGTGTTCTATATATATTAATTAGGTTCTGTTGGTTGCTGAGAGGATTGTAGAAGTCCCCAACTATAATTGTGGGTTTGTCTATTTCTCCTTTTAGCTCTGTTGGTTTTGCTTCATATATTTTGAGGTTCTGTTGTTTTGGTTTTGCTTCATATATTTTGAGGTTCTGTTGTTTTGTGCATACACATTTTTTAAAAATGAATTTAATTATTTATTTATTTTTGGCTGCATTGGGTCTTCATTGCTGCGTGTGGGCTTTCTCTAGTTGCGGTGAGCGGGGACTACTCTTCATTGTGGTGTGCAGGCTTCTTACTGCAGTGGCTTCTCTTGTTGCAGAGCACGGGCTCTAGGCACACGGGCTTCAGTAGTTGTGGCGCGTGGGCTCAGTAGTTGTGGCGCATGGGCTTAGTTGCTCCACAGCATGTGGGATCTTCCCGGACCAGGGCTTGAACCAGTGTCTTCTGCATTGGCAGGTGGGTTCTTAACCAGTGGGCCACCAGGGAAGTCCTGTGCATACACATTTAAGTTTGTTGTGTCTTCCTGGTGGATTGATTCTTTTATCATTATGTAATGTCCCTCTTTTCTCTAGTAATTTTCTTTGCTCTGAAGTCTAGGTTATCAGATACTGATATAACCATTCTTGCTTTTTTAAAATTAGTGTTTCCCTGGTGTATTTTTTCCCATCCTTTTACTTCCAACTGACCTATATATTGAATTTGAAATGAGTTTCCTGTGTACAGCATGTAGTTTGTCATGCTTTTAAACTCTACTCTGCAAATCTCTATCTTTTGATTAATGTATTTATATCATTTACATTTAAGGTGATTGATTTGTTAATGCTTATGTCAGATATATTATTATCTGTTTTCTGTTTCTTTGTTTCTCTTTTCTTACCTTCCTGTGGGTTACTGGGACTTTTTTTAGGATTCTATTTTGATTTATTTATAGTGTTTTTGAGTATATCTCTTAGTATAATTTTCATAGTGGTTGTTCTGGATATTGCAGTATATATGTGCAACTTATATAGACTTTGGTCTATTGCTATCAGTGTTTTACCACTTCAAATGAAGTTTGGAAACCTCACTTTCATTTAGGTACCTTTAATGTTTCCCACTTTTAAGTATCATTGTCATGAGTATCAGATTATATTATAATTTTTGTTTTAATCCTTGATCTTGTGGCATCACGGACTGTTGATGCAGATGTTCAGATTCCAGTCCTAAGACACACCCAGCACAATTACACAGTCACCACCCCCTCCTACCATTGGACTTCCATCATCCACTTACCTCACAGCTATGGGAAAAGGCTGCCTCTGTCCCTGAAAGTCTTTAGCAATTCATGAAGTATAGTTGGAAGCTGTGCTGCCCTTCTATCTCACCCCTCCACTCTGACCCAAGATTTTTTAATCCATAGGTCTTACCCTGAGTGGCCCATGGTTCCTAGAGCCCACAGATTCTTTGCTGGGGGAGAGGGAGGTCAGATATGACTGTTGTACTGTGTTGCAGGTGCTTTGTTTCTTGGTGCCACTTCCTTTGACCATCAACTTGCATCAGATGCAAGTATAGCCAGTATGTTATTACAGGAGTGCTGAACTTGGGCGTTACAAGGAGCTTACTTCAGCCTACATACTCCCAATGCGCGTGTGTGCGTGCACACACACACACACACACACACACACACACACACTCATGAACCTCCATCCCATGAACAACTCTCTGGTTTTACCTTGACGTAGACTTTCCTCCATAATATTCATAAGGCAGGTATTGGGGCAGATCATGAACTTGTGGTTTCGTACTGCTCATGTGTATACGACTCACAGCTGCCTTTAGCTTTTCTATTCTTCTAGTTTTATCAGTAGAATCAGTTGTCCCTCTCCATAAATTCTAGAATTAATCTCAAGCATATCCCTTAAGTCAGTGAAGGTAATAAACTTTACTAATATTTATTGTGCTCAAAGTTTGAGAAGATATTTATTTTTCTCAATGTATAAAGAAAATTACACTTTAGGTAGGTCACTTAATAATCTTATTCTGTTTTTTAAAAAAGGCATTAAAGGGCTTCCCTGGTGGCACAGTGGTTGAGAGTCCGCCTGCCGATTCAGGGGACGCGGGTTCGTGCCCTGGTCCGGGAAGATCCCACATGCCGCAGAGCGGCTGGGCTCGTGAGCCATGGCCGCTGAGCCTGCGCGTCCGGAGCCTGTGCTCCGCAACGGGAGAGGCCACAACAGTGAGAGGCCCGCGTACCGCAAAAAAAAAAAGGCATTAAAGCACAGCTTTTAAAGACTAAATGCATTAATTTGTAATGCTTTATACTGCAAGTAATGGAATACCTGACCAATAGAGGCTTAAACAAGCAGGGATTTATTTTTTTTAACCAAGCAGGAAGTCTGGAGGTAGGTGGCTGCTGGCATACATTTAAAGGCTCAACTTTGAGCCAGCATCTCTGCAATCCTCCTCACCTTCCTGCCATGATCCCAGGGTGGCCGCTGCAGCTCCAGGCATTATGTATACATCTCAAGGCAAGAAAAGGTGAGCTAGGGGCAGCATCACCTGCATTTGTCCCGTGGCTCAGGAGGACAAAAGCCTTTTCTAGAATCCCAGAACAGAATTCTGAAAAGGAGGCTGAGGAAACAAGTGGAGTATTTAGCCTTTTCTAGCTTCTAAATGTAGACCAGCAAGGGAGAAGGAATTTGGAAATGGATGTACTAATCAGCTACAATGAGCCAGTGATGTTAACTGACTTTGGGGGAAGTCTTTAGAATTCTTTTGATTGGTACTTTGGGTTGAGTTATTTAGAGGAAAAAAACGGGACAGTGTTTTCTGAGGAAGGGGTTGCACATCTTTCTAGATCTTATCGATTTAATTTTATTTTTTACTCTACTGATTTTTTTTTTTTTTTTTTTTTTTGTGGTACACGGGCCTCTCACTGTTGTGGCCTCTCCCGTTGCGGAGCACAGGCTGTGGACACGCAGGCTCAGCGGCCATGGCTCACGGGCCAAGTCACTCCGCGGGATGTGGCATCTTCCCGGACCGGGGCACGAACCCGTGTCCCCTGCATCGGCAGGCGGACTCTCAACCACTGCACCACCAGGGAAGCCCCCTACTCTACTGATTTAAATACATTATTAAGTATATAAAACCAATCTTGTTATATTGACTTGAATGGCTAAGATTCATGAGCACATTTTTTCCAAGTTAGGTTTGGAAAGAGAGGAAAATTAGCTTAAAAATGTTTGAAGTTTTCTTTGACATGACTTTTTATTTTTACATTTAGGGTTTCTTTTTGAGTGATTTAGCTTTATTAATAAGTAATGATAGCTTTCATGCTCTTATGGTCCTAAGCTCTACCCAAGGCAATTTTGTTGTTATTTTCTCTGGGAGGTTCATGGTATTTGCTGAATGACTTCTTTTTCTCTATAAAAGTACAGAAAAGAAGAAAAGAGAAAATGAATTTCTGAAATAAATATGCTATGAAGGGAGAGAAAAAAACCTATTCATGGAGCAGAAGCAAACTAGTCTCAAACCTGATCAGGCAGGAATATCTAAGAGTGATAGTTTTAGATAATTCGTAATTTCCATAAGCCGCAAAAAGTAGTTAGAAAAGTAAGTGTTGTTAATATATATTAAAATATTAAATATTAACTGGCTTTCTTCAGGCCCCAAATTTTTAGTAACTTCTGGTGACTATAAAAGGGTATCTACAGTACTCTCTAATACCTGTTCTGCTCTTAAGGGATTAAGCCCAGGTCCAATTATCTGATCTGTTTCCTCTCTTCCATGTCACGGTGGTCATTCTCATTATTATGTTTGTCAAAAGCAAAAGTAGTAATTCTACCCTGATGACTTAAACCAGAGGAGATCTATTCCTTTTCTCTAAGAGAGCTCAGACAATGCAAGGCCTAATGCCTAAGGGCTCAGGCACTGAGTTTTCATCCTGGATTCACTATAGTAGTTGACTGATCTTGGACAAATTACGTAAACTCTGTTCCTGAGTAGCCCCATCTATAAAATGGGGATAATGATAAAGCATACTCAGAGATTTGCTCTGAAAATTAAAAGAATTTAGTGCTTCTAAAGTACTTAGCGCACTGCTACACATGTCAGCTTTTATGGCTATGATAATGATATTCACATCTGCAAAGATAGGCTTCTAGCTAATGGTGGCCCTAATGAGCTATCAGGTTCTTACCAAGCACCTTATTCTTCTTGCCTTTGTCATGTGGTTGTCAAGCATCTGGGCTTTGGACGCAGTCTAGATAGAAACAGAGAGACTCTGATGTGCTGAAGCTCTAAAAGAGAGATTATAAATGGATAAACAACTCCTGATACTGATGACTATAACCCGCTTCTCAGTTTGGGTTAGCTTTACGGTTTCTGTAGTCGCCCTGGCAACTTACTGATTATTTATTAATCAATCCAGTCATGTGATAAAATTGCTCTTCCAATCTTTAGCAACAAGGAAGGGATGGTGGTACCAGCTATTAATTTGATGTGAAACATCAAGGAGAGTCCGGATCTGGCTGCTGCCTTTCCAGTAGTGGTGCTGTAAGTGGGATGGGACCCGAGGAGTTGAGATATCAAGGAACACTGGAACTGTGGATAGTATGTTCCTGATTTTATCATTTGCTAAGACATTTGCCTAATTTCTTTGGACTGAGACTGAGCACCATTTCACAGTTACTAGGGCAAAGGGCAGGGTGACATGTGATCCTAAGAGATTATAATGGCAAATCTCAAGTGTGTGTGTGTGTGTGTGTGTGTGTGTGTGTGTGTGTGTGTGTGTTTATTGGGAGGGGCAAACATTTGAAACAGGTGCCCTATGGGCTTTTACATCATACCAAACAAATCCTCAAGCAATTGGTTTCTGAGGTATAGAATTTTGAGTTGAAATTTCAAGTTAGAAATGGAATTTTGTATGCTATGCTGGTGAGAATAACCATAGAAATTGACATTACTGAACTTTAAAGAAGCATATGTGTATTGTTGATTTTGGGGGTTTGAATGTGTTACACAAACCAAGAGTTTTGGGAAGGATTTAGTAATAGTTCTTTTCATGTTAAAAAATACTTAAGAATTTGGTCTGGCTGATTTGATTTTATTTAGCAAAAGAATTGGAAATATTTAACAAGTATCCAGCTAATACTCTGCATAGAGAAATTGCTCATCAATTTAGCAGGAACTTGATTGAACAACCTTCTGAATTTTACACATTGTGGTTTCTCTTCAATTTTCATAGCATTGATAGATCTTACATTTAAAGAAAAAGGCCCCATTGTACGGTATACTTAGTCATTGTCACTAGCTGGACAAAAATGTACTGACAAGAGTTCATAGCAGTTGTGTATGTGTATGGTTGGTGGGGGAGAATCCCTTTACTTCTTCCAGTCCCTTCTCTTTCCCTTGCTGCTGTGAGGGTGACCAGGAAAGGGAAGGCCAGCCTTGCTGAGGGCTCTTCAGGTTCAGTCCACTGCTTTAGTTTCTTTCAGAAATTTCAGAAGTGAGAAACTCAGCCAGTGCTGTTATGGCCATGCTTGGGAGCTGTAGCAATATATAGGCTAAGGAGCCAGGTGCAAGAAGTACTTCGTCCCCCTTATTGCTTTTTCTGCTCTCACCCCTACCCCTTCCAAAGTGGAAGTGAGGCTGGCATGAAACTTGCAAGTCACCTCCCATCATTCTTCCTTCCTTTTTTTTTTTTTTTTTTTTTTTGCGGTACACGGGCCTCTCACTGTTGTGGCCTCTCCCATTGCGGAGCACAGGCTCCGGACGCACAGGCTCCGTGGCCATGGCTCACGGGCCCAGCCGCTCCGTGACATGTGGGATCTTTCCGGACCGGGGCACGAACCCATGTCCCCTGCATCTGCAGGCAGACTCTCAACCACTGCACCACCAGGGAAGCCCATTCTTCCTTTCTTAACACATCCAATCACAGACGTTGGTTTCTTTACCTGCTGTCTACTGTAGCAGTGCTACTCCAAGTATGGTGTGTGTTTGTGACATTGGGAGTCTTTAGAAACTTATATAGCCATATGACCTTGCCATGATATCCAAGGGTGTGATTTAGTGGGCTTGTAAGTTTTTATGTCTTTGTTTCAGTTTTTTATAATGAATTTTATTGTGTTTTATAAAAGTGTGGGTCTGAAATGATTTGGGAAAAGAAACAATCAAACTTGCCCTTCCTCAATAATAGTTTGCATGTCCTTGTCCTATAGGATGTCCCTTCCTTCCCATTCCCATTGTCTTCACACTTGTGCAGGCCTTTCTCACCTTGTGCCTGCTCAGCTGCACTAGCAGCTTGCCTCGTCTGCCTACTTCTCACCTCTCATTCAAATCCATCATTTTTTTAATGCGAGGTACGAAGAGGTGAATTAATTATATTCCTCCATTTATGACCCAATATCATCATTGATCTGTGCAAGGTCTCTCTCTTGTTTTATGTATTTTTGTTCCTCATCATTCCCAACCCCTAGTCTCATTCCCTTTCCACTTTATACAGGCTTCCATACAGATGTCTTTGATGCGCATTCTTGAATCTGCATGTGTTCTTAAAAAATATGTAGCATTATTTTTTGTTTTTAAAAGATGTATAAATGATATTGTATGCTACAGATACCATTTTTCACCCAATGATATGTTTTAAGGATCTGTTTTGCTATATGTACATCTGGTGCTATATGTCCTCCCCAAATCCATATATAGAAGCCCTGACCCTGCAGCGTGATGGTATTTGGAGATGGGACCTTAGGAGGTCATTAGGTTTAGATGGGGTCATGACGGTGGGGCTCCCATGATGAAATTCATGCCCTTATGAAAAAGACACCAGAGAGCTTGCTCTCTCTCTCACTGCCCTGTGAGGACACGCTGAGAAATTGGCAGTCTGCAAACCAAGAATAGAACCCTCACTGGGCAACTGAATTGGCCTGGCCAGCACCTTTATCTTGAACTGTGAGAACTGTGAGAAATCAGTTTCTGTTGTTTCAGCCTCCTAGTCTATGATATTTTGAACGGCAGCCTAAGCTAATACATCTGGTTTATTGCTTCAAAGCAATGAAGTGAAGTGAAGTGAAAATCCACCATAGAGTGCTTATCCATTAAGCCATATTTTCTTTTTTTTTTTTTACATCTTTATTGGAGTATAATTGCTTTACAATGGTGTGTTAGTTTCTGCTTTATAACAAAGTGAATCAGTTATACATATACATATATTCCCGTATCTCTTCCCTCTTGCGTCTCACTCCCTCCCACCCTCCCTATCTCACCCCTCCAGGCGGTCACAAAGCACCAAGCTGATCTCCCTGTGCTATGCAGCTGCTTCCCACTAGCTATCCACCTTACGTTTGGTAGTGTATATATGTCCATGCCTCTCTCTCGCTTTGTCACAGCTTACCCTTACCCCTCCCCATATCCTCAAGTCCATTCTCTAGTAGGTCTGTGTCTTTATTCCTGTCTTACCCCTAGGTTCTTCATGACATTTTTTTTCCCTTAAATTCCATATATATGTGTTAGCATACGGTATTTGTCTGTCTCTTTCTGACTTACTTCACTCTGTATGACAGACTCTAGGTCTGTCCACCTCATTACAAATAGCTCAATTTCGTTTCTTTTTATGGCTGAGTAATATTCCATTGTATATATGTGCCACATCTTCTTTATCCATTCATCCGATGATGGACACTTACGTTGTTGCCATCTCCGGGCTATTGTAAATAGAGCTGCAATGAACATTTTGGTACATGATTCCTTTTGCATTATGGTTTTCTTAGGGTATATGCCCAGTAGTGGGATTGCTGGGTCATATGGTAGTTCTATTTGTAGTTTTTTAAGGAACCTCCATACTGTTCTCCACAGTGGCTGTATCAATTTACATTCCCACCAACAGTGCAAGAGGGTTCCCTTTTCTCCATACTCTCTCCAGCATTTATTGTTTCTAGATTTTTTGATGATGGCCATTCTGACTGGTGTGAGATGATATCTCATTGTAGTTTTGATTTGCATTTCTCTAATGATTAATGATGTTGAGCATTCTTTCATGTGCTTGTTGGCAATCTGTATATCTTCTTTGGAGGAATGTCTATTTAGGTCTTCTGCCCATTTTGGGATTGGGTTGTTTGTTGTTTTGTTATTAAGCTGCATGAGCTGCTTATAAATTTTGGAGATTAATCCTTTGTCAGTTGCTTCATTTGCAAATATTTTCTCCCATTCTGACGGTTGTCTTTTGGTCTTGTTTATGGTTTCCTTTGCTGTGCAAAAGCTTTGAAGTTTCATTAGGTCCCATTTGTTTATTTTTGTTTTTATTTCCATTTCTCTAGGAGGTGGGTCAAAAAGGATCTTGCTGTGATTTATGTCATAGAGTGTTCTGCCTATGTTTTCCTCTTAGACTTTGATAGTTTCTGGCCTTACATTTAGGTCTTTAATCCATTTTGAGCTTATTTTTCTGTATGCTGTTAGGGAGTGATCTAATCTCATACTTTTACATGTACCTGTCCAGTTTTCCCAGAACCACTTATTGAAGAGGCTGTCCTTTCTCCACTGTACATTCCTGCCTCCTTTATCAAAGATAAGGTGACCATATGTGCATGGGTTTATCTCTGGGCTTTCTATCCTGTTCCATTGATCTATCTTTCTGTTTTTGTGCCAGTACCGTACTGTCTTGATTACTGTAGCTTTGTAGTATAGTCTGAAGTCAGGGAGCCTGATTCCTTCAGCTCCGTTTTTCGTTCTCAAGATTGCTTTGGCTATTCGGGGTCTTTTGTGTTTCCCTACAAATTGTGAAATCTTTTGTTCTAGTTCTGTGAAAAATGCCAGTGGTAGTTCGATAGGGATTGCATTGAATCTGTAGATTGCTTTGGGTAGTAGAGTCATTTTCACAATGTTGATTCTTCCAATCCAAGAACATGGTATATCTCTCCCTCTATTTGTATCATCTTTAATTTCGTTCATCAGTATCTTATAATTTTCTGCATACAGGTCTTTTGTCTCCTTAGGTAGGTTTATTCCTAAATATTTTATTCTTTTTGTTGCAGTGGTAAATGGGAGTGTTTTCTTGATTTCACTTTCAGATTTTTCATCATTAGTGTACAGGAATGCCAAAGATTTCTGTGCATTAATTTTGTATCCTGCTACTTTACCAAATTCATTGATTAGCTCTTGTAGTTTTCTGGTAGCATCTTTAGGATTCTCTATGTATAGTATCATGTCATCTGCAAACATTGACAGCTTTACTTCTTCTTTTCCGATTTGGATTCCTTTTATTTCCTTTCCTTCTCTGATTGCTGTGGCTAAAACTTCCAAAACTATGTTGAATAAGAGCGGTGAGAGTGGGCAGCCTTGTCTTGTTCCTGATGTTAGTGGAAATGCTTTCAGTTTTTCACCATTGAGGATGATGTTGGCTGTGGGTTTGTCATATATGGCCTTTATTATGTTGAGGAAAGTTTCCTCTTTGCCTACTTTCTGCAGGGTTTTTATCATAAATGGGTGTTGAATTTTGTCGAAAGCTTTCTCTGCATCTATTGAGATGATCATATGGTTTTTCTCCTTCAACTTGTTAATATGGTGTATCACGTTGATTGATTTGCATATATTGAAGAATCCTTGCATTCCTGGAATAAACCCCACTTGATCATGGTGTATGATCCTTTTAATGTGCTGTTGGATTCTGTTTGCTAGTATTTTGTTGAGGATTTTTGCATCTATCTTCATCAGTGATATTGACCTGTAGTTTTCTTTCTTTGTGACATCCTTGTCTCGTTTTGGTATCAAGGTGATGGTGGTCTCGTAGAATGAATTTGGGAGTGTTCCTCCCTCTGCTATATTTTGGAAAAGTTTGAGAAGGATAGGTGTTAGCTCTCTCTAAATGTTTGATAGAATTCGCCTGTGAAGGCATCTGGCCCTGGGCTTTTGTTTGTTGGAAGATTTTTAATCACGGTTTCAATTTCAGTTCTTGTGATTGGCCTGTTCATATTTTCTGTTTCTTCCTGATTCAGTCTAGGCAGGTTGTGCATTTTTAAGAATTTGTCCATTTCTTCCAGGTTGTCCATTTTATTGGCATAGAGTTGCTTGTAGTAATCTCTCATGATCTTTTGTATTTCTGCAGTGTCAGTTGTCACTTCTCCTTTTTCATTTCTAATTCTATTGATTTGAGTCTTCTCCCTTTTTTTCTTGATGAGTCTGGCTAATGGTTTATCAATTTTGCTTATCTTCTCAAAGAACCAGCTTTTAGTTTTATTGATCTTTGGTATCATTTCCTTCATTTCTTTTTCATTTATTTCTGATCTGATTTTTATGATTTCTTTCCTTCTGCTAACTTTGGGTTTTTTTTGTTCTTCTTTCTCTAATTGCTTTAGGTGCAAGGTTAGGTTGTTTATTTGAGATGTTTCCTGTTTCTTAAGGTAGGCTTGTATTGGTATAAACTTCCCTCTTAGAACTGCCTTTTGCTGCATCCTATAGGTTTTGGGTCGTTGGGTCTCCATTGTCATTTGTTTCTAGGTATTTTTTAATTTCCTCTTTGATTTCTTCAGTGATCACTTCGTTTTTAAGTAGTGTATTGTTTAGCCTCCATGTGTTTGTATTTTTTACAGATCTTTTCCTGTAATTGATATCTAGACTCATTGCGTTGTGGTCGGAAAAGATACTTGATACAATTTCAATTTTCTTAAATTTACCAAGGCTTGATTTGTGACCCAAGATATGATCTGTCCTGGAGAATGTTCCATGAGCACTGGAGAAAAATGTGTATTCTGTTGTTTTTGGATGGAGTGTCCTATAAATATCAATTAAGTCCATCTTGTTTAATGTATCATGTAAAGCTTGTGTTTCCTTATTTATATTCATTTTGGATGATCTGTCCATTGGTGAAAGTGGGGTGTTAAAGTCCCCTACTATGAATGTGTTACTGTGGATTTCCCCTTTTATGGCTGTTAGTATTGGCCTTATGTATTGAGGTGCTCCTATGTTGGGTGCATAAATATTTACAATTGTTATATCTTCTTCTTTGATTGATCCCTTGATCATTATGTAGTCTCCTTCTTTGTCTCTTGTAATAGTCTTTATTTTAAAGTCTATTTTGTCTGATATGAGAATTGCTACTCCAGCTTTCTTTTGGTTTCCATTTGCATGGAATATCTTTTTCCATCCCCTTACTTTAAGTCTGTATGTGTCTCTAGGTCTGAAGTGGGTCTCTTGTAGACAGCAAATATATGGGTCTTGTTTTTGTATCTATTCAGGCAATCTGTGTCTTTTGGTGGGAGCATGTAGTCCATTTACATTTAAGGTAATTATCGATATGTATGTTCCTATTCCCATTTTCTAAATTGTTTTTGGGTCGTTACCGTAGGTCTTTTCCTTCTCTTGTGTTTCTTGCCTAGAGAAGTTCCTTTAGCAGTTGTTGTAGAGGTGGTTTGGTGGTGCTGAACTCTCTCAGGTTTTGCTTGTCTGTAAAGGTTTAATTTCTCCATCAAATCTGAATGAGATCCTTGCTGGGTAGAGTAATCTTGGTTGCAGGTTTTTCTCCTTCATCACTTTAAATATGTTCTGCCAGTCCCTTCTGGCTTGCAGAGTTTCTGCTGAAAGATCAGCTGTTAACCTTATGGGGATTCCCTTGTGTGTTATTTGTTGTTTTTCCCTTGCTGCTTTTAATATGTTTTCTTTGTATTTAATTTTTCACAGTTTGATTAATATGTGTCTTGGCGTATTTCTCCTTGGATTTATCCTGTATGGGACTCTCTGTGCTTCCTGGACTTGATTAACTATTTCCTTTCCCATATTAGGGAAGTTTTCAACTATAATCCCTTCAAATATTTTCTCAGTCCCTTTCTTTTTCTCTTCTTCTTCTGGAACCCCTATAATTCGAATGTTGGTGCATTTAATGTTGTCCCAGAGGTCTCTGAGACTGTCCTCAGTTCTTTTCATTCTTTTTTCTTTATTCTGCTCTGCAGTAGTTATTTCCACTATTTTATCTTCCAGGTCACTTATCCGTTCTTCTGCCTCAGTTATTCTGCTATTGATCCCATCTAGAGTATTTTTAATTTCATTTATTGTGTTGTTCATCATTGCTTGTTTCATCTTTAGTTCTTCTAGGTCCTTGTTGAATGTTTCTTGCATTTTGTCCCTTCTATTTCCAAGATTTTGGATCATCTTTACTATCATTATTCTGAATTCTTTTTCAGGTGGACTGCCTATTTCCTCTTCATTTGTCAGGTCTCGTGGGTTTTTATCTTGCTTCTTCAACTGCTGTGTGTTTTTCTGTCTTCTCATTTTGCTTATCTTACTGTGTTTGGGGTCTCCTTTTTGCAGGCTGCAGGTTCGTAGTTCCCGTTGTTTTTGGTGTCTGTCCCCAGTGGCTGAGGTTTGTTCAGTGGGTTGTGTAGGCTTCCTGGTGGAGGGGACTAGTGCCTGTGTTCTGGTGGATGAAGCTGGATCTTGTCTTTCTCGTGGGAGTGTGACGTCTGTTGGTGTGTTTTGGGGTGTCTGTGGAGTTATTATGATTTTTGGCAGCCTCTCTGCTAATGGGTGTGGTTGTGTTCCTGTCTTTCAAGTTTTTTGGCATAGGGTGTCCAGCAGTGTAGCTTGCTGGTTGTTGAGTGAAGCTGGGTGTTTGTGTTGAGATGGAGATCTCTGGGAGATTTTCACCGTTTAGTATTATGTGTAGCTGGGAGGTCTCTTGTGGACCAGTGTCCTGAAGTTGGCTCTCCCACCTCAGAGGCACAGCACTGACTCCTGGCTGCAACACCAAGAGCCTTTCATCCACATGGCTCAGAATAAAAGGGAGAAAAAGTAGAAAGAAAGAATTAGTAGAAGTAGAAAGAAAGAAAGAAAGAATGGAGGGAGGAAGGAAGGAAGGACAAAAAGAAAGAAAGAAAGAAGATAAAGTAAAATAAAATAAAGATAAAATAAAGTTATTAAAATAAAAAATAATTATTACGAAAAAAATTTTTAAAAAAATAAAAAAAGAAACGGACAGATAGAACCCTAGGACAAATGGTGGAAGCAAAGCTATACAGACAAAATCTCACACAGAAGCATACACATACACACTCCCAAAAAGAGGAAAACGGGAAAAAAATCATAAATCTTGCTCTCAGAGTACACCTCCTCAATTTGGGATGATTCGTTGTCTATTCATGTATTCCACAGATGCAGGGTACGTCAAGTTGATTGTGAAGCTTTAATCCGCTGCTTCTGAGGCCGCTGGGAGAGATTTCCCTTTCTCTTCTTTGTTTGCACTGCTCCTGGGGCTCAGCTTTGGATTTGGCCCCGCCTGTGCATGTAGGTCGCCGGAGAGCGTCTGTTCTTCGCTCAGACAGGACGGGGTTAAAGGAGCAGCTGATTCGGGGGCTCTGGCTCACTCAGGCTGGAGGGGAGGGAGGGGCACGGAGTGCGGAGCGGGCCTGCGGTGACAGAGGCCGGCGTGAAGTTGCACCAGCCTGAGGCGGGCCCTGCGTTCTCCCGGGGAAGTTGTCCCTGCATCCCGGGACCCTGGCAGTGGCGGGCTGCACAGGCTCCCCGGAAGGGGGGTGTGGATAGTGACCTGTGCTCGCACACATTCCTCTTGGTGGCGGCAGCAGCAGCCCTAGCGTCTCATGGCTGTCTCTGGGGCCCGCGCTTTTAGCCGCGGCTTGCGCCCATCTCTGGAGCTCCTCCAAGCAGCGCCCTCAATCCCCTCCCCCCCGCGCACCAGGAAACAAAGAGGGAAGAAAAAGTCTCTTGCTTCTTCGGCAGCTCCAGACCTTTCCCCGGACTCCCTCCCGACCAGCCGCGGTGCACTAACCCCCTGCAGGCTGTGTTCACGCCGCCAACCCCAGTCCTCTCCCTGCGCTCTGACCGAAGCCCGAGCCTCAGCTCCCAGACCCGCCCGCCCCGGCGGGTGAGCAGACAAGCCTCTCGGGCTGGTGAGTGTGGGTCGGCACTGATCCTCTGTGCGGGAATCTCTCCGCTTTCCTCTCCGCATCCCTGTTGCTGTGCTCTCCTCCACAGCTCCGAAGCTTCCCCCTTCCGCCACCCGCAGTCTCCGCCCGCGAAGGGGCTTCCTAGTGTGTGGAAATCTTTCCTCCTTCACAGCTCCCTCCCACTGGTGCAGGTCCCGTCCCTATTCTTTTGTCTCTGTTTATTCTTTTTTCTCTTTCCCTACCCCAGGTACTTGGGGGGTTTCTTGCCTTTTGGGAGGTCTGAGGTCTTCTGCCAGCTTTCAGTAGGTGTTCTGTAGGAGTTGTTCCACATGTAGATGTATTTCTGGTGTATCTGTGGGGAGGAAGGTGATCTCCGCGTCTTACTCTTCCACAATCTTCCTGGAAGCCCCTAAACCATATTTTCTTATCCATTTCCTCAACATAAATATCTAGCTTGCCTGCCTCCAACTTTCCCAAAATATTGGGTTGGCCAAAAAGTTCATTTGGGTTTTTCCACAATGTTACAGAAAAACCTGAACGAACTTTTTGGCCAACCCAATACCATTGCACATTCTCATATATGTCCATTTATTGGCTACTGTGAGAATTTCTCTGAGATACATATCCAGGAGTGGCATTCTTGAATCATAGAGAATACACATCCTTAGTTTTGCCAAGTAGTACCACATTGCTTTCCAGAATGGCAGTTAACTCTCCCATCAGCAAAACATTAGGGTTCCTATTTCCCTCCTCTCCTGTCTAATTCATCCCATTCCTCCAGGCCCAAGGCAGTATCCAACTACCTGCAGGACCTCAACGCTACTACTCCAGCCCATCAGTTTATGGCTCTAGGTAGATAAACTTACCAGAGGTTAGGGTCAATGAGCTTAAATTCAGATGCAGGCTCCACTAGTTACCATATAACCGTGGGTGTGCTAGCCTACTTGTCTCTGCCTTGGTTTCCTCATTGGTAAAATGGCAGTGATAATGCATATCAAATAGTTTTGTGATGGTAAAATTAGGTAATGTATATAAAGCCCTTAGTAAAGGGTCTAGGTCATAGTAACTGGTCGAAAATGGTAGCTGTACTGCTTCCTAGTTGTTTTATATATATCTAAATCTTGGCTCATCAGCAAGAGAGTGGGTTTCCTCTTCAAGGCAGGGGTGGAGTTTTATGCTTGTTTTAAGTAGCATATCTGGGGACTTCCCTGGTGGCGCAGTTGTTAAGAATCTGCCTGCCAATGCAGGGGACACGGGTTCGAGCCCTGGTCTGGGAAGATCCCACATGCCGTGGAGCAACTAAGCCTGTGCACCACAACTACTGAGCCCGTGCTCTAGAGCCCGTGAGCCACAATGACTGAGCCCGTGTGCCACAACTACTGAGCCCACGTGCCACAACTACTGAGCCTGCACTCTAGAGCCTGTGCTCCACAAGAGAAGCCATCGCCATGAGAAGCCTGTGTACCACACCGCACCACAACGAAGAGTAGCCCCCGCTCACTGCAACTAGAGAAAGCCCACATGCAGCAACGAAGACTCAATGCAGCCAAAAAAAAAAAAAAAACTGTATGGAGCTAAAACATAATTTTAAGTAGCATGACTGGCACAAAGCTAGGAATATAGTAAATATAGTAACAAACATTTGTTGGTTTGACCTGAGGTGAGTTTGTGATTACCTGAAATTACTTGCTTTAAAAGGGGGAACATTGTTGTAAAATTCTATGTTATTCCTCCATTCATTTTAACCAACCCAACTGTTGCTTTGCTGTGGTGATGTGGGACTGACTTGTGGTAAACTCTGTGTGTGTGTGTGTGTGTGTGTGTGTGTGTGTGTGTGTCAGGGGGGAGTGGGGTGGTGGTGGAGGTTGTGGCAATGGATTCTCTGTGGGACAGAGCCAGGCTGCAGGTCACCGTCCTAACCGCTGCCTCTAGCTTTCCTCCCACAGCCTTCGAGCTGGGCTGTTCCTCTGCCCAGGGCAGCTGTAGTGGCCCCGGCTCTCCTGGGCAAGGCTGCTCAGGCTCTTCCCCATTCTTCCAGGCTGTCTTCACTATAAGAGGAAAGGAGGTCTTGTCTTTTCCTCTTAATATTGAGTATTTAATTTTTAGTTTTATTGAGGTGTAATTGACATATAACATTATATGAGTTGCAGGTGTGCAATGTAATGATTCGATAGTTGTATATATTGCAAAATGATCACAGTAAGTCTAGTTAGGTCCACCACCACACATAGTTACAAGTTTTTTTTTTTTGGTGATGAGAACTTTTCAGATTTACTCTGTTAGCCACTTTCAAATATACAGTAATTATTACCTATAGTCACCATGCTGTGAATTACATCCCGAGGACTTACTTATTTTATTACTGGAAGTTTGTACCTTTTGATCCCCTTCACCCATTTTGCCCACTCCCCACCCTCCACCTCTGGCAACCACCAATCTGTTCTCTGTATCTATGAGCTTGCTTTCTGGAATTTTTTAATTTGATTTTTTTTTAAGATTCCACACATAAGTGAGATCATATGATATTTGTCTTTTTCTGTCTGACTTATTTCACTTAGCATAATGCCCTCAAGGTCTGTCCCTGTTGTGGCAGGATTTCATTTGTGTGTGTGTGTGTGTGTGTGTGTGTGTGTGTGTGTGTGTGTGTGTGTGGTACGTGGGCCTCTCACTGTTGTGGCCTCTTCCGTTGCGGAGCACAGGCTCAGTGGCCATGGCTCACGGGCCTAGCCGCTCCGCGGCATGTGGGATCCTCCCGGACCGGGGCATGAACCCATGTCCCCTGCATCAGCAGGCGGACTCTCAACCACTGCGCCACCAGGGAAGCCCAGGATTTCATTTTTTTATGGCTGAATAATATCCATTGTATATACATATACACACCACATTTTCTTTATTCATTCATCGTCAGTGGCCACTTAGGTTGTTTCTGTGTTTTGGCTATTGTAAAGAATGCTGCAGACGGACATGTGGTACACATATCATTTCAAATTAGTGTTTCCGTTTTCTTTGGATAAATACCCAGAAGTGGAATTGCTGAGTCATATGGTAGTTCTATTTTTAATTGTTTAAAGAACTTCCATACACACCAATTTATATTCCCACCAACAGTGCACAAGGATTCCCTTTTCTCCATGTCCTTGCCAACACTTGTTATTTCTTATCTTTTTGACAGTAACCATCCCAACAGGTGTGTGGTGATATCTCATTGTGGGTTTGCTTTGCATTTCCCTGATGATTAGTGATGTTGAGCATCTTTTCATGTACCTGTTGGCCATTTGTATGTCTTCTTTGGAAAAACGTGTATTCAGATCCTCTGTCCATTTTTTAATCACACTTTTTTTTTGCCATTGAGTTCTTTATATATTTTGGATATTAACTCGTTATCAGATATATTATTTGCAAATATTTTACCTCATTTCATAGGTTGCCTTGAAACAAAGTATTTTCAAACGTCCTTTCAGAATTCCTGCCAATGCGTCATGCTTTGCAGGAGGCTATCGCTCTGGCATATATAATCCCGGCAAAGTATAAAGTTCAAGAAGCAAATTCAGGATACTGGTTACCTCTGGAGAGGGAGGCAAGGGGCATGAACTCTGAGAGAGGGCTTTATTTGTTTCTTCTTTTAATATTTTAATTTCATTGGAGTGTAGTTGATTTACAATGTTGTGTTAGTTTCAGGTATACAGCAGAGTGATTCAGATTCTTTTCTCATATAGGTTATCACAGAATATTGAGTAGAGTTCCCTGTGCTATATACAGTAGGTCCTTGTTGGTTATCTATCTTATATATAGTAGTATTTGTATGTTCATCTACAAGTATCATATATCACTCATATGTGGAATCTAATTTAAAAAAGATACAAATGAACTTATTTACAAAACAGAAACAGACACAGATATCGAAATCAGGAGCTTGGGATAAGAGAGTGCTTTAATTGTATCTGAAATGTTTTATATTTTATACAGGGCTGTGGTGTACATGGATGTTCATGATATGATATGCATATGATACAACAAATATCATATATCATAATAAATGTATACGATCTTTATTGTATCATATATCATATATTACCTTGGATATTATATTAACTTGAATATGCTGCTTATTTCCATGCTAATATTATCCATAAATAATACTGTATTTTTGAATGTTTTCAGACTTTATGTAAGTGAAATGATCAAATTTTGTGTGCCTTTCTACTACCTTTTTTTTGCTTGACATTTTTTTGAGATTTGTCCATATTGATGCATATAATTTTAGACCTCTGTATTAATATTAATTGAGGTATCTTTTTTGCTATTGATGGACATTTAGATTGTTTCCTATTTTTCACTCTTACCAACACTGCTGTAACAAATAATCTGATCTATAGCTCCCCATGCATGGTGCAAAAGATATTTAGAGGCTTTCCTGGTGGCGCAGTGGTTGAGAGTCCGCCTGCCGATGCAGGGGACATGGGTTCGTGCCCCGGTCCGGGAAGATCCCACATGCCGCGGAGCGGCTGGGCCCGTGAGCCATGGCCTCTGAGCCTGCGCGTCCGGAGTCTGTGCTCAGCAACGGGAAAGGCCACAGCAGTGAGAGGCCCATGTACTGCAAAAAAAAAATAAAAAAATAAAAAATTTAGGAGTGGACTTGCTAGGCCTCAGGGCATATACACCTTTCACTTCGCTAGGTATTGCCATGTCTTTCCTCAGAGGGATTTTTCTGTTTTACTTTCCTACTAGCAGTGCCTGCATGTTGGTGTTGGCCCACATTTTGCCAATCCTTGGTAGCATTATCTAGGCTTTGCCCTCTCTGCCCAGATCCTCAGAAGAGATGGGAGGGGAGTGGAGAAGAGGGAGAGCAAGGTTCTACAATTAGGAGGAGAATGTCAGCTCTGATGAATTTCCTGTGACATTTACTTTAATGAGGAAAAGATTTTATTCTCTGTTTTGATGAAAATAATATTTAGACTTCTGTGGGAAAACTGTTACATTTTTACTCTGAAGTAGAGGAGTTTTTTTTTTTTCCTGTTTACATTCTTGGCAAATAAGTAGAATAGACCAATTAGCAAGCTAATGTCCTAAATGTTCACTTACAGTAATAATTTTTAAATGTTTTAAAGTAGCATGGAGCATTGGGTTTATTCTTATTGCTTTTCAAGGTTTTGAATTTGTTAAAATGAATTGAATTTAAAATGAGACACAACTTTATGATGAAGATTGATCATAATTATTTGCCACTCTCATTTGCATTTTGTAATGGGAAAATAAATGATGGGAAATGTGTTTACCTTTTCAAACAAATAAGAAAAGTCACAAAGAGTAACTTTGGCCATTTTATGTTGTCTCTTGTGTTCACAGATGGGAAAAGAGAAATTCCACAAATCTCAACATTGGGGCTTTTGCAACAATGTTAGGATGCTGGTGAGTGAAGATAAACCAGGAATAGGTGGAGAACTGCTTCTCGGACAAAAGATAAAGCCAAAACATAGTGTATTTCCTAAAGGAATGGGAACTGATTTCACCATCCTGGGTGGCTTTTGATAAACAGGGTAAGTCACATGACACTGGGAGAAATGCAGTCTTAAAATGTTACATGTACTAAATATTAAGTAGATGTGAGAAAATAAGAGTCCTCAATGTAAATGTAAATGTTCATCTGAAATGACACATTCTAGAACAAAGGTACCCTAAACAAAGAAAAGTTATCCCTGCTCCTGTTTCTGACTAGGTACATTGGCTGCAGGACGCTTAATGTTCATCACCTTTCTTGGCTAATGTTATCAACCTTTCTCTCATCTCCTGCCCTGGACAGGATAATGTCCTTCTACAGACTGTAAGAGTCTGGTCAGACTGCCACTTTTGCTTAGTGATTGCCATTAACTAAAGAATTTTGTTTGATTCTGAATGTGCCATTGAATACAACGGGAAAATGCCGTCCCTTCTTTTCTCCATACTAATTATGGTTCCTCATCCCTGAGGACCATAGGGTGACATGGCATGAATTGTAGAAGTGAAGGAAAGAGGTGCTATTATTAGACAAGAGTCTGAACTTTTTAGTGATATGTGTTTGTATACATAACACATGCACGTATACTGGCATATTGACAGTTGTAGAAGGCGATCCTTTTGAGTATCTTAAAAAGAGACTAAGATCAAAGGGGAAAAACCCAAGGTGACCAGTTATTTTCCACAAGGCAGCTATATGGATATGCTCTGTTCATCACACAACCTTGTATCACGGCCCCATGGTCTGTTCTCCAAAAAAGAACTTGTTATTGGATTATTTAGGTCCTGTAATTAAAAAATAACTCAGGACTAAAGAATTCAAACTGTAGTATGCTAAGTTTACCAGGAAGTTTTTAGCAGCCTTAGCATGGATTGGTTGGCAATACTTTGATTCCAATTAAAATGTCTTCAAATTCGGTAGAAGTGACATATCCCATGTCATCTGAGTTAGGGTCAATGAATTAGAGCACATATTTCTTTTGAAGCCCCATTCTGACACTTACGGAGATCTAACAGACCACGGGAAAGCTTCTTTCCTCGGAAACCATCTCTACTTTGAACGTGGACCAATATTTTTCTTTTTTTTGATTATTTTCAGTACCTGGCTTAGTGCTGGACCCAGAGTTCAGAAGCAGTCTCTGGGCTGACTGACTTGGGTAGATCATGCATGACTTCCTGTTAACGTCAATCTTGTAGGTGTTTGCACATCATCATTCTAGAATATTTAATTTTCAAGGGTCAAACAAAAGATTCTATTTTTACTTCCTGTGTCAAAAAGAGGGTATTGACAATAGTGTAATCCACCACTGAATAATGTAGGCCACCATATATTAAACTATTCTCTTGCATTTAAAGTTGAAAATTTATTTTATTTCATGTTTTTCTCAGTATTTAATATGTGCCTTTCGAGCCTATTTTATAGCCCTTTAATTACTTATAAAATTATGTAGACTATTTCATGAAGTTGGAATAATTTTAGCTTTAAACTACTTGAGAAAATGAAGAGCTTGCTCATTTCAGGCCTAACTAAATGCGACATAATTCTTTCAGTTATTTTGTTGGTCAACTTCAATTAAATATTCATTGAGCTTTAAATGAGACACTAAGACTATGAAATATTTACGTGCTCTGATGAGATTGTGAACTTCAGATTGGATCCTGGTTAATACCCAGAGCAAATTATAAAGCACTTTCTGCATTTGTGGTTCAACAAAATAAGTCAACACCTGTTAATCATTTTTCTTGAAAATGAGACACTTGCAACTCGTTGCCAGTTTTTCCAACAGCTTTTAATCATAACAATATACCTAGGGTTCCATTCTCAAACAATACAAAGTAGAAATAAAGGCAGTTCTTTGGAAAGTGCATCAAAATTAATATTTGCAGTAGATGCTCTTGGTGCCCACCCAGACCCATGATAGGGGTGGGGCACCCCTCCCCAACAGCTGTAGCAAGTGCTTTGGCAAACAACTCACACCTGTAACCCTCCATGGAGTTTGCTCTTGGCCAATGGGCATTGCATCACCCAGAGAGGTAACCTGGGAGGTTACACTGGCCCCCTCATCACAGGACCGGGTAGCAAATGGCTGACTGATTTGTCAAGGGTAAAAGGCTGAGCTTCTTTAAGGTGAGACAACTCTGTGTTGTGATTTAGGCCCATAGCCCCTTGTGGCATTAAGCCTCGGCAAAGCTTCATGTGAGAATGCATCCTCGCTTGGATCATTTCTCTTCCTTTGGCTGTTCCCCTCACTCCCTTACAGGTTTCTCCCAAGAGTACGCCCTTAATAAATCACACGCACCTAAATCCCTGTTTTAGGTTCGGCTTCTAGGTTCTGCCCAACCTAAGACAATGTTCCAGTTTCTATCCATAATTCTAAAAGTGACCATCAAAATGCTCTGCTCAGGCAGACCATCAAATTACAAGCAGAAAAGATGCTATTTGCAGTCACGCAGAAGAGCCAGCATTTATCATCCTGCCTGGCCCTCATGGCAGACATTTCTAGCTATTTATCTTTTCTTCACTCTCCCCTTCATTCTTGTGGAGAGAACACTAGTTTTATTCAGGCTGGAGACGTGCCCACTTACAGGTGTTCACCTCCCCCAGGCTCCCTGCAGCTAGGGCTGGCCACTTGGCTCACTTCTAGCCAATGATATGTGAGTTAAGGTTTATTGGGTGGGGCTCCTGGGAAAGGTATTTTTCTAATTAAAGGAGTCAGGCTCAGCTGGTATGTTTTTCCTGCCCTTCGCCCTGCCTTGTTTTCCTCTCTGGAACTAGGACATAATTCCTTGGGGGCACATCAGCCATCTTGTGACTGCAGCAGAGATACAGGGAATCTAGGGCCCCGATGGCATCATGCAGCCACTGTTTCAGGCCTGGGCTGTGTCTCTCCGGACTTCTTGATAAATGAGAAAAATCAGCCCCTATTTCAGAGGTTCTCAACCCAGGGAGGCGTCTAGAAATGTGTGGAGGTGTTTTAAGTTGTCGCAATGACGGGAAGCAGCACTGGACTAGGATAAAGCAAGTGAGGCACTTGTCTTGGGTACAGAATTTAAGGGGCACCCCAAAACTCAGTAACCCGCCAGATAATATTTTAATGAAATCTCTTAAAAATTAATGCAAAAAATTCAGGTTGAATAAAATGCCAGCATGTTATAATAAAGACAGGATCAGTAACTGCCATGCTGAGCCATACTGGAGCCTGAGGCAAAAAGAAAAGTCAGTAGCACTGATTCCATATTTGTTTAACATGGTGGTATTTTGTTCATTATGGATTTCTGGCATTAGTTTTGATGTTTTAAATTGCCTCGCCCTAGGGCCAGACCTGACCCAGAGGTGCTGCTGCTATTTGAGCAGCTGGGGGCCAGCCTTGTATTTTACGTCCTGCATCGTGGGGAGGGCAACCCCCCCACCGGGCAGAGTATTCTGCCTAAAATGCCAGTACTGCTCCCATTGAGAAACACAGTCCTAACTTGCTTAAAACCCTTGGCAGTGGGAGGATTTATGCATATAGCCAAACATAATTTTGCCTGATACTGCACCTACTGCCCAAAGACTAGTTATTTCGTTGAATTCATTTAAATACAAGCAAGCACATATTCATTCAACCAGTTAGTTCCAGTCATCATCCCAGCACCTCTATCAGGAAGAAGCAAACGTGGATGATTGTTCTTATTTTATAAATGAGGAATCATTGGCAAGAAGTGGGGCAGGGGCAGCGTTCTGATTGTGGCTTATTCACCTTATGCGTCTGAGCCTGAGTTTCCTTGACCCTGACGTGGGGCTTGGCTAGCTGGTTGCTAATACCCCTTTACCTCTAGCAGTCTCTGCCTAAGTCTTGAGTCTCAGTCTGTGGCATGTAGTCTATGACTACAGGGAAATTCATCCTAGAACTGAGCCCAGACCCTGAATCTCCTGGCCTGGGGCTCTTTCTAATTACATCAGGCACCTACTGCTTCATTGTTGATTGAAGTTGGGCACTTCGTAGTTTATAATGTGTCGCCGTTGCTATCGTTACCTGCTTTTATAAAAAAGTCAGACTAGTTAGAAATACTCAAATGACTGAATGTTTTTTAATGACTTTTATCTGGATGTTAAGCATCATTTACATACTCTACAATTATACACTCATTTCTCTTCATTTGTCAATGGCTCCTAGTTAGCCTAATTTGTTGGCTGATTTGCAAATGACTCTATTATAGTAGTAAGTGGCAGGATAAAGGTTGATCCTATGGGGTATTATGCATGCATTTAGAAATATTTCATTTTTTCCATCTACTGTATACATAATAATTATAATCAAAACTACTGACCACAGAATTAGAATTTTAATAACTGCATTCATTGACATTGAGTTTATGATGAGCTGATTATTTAGTACTGTTTGGATCTCTATGCTTTGAACAATATGAAAACAAAAATTTAAAGTATAATTTGATCTCTTGGGTCACCTTGATGTATTTTTTTAATTGAACAAGTTGGTTTATTATTCCTTGCAGTGAGGGAAAACATATACCCTGAGTAACTGTGGGATGTCTAAGTAAGCAGGTGTTAGAAAAGACTTACTATAAGATTTGGGCTTGTGTTAGGTAATTTTGGAGAGGATCGAAGGAAGTGAGGCCTTGCTCTGGATTGGGTGCTCTCAGGAAGCGGGGGTACTTCTATGACTGTGTATCTTTTTTAAAAAATTGAAGTATAGTTGCTGTACAATATTATGTAAGTTACAGGTGTACAATATAGTGAGTCACAATTTTTAAAGGTTGTATTCCATCCATTTACAGTTATTATAAAATATTGGCTATATTCCCTGTGTTGTACAATATATTCTGGCAGCTTATTTTATACCTAATAGTTTGTGCCTCTTAGTCCCCTACTCCCAGTGCCCCTCCCCCCTTCCCTCTCCCCACTGGTAACCACTAGTTTGTTCTCTATATCTGTGAGTCTGCTTCTTTTTTGTAATAGTCACTAGTTTATTGTGTTTTTTAGATTCCACCTATAAGTGATATCATACAGTGTTTGTCTTTCTCTGTCTGACTTACCTTACATAGCATAATGCCCTCCAAGTTCATCCATGTTGCTGCAAATGGCAAAAATTTTCATTCTTTTTTATGGCTGAGTAGTATTACATTGTGTGTGTGTGTGTGTGTGTGTGTGTGTGTGTGTACACACCACTTCTTCTTTATCCATTTATCTGCTGATGGACACTTAGGTTGCTTCCATAGCTTGGCAATTGTAAATAATGCCACTGTGAACATTGGGGTGCATGTAACTTTTCGAATTAGTGGTTTTGTTTTTTTTTCAGATACATATTCAGGAGTGGAATTGCTGGGTCCTATGGTAGTTCTGTTTTTAGTTTTTGAGAACCCTCCAAACTATTTCCACAGTGGCTGCACCAGTTTACATTCCCACCAAAAGTATACGAGGGTTCCCTTTTCTCCACACCCTCACCAACACTTGTTATTTGTTGTCTTTGTGATAGTAGCCATTCTGATAGATTTGAGTTGATGTCTTATTGTGGTTTTGCATTACCCTGATGATTAGTGACGTTGAGCATCTTTTCATGTGCCTGTTGGCCATCTGCACTCCTCTTTGGAAAAATGTCTGTTCAGTTCTTCTGCCCATTTTTTATGACTGTGTATCTTAATAAATCTCATTTATGGGGACAGCAGACTAGAGTGAGGCTACATCTGTAATTGGGAGATAAGCAGCCATCACTCCCATGAGCTAGGACAGGAGGATATTTGGCATTTTGTGGCTTGGACGATGTTTATGTTCTGTCTGTGTTTAGATGTAGCTATGGAGTGGTCTGTTTTTTTGGTCTTGATCCACTGTGGTCACAGAGCAGCCTTGTCTGAGGATGGTATTTTCCGGAAGTGTTCATGTTCAGTGGGAGAACACCAAGGCTTTGCTGTGGCTGCCAGACCAGCCTGTAGCAGCACCAAGGCCAGCTGATAGTGCCAGGCTGGCTCCTGCATGTCAGGGGCTGCTTTTCTCCTTACCCAATACCAGCCAAACTTTTTAGTTTTCCCACAGGGGATCAAGGAGCGATCAAGTAGGCTAGAATTTTGTATTGGCAAAGAACAATACATGACTACAGATCCTTGAAGTTTTGCCTAAAGCCAATTAGGAATGTTACAAAATATAATCAGCGTATATAAAAATAAAATACAATTAAAAATTTAAAAATAACTAGAAAATGTGTCAGATACTATACCTTTAAACCATACCCAAAAGGTCAAATGAAAAATTTCCATAGGTTTATGTGACTGTCAGGTTATCTGAAACCTGTTAGAATCATTTCATAAAAGACACCGATATGTATAATTATAACACAATGTGCTTGTAATACATTGCCATTTAAGTCCCATGTTTTAGGTCACAGTTACATAATCTTCACCTACTGAGCTTTAAAGATGAAATCAAAAGGCTTGCCTGGGGCTGCCCTGGTGGCGCAGTGGTTGAGACTCCGCCTGCCGATGCGGGGGACGCGGGTTCGTGCCCGGTCCGGGAGGATCCCACGTGCCGTGGAGCGGCTGGGCCTGTGAGCCATGGCCACTGAGCCTGCGCGTCCGGAGCCTGTGCTCCGCAGCGGGAGAGGCCACGACAGTGAGGGGCCCACATACCGCAAAAAACAAAACAAAACAAAAGGCTTGCCTGAAATCACACATGTCATACCCCAAATTCTCAACTGTATATTCTGCATCTATTTCTAAAACACAAAATTACCTTCTTTAAATTTATGTTAAACTGATAAAGTTTCTAATTTCATCATGCATTATGGCTTTCTTTAATCTTTTGGAATTCAGAAGGCGTTTAATAAAAACTCCCAAATCTGGAATAAATGTTTTTGGAATAAAAAGAATGAGGTTCATAAATGAGTCTTTGACTGAAGAAGAGAGAGTTCTTCCTCCCCTCTTTTCTAAAACCTAGAGTGTGGTTACCAGGCAAAATTTTAAGACCCTCCCCTCAGGGTTATACTTTTTATCAATAAGTAGGCCTGTGGCTTATTCGCATCAGCCCAAAGTTAAAATTGTCTTTTTGAGCTTAAACCTGAGTAGATACCACTACACACCCATTAGAATGGCTATAACTTAAAAAGACTGACAATACCAAGTGCTGACAAGGATGTTAAGAAACTGAAACTTCTAAGTATTCCTGGAGGGAATATAAAATGGTACTGCCATTTTGGAAGACAGTTTGGGAGTTTCTTAAATAGTTAAATATATGCTAACACATGACTCAGTTAATTCCACTCCTACATATATTTCTAAGAGAAATTAAAACATATGTTCACACAAAAACTTGTATGTGAATGATTATAGCGTCATTATTCATAATAGCCCAAAACAGGGAACAACCCAAATGTCCATCAACTGATGAATGGATGAACAAAATGTGGTATAGCCATACAATGGAAACTATTTGTCAATAAAAAGAAACTACTGGTGTATAGTACAATATGGATAAACCTCAGAAACATACTAAGTAAAAGAAAGCAGACACAGAAGGCTTCATATTGTATGATTCCATCTATCTGAAATTCTAAAAAAGGCAAATATATCAGAGAAAGCCGATCAGTAGTTGCCTGGGGTTGGCAGTGGGAGAGGGAATGTTTTGGGGGTGATAGAAGTGTTCTAAACTGGATTGTGGTGATGATCACACAGGTCTATAAATTTATGAAAAGTCATTGAACTGTATACTGACAAGAGGTGAGTTTATGGCATATAAATTACAGTTTAATATATTAGTCTAGGACTGCCATAACAAAATACCATAGACTGGGTGCCTTGAACCACAGAAATTTATTTTTCTCATAGTTCTGGGTGTTAGAAGTCCAAGATCACGGTGCTGGCAGGGTTGGTTTCTCTTAAGGCCTCTTTCCTGGGGTTGCAGATGGCCGCCCTCTTGCTGCCTCTTTACATGGCTATTCTCTGTACATACTGATTTTTTTTTTTTTTGAACACAAAAATCTTTGTCATGTATAACATTTTAGATCACAAATTAGGAACTGATAGTTACTGTTTGATTTGTTGACTTATATTTTAGGCTGATTTATATTTTGATCTGAAGTTTTAATCTATACAGCAATGTTTATTTATTAAAAACTACTTCCCTCTCTGAATTCAGACCAGCCGCAGGTTTATTGGAAACATTTAAAAGATTATTTACCTTCCTGAATTTTGTATTTTCAGGATTCTACCCTATAGTAAGCTCACCCTTTTTTAACACTGATGGTGGGTGATGGTACAAATACTGACTATATAATCTATGTCCTTTTTTAAAAAAATATTTTTGAAATAATTTTGTACTTACAGGAAATCACAAAAATGGCACAAGACAGTTCCTGTGTCTCTTTTCCCAGCTTTCCCCAACAACAGCATCTTATACAATTATAGTACATTATCAAAACCAGGAAATTGACATTAGTATAATACTAAACTTGCAGACCTTAATTGAATTTCACCAGTTTTTACATGCACTCATATTTCCCCTTTAGTTTATAGTTCTGTGAAATTTTATCACAGGTACGGATTCGTGTAACCACCACCACAATCAGGACACAGAAAACTGTATTCCTCTAGGATTTTGTTGTTTGAGTCTTTATTTTAATCAACTTTACTGAGGTATAACTTGTATATGATAAAATGTACCCATTTTAAGCATACAGTCCCATGAGTTCTAACAAATGTATACACAGGTAACCACACCGCAGACACCATATAGAACATCTCTACCACCCTAGACAGTTCCCTCATGCCCCCTTCCATTCAGCCCTCCTCCATGGCTCTGACTTGCATCACTATAGTTTTGCCTATTCTTGAGCTTCATATAAATGGAATCTTATAGTGTGTCTTCTCTGGAGTCTGGCTCACTGTTTGGGATTTAAGATTTGAGGCACAGCTTTATGCTGTGTATGTATACAAAGAAAGTGCAGCCAATTCACATGTAATAATTCACCATGGCAGATTTCTGGTTACTTTTATAATTGTTTTTCATTCTCTGGACTGATATTCCTTTATTTTTAAACATGCTGGTTTTTATTTTTTTCAAATAAATTGCTCTCCTAACTCCCTTCAGAGGTTTAAAAACATTTAGCATTGTTAATTTCTAAATTGAAACATGTTAGAATTGTTCATATCCTTCTACTTATTTTAATTATGCTCCTCTATTTAAATACCTATTCTGAGTATGAAATTCATTGTGGTGTTTAGTGTGGTAATAGTTCTTTTAATAAAGAGGATTCATCAGGGACACATGTCATTATCATAAACCTTTTATCAGAGGTACAAATAATTGAGGGCGCATGGCTGTTCATTCTAGGACATCAGAAATGGGGAGGTGGCAGGGAGGGCATGAATTCCACATTATTGAAAGGGGGACAGAAATACTTATCTCCATTCTTTTTTCAATGTTGTCCCACTTCCTCTTCTTATGTCCCATCTCTCAACCTCCTTAATCTTTCCCCTTCCATTCTTTTGACCTCTTTCTCTATTTCTTTTTCTCTCTTATTGGACTTCGTCTGTCTCTTCATCCTCATTCTCTTTCCTTTCATGCGTTTTTATTCATCTTCCATCAAGTGTGCCCTATTTAACTTTCTTCCCTTTGCCTACTTTGTCTTCCTCTGTCCCAGGCCTTGCAATTGCTGACTTCTCTTCTTAGGAAAGTAGAATTATCATCATCATCATCATCATCATCATTATTGCCAGGGTCTTTTCCTTTCCCTTTACCTGTAGGATTGAACCCAGGATATGTATGTCTCCCCAAATGGAGCATTGTTTGAATGAACTCTGTGTACATTGGTTGGGGTATCCCTTGGGAACATGGTCCTCCTGCAACACCCCTGTAATAGGAGGCTCTCTGGTGTAGGGGAGAGAGCAAGGGTTTCAGTCAGACAGATGGGTTCAAAACCTGGATTTACCATTTATTACCTATTTCATCTGGGCTATGTTTTTAACCTCTCTTGGTCTTAATTCCCTCATCTGTCAAGTAAGAGTAACAAACCTATCTTAGAATTGCCGTGAGCATCAGATGGACAATGCACATCAAGTGTCCAGCTCATCGCATGTAGTCCTGAAGAATTAACTCTCCTCCTTTGCTTAAGGCCTGGCTTATTTTCTTACGTGGGGTAGGGAGGACGGTGTTCCTAGGGGAAGTGAAGCATAAGCTCGGACTATCCCAGTCATCACCTGTGCTGCAGAATTCTTGCATTTTTCTTTGGCACAAATTCTGCCATATTCCAGAAGAATCCGTTTGGAGATGCCACCATTGAGACCAGTGAATTCTAAAAAGTAGCCATTAAGCTATCGATGCATTGCTCTTTCCAGTTGTTCCCCAGTGTTCCGTTTACTCTGTGGGTATTAAGGTAGTTTAAAAAGTCTTCTATTGTTTAATAAGAGAGTTTGTCATGTGTCTTCTATTTTAGCAAATTCACTTAATGGTCTTTTAGGGGAAAGGTGATAAATAACTACATTTATTATTGTTTTACTTTTTCACTATTCTGAACTAATAGCAGTCAGTAATAGACTACTACAATTGTATTTGCATTCCGATTATTCTAAACTCAAAGATTTTACACCATTGTCAACTAGGTTCTAGAAACTTCATGTAGGCCCTTTTATGTTTAATCAAAATTTTACTTCCTTCGTAGTCTACTCTGTTGTTTCCCTCCTTTTTAGCCTAAAATATAAAATCTGTTTTTGAGTGTATTTTATTCTATCTCTGGTTCTACTTGTTGATTTTTTTCATCTGGTGTTTCAGGGCATTTATTTATTTTTTTATTTTAAACTTTTTATTGAAATATAGTTGATTTATAATATTGTATTAGTTTCAGGTATATAACATAGGGATTCAATACTTTTATAGATTGAATTGCCATTTCAAGTTATTATAAAATAAATAATGGCTGTATTTCCCTGTGCTATATAATATATCCTAGTTGCTTATTTATTTTATGGATAGGTGTTTGTATCTCTTAAAACCTACCCTTATCTTGCCCCCCCCCAACTGGTAACCAGTAGTTTGTTCTCTATATCTGTGAGTCTGTTTGTGATATTAATTCATTTTATTTTTTAGATTCCACATATCAGTGATAACATACAGTATTTGTCTTTTTTTTGACTTACTTCACTAAGCCTAATACCCTCTAGGTCTATCCACATCGTTGCAAATGGCAGAATTCCATTCTTTTTTATGGCTGAGTAGTATTCCATTGTGTGTCTGTATATATCACATCTTCTTTATCCATTCATATGTTGATAAACACTTGGATTGCTTCCATATTTTGGCTATTGTAAATAATTCTACTGTTAACATTGGGGTGCATGTATTTTTTTGAATTAGTGTTTTTGTTTTTTTTCAGATACATACCCAGGAGTGGAATTTCTGGATCATGTGATAGTTCTATTTTTAGTTTTTTGAGGAAACTCTTTAATTTCTTCCATAGTGGCTGCTCCAATTTACACTCCCACCAGCAGTGTACAAGGGTTCCCCTTTCTCTGCATCCTCGCCAACATTTGTTATTTGTAGACTTTTTTGATGATAGCCATTCTGACAGGTATGAGGTGATGTCTCATTGTGGTTTTGGTTTGCATTTCTCTGATGATTATCAGAGCATTTATTTTGACATTTGTGTTTGAATTTCAAAAATAAAGCTGTTTTTCAATTCTGGTCTAGTTGGCTTTTACAGTCAGCTTTATTAATTGAAGCTTTGGTTCTTACTGATATGTAATGGGGATAATATTATTAATGTGTGTTCCCAGCTTTCTCCTTTTCCCCACACCCTGCCTGCTGAACAAAAATTTGTCTTTGCTCATTGCACTCCCCCGCCACCCCGCTCCATCCTCTAAGGATTCTTCTGAGTTTTTCAGTAAGATTCTCAGGCTTTGGGGGATGCAGAAAAGGGAGAAGGGCTGGAAAGAGCTGGGGGGAGGAGAGAGAGAGGGAGAGAGATGTCTTAGCGCTGATGGTGAGGAAATGTGAGACTGACAAGACTTGAAAAAGAGAGGAAAGGCATTTTTGTGAGAAGTGGAGATGTGGAGCATAAATTGGATCACCTTTAGAGTTTCTTCAGGGAGCTAAGGTGAGACAGAGTTTTCAATTGCTGTTGGTTGCTCAGCCTTTTCTTGGACTATATTACCATGCTGGGCCTGGTCCACATTGGCTCATTATTTGAGTTCCATCTAAATGTTAAGTCACTAAATTATATATTTTTGTTTATATTTAAACAAGTAAGAGAGCCACCATTACCCTCTGTCACTGATCAGTTGACCCCGGTCCTCTCTTGTTTCCCTCTGAAATCTCCCTTTCATCAGTCTCCTTTTGAAGGCCACTGCTGCTATCCTATTTCATATCTTTCATCCAGAGAGTAGCCTCTTCAGCGCCATCCCTGCCTTCAGTCTGATTCCCCTTTCAACTGCCCACTCTGCTACAGGGTTAACTTTCTAAAATATTTAGAATCCTTTGACTTAGCTTTGCATGGCCTGGGGACCACCTGCCTTTTGGCTCTTGTACCTTACTCATCTCATCTCCTCTGCCACCCCTTCCCCACTCAGCCCTCAGCCACACAAAATGACTCACAGGACCCCACATACCATATACTACCATGCTCTTGTAACTTTGTACATGCTGTTCCCTCCACAGAGAATGCCCTTACCCACCTGTCCACGCATGCAGTTCTTCTTTCATCTCTCAGCCTTGAAGGCTCATTTCACTTGTCACCTCCACTGTGATGCGTTCTTCTTGATGCTCTCTCAGGTGGTTCGCACTTCCCCCTCCTACTGGAGCATTTTCAGACCCCTGTTAGAATCGCCCTGTTACTCTTCTCTGTGTCCTTCACTGAGCTGGAGTGTGGTGGGGATTTTGTGGCAGTTCAGGACATAATGCTTAACCTCTGAAGGTGGCCTCTGAAGCTAGGCAGTGTGAGTTCTAACCCCAGCTGTCCTATTCTCTTATCTCGAGACCTTGGGTAAATTATTTAACTTCCTAAACCTTGACTTCTGTAAAACAAGGATCACGATATTACCTATTTTAGAGCTGTGTTGTGAGGAGTAAATGAGATAGAGTGTAAAAGAACTTAACACATTGCCTGACCCGTTATAACTACTTAATCAGAGTTGGCTATTTTCATTTATCTTTGAATTCTCAGAGCCTAGCACAGTGCCTGACACATCACAGGTGCTCAGCGATGAATGGCTTTGTAAGAATATTATTTTGTCTCTCCTAATGACTTTATCTCCAGCGCATTATAATTATTTGGTGGTACCATTCCCTGTTTTGCAATTATTTGCATACAGTCTAATCTCCCTTACTTGACTGTGTAATCCTTGTAGCTGGAGAGATTGTTTTATTGAATGCTGTACACTACGCATAGAGCTTTGAACTTAGCAGGTGCTCTGTAACTGGGTTGGTCTATGTTACTTTTGATACAGGAGCCTTTCCATATGAAGTATCCATTTTGTGATCTCAGCTGTTGATGCACTTGTGGGAAGTAAGTGACATACTTTGAAACCAGTAGGACAATCTAATGTACAGGGGAATCCAGTTTATTGAGTAATTATTAGAAGTATAGAATAGATTCTTTCGATTGGAGGAGAACATAAAAGGCATCTTATCTAAGCATCTTTCTTCTTACTCTTTTGGGAGGAATCCAGCCTTTTAGAGTACATAATATCTCCAAATGATGGCAAGAAAGAGTGTTTTTGCCTCAGGTCCCATTATTATTCCCTCTGAAAAAATATATATAAAATACTTGGTAAATTATATATATATATATATATATTTACCAAATATTTGTCTTTTATATTGTAGGTGCTGTTTTTCTTTTGTATCTTTAATATTGAATATTTGAATATTCATTTTTCTCTATTCAGTTTATGAAACCCCATGATTAGCAATGGGATTTGTGTTGGATAGGGTTACCCCCTTCTTCTCAACCTAATTATTTTTCCAGGAAGACTTATTTTTAAGCAGTGGGTCTGAACCTCTTCTCTTAGTAATATCAAGTGTTTTTAAATTGCTTTGCCCAATAGATTCCATAAGGATGTGAAAAGACAATTTTAGATGTGGTTTTGACAGTATTTTTAAGCTTCTAGCTTTGCATCCTACACTGATTTATATATTATTCAGTATTTTTATACATTCATTTTCTCTCCAAAGTGCTGTTATATATACATAATTTTCTTAATCCTTTAAATAGTGCTGCACTGTCCTGTGGTGAGCAAGTGTTGATTTTCTAATTTTTGCTAAAAGGTTAACCAGGGAACAAAGACTTTAAGTGGTTTGCACCAGTTATGTGGTTAATTAGTGATACAGCTACAAGAATAATATTCTAGCGTTCTAGTCACATCTTTTTCCCCTTTTATAAACCATAAAATCAGGTCTTAAGAAGAAGCAGACAAGTAAAAATAAATTTGATGAATGCTTATACTGTCCATATAGGTTAGGTGCATTTCATCTTAAACCCACCTAGATTTAGTCATGAAAATTGGAGCATAAATTATAAATGGATTCATGATGATAATATTTTTATAATACGAAAAACTTCTGGAAATCATCTTTCTATAGTTTGTATTTTTTGTCATTTTTAAATTGAATTTACCTTTATTGACCATCTCTTATGTTCAACAAGCTAAATGAGATTCAGATTTGTATAACTTGAATTTTCTAAAATGATATGCCTATTTAAACACAGTATCCATAGGAACATAAATTTATCAAAAAAAAGTGAGGAGAAAATGAGAATTTGGAGTGAGATTATAACTTAGGCACTGATGTTTAGATGAACCTCTCCACCTTCACAATCCCAGTTAAATGACTTCAAAATTTTTAAATACGGAGAAACCATAATAGTGTTGGAGGCCAGGGAGGAGGTCCATCTTCTTGTTGCAAACTGTGAAGAATTTCCACTAGATACAGTGCAGATGAAATCATATTGAAGAATTATACCAAAACCAACATGCAATTTCACTTCCTAAGAAAGTGACAAGAATTGAGTTGGGGGCTTAGGACAACCTGTAGGGGCTTCCACTTGGCTTACTTTCACAGCTATTGATGGATTAAGAGTGTCACTAGGAGGCCCAGGAATAGTCACACTGAGGGAAAAAGCAGGCCCTGCATTAGGGCGTTTCTCTGATGCGACAGGCAATGCACACGAAGGACTGGTTATATTCGCTCTGTTCCCGGAGTGGAGGTCAGGTCAATTTATAAAATTTTTGTGTGGAAAAATCTGAAGTTTTTCCTTAAGGGGACTCTCCATGGCCCCAATTCCGTCCCTGCTTCCCTTAACATTCATGTATATGAATTTCTATCAACCAGCTTCCCACTGAGAGGAAGAATCAGAACATTGGAATGGACGCTGAAGGAAGGAAAGAAGACCTGCCCACCCTATTTTTAGAAAAACATCAGCCTGGATAGACTGCTCTTTGTTCAAGAATGAACAAAGAAACCCAACAGAAGGTTTCTGGAAAGGCTCTGCGGTGTAAATGGAGGAGAACATAGTATTTAAGAGGCAGAGGAAAAACAATATTTATTTTAAAAGTATGCCTTCTATAGGAAAATGAATATTTGTGATAATGATTTGCTTTGTGCTTTCTATTGAGTGCAAAGAAGTATACAAAACAAAGTAAGCATTTAAAGCAAACTGAAGTGAAGTCTAGAAGGAGAAAAGAGAATACGTTTAAAATATTGTTGAATGAGACTGTAGGTGAAAAGGAAAGGGAACTTGCTGAAGGAGGAAGAAATGTGAGGAAACTAAAAAGCATTATATGTAGTAAAATTTTAAAAAAAAGAAACTGGAGAATATGAGATGAGTAATGGAAAAGGCAAACTTGAGAAATTCTCCCAGAATGCAGAGGAAAAGGTCAGATATGAGAGCTTGAGATAGGTAATGAAAGGTTGGACAGAGGATGGAGCTCTTATAATATATAGACAATTGTTCCGAAAGAATTAGAAGCTAGATTAAAAGCAACCAAATCAGTTAAGCATGCCATAAAAAAACAATAAAAACAAAACCAACTTTCTGGACTATAAAAACACACAGATCTACAGATCAAATGCTTACCGTGTACCAGAGAAAACAACAAAAAAAGAGACCAATAATTAGATATAGTCTGGCGTTTTTTATGTTAATGTCAAGGATAAAGCAAATTAATTACCTAGCATCCTGAGAGAAAAAGTAGTTTAACCCCCAAAGAAGGAGAAGTTGACATCAGAATTCTCTGCAGTCTTAAATGCCAGAAGACAGGGAAGCAATGTCTATAACTTTTAGGGGAAAATGTTTGTGACCCACAAATTCTAGACTCAGCCAAGGTGGTATTAGTGAAAGCCACAGAAGGATGTTCTCAGATATATGATTTCTCACAAATATGCCGTCCACATACTTTTCCTGAGAAAGTTGCTTGAACATGTACTCCAGCCAGTTGTAAAGCAAATTAAACAGTTCAACCATGAGGGAAGCCATGAAATAAAAGGGTTAGTGGTGAGCAATGGAAACAAACTTATAAGTAATTATAAAATATAAATAAAGTTGAAAACAGTGTAAACATTTTAAATGTTTATTGAAAGATAAAAGCACAATAAATAATAATAAAATGACAAATGCAAGATAGGGATATAAAAAGAAAAAATATAGTATTTTTCGCCATTCAAGGGAGTTGTTCCAATAGATGTTAATTTTTTGCTATTCACACTTGAACTGACAATTCTTTACAAATTAAAAGTAACAATGAATAGAGTTGAAATCTCTCTCAATCAATGGGGAAAAAGGCTTCTTATATCATCTTTCTCTAGGACCTGTAAATATTCCTTCTTTTAACTCTGCTTAATAAACATATATACTTTGTGTTTTTAACTACATTAAAAAAGAAAAAAGACTTTTAAAGTAAAAATACACCAGAACATGAAAACTGTATATAGATTGGTGGTGGGATTTTGTGGCACATAAATCTTCAGTGAGTATGGGCATGAAAATATAATCATTTTTTTAAAGTATATATAATTTGGCATAATGAAAATAAGAATTTCTTAAAAGTATACACAATTTGACATAGAATCACCATTATGTTAAGGAAAGACATTAACAAAACAGTGGGTTCTAGGTAGTAGAAATATCCTACACTTCTTTCTGTTCCTATTTTCATATTTTTGTAATGCATATGTATTAATTTTTATAGTGAGAAAATGAACTTCATTAAAATAAAAAGTCCTATAGATACAGCAGAGTTATAAGTAAGGCAGATTTATAATATTGAATGCTTTGTTCTTTCCCCCCCAAATTAAAAATAAACCAAGCATTTAATTAAGGCACTAGAAAAAGCATAACACAAAAAATTTCATCTGAGAACTGAAGGAAAAAATTAATAAATTTAAAAGCAGAATTTTGTAAATCAGTAAACAGAATAGATTTGAACAAGAAGTCAAGGAGTTGAGTCTTAAAAACAACAGAATTAACAAACTTCTAGACTTCTAGCTTATTTACTCAGGAAAGCAAACAAAAATACACAAAATAATGTATTTAAATCACAAATTCATAGGAAATAAAATGCACTGCTTATGCTAATTATAAAGTGAAGTGAATATTATAGTAAATATTAAGTAGCAAAGTTGACTCAAGGAGTACAACACTGGAATTGGCCAATAACTAGGGAAATATTAGAGAAAACCTCCAAAGAGCTACTCCAGCTGTTGAAGTGATTGTCTCTAAGTAGTAGGGTTGTGGACTTTTCCCGCCACTTTGTGCTCTTTGGTAGTCTCAAACCCGCATAGCACAGGGAGATCAGCTCCGTGCTCTGTGACTGCCTAGAGGGGTGGGATAGGGAGGGTGGGAGGGAGGGAGGGACATCTGGATCACGAGTTGTTTGTTCGTTTTTGTGGGTTTTTTGTGTTTTTTTGGTGGGTTTTTTTTGTTTGTGGTTTCTTTGGTTCTTGTTTTTTGTGTTTTTTTTCTTGTTTTTGTTTTTTACTAGTAACATGAATAGATGAAACAAGTGTTCTTTACTGTATTCAAGAAATAAGTAAAGGAAGATTGTGAGTTTTGACTTAGGCCACTCTGGATGTACTACACTCAGAAAAGACTATATTGCTCACTCCCGTTCCTAAAGAAATAAAGCTGAATTATGGCAAGGTTCTCTCCTGCATGTTAGAAACACTGCAGAGTATGGTCTGTGCATTTGCCATCAAAATTGTAGAGGGAGAGGAGCAGGTAAGGAAAGTATTTTCTCCATATAAGAAGATCATTTTTTTTTTGGAAAGGAAACTTACTTTAATTATAATATGTGTATATCCTGTTTATCTTGTTGATTGTGTGCTTACAAAAGCAACCGTTCATTCACACCCATTTTTAAAATGCTCACTTGGTAATGTCACTTTGCTAGAATCAGATGAATAACATTGTGTTCTCCACAGATCTTATGTTGTGAGAAAGGAATGTGATGAGTGGAGATATGCACAAAATGTGATAAGGGCATCACAACAGCAAGAGTGTGACTAAGGTCGTGTTTCCAAAGAACTTGAGCTCATTGAATTGTACCTCAAGTTAATCAAATTAATCTAGAAGTAACTTTGAGAAACACCTTCTTGGGTATTTGTGGCTCACATTAGCATATCACAGGAAATGTGAAATGAAAAAAAAATCTGAGGAACTTTGTACAACTCATTATTTACCAAAAGTGTGTGCCCATGGAACCCTCTTCCCTAAAATTGTTTATCACAAGCTCAGGGCTCCAGTGGGTTGAGGGACACACTGTGAACAATGTCTATTTAAAGTGTACATTAAATGGAAGAAAACCTTCCTAACTCAAAACATTGGCTTAATTTTTGAACGTCTTCTGTCTTGAAAAATATAATCAAGTTGCACCTTTAACACTGCATCAGCTTCCTTCGTTCTACTAAGGAAAGTGAAGCACTTCAGCTACAGCTTTCTTCTTCTCAAAAGACTGGATTCCCAACAAAGGGGAAATCTATGCTATACTCAGTGTTATTTATAGGAAATATGAACTGTCAAGTTCCTGGTAGAGCTTGATCTTTTTCATTTATTTCTTTTATTATGGATGACATCTACCGGCAGAATATAGGTGGCCTTTCAACCTTGCCTTGCCTTGTAAATTAAAGAGGAATGCTAGAACTAGGATGGCTTATTACTCTATTCTCTTACTAATATCTGCCACCTCGCCCAAATACTATCATTAACTGCCAGGTGTTAACGAAGTTATTCATTCATATGTTAATCCAAGAAATCTTTGCTGAGTGCCTGCTCCGTTCCAGGCACTCTTCTAACATCGGGTGTATGTACAGTGTGAAGGAGACTAACAAGCTTGGAAACTTACAATATAGTGGGGAAGATAACCAATGAACACACATATCTATTAACAACACAATCTCAGACAGGGCTAAGTGCTAGGATTAAATCAAAATAGTAAGTCCAGGATTTTTTTCCCTCCCAGGTGAGGTGAACACTTACAGATTGGTGGTCAGGGAGGGCTTCTCTGTGGAGGAGACTTCTGAGCTGAGAACCAGATGGTGAGGAGCCAGCTGATTTTTCTGGATCCTCATAAATAGGCACAAAGGAAACTAGAGAAGTCTGAAGTATGCTGGGCCTCTTTTCATTGATTTAGTTTTCAAGAGTAAAAGAGATTTTCCATTTTAAAAATGGAATTTCTCATCCAGTAATCAGACTCCTAGACTTAGGTGTGTGCCTTGGATGGCAAAGCTAAATTTCCTAACTCAAATGTTTTCCTTAAAATGTGGGTTCATTTTAATTTCTCAAGGAGGAAGGCTGTTTGCCAAATGGGCAGCTGAAGCTCTTCTCTGTTTCTGCCCTTGTGGAGAATGGTATTTCTAAATGATATACATTTGGGCCTTGTTAAGAACCAGAGCAATTTGAATGAAGAGTTGCTATTACTAGTATGCTAGTTATCTGAAGAGCTTTGGAATTATCCAAGTGTGGGGAGGGAGTTCAGTTCAGATTCAAAACTCATCTCCTCAGTGGTTGTAAAATTCAACCGATTTGGCTCCCATCAATTCTAAGGTCCCCCACAGCCCTCCCTGGCACATTATGACTATTAACTAATTTTTATCTAAATTGATTTCCTCTTAGATGAAATGCTACTGTTGGTTTATCTTTAGAAATAAGAAATTGCAAGTTGAACAGTCACTGAATTTACAAATTTAACAACAACCCATATGGACTATAGAATTCCTATAATAACAAATACATTTTGGGAATAAACGGAACAAATCACCTAGCTCACTTCTAAAATTCAACATTCCTTGCTTTGTTTTTTTTTTAAAGACAAGTAGGTGGGTGACTTTAGTCACCAACTGCTCAGAAACACAGGCTGCAGAGAACAGGGATTTGGATTAGCAAACCAGAACCTTATGGAACTCTTTCTTCTCTACTGACTACCCTGGCACAACTGGGCTGGAAGGAAACCCCTAATAACATCAAGGGCAGTTCCCCTTAGTCTTCCTCCCATCCCACTGCACCCCACCCTACCAGCCGGAAGCAGAAGTCTTATGAAGAAGTTTTGTGGAGAACATCCTGTCCTGGTTTCTTCTGTTCCAATGGGCTTGCCAAACACATCCTTGACCTGGGACACAGGCAGAGTTCAAACCAAGTCTATGTTGTCAGCCTGCTGGTCTCCCTTTTCTGGAAGACTCCTGACTGTGCCCTCTCTGCTTAAATATTGTAGAGGCGACTAGTGTTCTCTCGTAAGGTGGCCAAGGTGTGGGAGAGTGGCTGACCTTTGATTCTGGCAATCTCTTGAACCGTATGCAGGGCCAGGCCTGGGTGGGCAAGTGGGCAAAGGTTTTTGGGAACCCCACGAGGGATGAAGTAGGGAGCATCGGTTTCCACGACGATTCTCTCCAGCGGGATCTTTCTCACAGCATCGTGGACCTCCCAGGCAGAAGGGTAAGTCAGGACTCCAGTGAAGCCCACAGACATGTTGGGGAAGTAGTCCAGAAGGGGCTCGATGACTGCGTAACTGCCAATGAAGCAATGCCAATGGATCTTGTAGTCAGAGGGCATAATTTTTTTCAGGATGTCCCTCAGATCTTTCTCAGCTTCTCGGCAGTGGATCAGCACGGGCTTGTTTAAAGTGATGGCCAGCTGCAGCTGTCTCTCAAATATCTTTTGCTGCTGTGGGACAGGTGTGCTGCACTTATGGGAGTAATCCAAGCCAATTTCTCCATATGCTACAGCCTTGGGGTGCCGTAAGGCTTGCACAATATCTGTTTCGTGACTCATACGGTAGTAACGTGCAAAATGGGGGTGACAGCCAAAGGCCCCCCAGACCAGATCCTCTTTCAACAGCTCCACCCATATACCATCCTTCAGTGTGCGAGGATCACAGAAATCAGAGATGCAGCCATGAAATTCCTTAGGGAAGGAGCTGCTATATATTTTTCTGAACTTGTTAAACGTCCCTGTGAAAGACAACCTGGAATAGAGCATGTCCAGGTGACAATGGGTATCAATGAAACCCGCCTGTAGGCTTTTTTTCCAGTGGCTCCTTGGCAGGGAATGAGATGCATGTCCTCCCCGAGAACGTGATGGTGTCTCCTCTTGGAGATGGTGTCTCCTCTCCTTCATCCTGGCTTCTGAACTTCTGGAGAAATGAAATGAATGAGAATTTGGAGACTGATCTTCTTCTGATGACTTAAGTTCTCTGGACCAGGTTGGGGAGTACACTGGAAAATTGAAGGTATAACCACTCAAGAAACTCTGGCTGCTCTTCCCAGCCTGGGATGTGTTGCTGCTGCTGCTGCCGCCCATGGAGAGAAGGCAAGGAGGCTTGGGACTACTGGGCCAGTAGCTGGCAGAGTCATGCCAAGGACCACTATACAAATTAGGCCAGTAGGTGACAGGCTCAGCTGTGAAGGATGGAGGCCTTGAAATTCTTGCGGCACTGAGTGAGACTGGCTCCTCCTGAGGGGATCTGAAGGCAGAACTCTCATCCACGTCAGACCAGCCACCTCCTGAAGAAGGGTGCTCAATTACAATACTCTTATCTTGATGCTTCTGGATTTGTGAATGACAGTCACGTCTGTCTAGAAATTTTAGGGCTGGAGAGCTGCCTTCAAAAATGAGTGCCCTTGGGTCACCAAGTGGCTTCTCACGATGTACCATCATTCTCCTATCACAGAAGTCGCTTGTGTCTATCTTCTCTCTGACCTCTGAGGCAGACACTATTCTTTGAGGAGCAGAGAAGGGGACATCTGTGGCTGATCTTCCTCCAGAGCTGGGCTGCTGTCTTGGGCTCCAATTTGTATTAGTGGCAGCGTCTCCTTCTAACATCAATGTTCCCAGCATGCCCCGGATCGCCTTCACATATATCATTGAAGAGCTTTGGTCTTGCTGTCTACCCCAGCTTCTCTGGCCCTCGTCTGCTTCCTCAGTCGCATTATTCTGACCCTCAGCTATGGCTGCAAATTCAGGGTTTATGGAGCTATAGAAACTATGTTTGGAATTCCCCGTAAGGTTGTGGACATCTTTTGAAGAAGCCATTTCTTCTAGAACGGGGCTGGCAAAGCACAAAGGGGATGGCGCTGAGGCGATTCCACGCACGAGAGGAACCCGGAGTGCTCCGAATCAGGCAGTCTTTGGAGGCTGCTCCACCCACACGCGAACCTGAGGAATGGGAAGAGTATAAAGAGAAGTAAGATGAGGAGGTGGAATTTCCCTGACAGGATGAACCCCAGGAAACCTCGGCTTGAAGGCCACAGGGACCTCCTTCTGAGCTTTCAGGCACCCGGGCGGCTAGGCTCCCCTGGACGTAATGCACAGCCCTAAGCTGGCTGGCTGGAGGACGCCACGTCACTGGGCCCCCAGAGGCATCCGCGTTTGCTGGGGGCTCCTTGTGGTCCTTTACCTTGCGCCGCTCCCACCCCCGCGGCTTAGGGCACTTACTCCTTTCTTTCACTGGCCCATCACAGTTCTCCGTGTTCCAGAGATGTCAAAGTCCTTCTACTGAGTTTGTGATCTCAAAACTATTCGGAAAAGTCACAAAGATCCAGGATCGCCTGAAGGCTTGGCTCGGCGCCCAAGCCCTCAGCGAGCTCCCGAGAAAAATGGCAGCGACTTTTTTTTTTTTTTTTACACAGTTACTTCCGGGGCGTCAAGGCACTTACGGGACATCAAAGCACTTCTGGGATTAGAAAGCTTTTCTATTTGGTTTGGAATACAAGGCCCTTGTGAGATGTCAGAGCCCTCGAAAAGGCTGCAAGGTAATTTAGGGACCCCACACAGGGGCCCCTGAGCTGGGCTGGTGGCCTAGAGGTCCAGGCTGCTGAGGGAGTACAGGAGGGCGGGGCTGAACCCAGCGCTGGAGGAGGTGGGGGGAGGGCACAGCTCCTTCCACCCACCTGCCCTGGCCACCGGAAGTACTCCTGCCACACAGGGTGCCCCCCCCCCATTCTTCTACCTCAGGTCTGTTCCCTCCTCTCCACAGCTGTCCCTCGCACCCGTCCGCCCCTGCCTCATGTGCGTCGTAGCCAGCGCGCCACTGGAGTTGCCGCCATTGCTTGCTTTTTGTCACTGCCCCCCGCCCCTCGTGTGCGTCGCAGCCAGCCCGTCACTGGAGTTGCCGCCATTGCTTGCTTTTTGTTACTTTCCTCCCACCCCTCCCACCAGTGTTTTTGAAAAGCATAATTATGGTTTATAAAGCATAGTTTAAATATACATGGTTTTGAAAACATAGTTGTAGTATGTTACCATTTTCAGTCCTGTGGTTTTTTTTCACTCAACATTTGTGCATATCCTAAGCATTTCTCTTATTGCTGCATCGTTTTAAAAAACATCATACTACTGCCTTCATAATATGCCATAGAATACATACATGTGCCATAATTCACCAGATCCTTCCTTTCTTGTTAGATCTTTAATTTATCCCACTCTAATTTTTTTGTGTAATAAAAAAAATGCTGCAAAGAACATCTTTGCACATATGTTTCTCCATATTTTGGTTTGTTTCTTTGGGCTGCGTGCCCGGAAATGGAGTTCCTGAGAAGAAGTATAGGAATTTTAAAATGGCTCTTCAGAGCATCACACTACCTCAGAAGAACTGCAATAATTTAAAATACCATGGGTAATGAATAACCCTACCAGGCTCATTTAATAGGAGAAACAAACAAAACCGGCACCTCACTGTTATTTTAATTTGTACTTACCTGATACTTTTTTAGAGTGAATATTTTCCTTTTTTAAATTGAACCTCTCCTGCATTTTAAGTTCTGTTTTTATTTCTTTCTTAAGATCCTTTAAGAATTAATTAAAATTTTTTTTATAAATTAAGCTTTTGTCATATGTTTTAAATTTCTTATTTGTATGTTGCTTGTTTTTAATTTATATTTTAGCCTATTGAAGTTATAACTTGTTTTTGTAGTTAAATTTTAATATTTTCTTTCATAATTTTGTCTTTTTCTCTTAAATCTGGAATGGTCATCCTCCCTTTCAGGGCTTTGCCACATATATAATTTTTTTTGGAGGCTAAAAGGGATTGATTTGTTATATTTAAGCTGATAATCCATCTGGTATTTATTTTGGGTTATAATTTATTTTAGGTGGAGATATACATTGATGGTTTTCCAAGTTAGTACTTTTTTCACTTGCTGACATGATTCCTCTTTCATCATGTGTTAAATTCCTATATGTAATAGAGCGTATTTCCAGACTATCTATTCTTTTCCACACACTAGTGTGTCTCTCATTACTCTGGTTTTGCACTGTTTTAATAACTGAAGCATAATAGTAAGTAAGGTATAAAATCTAGGACAGTTAGGTCTTCTACATTACTCTTAATTTTCATAATTATCTTTAATAGGCTGACTGTTTATCAGATGAAATTAGAATTATTTTTTCAAGTCCTTCCAAAACATCAATGAAATATCCATTTGAAATATGTTATTTTAGTCTGCTTATCCAGAATATACTTTGCCTGTCCTATTATTTGTCAAGTTTTCATATATCTTCTAGTAAATACTTTTAGAGTTTTATCTGGGTCACAGAGTTTTCATTAAAACTATTTTTAAGTGTTTTGTAATTTTTTATTCTATTGTGAATATACCGTTTTCTTCCACTGTATTTTCAGGTGGTTATTGCTAGTACATAAGAATATTTTTGATTCAGTTGTGGTTATGCTGAAATCTTTTATTTATTCTTAGTTTTTCAGCGTTTCCCTATGCCATTATTTTGTCTATCTATAATGATAGCTTTTGTCTCTTTCTTGCTAATATTTTTACTTCTTACATTGTCCAGAACTCCTAAAAAATATTAAATCATGATGTTGGTAGGGGCATTTTTGTTCTGTTCCTGATTGTAGCAGACACATAGTTCAATTACATATAATACTGGATATGTAGGCTATTGTTTTAAAGCAGATGCTTTTTTATCCTGTTAAGGAATTACTCTTGAATTTTAAAACGTATGTGGTAGGAAACAGTTTGAGATCATTATATATTTGCTCTTACTTCCTAATTTAGAAACATCTTTGCATCTGTGAGGAAAATGCTGCTTTTTGTGTAGTTTGCTTATGACTGTTATGGACTCTTGAATTTTGTTTGCTTGTATTTTAGTTAGGATCTTTGCTCTATAAATCATAAATAGTGAAATTGCTCTGGAACAGTAGTTCTCAACCTAGGCTTGCACATTGTAATCACTTGGGGAGCTTTAAAATCACTGATACCTGGGCCTGACCTGAGGGATTCTGATTTCATAGTGTGTGGGTGTGTATAGGTGTGGATGTGGCCCAAACATCACGATTTTATAAAGCTCTACAGGTGATTCTAATGTGAAGCCAGGGTGAAAACTATTGCTCCATAGTTTTCTTTTTTTTTTTTTTAATACCTTGTGTATTAGGCATTGGAATTCACCTTTATAGCTTTCCATCTTTTTTGGTATCCTGGGGGAGTTATATAAAGTGGTGCTTTTCTTTTCCTTGAAAGCTTGCAAGAATCTATTAGTAAATCATCCTGGTTGGAGCCTTTGTTGGGGCAATACTTTGGTAATTTTTTTACTTCTTACTTGGTTATTAGTTTATTCATTGTGTTTTGATACTTCACGGTTCTTACAGAAAATCACTTATTTAATTGTGGTTTTAAAATTTATGTTCATAAAAGCTTGAATAATTTATTATAATAAGATAATTTACATCTTATAATTTATTACATCTCTATGTTGTGCACTATCTCGTTTCTGATTTTGTTTATTTACATTATTTGATTATCTTTGCTAGTGCAGGGGAGCAAAATTTGCCACCCCAAATAGTGTCTCTTAGGCATGTGGATTATCCTGAGCTGAAAACAGTCAAGGCCCAAAAGACTAAGAAAGAGCCTTTGACTTTCTCCCTAACTGCCTAAAAGAATTTAGATACAGGACCTGTTCCATGAAGGGAGACAGGGAGGAACCTAGCAAAGTGTCAGTTAAAATTCCTCTCTTTCTCCCATTGCTTCTGTATGGCCCAGCAAACGTTTGTTTACCAAACATTTGCTTTTTTTCATCTTCTTGTGAATTGCCTTCCTCCCCTTTGAAGTCGCAACCCCTACCCACTTCCCCTTCTCTCAGATGGCATATAAGCTTCAATTGCCTAACTTGTCTTTGGGCTTCATATTCTTATGGAGCCCCTATACTACATAATGAAATTTGGTTTTTCTCCTGTTAATCTGTCTCACGTCAGTTTAATTCAGTTAGACCAGTCAGAAGAACCTAGAAGGGTAGAGGAAAGTTTTTTCCCTCCCCAATGCTAGAATCTTACCTATTTTATTTATTAATAAAAACTCTTGAATTTATTTATTGCAGTTGTTTTTCTCCTTTCAAATTTATCTATTTGTGCTTTTATCCTTTTTGCTTTAGACTTGTTTTCCTTATGACAAATTTTTGCACTTTCAAAAATTTTTGTTCAATCCATTGCTGACTGTGACTGCATTTCAGAATTACTTGTGGAGCTTTAAAAAAAATACTAACGCCCCTCTTAACTGCCTCCAAGATTCCTGTTTAATTTATTTAGGCTTGGGTATGTTTTCTTTTGTTTTTTAAGTTCCTAATGTGAAGCCGAGAAGGCTGAGAATCACTGAGTTAGTATATTTACCTGTGTTGGCTGTCTTTAACTCTAAATTCTCATATGTTATCATCTAAATCCAGTAATTTACCCAAGAGTACAGATTTGCTTGTATCTTATAGGTTTGTACCTCTTTAAATTTTATTAAATTCTCTACTTATTTTTTGTATTTTAAAATTTGCTCTCCTCACAATAACTATTAGGGGTGACAATATTTGTTTATAGTTACATGATACATTTTTAGTTGTATTGTTTGTGATTGATGGCTATGATTTCTGTAGTTTAAATTTATTAAAAAATTTTTTGTGTGTGTGAATTAGCCTGTGTAGGGAAGGAAAATAATTTTCCTTTTACCCTTCTAGGTTTTTGGCTGAGATGCCCCCTGTAATGAAAGACAGCTTAACAGGAGAAAAACAAACAAGTTTACTAGCATGTTTACCTCCTGTATACATGGGAGATACCAGGAAAACTGAGTAACTTTCCCAAATATCCCAAGCCACCACCTTAAATACTAGTTCCAACTAAAGGCAAAAGATGTTCGGGGTATGGGGAGCCAGTTAAGGGAGGTTATCAGGCAAAGCACAATAAAGGTCGGTACAGTTATGCAGATTTAAGTTCATGCTTTCTCCATTGATGCATTTCTAGAGATACAGTTATCTTCCTTTTTCTGGCACAGAGAGGGAGAAACCCTTACCAATGGAGATTTCCATTAAACATGTAAAAGTCTCTTACAAAAGGATAACTTTTACTCACATTTCAGAGCTTCTCCTTTCTCAGCTGTTTCTTAAAAATGATCAGCTCAAGATAATTCTTACACCAAAGAAGCATATTTTGGGGTGTTATATTGTGCTGCCCTTCACATATGATAAATTTCTTAAAATATACCATTGTCATATATAAAGGAGCCATCCTCTCTATGCAATACAAAATTCATTATCGTTTATTTCCTTAATTCTGAGATTCCATAGTCATAAGAGAAACCATTGATTTAATAACACCTTGGGGACTTCCCTGGCAGTCCAGTGGTTAAGACTTCGCCTTCCAATGCAGGGGGTGCAGGTTCGTTCCCTGGTTGGGGAGCTAAGATCCCACATGCCTCATGGCCAGAAAACCAAAACATAAAACAGAAGCAGTATTGTAACAAATTCAATAAAGAGTTTAAAAATGTTCCACATCAAAAAATAATAATAATAACATCTTTTTCCAGAAGAATAAACAACACTGCATCAAATGTACACAAATTTTTATTGTCTACTAACTAACCTATGATAGCATGCATTTATCCTTACTATTATGTACCTTCTTCTTTAGTACCTCGCAATTTAAATCTGAGCCTTTTTCATTAAATAGAACATAAACATTTTAAACTTAGACTTATGATGTTGATCTCTTTATAAAATGTTGAGCTTTATTGAATATTACTGGTGCTTCTTTCTTTCCTAACAGCTTCTCTAGGAATTCAGCTGTAAGCTTTTGACACTCAGATGTTTGGTTCCTGAGTAATAGTCTTTATGACTCATGCATTGGTCATACCAGCTTCACGATCTTTTAAAATTCTGTGATTTATTCTGAGAGATTAGACTTTTGTTTTTGCCTTATGATTGCATTGCCTAGCACATGATGGACAATCTTCTAGCATTTTTATGTCAATGCTACATCAGACAGTAACATTTTGAAAACATTTTAAGTGAAAATTAGGATTCCAAATTAATGTTAAAATCCAGCTATTTGGGATATGCAGTGCAAAGCAGAGAACTCAGTTGACGTGCAAACAGAACTAACTCCTTCCCCACAAGGCTAAATTTACACCTTACATCAAGTTACATCTATGTTCCTCGTTAAAATGCATTCCTGACTGCTTTGAGTTTCTTTTGGCTTTACATGTAAGAAGAATCTGATTTCAGAAATATTAACATTAAATTTTTTTCCATTATATGAGGAAATATCACATATCTAGTATTTAAAGCTAATTGATTTCAGATTTTATATCCTCTTGGCTAGCATCAAAAATCTGAATGCCTTGGGGATCAGGCAGGTAACCTCATATAATACAGGGCTTGTAGAGGCCTGTGGGGAATGGAAGATCACACAACCTGCCAAATGACATTTACATTCCGTTTTCAAGAAAATTACAGCCAATTACATCCTTTAGGACCTTATTTATCTAGTCTCTGCTTGACATCATAAATTATGATGAAACCTTGTATCATAATTATGTTTCTATAAATTTTCATTTCTCTCAGTTTTTATTTTAGATTGTTCTCTCTGGATTCTCTGGTACATCAAGTTCCATTGCAATTAGGTCTTTCACCTTTGTGAGATCACTTTTAATCTACTTGGTATCTCTTCCCTCAAATGCCATTTTGCTACATTTTACAGTTTCCTCTCCCTCTTCTTTTTGTATCTTTCCATCTCTACTGCTCTGACTTGCTCTCTACCTTTCACGCTGGAGTTCATCAGCCCTGTATTCTCAGGGGACCAGAACATGAAGTATCAGTCTGTCCCTCTTCTAGAAATATTGAAGTCCAACCTAAAATCATGTCTTTCTTTTTGTTTCCACTGAGCATCGTTTATTCTCTTTCAGTGCATCATTTGCTTGATAAATATTTAATGATTATATGCTTGACAATATTGTCAGCTGATCTCTGGCCGTTTGGTCATGCACAAATTTACACCAGTAGCATTCACTACATAGAGGTAGGTGGGGTATGAACAGTCTCTCTACACTTTCCTACCCAATTACAAAGAAAAAAATTTCAGATTGAATATTACTGTAGGAGCAGAAAACTTTTCCCTTCTTCCCTTTTAGATTCTTTCTCTGGAGTAATAGTTAAATTGACATAATACAGATTAATGGACGAAAAGGAAATTTTGTACATGTCGGAGCCCCATAAAAATATGAGACTCTTTGGCAGTCGGGTACTTGAGGCTTATATACCATCCTGAGCTAAGTGGGGGGGGGGGGGGGGTAGAGGTCTGGGGCTTCAAAGATCATTCACAGGAAAATGAGAAGAGCAAGTGTTTGGTAAACAAATGTTTGCCGTGCCATGCTGGATAAGGCTTTCTGATATAAATAAGTTTTCTCTGGTAATAGCTCTCTTCCTGGTGCAGGTTTCGTGTCTAAGTTCTTTTAGGCAGTTAAGGGAGAGGTAAAAAGTTCTTCCTGGGTCTGCTGGGCTCTGTCTTCAGCTCAAAATAATCCACATTCTAAAGTGGCACCTTCTAGGGTGGCATATTTTGCTCTTCCTCACTACCTCTACTGAAAGCTTGATGGAACCCCAGCTGTCTTGTCCTTTTAGGTGTTCCAACAACATCTTTTTCCCCCCTACTTTAAAAAAATTGAGACAGTATTCATATAACATAACGTTTACTATTTTAGTGTTCAATATAATTCGCCATCCCACATCTTTTTTTAAAAATTGAGGTAAAATTTACATAGCAAAATTAACCCTTAGGCATTTTAAAGCGTGCAGTTCAGTGGCATCTAATACATTCACAGTGTTGTACAACCATCACCTCTGTTTAGTTCCAAGACATTTTCATCACCCCAGAAGGAAACCCTGTACCCATCCAACAGCATCTTACCGGAAATGTTCACTCAACACAAATATGACAACATTCTAGTAGTGAGTTTAGCTAACTTTCTAACTGGAATCAGGCCGGATAAATTCCCCAAGAAAGCAGCTGAGCATAGGACCGTTTTGGAATGAAGACAAAGGAGCCATTTTGAAGGTATAGGTCTCTGGGCTTACTAGATTCCTAGAACCTGTTCTGGTAAAGACAGTGGCTGGTCAATATTTGTAACTTATCCATTCATTTTGAATACAGTTATTTCACTAGCTAAAACTCATTTCTAATATTCTTTTTTTTTTTTTTTTTTTGCGGTAGGCGGGCCTCTCACTGTTGTGGCCTCTCCCGCTGCAGAGCACAGGCTCCGGACGCTCAGGCTCAGCGGCCATGGCTCACGGGCCCAGCCGCTCCGTGGCATGTGGGATCTTCCCGGACCGGGGCACGAACCCGTGTCCCCTGCATCAGCAGGCGGACTCTCAACCACTGCGCCACCAAGGAAGCCCTAATTACCATATTCTTTATGGTAATTAGCAAAACCTCTTCTGTTGATCAGAGATAAACTACTGAGGCATTTTGTCAGCCACTTCTGAAGCATGGGCTTCTGATAGAAATTTGCCAAACAATCCTGGAGCATATATTCCTAATTAGGGTAACTGACCACCCCTAGAGGTTAGATTGTGCCTAACAGCCTCACTCACATATATATTGTCTATGTTGAATTAACTTGGTGTTACAACAGATGTACACTTAACTTTTGCAACTTTAATTATAAAAATTGAACAAAAATGAGAGCAAAGGAAGTATTAAAATGGAGCTCTGAAGGAGCCTGTGCCCCAGGCCAAGCTTGAAATGGTAGCCTGAATCTACTGTTCCTTCAACTGTCCTCAATTACCATGTCTTTCTTAGTGTGTGTAAGCAGGTTGTTGTGTTGAGAGTGATTCTAATGGTGAAAGGTATGTATTATTCATACAACATGGCATCTAAACCTAAGGAAGCTATTTCAACTGGTCTTCAACTGAAGAGGCAGTCAGTCTTCGGCTTCAACGTGGGAGAAAAACAGGCTGTGTTGTACTTACTGAGAGGCACAGTTTTCCAAAGTAGTTAAGGAATTTTCAAGGGTATTTTTTACTCTCTCTGATTTTTACTGTAACTACTTTAGAATCCACCTCTCCTACCCATGTCTACCCCCCACCTGCACCCCGACACACACAGTAAGATGAGGCTGGGTCTAGCATTGAGCTAGGCTCTTTGAGGTTCCTGAAGAAGTGTAGGGTGGGGTCTCCAGTGCATTGGAAGAATTTCAGCTCCGCCTGTTTGAATTGCCTCAAGGCAAGCAATCAGCAGGACCAGAGATGAGAATAATTTTATCCTAGAACCAAGGTAGCTTTGTGGTATTTTTAATGAGAAAAAAATGACAAAACTTATATTCGTCTTGTGGGAAAGAATATTATTTTGTCTGTAACACATACACATGGAATCCCACTGTGAAATTCCAAAGACAGACGCTAGTTCCATTTATGGTGGAGCTGAATGATGGATTCATTGCTTGAATATCATTTCCTCATTCTAACCAGACAGTGATGAAAATATAAAATCATCTTTATATGCTGTAACCTACACTGTATATCCATTCTCATAGCTGATGTGTAGAATGTCTTCTTGCAAAAATTTCCTCAAATTTTTTCTTTACGTTACAAAAAGTATACAGGCAGTAGCTTTATTGATTTTAAGTTCGCTGAATTTTTTTCATTTCTTAGTTTCTAATTATGATTCCAACAGGTATTATCTTTTGATGCCTATTTAGAAGATGAAGTGCCTGATAAAATTCAAGAAAACCATAGAATAAGATGCTATAAAATCTACTTCTACCTTGAAGATGACACAATTCAAGTAAATGAACCAGCATTGAAAAATAACGGACTGCCTCAAAGTATCTATTTAAAGCAGAGTTATGGTTCTTTCACTTCTAACTACTGCCTTTATATACTATCTTTCTCTCGCTTTTTAAAAGACCCCATGCTACTGCGTAGGTATCTAACTTGTTGGCAATGGTGAATGTAAACATGCTGATAGCTTGTAGTTATTGATGCTGACTTATCAGCTTTCTACCCTCCTCACCTCAACACTGGCCATTTCACTCTCTTCTGTGTTATCCCTGTATCTTTCACATGCTGCTCTAGTATGAGCAAACTCTCCTGTGTCTTTGACTTTTTTCTTCAAACTCTTTTTTGTCTTTTTGCTATGACCACATTACTTCCTTCATAACACCCTCAGGGGTAGAGGGAAGACTGGTCTCCACTGCCACTTCCAGATTGGGCTTCTCTCTCCTTTCTTGAATTCACTGCTGTTTGCTTCAACCACTCTCTCTTCATCTTCATACCTATTAACTACAGACTTTCATAGTGCTTCAAGAGAAGGCCATTGCTCCTTCGCCCCACGTATGCCAGTCATCTTTACCCATACTCCACTTCAGCCAGACAAGAATTAGCTCTGCAATGTGGCCAGTGGAGAAGCGAATCCTAGGTTGCATTAGTAGAAGCATGGAGAGGTCAAGGGAGGTAATCGATTTCTTCTGTGTGTGCTGTAAGTCCTTTACTTTGGACAATGCCAAGCTCCGTCTGCCTTCAAGGGACAGCAACCATGTTGGTGAAAGGACTGAAAATTTATCATGTGTAAGGGAGAATAGTGAAAAGGGATGTTTGTCCGTAAAGGGAAGACTCAGGTGTGCCTGATAAATGTCTTAAGGAATCTAAAGGGCTGTCACGTGGGGGGAGGGGTGACCTAATTTTCTGTATCCTCAAGGACAGGACCTAGGGGGTCAGAACTCAGGTCAGTAAGAGGAATAATTTTTTGGCAGAGAGGTTCACATACTTAGGACAAGGTACAGGTGGGTGGAAGGACCACCCTGCCTGAATCCTGGGGTAGGCAATGGTCCTCTCTCTCTTCTTCCGTTGCATCAGGCTTTTCTGACAATAGTATGGTTTGGAGACCAGAGTTAAAGTTCAAGGAAGACCACAGACAGAAGGGACCTTAGGCTAATGGCACACACTTACTCTGTTGGAAAGATGTAGGGACAAGTGGGCCTGGCCACAGCTGTAGCTTGCCAGTCGGCCTGCTGAATAGTCATGGGTTTTATCTGTGTTTCTTGGGCCAAGGACACATGGGGCTAGAATGGGTGTCACCAATGAATGAGTGGCCAAATTAAGGTCTCATGAATATTGAGTACCCATGAATATTTAGTGCCTCTTGTATATTTAGTGTATCATGAATATTCAGAGCCCAGGTACCTCATGTATATTTAATACATACTGAAAAGTAGTTGTCTCTTGGTCCTTCCATTCCTTTCTTTCTGTGTTTAACATATACATGCTCTACTGACTATCAAATTATCATTATTTAACACATCTTATGATTTTCTGCCTATGTTGAATAAACTTTTTGCTTACTAAATACTTATCTGGGCCCAGTGCCTCCATATTGATACACCACAATGGGTTCCATGGGGGAGAAACAGAGAAGTTTTAGGACCATAGGCCTCTGAGCATAATGTTATGACGAGTCAGTATGCGAAGGACTTCCTTCTGTGCTCATGAGATTGAGATTGTTCTTAGAGCATGGCTTCGTTATGTCTGGATGATGAATTTGGAGCCAGTCAGCATTGTCATGAAGTGTTTGTTGAGTGTCTACTCCATGCTAGGCACTGTGCTGGGTTTTGGGAAAATGGACAAAAGGAATAAGACTCATTATATCCCTATCTCATGGAGCTTGTAGGCAAGCAGGTTGGAGAGGAAAGGGAGCAAGGTGACTAGTCCAGGAGTTTTGCAATTGTTCAGGGTAGAAGTGCTGAGTATCCAAACCAGGACAATGACGGTAGGAAGAGGACACAGGGGAAAGATTGTAGACACATTTGATTGGCAGTTAATAGGCCTTGGCCAGCGATTAAATATAGAGTGTGAGGAAGGGGAATATCTAATGATAAGGTATCTACTTTCTCATTATCTCATTTAATCACCCCAGTGACCATCTACAGTAGGTTATCATCAGCTTTTACAGAAAGGAAACAGGCTTAGAGAAGTCATTTGCTCCATCTGAATCTTAACTGCTTGTCTCAGAGCTCATGCTGTGGTTGAGAGGATGGTGATGCGTTAGTAGAGCCCAGGAACATGGAGCAAGGAGTGGCATTGGAGTTGGAGCTGGGGTGTGTTTGGGTCATGAGGCTTTTCAGGTTGTGTTGGAACATCTGTATGGTGTTGCCCACAAGGCAGGTAGAACCTTAGGATGTGTCCTCAGGAAAAAAGTCGACACTGGAGTTGTGGATTGGGAATCAGGGGTGCCCAGATCATGAGCAGAATCAGGCTATTGTACCACGTTGGGAGAGAGCCGCTGTTGAGGTGGTGGAAAGAGGAAGAAGATTTGATTTAGTGTTGTGCTTGGTTTTACTGGTGGGAGGAGCGGGTGAGGATTGGTATGGGGAGGCAATATGAACTGTCCTCATGGTTCTTTGTGTTCCAGCTGATACAATATCTATTCCCTGGCTTTTATTTGGAGAATTTGTGGCTTAATGATAAATCTTTTAGGAAATATGGAAATGCTTTGATATTTAAGAAAAGATTTTCACTTTTAAAGTTGGAACTTTAAAGTTAAAAACTTTTAAAGTTGGAAGTGTGATATTTTATTTTGTAAAGGGACAAGTGGTCTTTATACTTTTTAAAAAAGTTTTTATTAGAGTCTAGTTGATTTACAATGTTGTGTTAGTTTCAGGTGTACAGCAAAGTGAATCAGTTATACATATACATATATCCACTCTTTTGTAGATTCTTTTCCCATGTAGGTCATTATGGAGTATTGAGTAGAGTTCCCTGTGCTGTCCTTATTAGTTATCTCTTTTATATATAGTAGTGTGTATATGTCAATCCCAATCTCCCAATTTATCCCTTCCCCCCCTTTCCCCGCTGCTAACCATAAGATTGTTTTCTATATCTGTGACTCTATTTCTGTTTTGTAAATAAGTTAATTTGTACCATTTTTTAAGATTCCACATATATGCAGTGTCATATGATATTTGTAGGTCTTTATACTCTTTAGGGTCATTTTAAACATATATAATGCAGTTTTTAAATATTGACAGTAATGTATTAGAAAATGTTTAAAGAATTATTTCAAAACATTAAGAAAATTGACAACTTTTAATTTCTATGAACATCTGTTTTGCCTAAATGCATTTGTTTAGGTAAGTGACATTACTGCTTTAGCAAAAAAATATTTTTTTATACATTTTCACTTAAATGCTTTACTCTGATATTCCCTAACTAAGCTTTGCTTATTTTTTGTTTTGTTTTGTTTTGTTTTGTTGCGGTACGCGGGCCTCTCACTGTTGTGGCCTCTCCCTTTGCGGAGCACAGGCTCCGGATGCGCAGGCTCAGTGGCCATGGCTCACAGGCCCAGCCGCTCCGCGGCACGTGGGATCTTCCCAGACCGGGGCACGAACCCACGTCCCCTGCATCGGCAGGCGGACTCTCAACCACTGCGCCACCAGGGAAGCCCAGCTTTGCTTATTTTTTGATTACCTTCCCCACATGACATCAGATTTACACAAGCGATGGACTGGAGGTCATACGACATCCTGAACCTGCGTTAGTGACTTGCATTATGTTTTTATTTTTATTACTTTTAAGGCAAAAGTTCATATTCCTATAGCTCACTGGCCCCTGTCCAGTGAATCTTAGTTTTATTAAACTCCAAGAAGAAAAATGAAATACCTCCTCTATGAGGATCTTGGAAAGGCTTTTATTAAGACTTCTCGATTCTCTCAGCCTCTTGATTTCAAATCTCACATAGGCAGATTCCAAAGGCAGATTGAAGATAGTTATAATGATTTACTTGAAAATAATTTTTATGTAAGTAGGAGGGAATGTTATTCATAAAGACTCAGGGGGAAAAAAACCTTAGGAGAAGACAATTTTAAAGTCTCTTTTGAAATTTTCAGAATTTCTGATGGGCTCACTCTGATCAGGACATTTCCCTGAGTGAGACACAGCTCAGGGGGTATGTACAGAATACATTAGTAATCACGATATGTAATGAGACTGAATTTGTCAGCAGAGTGGAGATACTTGGCAGGCTCTAGCAGTTCCTGTGGAAAGCAAACACAAATAACCACTCTCCCATCAAGTTTTGTTTAGAGAGAAACCGGTCTCTCTTGAAATATTAATTAATTAATTAATATGATGATTCTTGTTAAGGAAGGTCTGTTAGGACAGAGGAAACTTTGGAAGTTCATTGAAATGCCTTCTTCAGGCTTTCCTAAATTAAACGATTGGGAAAAAAGAAATGAGCTTACTGAGCCAGGGGCTCAGACCTCATTGGGATGGGGACACTCAGTTGTGTCTTGAGTGGCCTGGGACTGCTTTTCATGTGCCTGTGGGCCCTCAGAAGGGGTTAGGGGTCACATTTAGGTGCTGGGCACTGATGGCGCTCCTGTTACTTCCATAGGGTTTTGATATTTTCCCAATGAACTGGAAGGTCAGATGCACCTGGTTTTTTTTTTTTTGTAGAGCTGACCATTCAGAAATTAGCGCACCTGGATGAATTATAGCCTCCCTTCTTAGTTGCCTCTCCTATCATGTAATTTTTTTAGGGAGGGGGAGTTTGGAATAAGCCAGAAATAAAAGAGGCATCCCTTAGCGTGGTGCCAAAATAGGCATTCAGTTCTGTGTAGCTTCTCATCAGAACAACATATTCACGAATCCTTGTTGGCAGAGAGATATATGTGTGTGAAAAGTCAAGTCACTGATGTATGTCGAGGCTTGCTTTCATTTCTTGCCAGGACATCATTCTCTTTTGGGTTAGATGTGTTATATTCATAGAATTTGTTGCTGTTCTACTGGAATATAGTTAAAACGATGTTATGCCAAGCCAGGAATGTCAGAGGTTAATCCTAGTAGTTTTACCTCTGATTGTCTAACAGAACAACTGTTTGTCAAATGCTGTCAAGTCCCAACTAAGCTATACTGAAGAAAAGATAACCGTTAGAAACGTGCCATGATTTTCTGGTAAGGTCTGTACCAGTTGTTCTCAGTGGAGAGCAATCATCAGAATCTCCTGGCCCACCCGCAGAATTTCTGATTCTGTAGGCCTGGGGTCAAGAAATGGCTTCTGGGACTTCCCTGGCAGTCCAGTGGTTAAGACTCCATGCTCCCAATGCAGGGGGCCTGGGTTTGATCCCTGGTCAGGGAACTAAGATCCCACATGCTGCGAGGTGCGACCAAACAAAAAAAAAAAAAAAAAAAGGAAGAAAGAAAAAGAAATGGCTTCTACTTGATTTTCAGTGCATCCTTGGTTAAGAATACTGATCTCCACTAGTGACTTGTTTTGGCCCCTCAACGGGGTAGTATTTCATATATATATAATCACAAAATAGAAGTCATTTATTTATATTGGGCATATGCTATATCTAATAAGTATGCATCCCATAAAGTGGAATGGTGGGATGGTAGTAGAGTTGCCAGATAAAATACAGGATACCTGGTTAAATTTGAAGTTCTTAGTATAGCTGTGCCCCAAATATGACACGGGACATACTTATACTAAAAATTATTCATTGTTTATCTGGAATTCAAATTTAACCAGGCATCTCGCTTTTCAGTTCGGTAAATCTGGCAACCCCAGAGGGTGGACTTTGCGGAGAGAACTGTCGCTGAATGGAGCAGAGTGGAGTATAGGAGTGGAGGTAAGTCACTGTGAAGATAGGTGCTTGGTGCATGCTGGCTGCTCAGTAAATTTGATGAAGAAAGGAAGAAAAAGGGAGGGAGGGAGGGAGGGAGGAAAAAAGGAAAGGAATATGACAGACAATGTCCATAACACAGTGTAGTCATCATGAATGCTATGAGGTACTTTGAGGGATCAGAGGAGGAAATGCCAGTATCCATTAGAGAATAAGGCATTTGAGTGGTACCTCAAAAGTTTCTCCAGATAAAGTTGGAAGAGGTAGGCACATTAGTCAAAAGGAACAGCATGAGGTAAAGAGGTAGGAAAGTGGTGAGGCGAGGAGTTGGGAGGTACTGGGAGCAGATCATAGAGTGTATAAGGAAAACTAGGCAAGAAGGTGGTAGTGCAAGAGCAAGAGGACAGAATACCCAACAGGCTGTCATTTGGGGCTCATTCAGTGGGTAGGGGGAGATGCATAGGATTATTGTTTCTTACTGTGATCAGAGATATGGAATTCAAAAATTTTTATTCTTTTGCTGCAAGGCAAGTGTCAAGTTAGCTATATTTAAAAAGTTATTCTCATTAAATCAAACTCCACAAAGATGACATTTTATAAAAATAGAAATGGAATAGTAATTTTAGTGAAGGAATTATAGTGAGCATAAGAGGAAAAGATACTCGATCATGGCTGATCACAGTGAATGGTCTTAGTATTTTTAGGATACACATGATGACAAGTGGCAATTCCACTCGTATATTCATTCGCCTAAGAAATACCTGCCTCTAGACTTGGATGTACCCTAGGTCTGCAGTGTTACTAAAATGAACTAAACATACTTAAGATAGAAGTAAGAGGTTGGAGTCTTAATTCTTGAAGGTGAATTCCTAAAAACTAAATTTAGTGGTATGAGCAAAGATCTAAAGCAATTCCGAACTGAATGAAATGAAAACGCATTAAACATAAATGGATATATCATCATTTTGATCTAAACCACAGGGGAGTGTTAGAAAGTTAAAGCTTGCAGAGTATAATCAGATAGCAGGGCCTTTAAAAAGAAAGAGAGATGAGAAATATGAAGATAAAGAAGAGCTTAAAAGCAGACACCTGATGCCTGGACATCTGCCCAAATTGTCTTTATGGACCAATTAAGAAGATAAATATCTGAACATTTCAAGGGCAGATATAGTGCTTTTGTTATTGTTTTTCCATTTTGTAATGTTATTTTTGTTTATATATCTTGATGGTCTTGGGTGCTCTTCAATGTGTGCCAGAGACATGGCATCCTGCATATTTCTTTGATATTCCAGAACAAACTTCTGCTGGTGGAGTTTCTGCCATTTATCATGGAAAACTATAAGCATACAAATACCAATAAATAGAAATCTTAATTCCCAAAGGGCACAGTTGAGAGGTCCCACAGATGTATTTTTGAAAACTCTCATGTGTAACTACATTTCAAATGCCCACGTTACTTTTCTGATTAACATGGGATTGTGACTTCGGATTTCTCGTTATTAAAATTTTCTTGTTTAGTGTTAGATCTGCTTTCTCTTTCCAATCCATGAATGGTCAGGACTCTCTTCTGTTACCACAAAGAACTTCCCTGGCCTCTTCTGAGAACCATCTAGTGAGAGGAGTGTGGGACCTAAGATAAGGAAGAGTGTGGACGTTGCAGATATGCAGGCTCCTGGGGGGGGGCGGGGACAGGTGACAGTGGTGTTGACCCTGGCGGGGGATTGCTGCCGCTGGCAAGTGGGCCCTCTCCAGAAATTTACTCTCAGAGAAGAGAGAGGCTGTTCTTTTGGAAGAGCAACTCCATCATCTCTGTTTCACGGTATCTGGCCGCTCTTCTCCCCATTTCTATCCTGTTTTGCCTAAGACACTCCCTCCCCTCCTTCACTTAAGTAATTTGTGGCTGTCATACAGTGAGATACAGTTCAGTGCAAACTGTGGAAAGTAATGATATTTACTTAGAGCTTGAAAAACCCAGGTTCGAGATCTTTTTCTGCTATTTGTGAGTGCATGACCTTGGGCACGTCACTTAACCATCCTGAGCTTTGGTTTTCTCATCCATAAACTGAATATTTGTATTTCGTGCATTATCTGCCTGGTGGGATTATTGAAGATTAAATGAGAAAAATATATGAAAGCATATCCTAGGGCTATGATGATGATTGTGATGATTACTATTTAAAAGCTCAGTGGGTGGGCCAGTTCTTCCCACCTAGAAAAATATAGGATTTCTATTTGAAGTCTTACTGAACAGAAATCAGCACTAATTTGCTTATTTGAATTTTTATAGTGAAGTACAAATGCAAGATAGATGGAATTCCTAAAGAAGCTCTTGGCTGTTGAATAAATTTCATATATTTTAAAAACTGTCACAATATAAGTTTTTTTATTTTTTATTTTTTTTGCCATATGTGGGTCTCTCACTGTTGTGGCCTCTCCCGTTGCGGAGCACAGGCTCCGGACGCGCAGGCTCAGCGGCCATGGCTCACGGGCCCAGCCGCTCCGTGGCATGTGGGATCTTCCCGGACCGGGGCACGAACCCGCGCCCCCTGCGTCGGCAGGCGGACCCCCCCAACCACCGCGCCACCAGGGAAGCCCAATATAAGTATTTTTAAAGAGATATATAATGGTTCGTGAAAAATACCTGAAATGCCCATGCTTTTATGGGTGTTTAGTATGCAATTTGTTCTAAATGTCTAATCTTGAATGATTAAATAATTTGCATACTGTTTTCAGTGGCATAAATTAAGGGCTAATTGAAGTATAATTTTTTGCCGTAAAATTATATCATCTTTTATGTAGTACATTTTAAAATATTCTGGGCCAGTTCTAATTTTATAGTTTTATTATTTTACTTTAATGTACCGAGTAATTAAAAATTGCTACAAAGAAAAGAAGATGAAAAGGATTTTAGTTAATTTCCCCTCAACAGAGTGAAAAGATGATTAGTAGAATAATGGAACAGAGCTCAACACAGTTCCTGGCACATAAAGATATTCATTAACTATTCCTTAATGAATAAGGAATGAATAATTTCTAAGTATTTCTAGACTTTGGGAAAAGGCACCATTCTCAGTGTTATACAAAATGTGAAGAAGATTGCTTGACATCTTTATACTAAAATGCCTCCATACACAGGTCACACAAGCCAATTTTTCTTGAACCATTAGACCCTCAGTTTGCTCTGCTTGTCTTTTCTCCTTTTGTCTTTGCTCCTGGAGTAGATTCTCAGGCTTAAGTCAGTTTGCAGAGGTTGAGAGACAGTTCTCCACAGGTATCTTGCATTGCTGTGGATCTTGCAAGCAGAGACACTGTCTGCTCTTTGTTCTGGATTATCTTTTCAAGGATGTTTATACAGCACACAGCTTTGGAAGACAAAGATAGTCTCTCCTTCTGGAGCAAAGTGCAGGTTTGCTCACAGCCTTGGAACATAGAGGTGGTGTCTCCCTCTAGAACAAAAGGCAGACATGTTTACTGTCCAGTCCAATAAAGTTCATTTCTCCCTCTGAGACAAAAGGCAGGGATGCTTATTGCCCTTATAATAGATTCAGGTTCTCTCATCTCAGGGTTTCTGTCCTATAATATGTAACCTACTGCATGTGCAGAAGTTACCTGGCCCTTGTTGTGTCACCCTGTGGGAATCGGGGCTCAGGAAACTGGTACAAAAATGCTGATGTTCTGGGTACTGTTATTACTGTGAGTAATAAACTGCCCTTTGTCTCTAACCAAAGCATCTCATGTCTTCTACCAGCATCCATGAAATTGTGGCAGGCTAACTTGCTAGCTTGAAAGTAGGATAAACTCTCAAACCCTAAACACTTCTTGACAACAGGTTTCAGCAGTGTTTGGGTAAGTTGGCTGGTATGGTGTGGTGTAGTTGGTACCTTCATCTAGTTAGCGAGCCTTTTTACCTCCAGTGGCTAATTGCCATTTGGGTGTACTTGGCAACCCTGGGTCCATATTCTAAAGAGGAGAAGTGAATGGGCATCATAGGGTTGGAAGTAGAAGAGGGGATGGGATCCAGAACCTTTAGCCCAGAGCACTGGTTAAAACTATGAAGCCTCTGATAACTCTCACTTTGGGGGAGTGGATGGGTGGTGGTGGACAGAGTCTATAGAGGAAGAAGGAGGGAGAAGAGGTTGATAGAGGGAAGAAGATTCCAAGAAGCTTCAAAGCAGCATAAAGTCATTCATGCTTATGGAAGCTGTAAATCATGGTGTCGGCATCTACCATAGTGAAGCTCATTAGATTACTTTTTTCAGCCAGGAGTGTGCATTTTTGTGAGTACTCTGCTTTGGGGTCTTAGTTCCTTGCGTACTGTGCTCACAGTGAGTGCTAGTGGGTGAAAGTGAGCACGCTTGTTTTGGGAAAAGACATGATGGTAGTGTCTGGCACATTAGGTCACTCTGTTCATACCCCCTCCTCCTTCCCCCCTGCCCTAGTCTTTATGGTTTACTTTAATAGAGTAAACCCTAGTATCACTTAGGCAACTCTAACAACATGCAAGGCTGGTCAAATTACCCTGGGCCTCAGAAGTCTCAGCTCCCTCTGGCACCCTGAGAGTTTGAACATACTGATGCTACTTCGCCAAGAACCAACCCTTTGCCCGCTTCACTGTGGTGGGAAAGCATTCAGGGTTGTTATAAAGATGTACTGTGATGTCTTTCTGGTGAGCCACCCGATGAAACAATTGTGTTTTATTTCACACCGTAGGAATTTTTATCCGGCGTCATCGGATTTCTCTGCCGCCTCCTGATGAGGATCAGTTTTATACTGTGCATCGTTTTAATATCAACATAGACATTGTCTTTTATGGCCGGACATTCAAGATTTATGACTGTGATACATTCACAAAAAACTTTTTGAAGAAAATAGGAGTCAAATTAAACCCCCCGGGACAGTGGCCAGAAGATCCTTACCTGAAGACACGGAGAGAGGTAAGTTGATTCATCCATGAACTCTTATCTTCAAGATGAGAATCCCTTCAAAGTCAGTAAAGGGTATTGGTACTCCTGATGCAGATGTGAAAGAACTTTGGGGGCCATGGTCACTGGAGTTGTCCTGTTTTCCTCTGGGCTGGAGGGAAGGCTGGGTGTTGGCTTCGGTGCAGGAGATGCTCACTTTCTGCCCCTGCCCCCACTTCTCTCCACGGAGAATCTCCCTTCCAGGCAGTAGGAGTCTTCAGCGAGCTGCCCAGATGGGATGGTTTCTTAGAGCCCGTGATTGGCTTTGTGGTCACTGACAGTGAAAGAGTTGGGTCCACACTTTCCTGGCTTTTCTTTTCCCATTTTAGTTGCCTAACTCTGGGAGAATCTTTGCTCCTGTGCTACCAATTTACTGAACCCTTTGGGTACGCCTTTTTCCTTCTTCCTTGGGACTCCCAGCTCCCTTTATGGTATTATCAGAAGCAGAGGTGTTCAGGAGTGAGGAAGGCCGTGATTTCGACATACTCCTATGATCACAGGATGCTTGTTTTCGAAGGCTGACCCCAGCTAGTGTAGGGAGGAAAGAATCAGTGTTAGTAGTGTTACTGTAGTCTTTCCAAAGTTTTTTTTTAATGATCCCCTGGCCCAAATTTTATGTTTTACAGAGAAATCTGAATATCCAAAAGGGCAAGTGTCACGTGGAAGGTCACATACCTCACCCATCTTCTTGCTGGGCCTTGAACTCAAATCTCTCGCTTCTTATCCTGATTTTCATTCTTGTCATTTGTTTCTCTTCTTATTGAAGTATGATTATATACAGTAAAATACACCAAAATTAAGTATACAGTCTGATGGGTCTTAACAAATGCATACACCCATGTAATCCACATCCGAAATCATGGTATAGATTTCCATCCCCCCAGAAAGTTCCCGCATGCCTTTTTCCAATCTGTCCTTCTCCCCACCGAGGGATGAGCACAGTTCTCATTTCTGTCCCTATAGATTAGTCTCATTTTTATTGTTTCTAAAACTTGTAATTAACTTCCTTGCAGAAAGATAACATAAAATGTAGAATAAAAATCTCCTTTGGTTCTGCTTTGATCTCTTGTTAAAAGCTGCATGTAGGATCATTCATCTATTCCTGCCCCCTAGCCCCAGCAGAATTACCCTCTAACGCTGTAGGCATACCACCCTCCTGAGAAATATATATTGTTGATCCTGGAATATCTAAGGTGAAATCCCTGTGGCATTACACTTGTGTGTATTGGCATGCAAGGAGATTTATGGTTTGGGTTCATTTCTGCTTTTTCCAAATGCCCTAGAAGAAGGAGTCTAGATAAATACAAAAGTCTTTAGAACCAGAAGAGAGAACCTAAAAGAAATGGATCTATATGATTTACCACCCTTTTCATCTGGCTACACTCATTCACTAACAGCTGGTATTATATGATAGTGATTGTGAATGATGATGCATTATATGAAATACTTAGAACACTGTGTTATCTCATAAGTTTATTAGGAAAAAAATCTTTTGTTCCAGGAATCAGGAATAAATACCAAGAACAGCCAAGAAATGTTTTAAATAATTTCCTTTCAGATTGGGAGAATCGTTTTAGCATTTATTCCCTCAGGGAGAAAGCTCTTCAATAAATATAGAAATCTGTGGAAAATGAGGAGTTTAGTAAGAGGCTTTTATATTGACTTTAATGCATTTACTTCTCCAGTGTTTGCTGCCTTGAAATGTAAAGTTAAAATTAAACAATTTAACTTGAACTGAAAAGAGCCTTGATGGTATATAATCAATAAGGCATTTCTTAGAGGCCTTCTAATGCCTAAGAAAGATTTTTCAATCGTTGACAGTAGAGATCTCGTAATTTCATTTAAATATCAAGGATAAGACTGAAGAGCCTCTGGAAAGGCCATCATGTCTCCCCCACTGTCTTGGGATAAGTCTGCACCTAGACTGCCCTGGACAGATACAAAATTTTGAGAACTTACAAGTAAGATTACATAACCCGATGTGGGACTACATCTCCCTTGCTAGTGAGCACTTCCTTATATAACCATCCTATTAGGCTACATTAGATAGAATGGGAGCGGTTTGCTCCAAGACAGGGCTGAGACTCTGCAAATAGAGGAGTTGGGCTGAGAAGACTGCCGAGCTAGTGCTTCCTGATTTGGGGGCCAGAGCCCGCGCAGTAGTTCTGTACAGATTGGGAAGTTCTCCATTTGCTCTGCTCCTGTTTCCATGGCCTTTCAGATCTTCACTATCTAAAGCTTTTGAGCAAAATAAAACTGTGAATATATTTCTTCTCTTTCACCTTCACAAAAATCTTTGGATGAGTAAGAAGCATATACAGATATGAATTTTCAGTGAAAAGAATTTTTTGGTTGAAATATAATTAACATAGACTTGGATGTACAAATCTTAAGCATACCCGTTGACAAGTTTTTAAAAATGTATACAATTTAGTAACCAACACGAAAATCAAGATAGAGAATATTTCCATCACCCCAGGGAGTTCCCTTGTCACCCTTTCCAGTCAGTCCTCTCCCCAGAGGCAATAACTGTTCTAATTTCTGTCACCATATATTAGTTTTGTCTGTTCTTAAACAAGAATTTTAAGTCTTTGAGAAAAGTCAGTTTTCAAAAACATTATAGAAGTATATTTTAGTGTGTTAAAATAATAACGAAAGGCTTCCTAATACTTGAGTGTCTGTATTTCTAAGGTTGAAACTGGTTATATATGCATATCATGTATGTTGTTAGTTGAAATTTTAAAAAATGTCACTGAATAGTCTATAGAAAAGATACGTTTATATTCTTTGATTGCTTGCATCCCAGAAGCAACTATGGAAAAACTTCCACTCTCATTAACCTTTTCTCCATTGGCAGAAGCTAGACTGCATGGAGCCCTTACGTCCCTATCAGTCCTTCGACGCTCTGAAACAGTTCCTTGAGTATGATAGGAAGGTTTTGCGTTTCTTCTGCCTGTGGGACGACTCAGGCTCAGTGTTTGGGGACCATAGAGAACTCATCCTGCATTACTTTCTGTCTGATGATACCATCGAAATCAAAGGAGTATTGCCACATAACTCAGGAAGAGATGCTACGTCATTGTTCCTCCAGAGGAGAAAGGTACCTAAGGTGAGCAATGGACTGCTTTCCGAGTTTGCTTGTGGGCTGAAGACTCTAGTCACTCACTGTCTGGAATGTCATGTGTTATGACTGTGTGATGACAAGTCACCATGTATTAGTGCAAGTGTTTAGAAAACTTTCACTTTGTGCCCTCTATTAATGTACATCTATGAAAGTAATACAGAGGATATGACAAATTGGAGTTGGAATATTCAGGGCTTGAGGCAAGTAAAGGAAAAATGTCAAATGCAAGAGAACTACCTATTCATCATTGAGTTCACTATGAGTCTTATGAAGGGAAATGACTCTCTAGTAAAAGAATTGCTCGTGGCCTTGGGCAGGGCACTGGCCTCTGGCCTCTGTAGCCTACTGAGGAGATCCCATTGTATTGGTCTGGGTTGTGAATACACACACACACACAAGCACACACACACACACACACACACACACACACAGGAGTGACTCTTCTGAGAGTAGCCACCAGTCAGCAACTAGCCACTGGTTAGCAACAATGAGAGCTTTTGCATTTTTACTATTAAAAAAGAGTTGTGCAAGTGATTTCTACACATGTTTATGGCCATTTGAGAGCTAATGTAACCTGGGTGCAGCAGAAATGGCACAGAGACAGAAGACCTGGGTTAGAATTGTGAGTCTGCCACTTAACAGCTATGTGACCTTGGGCAAGTCATTAACCTCTCTGAGCATATTTCCCTATCTCTAAAGTGCAGTTAACTAGGCTTCCCTCCTGAGATAACTGTAAAGACTGAATGAGATAATATAGTAAAAAGCATTATCTAAGGACCTATAGGACACGTGAAAGTATCAAGGCTTATTCACAGCTCTATGTTATATTTTATTTCTTATTTGGATAAAGTATTTTGAAACTTAATTCTTAGTGCTACTGAAAAGATTACTGTAATGCTCATTTCTGATGCAAACAACCACTGGTTGTTTGCTTATCACAGGAGGCTCTTCCAGATTCTCTGAGTCTCCTGCCAGAAGTCCTGCTGTGTTGCTTCTTGGGGCGGGGGCAGGATTTGTCCCAGAGTGAACTCTGGGCGTATGCACAGCAGGTGGCCAGGAGGTGCCAGGGAAGCCTGTTTTTAGAATGGCTTTGAAAAATAGGCTAAATATAAAATAATAATGACATACCTGACATTTGCAGTGTTCCTTGACATCACTTGCTTCATTTATTCGTTCATTCAACAAATACTTAGGAAGTGTCAGCTGTGTGCCAGCTCTGGGGTTACAGTGAGAAAGAAAATGGATAAAATCCTGCTTTGTGGAGCTTCCATTCTCAGGAGAGATACAGTAGCAGTGGGTGTTCCCTTGACACTCACAGCATCCTTTGAGAAAGCAAGGAGTAAGTACTGTTGTTGCGGTTAGATGACACAACTGAAGTTCTGAGAAGATAAATGCCTGGCCCCCTGTCCTGTAGCTAGGAAGCAGCGAAGAGAGAGTTTGCATCTAAACATACTGTTGTTTCTTTGTTACGTGGCTTACTGACACCCCACACATCATAAGTTCACACATTGAAACTTAAACATTTTATATCACACGGATCTGGCATGATTCAGATTTCTCATGTGTATGGGATAAACGGATCACTATCAATTTCTATAAGTTAGTTCAGATATTTCCTGCCTGGACCACCTCCAGTGCGGGTGGAACTGAGGAGTGCCCTCCTTGGCTTGCTCCGGGCCACAGTTTCTGTTAGAGGCTGACTGCACTCCATTGCCAACGAGTGCGTCCTTGCTCAGGATCAGGCAGGGTGCTAAGCAAGTAAAGAAGGCAAGGCAGGGTTTCTCCATCAGGGCGTTTTGGAGTTTAAAGATGACTCTGCCGATGAAGTGATTAGAGAGCAACAAAAAGTGGTTTAACCCTGAGGTCGGTGCTACGGAAGTTTGAATTGGGGACAGGCCAGTAGGATGGGAGAGGTCAGGGGGAAAGATGGGACTTTATCAGGGCCTTGAAGGAGGGGGAGAGTGTAGACCAGCCTTCAGCGGGTGGGGAAGCATGGGGAAAGGTGGCTGGAGTCTGTGTCCTGTCTTCCTCGGGATGGCAGAGAAGAACCATACGGTGCCTCTTCCCGCTTGAGTCCCTCAACAGGAGCATGTTTGTGCTTAGGGGCCATCCACTACGTCTTGATTTGATTTTCATCTTCCAGCATGGCCCCCCTGGAGTCTATCAACCAAGCCAGATAACAGACCGGACAGTTCTCAATGTAGATGGTGGCTTGTCAGAGAACCGAGTGTATGGCTGCCTGTTGGATAAATACAAGGTAAGTCACGTTTTATTACTGTTTCCAGTGTGACTTCCCTGGAACCTGGAATGTGGGGTGAGCTACGTGTTCTGCTTCTGGGAGATTGATTGTGAATGAAATCGATGAGTATATAAATGTATGTGTTGCAGTGCTGTTTATCAATAATAAACATGCTTAAGTGCATGTATAAATATATGCATTGCACTGCCATTTGGTAGCACTGCATTGCTAAAAGAATGTTTTAAAATGTTAATATTGAGCGGTTATCTTTTGATTTGATTTAAACATTTTGGTTATGAATGATATAATTGATTCTTTTAAATTTCTTTTTCCCTTTGGGGGTGGATGCCAATGTCTTTGGGGGGTCTGTGGTGTCAATGTCACGTTCCTCTGTTTTAATTAGCTAGGAAAAGTAGACCAAGAGTTTTACAAAGATAATGACCTGTCCATAGGAACCGCCATCAATGTGTGGGGAAGGAAAGTGCTCCTTTGTGACTGTGATGAATTCATGAAGACTTATTGTAAGACTAAATATGGAATTGGTAAGTGATACATCTGTCAGTTAGAAAATAATATTTAAAACTTAGAGTCTTTGTTCCCTAGTTAGGCTTGATCTGACTTTTGAGTTTCAAATTCTAAGCTCATAATAGCTACCGTTTATTGAGCATTTGCTAACTGCTGGGCATCTGTTGTCTTATTTATTCCTAACAACAATTCTAGAAAGGTAGGCTCATTATCCCCATTTTAGAGGTGAAGAAACTATGGCGTACAAGGGGCTTACTTGTCGAAGGTCATGCAGCAAGTAAAGGGTGAGCCAAGACTTGAACTTGTCTGCCTGATGCCAAAGGCTTCCATTTGCCCGTATAGCCCCCTGCCTCACTAGAGTATGGAGGCAATGCTTTGGTTAAGCAACTGAAATGGAAATCCAAACACTTTTCTTTTCACTGAATTCTTGCTTACCACAGAGGATATACTTATTTGAGCTCTCTGGGGAATTGTGCCAATCTGCTCTACCTTTCCTGGTGAGGCTTAGCCAGGCTTCCAGCTTCTCTCTTCTTAGATATCCATTCCATTCAGATCAGGTTAGCGCAGTTCAGAATGAAAACCAGTGATTTATTAAGCACCTACCACATGCAGGTCATTGCAGTAGACAGAGGAGCTGCAGAGTTGTGTAAGGAGTTTCTAGGCTTGAAGGGGAGCAGAGACCTACTGCATGTTACACGGTGTTATAAGAGTCACAGAAGCAGGTGGAGGATCTGAGGTGAAACCTGAAAAACAAGCCCCTCCATTTGTTAAACCTGCCGGCCAGCTCTTCCCCCACCTGGGCCCTCTACCCCAGGCTCCAGGTACCTACCGGTGCTTGGCGAAGTGGGGTGGTGGAAGTTGCCAACCTCCCAGACTGGGGTTTGGAGCTCTGATGGGGGATGTTTACCCCTCTCTGAACCTTGGAGTATTCCTATGAGCTCACTTCCTGAGCGATGAGTTGGAAGCCAGAAGCAACCACAGCTTCCTAAAAGACAAGGTGCTTTGTCTTTAGAATGAGACGAGGCCCACCTTATGTGTCTTGCTGTCCCCACTGTGTCGTATTCCTGGCCTCCTGGGAATCTTTATATTATGGGAGAAGGCACACAGCATACAAAGGGGCTGGAATAAAAAAGAATTTCAATTTCCCTCCTCTGTGCATTAAGGGAGCTTGTTCCACAGCATCTGCGTGCCAGATTAGTCAAAATGGAGCCAAATTGGTGGCCTCTTATATTATTTTCTAAAATTAGTCCTATTTAGTGGACACAGTTGAGCATATTTGTTTTAGGGACTGAGGACAAGAAGCTGCCAGGAATGTGCAGGTAGTGGCTGCTGTAGAGAAGCTGCTAGTGACCCTTAGATATTTGGGAAGGATAGTTTGCTTTTTAATAAATGTAAGTGCCTGTTCAGAATCAGCAAGTCTTCAGTGTAGACTTGGAAAATTTTTAAAAATGATATATATATGAAATGAGTCACTGAAGACATTTACCTGTGTCCTACTGAAAGATTGCCTTAATTTAAAGGACGGGATAAAGGTTCAAAACATCATATGATCCCTTAAATAGCAAGTCCAACATTCGGTTGATGTTTGTCTGTCAGCTTGATTTTGAGAATATAAAGGTCGCGTTTGGGAAAATGAACGTTAATGCTGGAGAGACACGGGACACTGTTAGTCTTTTAACGGGTTTGCGGGGAACTTTCAGAGGCAGAGTAAATCCACCGGTGCGCTCCAAATCTAGCCATCCTCGGCGTTTATCAGCTTCAAATGCCCTATGGTCCATTTCAGTTGAGCCCTAGTGCTTAATTTCTTTCTGCTCACTTCTTTTGCTCACTCTATAGACTTACTGTAATACGTTAAAAAAGTCATTTGTGCCTTTAAAGCTAATATAACGTGAGCATTATGCATTTAAACAGAAAATTATGCAAATGCAAAATTATGATGCATTTTATAGTCATGCTGACTTTTTATATTTCTCATAACATATGTTAAAATACCCCATTTAACAGACACTATTATTACACAACATTTCTTGAGTAACAGCAGTGTACTTAATGTAACTAATGACTGGAAATTATATCCATGATTCAGGGTGGAGGGGAGTGAATCAATATTCTCTGATAATCTTTACATTTGCTTTTCCTGACTTTTGGTAACATTAAATTAATAGACTTAATGTTACTTAGATACAGTTACTTCTGACATTTTAATTTTTTTGTAACTTATCTGGTTGTAAAAATTCATGAGACTGACCAAGTTTTATACATTATATTTTGGTATCCTTGAAGCCCAAACCAGGACAAAGTCCTGGCAATAACTGTGGTCACATTTCCTTCCTTGTCAGTAATTGTGGTCTCCACAGGAAGGAGCTGACAACTGCCAATGACACAGCTAGGGACCTAGGAAGCCAGGGGGAAATTTCTAATGCAGTATACAGCCTGGGTGCTTCAGTACCTTCTCTTACCTAATGCTGCCCCAACATATTTTGGGGGAGAAAAAATGGCAGACAGACTAAGAGATGGAGTTGGCCACAGTCCCAAGAGTTGTGCACGAGTAAGCTTTCTATTATGTGGAAGCAGAGGGCTTGATAGAATTCCAAGAGATATATGTAACCCCTGCATGAAACCCAATCTGACTCCTAAAAAGATGAGATTGTTTTGTGTATTTAAGGATTCTAAAGAGAAGGCAACTTCTTCCACAAAACAGTCCAGTGTGAGTCCCCCACTAGGCAGCTCGGCCATCCCGCTGGCCCTGGCTTGTCTGCCGGGGCGGGAGCTTGTCACTCCCTCATTATTTCATGTGCATGAACACGGACTGGCAGATGGAGGCCTGTCGGACTTTCCTGTAGCCTGAAGGTTGGAAAAGGCTCCAGGGGCTCTAGCAGGTGTTTCTTTCACTGAAGAGACAGGGATTTGAATGTAAACTGTTCTTACCTAGAATTCCTGCCTTGGGTTATTATTTCTTTGTCTATAAGAGGACTTTCTTATTATCGATTCTTAGTGGTTGGGACAGCCAAACTAGTAATAAGACCATTCATTCGCATTGCTCTCGAATGCTTATTAGGCTATACCAACATTAAGGATAAGCAAAAAACTTAAAGCACCTTTAATTTTGTGGAGTTGTTTATGGCCGCCTCTGAAGTCTTGGTGTTAGAAGCAGCAGGCATCCAAGATGAGAGTCTAATGATCATTTGAGCAAATTAGCCATCCCAAGGTGCAGCGACAGAGGTAGAATTTGCTTCTAGTCTCTCCACGTGGCTTTGATAGAGCTAACAATTTCACCTTTTTTTTTTTAACCTCTCCTATGAAGTGAAGAGGGTTGTGGATTAGATGATTTCTAAGGGTTTTCTAGCTAGAGCTAGAAAATTATGTGATTCACTAATTATTTGACCCAAAAATGAACGTCCCACCAAAATCATTTGACCTGGGTATTGGGTACAAGCAGAGGTGGATTTACCTTGCAGTTAGTGAAGCTTAAGCTTTAGGGTTCTTTCTTTGCAGGGGCCCCACTCCAAGGCCCTGGGCCTAATTTTGTCTTAATTATTTGACATTTTTAGTCTTAAAGAGCTTCTCCCAAATTATATAAGCTTTAAACCTGGGTCCATATCTGGGTTACTAGTACATCAGAGATGAACTTCGATGAAAGCTCTTTCCAGAATCGTTTCCAAATGAGATGATGAATCGTAAATCACTGTGAAGGAGCATTAAGACATATCCTTTAAAAAAATCTATCACCTCTCGGTAAATTTGTTGCAATCTGGTCAGTGTGGATGAACATTCAATATATATGTTTTTACAAGTCTTTTGGAATAAGAGGAATCAGACTATTTGAAAGACAGATGTGTCTCAGGATCCATCAGAGTGTCAGTTTAAGGAGATATTTGGGAAGATGCTTTGTAAAAAAAAAAGGTATACTTTTTCATTAAATATTTTTTTAACACCTGAAACATGCAGGATGCTGGGGTGATGGAAAACCAAAGACAGAAAGTTATTCAGGTGCGAGTTCAAACCTTTGTGAATATACGCAATTACCCAGAAAAATGAGATCTTCAGTCAGGGTATCCAAAAAGACTGGGTTGTTAAAAAAGTCAGACATGGTGGAGTGGAACAGTTCTCAGCATTTATACACTAGATGGCACTGTGGGTGCAGAGGAAAGCTCTAAATTGATTCTTTTGTTACTTAAATCTGTGGCAAAAATTATGTAGTTGAGAAAACAACACTGTGTTATAAAACCTGTAATTTTGGGGGGAGGTGTAGAATGCATTCTTAATTACTGTGAGATTCAATATGTGTCCTCTTTTGGTTAGGCTGCGTAGATTAGTATATAGAGTTGTATGCGGATGTCCCCTGTTAGAAGAAACCAATCATGCCCCAATTTTCTAATAATCATGTAGAGCTCTCCCTGCAATCCCTATGGTCCTTTTCCTAAAATGAAGGTACCAGTTAGTGAGTAGTGTGTTTCATGTAACAATTAGCAATGAAAGGGTCTACTGTAATTCTGCCTAATTCCAAGATTTGAACTTTCCTCTTTATTACCAAAGCTTCTCTTTAATTGCCACAAAAATAGCAATAGGAGAGGCTCACCAGTCACTTCCGTACCGGCAGTCTGGCTGCCCCCTTTCACTGAGCCAGTGAGAAAGATTTGATGGCATTCTCTTTGCCAATATGTCTTCTGTAAGCAGTTTCTGTTAGGATGGAACAATACTCTTTTGGGGATTATGCTTGAAGAGATTTCACACAAAGGCTGTTAGGAAGTCTAAGTAAATGTGAAAGTTGAAAATGTTTTCAAATCTGAGTTAGAAACAGCCTCAAACCCTTAGCCTTTTGATCAATCAGTACAAAAAAAACCTCCCTCAATTTTAAGAGTTAGGTTGCCTTGGATGACAAATTGATGCGAGAGGTATGCACTAAATCTGTACTCTTCCTTCTATTAGAACTCTGACAATGGAAATCTTTGCTTATGTGAACCTCCTTTCACGCACTAATGGAAACGCCTATGGGATAGTCAACCTTGGGGAAGAGGTAGAAATTAGATTCCATGGGTGGTTTCGTTTTGTTGCTTTGTTTTGTTTTGTTTTAAGAAAGACCCTGACATCTTCTTGTCCATTTGTGGTGTGACAAACTCAGGTGACTGGGATGTGTTGAGTCAATGTATTATTTGCTTTGGAGAACACACTTGCTTCTCAGAGACTGTACAGCCTCACAAATGAGTACCAACAGCTCCTAGGCTATTATAAATATGTCTCTCCTTCACAGATGACAAACGAATAAAGAAAGTCAACAGTATTTACCACTTACAACTCCCTTTGAGAGTAGGCAGTGGCTGTTTTAAAGGTTTTGTTCGTTTGTTTGGTTTTGGTTTTAGTCCTTATTTATTTATTTATTTATTTATTTTTGCTTCATCACATTTCAGTACGATTGCAGTCTTTACTTGGGCAATAACAGAAGCACCCTGGAGTGGTGGTTGGTGAGAAGAAGTTTTGTTTCTGTTTTTGATCTAGACAGTGAAGTGTCATGGCCTGGAGCTGAGTTGGAAGAAAGGGGGAGAGGGTTTAAAAAGTGGGCACAAGAGGAGGGGACATCAGATGGGGAAGGTAAAGCAAAACACTTAGGAGTCAGTCCTGTTTGGAAAGGAATATGATTAGTGACTGTTGACTAAAGATAAGACAGGGCTACATTACAGGTTAAAACATGGCATGGGTGGCATAAAGTTCCAAGTTTGAATTTTCCTATCATTGGAAAACTCAGGGAAGAACAAAAAATATTCTGAAATGGGGATGCGACGACAAAAGATAAATGTTTACTTGTTCGACACAGTCTCTTTTTTTTTCTTCCTTTTGAACCAATGGCAACTATTGAGTGAGTTTTGTGGTTTTTGTAAACACGATTGAAACCTACCCTCCCAGGATTTTGCTGTGTTTTGTTTGAAAGAGTTTAAAATAGTCTACAAAGATCTCCATGTTCATCTTGAAAACATAACAAACCTTTCAAAACAGCCATAATCAGGGCAAAAAAAAAATATTGATGTTTCATCTGCCTTTGTTTTGTTATAGAGAACTTTACCTCGATTTCATGCAAGGCCCCACCTCCTCCAAATATAGAAAGGAAATTTCCACGTTACACCGGCTTTGGTTCTGAAGAGGATTCTCTCTGCTCCTGCAGAGGCCTCGTGCCCACACCTCAGCAGAGGAACGTCATGGAAAATGACAGGTGCTTGAGGGAACCACTGTTTTAGTCTGATCTTTCCCAAATGTGTTCAGGGTTTATAATATTGTCCTCATGACAAAACAGATGACACTTAATTTGTCTGATTTCAAGTCCAGGGACATGTTGTTATACCTTTTTAACGAAGTTGATTAATATGTAAGTATTAACAGGTTCTTACTTCAGTGGTTATTTTATTTTTTTCCAGCTTTTCGAGAAATAATTGACATATAACATTGTATAAGTTTAAGGCACGCAACATAATGATTTGATATATGTATGTATTGAAAAATGATCATCACAATAAGATTAGTTAACATTCATCATTCTCACATAGTTACAGTTTTTTTTCTTGTGATGAGAACTTTTAAGATTTACTCTCTCAGAAACTTACAAATATACATTAGCACTAACTCTAGTCATCATGTTGTATGTTATGTTCCCAGAACTTATTTATCTTATAACTGGAAGTTAGTACCTTTTGGTCACCTTCACCCAATTCTCCCCTGCTCCGCACACCTCTGGCAATCACCAGTCTGATCTCTGTTTCTATGAATTTGTTTTTTGTAGATTCTACATAATCTATATATAAGTGAGATCATGCAGTATTTGTCTTTCTCTGTCTGACTTATTTTACTTAGCATAATATCCTCAAGGTCCATCCATGCCGTCGCAGATGTCAGGATTTCTTTCTTTTCTATGGCTGAATAATATTTCATTGTGTGTATGTATCTTATATAAATATAGATATATGTATACACACACACACACACACGCACACACACACACATATATATATATGCTTTTATTTATCCGTTCATCTGTCAGTAGACACTTAGATTGTTTCTCTCTTTCAGCTATTGCAAATAATACTGCATTGAACATGGGGGTGCAGATATCTTTTTGGGACAGTGATTTCATTTCCTTTGCATATATATCCAAAAGTGAAATTGCTGGATGATATGGTAGTTCTATTTTTAGTTTTTTGAGGACCCTCCATACTGTTCTCCACAGTGACTGTACCAATTTACATCCCCACCAACAGTGCACAAGGGGTTCCCTTTTCTCCACACCCTCACGTTGAGTGGTTATTTTAACGTGTCATCTGGAAGCTACTAAAGCCATATTATCCACAATCTATATTGCCTTTCCATGTATATGTGTATATATATGCCTTTCCATATATATATCTCCTCAAGATGGTCCCTAAGAAATGGTATAGAGTAGGGGTCAGCAAACTTTTTCTTAAAGGGTCAGGTAGCAAATATTTTCTGCTTTGCAGACCATGCGGCCTCTGTCACAATCACTTAGCTCTGTCATTGTAGCATGAAAACAGCCACAGACAATATGTAACTACACTCTGATAAAACTGTTTATGGACACTGACATTTGAATTTCATATGATTTTTACATATCACAAAATATTATTCTTTCGATTGTTTTCAATCATTTAAAAATATAAAAATCATTCTTTGCTCATAGGCCATACCAAAACAGGTGACTGGCTGTATTTGGCCCATAAGCTGTAGTGCTTCAGTGATTTGTAAGTGTTTTTTAGCATGTTATTTGGCAACTAACGTGGTTTTAATTTGAGAGATTTGGTTGAGTTCAGTAACCATAGCTTGCTCGTGTGGTGGAATATGATTTCAAAAGGTGGACTTTCAGAAGTGTTCCTAATATATATGAGGAAAAATCTGCCTCTGAGTCATGTATATAGCTGTGAGCACTGCCCATGGCTACTTTTTGCTTCTTCAGAGAATGGAGGCCCTGGAGAAAGAAGTCAGGGGGGAAGAGTGGTGGGGAAATGTTGCAGATGCTTGAATAGGATGCGGGCTAAACACCGAAGTCCTGGCATGAGGGAAATAGTGGGTCAGGAGAACCTGTGGAGAAAAATGATAAAGGGAACATGGAGTAAGAGCAGGAGGAGGAGAAGAACAAGACAGCACCCTGAATTTGATAAAATTTAATGGCATCAGATACCGTTGTAGAATATTTTGAGGTGGAGAGAATAGTTTTGCTCTAACTGTAAACGTGGTGAAAATATGTTACGAATTGTGTAGAATGTCTAAAAGGCTGCCTTTGCCCTGACACGATGTCCTTTGTCTTTTAAGAAATAATCTTTTATTTGTAAGGACTTGGGAGTTTTGTTTTTAAGTTTCAGAGTTGATGCTACTCAAGGTGTGGCCTCCACACTGGTTAGAAATACAGATTCCCGTGCTTCACCCCAGACCTATCGAGGCCCAATCTCTGTGCGTGGGGCCTGGTACTGTGTTTTAACAAGACTTCCAGGGGGTTCTGGTGATGGGCACCAGGGTCTGAGAACCACTGATTTCGATCATATAAGAGGGACACCAACTCATACTCCATCCTCCCTTATAGGTAACAGTGTTTACAGTGAAGTTCGAGGGCGGGACTTTTGATGGATACTTTTCACTAACTGCTGTTTTGAAGGGCAGCCACCAAAGGAGGTGGGCAGAAAGAATGTCCCTATTGTAAAAGGAGAGAGAATTTTTCTTATAAGTAAACAGGATGAAACACGATCCAGTGTGTTACTTCTGGAATCCAGGGGGAAAAGAGTTCCTTGTGGGTAGTTGCCTTAGTCTCTCTTTCTGTCTGCACCATGTCAACTTGCCCACAGAGCACTGCCTGTAGACAGCATTCCACGTTCTTGTCATGCTGTTGTGGCCAGAGGATGGTGGTACAGGCACGAATGGGTCTAATTTCTTTTCTTTCTGTCCACTGCTTGTTCTGTGCCAGGAATACACTTCCCTCAAGCTCCTCCCACACAGTGACCTTGTTTCCATAGAAACTGGCACATTCAGCTGGAGACTTATACATGAGTTTGAATAACCCAAGGTTTTAAAACCGTGAGAACCTAAGGAAGATGATCTCACAAAGCATACAAAGAACAGTTTCTTAATGCAAATAAATAAACCGTGAATTGAGACGTGCAATAGTACATGACATATATTGATTATATATATATTGCTATTAAAAATGTACTGGCTGCTTATTGTTGTATGAGGTTAATGGTGATCTACTGTGAGTCATTGGAGGAGATAGTTTCAAGTTAAAGCGTATGAGGTTTTTGATGGAATGAAGACTTTTTTTGTCTGGGTAAAAATTCACTGTGGTGGCCTGCTGGGCAGATTTTCTAGTCTGACTTGGGAAAACCAGAAGAATATCTTTCTCACTGCACCTGGCTGAATTAGGTACTTTGTTCTCTGTGTGCTCACAATACTCTGCTGATCATACCTCTAACAATAATAATATTACTAATAAAAAGCAGTTTATGGTTATGGTATGCTAACTACAATACTTGATCTCATTTAATCCTCAAAACAACCTCATAAAGTTGGTAATATTATTGTACCCATTCTTCACATGAGGAAATTGAGGCTCAGAGAGGCTATACGATTTGCCCAAGCTCATACAGCTAATTTTTAGTTGAGGTAGGATTTGAACACAGGGAAGTCTGACTCCTAGAGTTCACCTTTCTTGCCCCAGAATCTGTACTTATCACAGTGTGTGGCAATTACTTGTTTATATCGAGACCAAGCGCTCCTTGAGGGCAGGGACTGGCTTTATTGCTTCTCTTAGAGTTAGAACAGTGTTGGCTATGTACTTGGGGTTCAATAGGTATTTTGTCCGTAAGAGGACGAATGATGAATAAGTGAGTAAATAGAATGAACATTCACCCTTTTAGTTCTTAATGATGGTTAGAAGAGACGGATGACTTCCTACCAGGAAGGCTATTATCCCAGACTTGTGCTATTCATAATCATATAACATCTAAAAATTCACGGTTTAATCTTAATCTCTGACTTGTTTCAGATATTGTTCATCTGTTGTCTCCATCAGTCATTTTTTTTTCCTCTTTAAACAAGTTTTCCCCATCAATAATAATAAGCCTTCATGTCTCTTCTAACCATAAGACTATAGCTATAGCTATCTTTAAGGTCCTCAGCAGGTATGTAGCCCTGGGTGAGCCATTCATTTTCTTAGTCAGCAAATATTTACTGAGTACCCACTATGTGCCGAGCACTGATCTTGGGACACATCAGTGAACAAAACAGATACAAAGCCCTGCCCTCATAGAACTTACATTCTAGCTGGGGAGGCAGATAGTAAACAATTAAGGAAATACATAAGTACATTCTGTAGTATATAGAAGGTCTTAAAGTGCCATGGAAAAAATAAAGAAGGTAGCTATGAAAAGAATAAAGGGGACTTGGAATGTGGGCCTGAAGAGCACCCCTGGTTTCAATTTTAAGCGGTGTGGTCTGAATGGACTTTACTGAGGAGAGGAAACATGTTCTAGGCAGAAGGAACAGTCAGTGTAAAGACCCTGAGCAAGGAGCAGGCTTGGGATGCACAAGGAACAGGCAGGAGGCTGACAAGGATAGAACAGATGAGTAATGGGCAGAGTAGACAGATTAAGAGAAGTCATGGGCGATCAGATAACATAGGGCCTTGCAGACCATTGTCAGGATTCTTTTGACTTCAAGTGATAAGGCGACTCATTGGGAGATTTGAGCAGAAGAAGAGTGACTTGATCTGATTTACATATTAAAAGAATGACTGCAGATGCAGTGTTGAGCAAAGACTGTAGAAGGGCAATGGTGGAAGTAAAGAACAGTTAAGAGGCTACTGCAGTAGTCCAAGAGAAAAGTTATGATGGCTTCATGAGGGCGAGTACCATGAAAATGATGAGATATAGCAGATTCTGGAAATATTTTGAAGGTTGTGCCAATAGGATTTCCTGGCAGATTGGATATGAGGTGTGAAAGAAGAGAGGAGATACAGATGACTCCCAAGATTTCTCCAACTAGAAAGATGGAGTTGCCATGTAGTGAGACGGGAAAGACTAAAGTTAGAGTAGGTTTGGGGCAAGAGCAGAAGTTCAGTTTTGGAACAAGTTAAGTTTGAGATGTCAGATGTCAAGTAGAGATGTTAAGTTGGCCATTGGATATATGAGTCTGGGTTCCGGGAGAGAGGTCTGAGCTAGAGATAGAACTTTGGAAATCATCAGCATGTAGGTAGTATTTAAAGCCTGAGACTAGAGGAGATCACCAAAGGAGTGAATATACACAGAGAAGTGGATGACCAAGTTACTCCTTATTATCCCCAGGACACCCCAAATAGAGAGATTGAGGAAAAGAAGAGGAACCAGCAAAGGATACTGAAAAGGAATAAGCAAGGAGGTAGGAGCAAAACCAAGAGAAAATACAGGATCCTGGAAGCCAAGTGAAGCAAGAATGTCATGGAAGAAGGAGTGATCATTTGTACCAACTGCTGCTGATTGGTCAAGTTAGATGCAAAAATGAACCATTGGAATTGGCATTGTGGAGATAGATCATTGTTGACCTTGACAAGGGTAGTTTAGGTAGAGCTAACCTAATGGAAATGGATTTAAGAGAGAATGGGAGAAGAAGTCAAGACAGTGATTATAGATAACTCTGGGCTGTGTGTAGAAAAAGTTAAGACATGGCTGGACCTAGGAATTTATCATTTCTTTTGAGACAACGGTATTCAGTAAACACATTTTAAAAAACCAGTCAAGAGTACAAGTCTGTACAGTGCTAAATTGGGTGCCATGCATAATGGTCGGTGCAGGAGGCGTGAATAGGTGGTCAGCTGGGTGGGCAGCCATGGTCAAAGAGAGCTCTACTGATTGGGGCCCAAATGGATGGACAGGACTCTGGACAGGCATAGGACAGGATGAGGGTGTACCCTGGGGGAGGGGATGACACCAAGCGAAGGCCTGGAAGTAGAAACAAGCACAGTGTGGGGCACTAAGTGAAGTGGCTGTGTGACTTGAGTAGAGAGTGTATCATTGGCAGTCATGACAAATAGCTGTATGTGTAGGTATTTGAACCTGACTATCAATGGCCCAGGAAGCCAGATTGAGCAGTATAGGTGGTATGATCAGAAGCAGGGAAAATGCTAAAATTTTTTTGAGTGCTGGGCATATTGTGATAAAAAGAGTGTTTAGAAAAGTTTGATGACTAGCTTATTAGCCAAGCAAATGTCTGAAGCTACTTGCAAGTGTTTTTCAAAGTGTGCTCTGGGGATGACTTCATCAGAATCTCCTGGGGAGCTTATTAAAAATGCAGGTTTCTGGAGCTGCAAGCTAACTACTGAATCCATACCTCTGGGGGTAGGACTCTGGATTCTGTATATTTAACAAGCTCCCAGGTGACTTTCATACATGACAAAGTTTGTGAATGACTGGTCTAAAGATTTTGTTTGAGTAGATTATATTCCTGATTGATAAGCTGTCTAGAACACTAGAATTAGGTTAAAAAAAAAAGGGCGTATTAAACATGAAAAATCCATACTTAACATACACTCTTATACATTTATGTAAGTTCTAAGAAGCTAAATTTGCAGTTGTATTCATTTGGCCTGACATTGGACCTCATTCAGTTGTTTGAATGATATTTCAGGCATCTGTAAAAGTATGGGTCTTTCATGAGAGGGGATTACCAAATCTGTTTGTTACTTTTAAATCCAATTATGTACCAGAGAAGATGGTTGAGAAGGTATAGCTGCCCTCCTCCCCTATGCTGTATGAGGTCTGCCTGACGCCTGGGAAACTAGGGACTAAGAAAACAGCTATGGAGATCTGGCTGTTTTGCCAGGGCTGCCCTGGGGGTAGCCTTCCAGATTGCTACTTCCCATCTCACTTGAGGCCTCAAGCTATGAATCATGGCACCATGCTTTTTCAGCCCTCCTTCCCTGGACAATCAAAGAAAGGAGCAGAGAAAAGCACCTTCTGCCTCTGCAAATCACAAATAAGTGTTCTTGTTTGTTTGTTTTTAAATCAGTGTGATCACAAGGAAAGAATGAATTTCAGCGTACGAGACTGAAAGTGAGGACCTCTCTGCTTAGAGTTGTGACAGGGAAGGGATGAAGTACATGGTTTATTTTACTCTCTGCCTCCTTGGGGTAATGATTTTGATTATCGGAGACCTCCCAAAGGGTTCAGTATTTGTCATGAGGTCCACCTTTCACTAGCTGATATCCACAGACATGCTTCTGCTGGCAGACCATAAATAAATTTCTTCCAAGACCAGGCAATCAATTTTGGGAACTTCTGATTCTAGAACTCGATCCCATCTTTATTCTTCTAGACTATTCACGCACAGAATTCTAAGTGCAAATTCCAATCTATACGGATCTTATAAAAACTTTCTACAAATATTTGAGCACTTAGAATGTAAAAAATGTTGTCTTAGACAATGATTAATAAGATGCAGTCCTTGCTTTCAGAAAACAGACTTGTAAGTAATGGTGACTTATGATACGGGTGATAAGTGTTATGAAAGTCAGGTCTATCATGTTTAATATAGCATTTGAAAGGGAAAAGGTAAATTTTCCCTTGAAGGGAGTTAGGGGGCTGCTGGGGAACTGGGAGAGTGACTCAGCGAGGAGACGATGTGGGGTTTGAAGAAAGAAGAGGAATGGGCATGAGAAAGTGGGCAGTGCAATGGGGAGGTGGCTCTAGGCACCAGCAGAGCGCAGCCTCTGGCCTACTCAGGCAGTGAGGCCCAGGTGCTGTGCTTCTTTTGCTGACATGATTGTGATTTTGACCAGCCTCGTGAGTAGGGAACAACCATGTAATGCAGATGGTTTGAGCAGTGTGTTTATGACATCTGTTTTGGGTACATTTTCCCAATGTGTTACCCTGGACATCAAAAGAATAAGAGATATTTTAATAAACTGAGAAAATGCCTCTGCATATAGATTTAGAGCCTTAGTAAGAAGATGGTAGAACTTTTTCAACCTCTGAGAGTTTATGCTACTATCTTAAAACCATAGCGCACCTGGGGGATGGGAGGTGGGTGAAATGGGTAAAGGGGGTCAAAGGTACAAACTTCCAGTTATAAAATAAATAAGTCACGGGGTTGTAATGTATAGCATGATGACTATAGTTAATAATACTATAGTTCGTATTTCAAAGTTGCTGAGAGAATAGATCTTAAAAGCTATCATGACAAGAAAAAAATTTTTGTGACTAAGTGTGGTGACGGGTATTAACTAGACTTATTGTGGTGATCATTTCACAATATATACAAATATCAGATCATTGTGTTGTATACCTGAAGCTAATATAATGTTATATGTCAATTACATCTCAATAAAAAAACATAGCATACCTCTTGCAGGATTTTTTACACGCATAATATGTGGAAGATTACTTGTATAATGCTATAACCCTCGTTTTTCTTCCATTTAGCTACAGCAACATAAGCAATACACTCCGGTTTTTTTGCAAAACTAATCACACACAAATGTGCCGATGTGGAAGGGACGTTTGCTATTTCATATTTTCTCAGTGATGACACAATTTCAGTGTTTGAACCTATGGAGAGGAATTCAGGTAAGAGACATACGTCTCATAGCAGTTTCCTCAGAATAATTAACTGTCTCTTCATGTTGAAAGGGACTGTGGTCTGATTTTTATAGCCTAGATGATCTAAGAGAGTGGCTTTCATTTTTTTTTTTAACCACTAAAGTTCATTTTACAAAGATCTCTTAAATGCGAACCCAGGCATATAAAATGATAAAAGAGGAACAGTTTTGGTTGGCTCAGGACTGGGGGACTTGGGACATCTCCTTTTGGACACTCTCCCTACTTCCTCCGTGGCTTCTGAGGCACCTCTGTGGAATCCAGCGGCTTCAAAATCATGGTCTGGCTACCACCAGTTCCATGCACAGCTAGCAAGACAAGAAGAACTGTGTATTCTTGATAGTACCACATACGAAATTTTTGTCTAGTTCTAGGACAAGAATCCCAGATTAACAAATTTAATCTTCAGAGTCTATTTCCCTCCGGCTGTTGAGGCTGCTGCCAAGGTTCCAGCTGCAGGGCCCACGGAGTGCCTCTCTGCAGTAGACTGATAGGATGGCCATTGCTGAAGAGAGCCATTGATTTTGACTTAACGAATTATGGAACTGTAGGGTTCTCTTCTTTGTCCCAACACGTTCAACATTTTTATCTGTGCCAAAGACACACGTTTGAGAAGAATAATCAATGGTGTGCTGGTTAACCGGCTCTCTGAAAAAATTTTAAAAGCTCTATTTTGTACTGTTTGTCAATTTCCATGATGCAAGTACCCAAACCATGGCCAATTTCAAGCAACCAACAGTTTTAACAACTGGCTTGCAAAATCCCTTGAAAATTTAACAACCAGCCCTTATGAGCTGGTATGAGCCACTCAGCACACCAATGAATAATGAATAATTTGTATAACTAAGTCAGGGTCCACGGTGATTTGAATAATGAATCAAATCTTAGAATATGAAATCAAAGAGGGATGAATATAAAGTCATGCTCTTGAAGGTCAAAAAATCAACTCTCTACATCTAGAATGGGGACGATATGGCCAAACCAATTGCAGCATTCATAAAACAGAAAGGGTGACGGCAGTCAACTATAAGCTTGCTGGTAATAATAGCAGTCCTGATTGAGTACCTACTATTATACTTAGAAGATCTTTATGAGGTTACGTTTTGTGTTAGTTCAGGTCCTCCAAGAGGCAAACCCCAAGATGAGATTAAATGTACAAGAGATTTATTAGGGGAAATGCTGGTGAGGGAAAATGTGGCAGGAGCCAGAAGAGGCCAGGAGAGCCATCAGACTGCAGGGCATGTCTGATTCCTGTGAAGGACAGAGGAAAGGGAAAAAGGGGAAGGTGAAAAGGGAATGGTGACTGCAGTGAAACTCTGAGAAAGTTTTGCCAAGGCTGACTGGGAGTCCTGGGGCCAAAGTCACCAGTCGGAGGAGCTCCCATCTTGCAGGAATGGGCCTGCCTTAGTATCCCTGCCTTGCTCAGTCGTGTGTTGGCAGCAGCCTCTGGGAAGCGTGACCTCGGCACAAATCTGGGGATGGATTTCAGAACATAGCAGTTGGAGCCTTCTCTCAACTTTGTTCCCCACAGCAGGCAATCTGAGAAGTACATTTTCATGGCCCCCCACAAATATTATTCCCATTTACCAATGAGAACTCAGAGGGGTTCAGAGAGGTTAAATGACTCCTAAAGATCATCCAGCAAGCAAGTGACAGAGCCAGGAGGGACTCCAGCTCTGTTTGGCTGCAAAGGCTATGTCTTTCCACCACCCCTGGTTTCTGCAAGTGGTAGGAGTGTGATGAAGCTGATCCCCAAAGCTCATCTGGTCTCAGCTTTGAAGATTTCAGTTCATTTTCGGTTAGAAGGTAATGGAGTCCCACATTCAACTCTGCTCACTGCTTTCCAAGAGCTCAAAAACCAAATAATACCCAGAAAAGAGCAGAGGAAATGGTGAGAATTCTGGAAAGTAAGAAAAATGAGGCATCGCTAAAAGAAGCAAATATATTTTGCCTGTAGAAAAAAAGAGTTCAGGGGACTCCCGTAGTTAATCTTCAAATAATTAAGTAAGCTCCTTTCCGGAAATAGTGCGTCTTACATTTCATCTGTATGTCACCAGAAGTATAAGGACAAATAGGTGGAGATAAGCTCAGGTGAGAAATTTTCTACCTGGTACTGTTCAGGCAGGCTCTAAAGATGTTCCTGATGTCCCAGTTTCCAGGATGCTGCTGGGCATATAGCAAGTCCTCGCTAAGTGTTTATTTAAGTGTTTGGACTGGGGCGAGAAAAGAAAAGGCTGGAATGCCATGCCACTTTTCTTCTTTACACACTCATCTAGGAAGTCTCATTTCTTCACCCACTGCCTCATTCTTCCCTTAAGTACTATACACAGTATGAGTTCACAAGTTCACAGCTAAATTGTATGGTCTGTGTTTGAGCATGAAGTAACTCTAAAGGCAAGTTGTACTGTTCTTTTTTTTTTTAAGTCATTTATTTAATTTGTTTGATTTTTGGCTGCGTTAGGTCTTCCTTGCTGCACGTGGGGTTTTTCTCTGGTTGCAGCAAGCAGGGGCTACTCTTCGTTGCGATGCACAGGCTTCTCATTGCTGTGGCTTCTCTTGTTGCAGAGCACGGGCTCTAGGCGTGCGGGCTTCAGTAGTTGTGGCACACGGGCTCAGTCGTTGCGACTCGCGGGCTCTAGAGCGCAGGCTCAGTAGTTGTGGCGCACGGGCTTAGTTGCTCCACGGCATGTGGGATCTTCCCGGACCAGGGCTCGAACCCGTGTCCCCTGCATTGGCAGGCGGATTGTTAACCACTGCGCCACCAGGGAAGCCCTGTACGGTTCTTTTAAGAACAAGACCTACTCATTAACTTTTTTTCTCTTTTTCTATAGGGAATACTGGTGGGATGTTCTTAAAAAGAATTCGTGTTAAGAAGCCTGGACAAGAAGTCTTTAAAAGTAAACTCTCAGAATATATCAAGGCTGAGGAGCTATATGTTGGAGCCAAAGTGAACGTGAATGGCTACCTATTTCTTTTGGTCAGTGCTGATGTGTATACCTTAAACTACATGGAGAGGAATTCAGATAAGGTGAACTCACTTGGTATAATTCTTGACTCACCTCTCAGCACTCTGCAGTCTGTGTTTTTCTTACTCCAGGCCTTTTCTTCTTCATCTCGCCACCAGTTTTACATTGTGCTTTCACACATGTGGGCATGAATAATGGATCTGCACGACTTGGCCACAGGTCCCGTCACAGAGGCCAGGGCCTGGTCTCCTCTGTTTATATGCTGGGTTTTCCACTGCCCAGCATCATGGATGCCAGGCACAGGCAGGAGGCAGGCCCAAGGTTGAATCAAGTTTCCTGGGTTTTCTGCTGACACTAACAATGTTTTCAGAAAAAAATTCAGCAATGATCGGAAAGGAAGACAATCTGGTACCACACACTGTGCTGTCCCAGTTAATTGGCACAGGCCTGCAGAGAAGGCCAAGACCTAAACAAACAGAAACCCCAAGGGAACCTGATAGTTGCTGGGATTGCAGCTTCCCATAACAGGAGCCACCTGAGGCCTAAATGGGAATCCAAGGACAAATTGGCAACAGTGAGCGCCAAGAGTTTTTTCATTTGCAATAGTATGTCACGTGGGTACTATCACTAAAAGTTCCATTATGGCAGTGCCGTTCAGTAAAAATAACATGTTGACAAAATCTTGATTTTTAAGTGTGGACTAGTCTGGTGTGCAAACACGTATATTTCAGAACCATTGCCTACTATTGAAGAATCTATCTAGAAATGATGTATTTAAAAAGTCTGCCTGAAAATAATAATATTTATGTGCCATTTATATAGATATAGTACCAATTCCGTTTCATTTATATGTAAAATGCTCGGGGTAAGTTGCTAAGATCAGTCTCACTGTGTATAGCACGTTACCCGGATCAGTTTGGGTCCTCTGAGAAGCAGATACCAAGACAGACTTAGACATGCGAGAGATGTCTTGGGGGAAATGCGTATGAAGGATAAAGGGGGAGGGAACAGGAGTAGGTGGGGAGACTGGGATGTCGGTCTGATCCCTGAGAAAGGAGAGGGAAGGAAGAAGAATGGGGTGGGAAGAGCCTCAGACACAGCATAGCTCTGAGAAAGTCTGCACCAGACCAATGGGGAGCCCTGGAGCAAACTAGCTATCAGAGAAATCCCATGTCAGGCAGGAATGGCCCAGCTCTGGTGCCTCCTTTCTGCTCAGTCACTGGATGGTAAGAGTCTGGGGAGAGTGTGGCCTCCGTGGGGTCTCTGCAGCGCTGCAGTGATCACGAAGGTGCAGCAGCTGGGGGCTGTCCGCTAACAGTGCTCTTCTCTGCGTGGTCCCTCTTGAGGGCAGGCCTGGGCAGTGCCCTCTGGGGCTGCCACACCATCTCTTCATTTGCAGCGTTAGGAACTTGGGTTAGCGTGACACCAAGAGCCGGTAGCTCTTCAAAAGCACTGAAGTCAGGTGAGAGACTCAATAATAGCGCAGTTAGATTCCTGGAGACCAGCAGGCTTGGCTAGGAAACCTGACTCCTTAAAAGCTGAGGGGCCTTAGACGTGTATCTTCCCTGAGCTTTGTTTTCCACATCTGTAAAATGGGAGTACCAACAGTGCCTATTTCAGAGAGTTACTATGAAGACTGGATGCGAAAATGTTTTGAGTGCTTAGCTCTGTGTGCCCCATAGCAAGCTCAGTCGGTGTACAATTTACAACAGCTATTGTAACTAGAGCTCCATTTGCAAACACAGTGCAAACCTGTACTTTAATATAAAAAATATATAGCATGAATACACACACACACACAGACACACACGCACACATATATCTCATGTATATATGAGACATAAAGGGCTCTTCTCCTTTCAGAAAGATAAAAGCAGGGTAGGACATTATCTAGTATCAGCATCCCAAGTGAAAACTGCATTATCTTAAAACTACCCTTAACAAAGACATTCTAAGCAGAGAAAGATTAATATCAGTCTGAGGAGTCTTTTCAAAAGAGCTAATAGATCCTATCATGGAAACAGATTAAAGGAAATGCAAAAAAGGGAGGGAATGCCTCCCCCTTCCCGGGGCAGAGATGAACTTTATTCTAAGTTACCATCAATGTTTTTCTTTTTGTATTTAGTCTTCTCCTTTTCTAGTTCTTTGCTGTAGTTATTTACAAGCTTATGCTTTAGTGGACTGAATAAGAAGTATTCTTACAGAGTCAGAAGCCAAATCACAGTGTAGGAGACAGGAACTGGGGGCTGCCTGGAGAGTGAGTGTAAGGGGACTGCCGTGCGTGTATCACCTGGTGGCTGACAGTTCTGGGGGCGCACTCTAAAGATCTGGGGAAGATGGGGGTCCATTTATTCAATTTTGAATCCCCATGCTCTCCATTAGGGTCTCCCAACATGTTGGGTCAATGTCTAAGGGTTAAAGGGAGGAGGCTGAGGTCGGAGTAGTGGTTCTTTTCTGATTCCTGTGGCGCACTGTCCCTTAAGTACATTTCTCTCAGATCTGGCCCTGTGCTAATGTCGCTTCTTGTCCTAGAGCCATAGCTGAAGAAATCTGGTCATGTCTTCTCTGTGTTGGTCTCTATGGAAAGACATAGCCAGCTAAGTCAAGGTTCACAGTATGAAGTCTCTTTGCTGGCCACCAGGAAGATTGGACTCCCTATCTTAAATACCTTTCTCTTCTCCTTTCCAGTTTCTTATGAGCAACATTGAACTTGCCCTACAAAAGATAAAACAAGAAGAATCACAATCCAGAGATCTCAAGCAGGTGTTTACAGCTGCTGATTGCATGCACACGAAGATGGTGGCTTATAATACATTCAGGTAAGCCATATTCTGCTAGCAGTAATCTGTTTTCTCCTCAAGATTGTCCAAAGAACAGAAAGAACAATTTCTTCCCTAGTGTTTCTTTCTTCATTAATTCCCTACATACTTTTTTTTTTTTTACTAGGAATTGGTATTTCTTTACATTCGTATTACTTTGTGGTCAAGTTTTGCCCATTTCTAGTAAATTTTATGCATTTGCATATAAAAGAAGTTCCTAGGGGAGAACAGAGAGGCAAAGGCATAGTAAGTCAGTTGGGCACATTGTCTTATGAATCATGTGGGGCATTGAAGGATCAGGGGAATGCCAGGAAGGCTGCATCTGAATGAGAAAGGCTGAAAGCAGTGCAGCTAAGAGCACCCCTCTGAAATCTGAGGAATCTAGGAGGGACATCTCCTTAGGAATGCGATCCAGTTGGAAAAGATAGTGGAAAGTTCGGCAGTTATCAGAGGAAAGGTGCTACGTATGCATCTGTGTGTATGTGCGCTCACACACGTATGTATCTTGAAAGACACAAAAATGTAGAAATCAAGGGGAAAATATATGACAGAGGTTAGAAGTATTATGAGAAATCATGAACAATAAAGATTTTCTCTAAGGTTAAGCTGAATTCTAGGACTGTCCAGTGACTGACCTAGGCAAATTTCCAAACAGCAGAAACACAGGGAAATTCAAATTCAGGGTCTGGTACAATTGTGAGACTTCTTAGCCTGAAAACAAAGTGAATGGAGCGTTCAGGAGAATGTAAATTAAATCACAGATGGAGGACAAAGGGGACTTTCTCTTTAGGCTGAGAATGCTGGCTCCTAAAAACAATAGTGGCTGAAAGCTACATAGGAAACTCAGCTTGATACAGTCAAGATGTGGCTGAGAAATGAAGACGTGAGCCCAGGAGAGGGTGGCAGGGAGGTCTTTCTAACTTTGTGTCTGAAGTTGCCTGTTGCATCAATACCTGGTGACCCGAGCCCTCCATTTGGCCCAGAGTGTCCCCAGAGCTCATTTGTTATTTCAACAAACCTCTTCTGTGCCTCCAAAATATTCTTTTGAGAGCAGCAGTCAGAGGACATATTTTTATTGTTTAGAATTCCCGAGCTTCTGGGATCAATAAGAATTTATAGTTCTTTGTTATTGTTCATAGCAGTACACATGTTCATGGCCTCTTGGAAAATAATGGAGACAGGGTAAAGAGCAGAGACAATTGCTCAGGCCATGGACTAATGGAAAGCAGTGGAGGGGAAAGCGAATTTCCATCAGAAATGAGGGAGTGGTTTCGTTTTATTATTTTGTGTTCTTTTACAAAAGCGTCCATTCTCCTAGTACTCTAGCAGTGTCTATTGGAAACACTTTAGTAAGTTTATGGGGCTTTGGGGGAAGCACTTAGGCCAGGCAGGAGATCCAAGGAGGAGAAGTTGCTTTGCGGCCTGACCCTAATTGTGGGCGGAATAAAGGATGGCCACACTGTGTGATTGCAGGGTGACCTCAAGGCTCAGAAAGATGATCAGAAAAAACTAGCTCCCAATATTTAGGCCCTCTCCTGGCCAGAAATTCCTTAAGACAGAAATCAGATCAGGCTGTACCTGGTCTGAAAAACCCTTCAGTGGCTTCCAATAAGATGCAAACGTTTTATTGCAGCCGGCAGGGCCTTGAGCGATGCAACTCTGGATTTCCAGTGTCATCACTTCTTTTCCTCCAGCTCTGTCCTCTGGCCTTGCTGACCGTCAGTCACTTGCTTTCTCAAACACGTCAAGCTCTTTCCCTCCTCCAAGCCTATGCACACGCAGTTCTCTCTGCTCAGAACGTCCACACCACCATCCTTTCCGCGGCAAACCCTGGGACTCATTGTAGATGCTGCTTCCTCCTAGGGGATTTCTTTCTAGTCTACCTAAAGTAGATCCCTCACTGTTTTTCTTAGCCCCTTGTTTATATCTTTCATAGCACTTAGCAGTTAAATTTATTTAAGTGTGTGTGTGCCTGGGTGTGTCTTCTCCTATTAGAATGTGAGCTTTCTGAGGAGCAGGGTCCTCGACAGCCCTGTTCACTGCCCTAAACCTGGCACCTCGTGCTGGGCTCACTACATATCACAGTTCCTGAATGGAATAATGAGATGCTAGGATTATTCTTGGGGGCTCTGTCTCCAGATGAGAGTGCAGAAGAGGCGTCAAGAGGTCCTGGTCCGTGTGATATGCTTGGTGTTGGGCACTGCGCCATCTGTGGGTCATGGTCTTCAGCCCTCTTTTTTGCTCTTCACGTTCTTTCCTGGGCAAAGGCAAAGAAAGTACATAGTCAGTTGCGATCACACCACATCCTGATTTAATTCTGTGCTTGGAGCTAATATTGTTCTTTTATTTCTGTAAGTACGTATGAGTGTATATTCTAGCTCCTCTCACCAGAACGTAACCTCTTTGAGGGCAAGGACCTTCTCTTTCTTGTTTTTTGCTTTAAGTTTATCACTTTTCACAGTGCCTGGGTGTGAATATTTGTTGAGTGGCTGCATTTTATCCAGCCCCCACTGCTTTGGCTGTCAGCTAAAGGCTGAGTTCTCCATTTAGTTCCTCCTGCTCAGACCGTTTTCCTGAATTATAAATCTGGAAGTACGAATGCCTCCGAGACATCTCCCCTTTGGATGTCCCTAAGGCATCCCCAAATAACTTTCCCTAAATTGACCTCTTTTTCTTTCCCATAAAGTTGTAGCCGGGGACCCTGTCTTGGTAAAGGCCACCATACTTGTCCCCAGGGCCTGGGCCAGGGTCTACCTTGTCTTTCCCCTATCTTGACCTCTCCCACCCTCTTGAAATTGCACTTCTTAAACTACCTCTCTCCATCTCTAGCTTCACTGTTGCAGTTCAGCTTTTCATCTGTTCACCTGGACTCCTCGTCTTAACACTCATCCTCCAAAGCTGTGCCAGAGTGACCTCCCTAAAATCTGATCGTGTCGTTCCTTTGCTCTAGGGCAAATCCCAACCTTTTAGTGTTTCATGTGAGTTTGGTCATGATCTGACCCTTGCCTCCATCTCTTCCCTTATTTCCATCTCACTCGAATTATTCTTTTGGAGAAGTCACCGTTTATTGAGCACTTACTGTGGACCATACATCGTGCTAAATGCTTTTCCTGTATTATCCACTGGTAGCCCGTGTTGAGTTATTCGCTTATTTCCCTGCCTCCACAATTGGCTCCCGCCAAGTACAGTAGGTGTTCGTTGAATAATTTAATGAATGGTCCTATTTCCCAAGGAACATTCTGTCTAAAGTTTGCATCAAACAAGTAAATAATTGATTACCTTGCTCTGGGGAAGGGAAATCTGTCTCTGACTGTAGGGAAGTCAGGGAGAGCTAGTCCCGACTCTCCCAAGTCAAGTGACTTGGGCAACTCACTTCACCTACCTACACCTCACTCTTCGGTCCATATAATGGTCTCTAAGGCCCCTTCTAGGCGCTGACATTGTGAAACATTCTGTAGGTTTATGAATACACTTGTAAAATGTTCCCTTTTCAAATTTGTGCATCGAAGTAGTAGAGTGGGCGGGCAGAGGCAGGACTGCAGTGTAGGCCTCTGGGCTTCACCTCTGTGGCCCTCATTTTCTCCCCTGCTTACATACCTGGCCCTCTCAGTATGTACCTGGCACCTCAGAGCTCAGGCTTGCTGCTTTGGGCCGCAGTCCAAGCCCCGGGCATTTTCTTTCTCCTCAGAGATTTGCACCGCTTCTCAGGGAAACCTTGCGGGCAGGAGCTAATAAACTATCTCTGCATAAGGTGCCGTGGTTGATAATGGATTACTGGATTAACTTGTGGGCCTTCCTGAGATATTTGCCTCAAAATTGACCTGAAGGAATGCAGGGGCAGGTGGAAACAGGGCAGTTTTGGGAGGGAGTGTTTCTTTTCTGCCTTGTGGGGCTAGCTGGCTCTGCCTCTAGGCTGGACCTATTTCTCTGGGACACTTTTTTCACGGTCTGTCAGATTGGCCTGTGACAGCCATGAATTGTTATCGAAGAAAGTGCAGAGAGCCTTTCTCAGAGCCTCGATACCTGACGGGCAGGTTTCAGCAGGGAGCCAGGCAGGGACTAGGCTTGGCAGGGCTAGTGTTTCGTGCAGTTGGGAACATGGGCAGGGTGAGGCTTCCTGATGGGGGCCCTGGACTCAGAACCCTAGGCGACAGCAGCAGCGAGGGCCCTGTGCCAGGGAAGACGTGGCCAGCCCCTCCCTCCGGCCACCTCCCCGAGCCTTGATCTCTCCATCAGAGATGACACCCGCCCCATGTAGCCTGCATGTATTTTGGTTTTCTGTGTGCTCAGTGCTCACCTCTTTTCCAAGGGCAGGGCACATGCCCGGTTCACCCTGGAGTCTTTCCTAGATACCTCCAGCACCCCGTGTTTCAGGCCTCAGTGAATGTAGTGAATTATTACACTATTCTTCCTCAGACCCCCATTATCAACTGTGGGATCAGGAGATTTCCTGTGAGCATCGATGTAATAAATTCCAAGATTTACAGCCTCGAGGAAATTTTCGTTCTTGTAAACTTAAAATTCTTCCTGAGAGAGGTAGTATAATGTAGTAAACAGATTCAATTTTAGACTTGTAGGCTTGCATCCAAATCTCAGCTCTGCCGTTCGTCAGCTTGGTGGCCTTGAGTAAGTTGCTGAGCAATGTTTTCACCTACAAAATGGGGATGGTAATAATACCTACTGCATAGAGCTGTTGTGATGAATAAATCTGATGACGTATGTTAAGTTCTTATTGTAGCACACTGTAGTGCGTAGCGGACACTAGAAAATGAAAACCCTTTATCCCAATAGTTGGAATAGTTTGAAATAGTCACTGAAAATAGTAGTAGGAATCTATGTCCTGTTTTCGATATTTCAGTAAGTTCTGTATTTACTCTCGATGAGGTCATTGAAAGCATTCTTTAATAAATGAGGTTGGAAGAAGCCCTTTAAAAACTTGGAGGCCATGAAGGTGGAAAATAAACATCACCGTTGGTGGACCAAGGTTGGGAAACATTAATATAATCCACCCCGTTACTGTCCTTTACTTCAAGGAAGAAGATTATAAATTTAGTGCTCAGAAAATTGTAATGATCTCATCCTGATTTATCTCAGACAGTTATCTCTCCTTTTATGTGGTTTTGCTCTATCTTTTTTTGAAAAACTCTGTGTACATTGGTGTTTTTATTGTAAGCCTAACTAACATCTTTTAAGGAAGCCACTAGTCTATGAATCTATGTGAACAGAAGGAAAAACCAAGACAAATTCCAAAAGCACTCAAACATGTACTCTCATCTTGAACCAAATAGACACTTTGACAGTGTCCATACCATATCTTTGAGATACGAGCCTCAGCATACATTTTTGAAAACAGCATTTTGAACCTTCCTAAAAGCATTAAATATAAATAAATGTGATGTCATAGGAAAAATGCTGGCCTGGGAATCAAAGAGACCGAGATCTTTGATTTGATTCTGTCACTGCCTGATGGTGTTGTTTGTACTGGTGAGGGCTTAGTTTTTAAAAAGCAGAATCCTCTCTGGCTAGTTAAGCAGAAAAGGAATTTTTAAAAAGGATCCTGGGTGGTTCACAGTATCTTTGGAAGGGCTGGAGCAACAAGCTTGAGGCTCAGTTCTAGGAACAGTGCCCAGAACTGGGCTGTAGAACTTGTCTGATGAGAAAATGGCCTCTGTTCCTACTGCACCACCCACACTCGTTGCTACATTTGCGCTGCTGCCAAGAACTTGATTTTACCACAACCATCACTGCCACTACTTTTGGCAACCTTGTGTCCTTTGCTACCGCTGAAAGCTGGACCCCTCTGACACCAAAGGTGGCCACGCCTAGCTGGTTTTCTCTTGTTAATCCCTTCCAAGTCAAGGTCTCATGTAGGCTTCCCCGATTGGCAGAGCCTGGATCACCAGCATGTTTCTAACTGCAAGGAAGCCTGGGAAATTGAGCTCTGACTTCCATGTTGGGGTGACGGAGAAAATAACATGGTAATTTCCCCAAATATAGATGGGCGATTTAAAAGGTACCCTCTTCATTTGCTATGACGGCAAATCCAAGCCAAGATGAGCCAAACAGGGGACGTAAAATGTCAACATTAGGAACTGAACTCCTTGTCTGTAAACAAACCAAGCAAAACACTTGCCTGGTTTTAGCACTTCGCAAATACTGTTCTGATCCACCCGGGCAGCTAAACAAAATACAGACTCCTCCTCCCCTATATTCCACTACTTTTGCAATCTCTGACACGCCTTTCTGAGTTTAAATTGCCCTCAGTGAAGGCATTGGATTACTTTCAAGTTCATGGATTGATAGCTGGCAATCGTGTTTTGTTTGGTTTTTGTTTAATGTTTTTTAAAATTAAGAGTTTAAACATAAAAGTCTATATTTCTCTCTCCTCTTGAAAAATAGAAACTGGGCCTACATTTCCCCATGTCAACTGTCAGTTGGGGGTGAGTGGCAACTGTCTGCCTCAGACTGTACCTGGTCTCTGCACTCTTCCCCAGTCTCTACAATTGCTTATTGTCCTATACCTTCTCCCATTTATCTTGCCTGCATATCCCAGAAGGTACTTGACGAGGTAACCCTTGGATTAGATAATTTTAAGGTCCCTTCCAGCCATAAAATTCCATTATTTTGTACCCTAGGCATATTGGAAATAGGCATTTAGGAACCAATTGTGTAAATAGCCCAAAATAGAACTGGAGACTGATTTTTAAATTAGAACCCAAGTGTGATTTTATATCTAAAAATCCAAAAGACTCAATTTCAAAATGATTAGAAATATTAAGAATATTTAGGAAAGTAGCTAAATACAAGAAAACTACATAAAAAGCAATAGTTTTACTAGTAATAAACAGGAAATATTATGCAATGGGGGGGTACTATTCACTATAGCAACAAAATTATGAAATACCTGGGAATAAATTGGACAAGAAATGTGTAAGACTAAAATGAATACAATTTCAAAATTTTATCATATCTCTGAATGGGAAGACACTATTTTAAAAATTCTAATCTGTCCAAATTAATCTAGATTTGAAGCAAGTCTAATCAGAATTTACGATGTGGGTTTTTGTTGTTGCTGTTGTTAGATTTGGTTTTGTTTTGCAGGGTTAGGGGAGAGAAATTGGCTCATTGATTTTGAGGTCCCTCAAGAAAAATCAGGGATTGAAAAAAATGTTGAAAAGGAAGAATATTACAGTCAAGATACTAGAATTTATGTAGTTTATAGATATTTGAAAACACTGTAATATACTGATAGAGGATTAAACTAAAATACCAGTGAAACAGAGTATAGAGCCCGTAAAAGATTCATTTTTATGGACTTTATTATAAGGTACAGAGAAATCCTCAATTCAGTGGACAATGAATGGATTAATAATAAAGGTTTTAGTGATAATTGATTAGGAAACATTTAATACAGTTTAATTTTGTGGTAGGTAGGGCACAGTTTCCAAAAACCATAAAGGAAAAGTTGACTGTATTGACTACAGGAAAATTTTCTATTTCTCTAGGCAAAAAATACTGTAAACAAATTTAAAAGACAAGGGACAGACTGAGAGAAAATATTTACAACCAGTATAAGAACCAGGGGATTGACATTAAGGATTTATGAAAAACTGTAAAACCAACAGACAAAAATGGGTTAAGGACAGGAATAAACAATTCTCAGAAGCAGTACAAACGGCCTTTAAACCTATGAAAAGAAGCCCAATAATCACGCAAGCTGAAACAACAATGAAATATTTCCACCTATTGTATTGGTGACATTTAAAAAGAATAACATAACTGGCTCCAGATGAGCATGTGGGATAACAGGTACTTTCATTTTCTATTGATAGGAGTTTAAATTGGTTCAGCATTTTAGAGGGCAATTGGCAGTATCTAATGCTTAGACCCTTTTACCTAGTCATTGCACGTTTAGAAACTTTTTACTCAGAAAAAATTTGACAAGTGGATTGTAATAGATATGTGTGTGTGTATGTGTGTGTGTGCGCACACAATATTTATCGCAGCAAGCTTTGTAATAGCAAAAATTTGGAAAAATCAAATGTCCAACAATAGGGGAGTAGTTGGATAAATTCTACTGCTTTGGTTTAAGACTGTACTATTTAGCCATTAGAAAGAATGAGATAGGCCAAATATGAATACTTGAGAAAATGTTCAATGTGTTAGTCAGGATTGGTTAAGTAATGCTGCAGTAATAACTAACCCCCAAATCTCAGGGAACTAAATCAACAAAGGTTATTTCTTGTTTACTCTGTGTATCCATTGTTGTTGTCAGAGGGAGCTTTGTTCACAGTAGCCACTCAGGGACTGAATCTGACAGAACAGCCACTACCCTGAATATACCAGAGAGAGAAGAGAGCTTTGGAGGGTCAAGCCCAATAAGTCTCAGCTGGGAAGAAATACATATCATTTACACTCTCAATTCATTGGCCAGTATTAGTCACGTGGCTCCACCCATATGTTCAGAGGAAAGAGGGAAACCAGATGTTAGGTAAACAGCACTAATGGCTACCATATATATATCATGCTGTTTTGTAGATAAAGCAAAATTCAGAAGTCTGTATAATATGATCCTATTTATGCCAAAAGTCTAAAGGTTATATGTGCATGTATATTTATATAAATATTTCAGGGATTGTGTATCCTTTGAAGAAATCCTAGCAGGCTGCACACCAAGCTGCCTCATTCTTTGATTTTTTTTTTTTAACAATGAGCAATTGTAGAAAAAAAATTAAAAAGATAAATAAAGCTCAAGCAAATAAAACCAAAAAGCCTGGGCAAAGAGCACTGAGCATTTTTTGTTTCTTGCTTCAGTTTCCAGAAAGAGCTAATGACAAATGCTGGCAGAATGCTTAGAGCAGAAGTCAAGAGTCTCATAATCATAGAGCAGGGTATGAGTTGTTCCACTTGATGCTCTACTCTGATTATTGATTAGAGTCAAATAATTTTAATGTGCTTACTTAAAATTCTTTTATTATGGACCATAATATTTTATATTTATGTTACAGAATTCCAGAGCTTTGCAATTAAATTGAGGATGGAATCATTTTTATAATTTTCAAATTCTTGTCAAATTAGCAACAAACTCTTACCCATTTATTTTCCCCACTTAGATTGAATCATTAATATTTTACTATTTGCTTTATCATGCATCTCTCCATTCATACACCCCTCTCTCCATCCATCAATCCATCTTAACTTCGGTGCATTTCAAAGAAAATCACAGACATCAATTACTTCCCTCTAAATATATCAGCATGCTTACCATTTATTTACATTTTTTCCTTTTGATGTAAAATTTATATTCAATAAAATGCATCAACCTTAAGTACACATTTTCTTAGTTTTGACAAATGCATACACCTGTGCAACACAAATCCCTATTAAGATGTACAACATTACCGTCACCCAGAAAGTTCCCTCACACCCCGTCCTAGTCAGTCCCTGCCCACATCCCCCATTCAAGGGGCAGCCACCTTTCTGATTTTTTTTCACAGTAAATGGCTTTTTCCCTGTTCTAGAATTTCATATAAATGAAATTATACAGCATATATTCTTTTGTGGATTCTCTTATTAAGTATGATTTTGAGAATTATCCATATTGTTGACTGTATCAGTAATGCATTCCTTCATATTGCTGAGTAGTGTTCCATTGTATGAGAATACCACAATTTGTTTATTCTTTCCCCTGCTGATAGACACCTGGGTTACCTCCAACTTTTGGCTAATATAAATAAACCTGCTCTGAACATTTTTGTACAAATATTTTTGTGAACATAATTTTCTTTCTCTTGGTTACATGACTATGAACGGAATTGCTAGCACATAGGTGTATGTTTAGTTTTTTTAAGACACTGGCAGACCTTTTACCAAAAGAGGTTATACCAGTTTACATTTCCCCTAACAACGTACAAGGGTTCTAACTGCTTCACAATCTTGCCAACATTTGCTATTATTAGGCTTTTTAATTTAAGCAATCTAGTAGACATGTAGTACTATCCCATTGTAGTTAAATTTGCATTTTCGTGACAACCCATGACGTTGAGCACTTTTTTTCATGTGTTTATTGGCTGTTTGTATTTTTTGTGTGTGTGAAGTGTCTTTTCAGATCTTTTGCCAATTTTTATTGGTTGTTTTTTGTATTATTATTGAGTTGTTGGAATTCTTTATATTTCCTGGATACAAGTCATTTGTCAGATACACGTTTTGCGAATGTTTTTCTCCCAGTCTCTGGCTTTCCTATTCACTTTCTCAGTGGTGTCCTTTGATGAATACTGTATATATTTTAAATTTTGATGAAGTCCAAATTGTCAGTCTTTTCTTTTAAGGTTATTGCTTTCTGCTTAAGATGTCTTTGGCTGCCTCAAAGTCACCAAGATAGACTCCTATGTTTTTCTCTAATAGCTTTATGATTTTAGCTTTTACTTTTAAGTCTATGATTCATCTCAAATTAAATTTTGTATATGCTGTGGGATCAGCATGCAGGTTTATTTTACTTAAATTCTTACAATGCTTATTCCAAAGTTTTCTATTATAAGCCAGAATATTTTATATTGAAGTAAAACAATTCCAGAGCTTTAAAATATAATTTTGAAATGGAAGAGTTTAAAATTTTTTTCAAATTTTTATTAAATTAGTGACAGTGTCTTCCCCATTCATTTTCTTCTTGTTCTGTGACTTAGTTTTGACTATTAAAATTGCAAATTCTCCTTCGCAAAAGAAACTGAAATGTTGATCTTTTATACCTCCACCAATTTCCTTATGTAGTACATTCCCACTTCTTGAGGATTGAAATATTCTCACTACATTAATATCCCAGTTAACTGAGGAATGCTAGATACCAATGATCTTGTTAACTGAAGGAAACTGTATACTACACATGTATAACAGATTGTATTTTTCAAAGATGGCTGCAGCAGTGTCCAACATGTGAACTTGACACTCGTTCCACGGAGAGGTGGGGTCTATGCCATTTCCCTTTGAATCTTGAGAGGCTTTGTGCTTCACTTGTAACCAATAGAATGCGACAGAAGTGATGCTGTGTGAGACAACTGAGGCCAGTTCAGAAAAGATGATGCAGCTTCTACATTGTATGACGTGACACTTTTGGAACCCTGTACTACCGTGTAAGAAGTTCTACCACCTTGAGGATGCCATGCTATGAAGAAGCCCAAGCTACATGGAGAAACCACTTGTAGATGGTAATTCAAGTGACAGCCCAAACTGAAATCTCAGCTGATGGCCCTTGCCATGCACTGGATTTATGAGCAAAGACACCTTCACATAATTCAAGCCCCCAGTTACAGAATCACCCAAGTTGAAATTCCAGACCTTCTTCTGTGCCCTGTCGGAATTCCTGACCCACAGAATTCATGAACATAACAAAAGAGTTGCTTTAAGCACTTGATTTTTAGGGTAATTTGTTAAACAACAATATTAACTGAAGCAGCATGCACCAACACATTTTGGGGAATTAGAATACGGAAAATATGCAGCCCTCAGATTAAGCATTCGATTTTTAATTTTTTGAGAAACAGTCTGATGTCTTTTAGTGCCTCAGATTCCTGGCTTCCCAGTTCTTTAACTGCAGAGGTGGAGAAATCCTGTGCCACATCTTGGAAGTTGCTCTTGTGAAAAGACCTCCACATCAGTTAGAACACAGAATATGCTGGGTTGGGAAAAAAAAGTAAAGAAATAATTCTTAGTATGTGTACCTTCCATCTGGAAGAATAGTAGTAAAATTTCCTTCTTCTACCCGAACTGAGCCAGGTGAGGTGGGGGTGGAGGCTTTTGTGAATTTAGATACGTTTTACATCCGAAGAAGAAGATGTGGTCTCATTTTCCAAGAACACATTTGATTTTTTTAGGCACTAATTTATTTTTAAATTTACATTCACTCTTTTTGGTGTACAATTCTATGATTGTGACAAATTCCTAGAGTTGTGCAACTGCCACCGCAATAAAGATACAGAACAGTTCCATCACACCTGCCCCCTCACACACCCGCACCCCCAAAACGGGAATAATGCTTTCTCTTGAGTAAATACCTAGGAGTGGAATGTGTGGACCATACGGTAGGCATATGTTTCACTTTTTGAGAAACTACCAAACTGGTATTTTTTGTTGTTTTAGAGGTGTTTTTTACATCTTTTGTTACATTTTCCCCTGGATATTTCATGCTTTGGGTGCCATTATAAATGGCATCTTTTTTAGTGGTTGCCCCAGAGTTTGCAATACTGTACACGTTTACAGTTATTCCAAGTCTACTTTTAAATAGCACTATACCACTTCATGAATAGTGAGGAAACCTTATAATAACATCACGGTCATTCATTTTACTTATACAGAAGCATCTATATGTTCATATACATGTATATGCACGTAATTGAATACATTGTTGCTATTATTTTGAACAAATTATATATGTTAGATCACTTAAGAGAAATAAGTGTTTTATCGACTTACTTATTCCTTCTCTAATGCTCTTTCTTTTTTTAAACTTTTTCTTTTATATTGGAGTATAGTTGATTAACAATGTCGTGATAGTTTTCAGGTGTACAGCAAAGTGATTCAGTTATACATATACATGTATCTATTCTTTTTCAAATTATTTTCCCATTTAGGTTGTTATGTAATACTGAATAGAGACCCCTGTGCTATACAGTAGGTCCTTATCCATTTTAATTTATTTATTTTTTGCAGTACGCGGGCCTCTCGCTGTTGTGGCCTCTCCCATTGCGGAGCACAGGCTCCGGACGCGCAGGCTCAGCGGCCATGGCTCACGGGCCCAGCCTCTCCACGGCATGTGGGATCTTCCCGGACCAGGGCACGAACCCACGTCCCTTGCATCAGCATGCGGACTCTCAACCACTGCGCCACCAGGGAAGCCCTCCATTTTAAATATGGCAGTGTGTACACGTCAATCCCAAACTCCCTAACAATCCCTAATGCTCTTCCTTTATATAGATACAAGTTTCTGATCTATATCAATTTCCTTCTTTCTGAAGAACTTCTTTAAAACATTTCTTGGAGGGCAGGTCTACTGGCAACAAATTCCCTCAGTATGTGTTTGTCTGAGAAAATTTTTATTTCTCCTTCACTTTTGAGGGATAGTTTCACAGGATACAGAATTCTAGCTTGGTTTTTTTTCTCTCAACACTTTAAATATTTCACATCACCCTCTTCTTGCCTGCATGGTTTTTGAGGAGAAATAGGATGTAATTCTTATCTTTGCCCGTCTATAGATAAGATATTTTTTTCCCTTTGACTTCTTTCAAGATTTTTTTTCTTTATCTTTGACTTTCTACAGATTAAATATGATGTGCCTAGGTGTAATTTCGGGGGAGCATTTATCCTGCCTGGTGTTCGCTGGGCTCCTGGATCCATGGTTGGTGTCTGACATTAATTTGGGGAAATTTTCATTCATATTGCTTCACGTATTTCTGCCGTCCCTTTCTCTCTTTCCTCTCCTTCTGGTATTCCCATTACACATATGCTATAACTTTTTGTAGTTTTCCAGAAGTTCTCGGATATTCTGTTCCATTTTTTAAGTCTTTTTTCTCTTTGTTTTTCAGCTTTGGACGTTTCTATTGATGTTTCTATCCTCAAACGCAGAGATGCTTTCCTCAGCTATATACTAATGAGCCCATCAAAGGCATTCTTCATTTCTGGTAGTGTTTTTGAGATCTACCATTTCTTCTTGATTATTTCTTAGAATTTCCATCTCTCTGTTATCCATCTATTCTTACATGTTGTCTACTTTTTGCATTAGAGCCCTTAGCATGTTAATCATAGTCGTTTTAAATTTGCAGACTGACAATGAGAACATCCCTGCCATATCTGAGTCTGGTTCTGATGCTTGCTCTGTCTCTTCAAACTATGTTTTTTGCCTTTTAGTATGCCTTTTAACTCTTTGCTGAAACCAGACATGATGTACTAGATAAAAGAAACTCTGGTAAATAAGCCTTTGGTGATGTGGTGGTAAGGTGTCGGGGGAGAAGTGTTCTCTATCGCTATGATCAGGCTTCAGTCTTTTTAGTGTGCCTGTGTCCCTCAACTGTAAACTTCATAAGTACCTTTTAGTTTCCTCCCTTACCCCTCTAGGTGGGATAGGATGGCCGGAGGGGGCTAGATTTGGGTATTTCCTTTCCCTTATGTGTAAGGCTCGAGGGGGCTGGAGTTGAGTATTTCCCTTTCCCCAGGTGGGTTAGGCTCTGATAAAACCCCATTGGTAAAATGGTTTCTCTTGAAGGCAGGCGTTGTTAAGAAGAACAGAATGCTCTTGCACATTTCAAACTGGTTACTTTTCTCCTCTCCTGCCAGAAGCCAGAGAGAATTTTTCCTTGATATTCACTGTGAGAACCTGGTAAAGCTCCTGGAGATAAAGCTCACACAAGTTTGGGGCTCCCTTGATGACTGGCCTCCCCAGGAATTTTTATCTCTTAGATTTGTCCACATGAAGCCTCCAGAAATTCATCAGTTACAGTTCAGATTTTCCTACCCTGCTACTGGTTCCCACCGAGGTTTCTGCTTGTGGGTTTCTGCTCTGATAAGTCATGATTCTCTGTATCTGAGTGTCTATTTGAGGGACAGTGGTTTGCCCAGTGACCTCCCTTCTCAGATGGATCTAAGAAGAATTGTTGATTTTTCAGTTTCTTCAGCTTTTTACTTCCCAAATTGTTTTTTTAAAGTGATTGTATCATCTTCATTTTTACCAAGAGTCTTTGAGAGTTCCAATTCCTCTACATGCTTACCACACGTGGTATGGTCCATTTGTTTAATTTTAGCCATCCTAATAGATGAGTAGTAGTATTTCATTGTTGTTTTTACTTGAGTTTTCCTAATGATTAATGATGTTAAACATATTTTCATGAGCTGCTTTGCCATCCATAAATCTTTGGTGAAGCCAGAGGAGATTTCAGGTCTTTTTCCCAAACATTTTTTGAGTTTTTTGTTTTCTTGTTCCTGTTTTGTGAGTTCTTTATTTATTCTGGATACAAGTCCCTTATCAGATATATGCTTGCCAAATATATTTGTCTGTGGCTTGTGATTTTATTCCCTTAAAAAAGTATCTTTTGAAGAGAAAAAGGTTTAAATTCTGATTAAGTTCAATTTATCAATATTTACTTTTATGGATCATGATTTTGGAATTAGATCTAAGAAATCTTTGACTAATTCAAGGTCACAGAAGTTTTCTTCTAGAGGCATTATAGTTTTACAATCAGGTCTATGATTCACTTTAAGTTAATTTTTTGTTTGTGGTGTGAAATAAGGATTGAAGTTTTATTTGTTCGTTTATATGTAGATATGCATTTTTTCAGCACCGTTTGTTGAAAGAAACACTATCATTTCTCCACTGAATTGCCTTAGAACTATTGTTGAAAATCAGTGTCCATATATGATGAGCCTTTTTCTGTTCTGTTCCATTGATCTGTCCGTCTCGTCACTGATACCACTCTTTCTTGATTAATGTATCTCTATAATAAATGTTGAAATCAGGTAGTATTAGTTCTCCAACTTTTTTCTTCTCTTTCAAAGTTATTTTGGCTATACTAGGTTGTTGTATTTCCTTTGGTACTTTGGAATCAGCCTGTCAATTTATATAGCAAGCCCTGCTGGGATTTTGACTGCAATAGCATTAAATCTATAGATAAACTTGTGGACAACATTGAGTCTTCTGACTCATGAACATGGTGTATCTCTCCATTTATTTGGAATTTAATTTGTCTCAGACATACTTTATAGTTTTCAGGGTACAGGGCTTGCACATCTCTTGTCAGATGTATCCCTGAACGTTTCATATTTTTGATGCTTTTGTAAATTGTATTGTTTTTAATTTTAATTTCCAATTGTATACTGCTAGTATATATAAATAGGATTGATATTTGTGTATTGATCTTATATCCTGATACATTGCTGAACTCACCTGTTTGTCCTAATAGCTTTCTTTTTTATTCCATCAGGTTTTTTATATTGACAGTCATGTCATCTGAGAATAAAGGCAGTTTTACTTCTTTATTTCCAAACTGGATTCATTTGACATCATTCTCTTGTTCCTAAAATTAGGGGGAAGGCATTTAATCTTTTAACATTAGGTGTAATGTTAGTTAAGAGTTTTTGGTAATTGTCTTTTATCAGGTTGCGGAAGTTCCTTGTTATTCCTGTGTTGTTGAGTGTTAGATTTTGTCAAGTCCTTTTTCTGCATCTGTCGAAATGATCGGATTAGTTTTTTGTTTTAGTTTGTTAATTTAATAACTTACATTGATTGATTTTCAAATGTTAAAACTTGCATTTCTGGGATAAATTTCACTTGGTCATGATGTTGTTTTCCCTTTTATAGTTGTTGTATTTAATCTGTGAAAATTTTGTTTAGAGTTTTTGCCTGTATTTTCATGAAGCCTCACAGAATGAGTTCTGTGCCTGTAATGGTGACCAGGTCACTTTACCTGTTGGGATTTCATTTCCTTACTTGTAAAAGGAAGAGGCTGGATTGATGATCTATCTGTTATTTTCCATTCTGATGGAAAATGGTCTTTTCCATTATTCATATTTATTTTCCCATGATTTACATTTATCTTCATTTAGCCCTTTAAATTGTTTTGCATATCTTTTATTATATATAAAAGTACAATAGCATAAGCATATTACTGTTAAGTGGTAAACTGAGGGTGACTGCTCAAAAACTTTTCAGCGGTGTGGTGCTGCTCGATCAAACAATTTTGGAAACAATGCTGTATATAATTCTCCTGGCCATCAGGACTAGGCTTTCTCATAGGCCTCAGTCTTTTCCCACCTGGAACACTTTGCTATTAGTCTTTGAGGTTGTATTAGACAATTATATAAAACTCGTCTCATCCTTCAAATAACCCTGCAAGGCAGACTCATTAATCAGCTCAAGGTCACGGGGCAGAGCTGGGATTCAGACCTAAATCTGTTTGATTCCAAATCTGATATTTTCTCTTTCAAAACTTAAATGGAAGTGTAATTACTAAAATTTTAACTATACCAAAATGTGCTGAAAGACACTATATACCCACTACCCAGAATTAATAAAAGTTAACATTTTTTCTACATTTTCTTTTTATCTCTTTTTTTAAAAATTAAGTAAGAAGTGGATACACAGCTAATGCCTGCTCCCTCAGCATCTCTTTCCCTTACCAGTATCAAAATGTATATATAATACGCATGCTTATTTTTTTCCACATATATATGTATCCATAAACAATTTACAATATCATTTGTGCATTTAAAAATGTACATAATGGTAAACACTGTATCCTTTTGTGACTTGCTATTTTCGATCAACGTATGATTTTGAGTTATTTCCATGTCAATACATGTAGCTCTGGTTTATTTATTCTCATTGTTTTATAGTATTTCATTTTATGAATAAACTACAGTTTACCAATTTCTTATTATGTTAGTTTTCTGTGGCTACCGTAACAAAAGCAAACTAGGTGGCTTAAAACAACAGAAGTTTATTCTCTCACAGTTCTAGAGGCCAGAAGTCCCAAATCAGTATCACTGGGCTGAAATAAAGGAGTTGGCAGGGTGATGCTGCCTCTAGGAGAATCTGATCCCTTCTTCTTCAGTTTCTGTGGCTGCTGGCAGTCCTCGGCTTGTGGTATTACTCCAACCTCTGTCTTTGCCTTCACATCGCTTCCTCCTCGTGTGTGCATGCGTGCGTGCGTGCGTGCGTGCATGAGAGAAATCTCTCTCTCTCTTGTAAGGATACATGTGATGGCTGTTAAGGCCCACCTGGATAATCCAGGATAATCTCGGGTAATCTATTTCAAGATCTTAAGTTAATCACATCAGCAAAGACCCTTTTTCCACGTAGAGTCACATTCACGGGTTCCGGAGATTAGGACCTGATATCTTTGGGGATCATTCTTCAGTCTCCTGTACTTATGAACAGCCATTTTGCTATTACAGACAGCTGCAAGGGAACATCCTTGTGCATGTCTCTGTGGATTCTCTAGAATAGGAGCCTAGAAGTAGAATCGCTAGGCTATAAGCTGTATCTTCAACTTCACTAAGGATTGTTAAATTTTTCTTAGAAAGTGGAAGCATCAATTTATATTTTCATCCTTTTGCACATTGCTCATTTTTTTGTTGAGATTTAAGTCTTTTAAAGTCTTTGTTCTTGATACATTTTGTATGCAAGTCCTCTCTTGGTTATGTGCATTGCAGATGTATTCTATGTCTGGCTTCTCTATTCACTTCCTGTATTGTGTCTTTTGTCATGTGGAAGTTTAAATTTTTAATTGTAGATGAATTTATGGGCTTTTTTCCGTTATAGTTAGTGAATTTTGCATCCTCTTTAAGAAATTATGAATACCATATGAATTTTCAGTTGTTCCAGCACCATGCATTAAGTCTATCCTTTTTTCCCCAGTGGTTTGTATTGACACATCTGACATATTTCGTAGTCCTATATCCATATGAATCTGTTTCTAAGCTCTCTATTTTGTTAAATTTGTCTACTTGTCTAGCCATAGGCTAGTACCACCTGTTTTAATTTGTTACTATGGCATCGTAAGTTGTGATATAGAGCAGGGTTCTAATTTTTCTTCTTCTGACTATTCTTAGGCTTTTAATTTTCCATATCAATTTTATGACCACTTTCTAGTTCTTTAAAAAGCCAGATTGGATTTTGACTGGAATTGTGTTGAATTTATAGACTAACTAGGGGGCAGAACTGCTGTCACTATGAAATAGAGATTTCCCATCTTTGAATATAGTGTATCTTGTTTTATAATACTGTACAGTTTTGTTGTCATTGCAAATATTGCCTTTTAATTTTAGAATTACATTTTCCAGTTGGTTGTTGCTGGTGTATATGAATGCTATTGATTTTTGTATTTTATTTTTTGTATGCTGGTCTCATTTTCCCTCTTGAGTCCTCAGAATATGTAGTGTCTTTTGGATATTATTTTGGACCGTATCATATAAACTGTAAATAATGACAGACCTGCTTCTTCCCTTTTAATCTATATGATTTCTTTCTATTTTTCTTATTATAATATTTTGGCTAACAGCTGCAATGTAATATGTAAGATAAGTAGTAATAGCAGGGATCCTTATCTTCTTCCTGATTTTAAAAGAGGTATTTCTAATATTTCACCATTAAGGTCATAGGTTTTTTGGTAGATGCAGGTATTCTATTTAGGATTTTCCCATCTTTGTTCATATAGGAAACAGGCCTATACTTTTACTTTCTCATACTGTCTTTGTCCAGTTTAGATATCAGTGTTTTATAATAGTCTTATAAAATAAATTTCAGAACATTCACTCTCTATAAAAAGTAGGTATTATTAGTTCTCTGAAGGTTTTGTAGAAGTTGCGTGTAAAACCATATAGCCATTCCTTCTTTTTCTGTGGGTGGATTTTTTAACTAATGGTTCGCTTTCTCTAAGGAGAGTACGTGCTATTCTAGATTTCTATTTTTTCTTGAGTTGGTTTTGAAAATTATAAATATTTTCTAGAAACTTTTCCATTTCGTCTAATTTTTTAAATTTATCACCTTTTTAAGCCCTATTACTGTTGATTTGTGCCTTTTCTGTTTTTTTAAGTCAATTTTACTAGAGTTATTTGATTAATTTTAAAAAGAACCAGATTTCAATTTGTTAATCCCCCCCCCAATTTTTACCTTTAACTTCTATTTTATTAATTCCTACTTTTATTTTTATTATGTCCTTCTTTCTATTTTCTCTGTGTTTATTTTCTAATTTCTTGACTTGGATATTTGTTTCACTGATTATCAGTCTTTATTTTCTAAGAAATGCACTTGAGGCTTAATTTGCCTTGTAAATACTACTTTGGCTTTAGTGTGTTTAGTGTTTTTTGTCCTTCCTGTGTAAATATTTCCTAAAATTGGCCAATTATTTGTTTGTTTTTAAATTTCCAGATGTGTATGACATTAGCTTTATGGTTCTTTTTTCTCTTTTTGTTACATTTAGTTGGATAATATGGTTTGCATGATACCAATTCTTTGATATTTATTGAGACTTGCTTTGTAACTCTGGGAATGAATAAACTTATTTTCTGAAATGTATTTTTTCTCTTACTTTTGAAGTTTAACTGGGTAAATAATTCTAGATTTATAGTTATTTTCCCTTGACCTTTTGAAGATATTATTCTGTTGTCTTCTGCCCTCCATTGTGGTTGTTGGTAAGTCTCTTATTAATATAGTCGTTCCTTTGTAGTCATATGCCTTTTTTTTCCTCTCTGGTTGCCTTTTTCTTTGTTTTTGGTGTCCTGCAGTTTCATTACAGTGTATCTTGGAACTATTTGTAATTCTTCAATTTGACAATTATTCTCAGCCATTATCTCTTCAAATCTCTTGTCCATTCTCTCTGTCTTTCTTCTCAAACTCTCAAGCTGTTTTCTGTTTTCCTCTTAACTACTTGTCAAACTTCTCTCTGTTTTCCATGTCTTTTAACCTCTCATTCATTCTTTTCATTGATTTTTTATTCTGTGCTGCATTCTTGGAATTTTCCTTAAATCCGTCATCCAGTTCATTGATTAAGTGACTTTACCTTCCAGCTCCTTAAGTGCTATTTAGTTGTGTGTGCGTGTGTGTATGTGTGTACATGCACTCATGTATGTTTTAAATGTTTCTGTTATTTTCCATGGCATCTATGTTCTTTTCTTATGGTTTCTCTATTTTTTAATCTGTTTTGTAATTTTAAACATAATAATTTCATAGTCCATTACTGATTTTTGTACTGTTGTCCCAAATTCATGGGGTACTACTCCTTCTGTTACATCTGCTGGCTCTCACTCATGGTGGATTATTTCCTTTTATGTTTTTTAAGCTCATCTTAAACTGGACTTTCTTCCCCCACTGCAGTGTTCCTTTGCTGCTTGGGTTGGCCTTTCAGAGTTGTTTTTGTTTTGTTTTGCTTTAAACCCTTTTATTTTGAACTAATTGTAGACTTACAAAACAGTTCCAAAATAGTATGGAGAGTTCTCATATATCTCTCACTCAGTTTCTCCTAATGTTAGCATCTTACCATAGTGCTATTATCAAAACCAGGAAATTAACATTGGTACGATATACTAAACATCTTATTTGAATTTCACCAATGTCTTTTTTTCTTTCTCAGGATCCTGTTTAGGATCCTACACGGCATTAGTTGTTCTTTCTTCTTAGTCTTCTGTGATCTATAACAGATCCTCAGTCTATCCTTGTCTTTTATGACCCTGATATTTTTGAATAAGTTTTTTGAATCAGTTATTTTGTAGAATACCCCTCAATTTGGATTTTTTTTGATGTTTTCTCATGGTTGGTCTAAGATTATGCATTTTTGGCGTAATCTTGGCAATTTTCTGTAAAAATTGTACAGAAATGATGCATCCTTCTTAGTGCATCACATCAAGGAGCTCATGATGTCAATATGTCTTATTACTAGTGATATTGACCTTGATCACTTTATTAAGATGGTGTTTGTCAGATTTCTCCATTGTAAAGTTACTATCGTTCCTTTTGTAGTGAATAAATACCTTGAGAGAGATACTTTGAGACTATGCAAATCCTGCTTTTCCTCAAGCTTTCACCCACTAATTTTAGCATCCAGCAGTAGAACTTTCAGAGTATTGATTTTGCCTCTCCAGGCGGGCTTATAAACTGAACTTAATTTAATCTTAATTTTGATGTTAATTTATTGCCTTGGAGCTTTCTATAGTTAGTGGGTAAAATAAATTTGTACTACAAATTCTTATTAGGCAGAATATTGGCTTTGAGATCTATCAGGTAATCTATCCATCTTCCTCCCTCCCTCCCTTTTTTCCTCTCTCCCTCCCTTTTTTCCTCTCTCCCTCCCTTTTTATACAGAGACTCAGAAAAAAGGTCCATTGTCATCTCTCTAAGACAATGGTTAGAGTTTATTAATCCTTCTTTCACTTCAGTTGCAGCCTTTTTACAGTTCTAACTTTATATACAGGCTTTGTATGTAGGAGTTCCAAACTGCTACTCACCTTGGCCAGAGGCCTTGTTTCTTGTGCCTGAGTGAGCATTAAAATCCAAGCTCTTGGGGCTTCCCTGGTGGTGCAGTGGTTGAGAGTCTGCCTGCTAATGCAGGGGACACGGGTTCGAGCCCTGGTCTGGGAGGATCCCACATGCCGCGGAGCAACTAGGCCCGTGAGCCACAACTACTGAGCCTGCGCGTCTGGAGCCTGTGCTCCGCAACAAGAGAGGCCGCAACAGTGAGAGGCCCGCACACCGCGATGAAGAGTGGCCCCCGCTTGCCACAACTAGAGAAAGCCCTCGCACAGAAACGAAGACCCAACACAGCAAAAATAAATTAATTAATTAATAAACTCCTACCCCCAACATCTTCTAAAAAAAAAAAAATCCAAGCTCTTACCTGTTAACAGTGTTGGATTCCCACCTCCCCTAGGTGCCGCCCTGTTAGTTTGTACACCTTCCTCTCTGGCTGTACCAGCTACCTGTTTGCCTTGGTACCTGTGACATTTTCTCTCCTTTTTCACAAGTTCAGCCAGCAATTTGAGTTTCAATTGCTATCTCGTCTACCATTTTGCCACACATAATCTCTACCATGCCATACAGACTCTCAACTTACACTGGAGAAAATACAGACTAGACACATTACTGGGGAATGTAACATCATTATAAATACCTATGCTGAAGTGGATTTGGCTTTGCTTGTGTAGACCTAGTTAAAATCAGCTCCACTATTTAAAATCTTAATAACTCTCAGGCTTTTCTCTTTCTATTTTTGAAGCATATCCATTCTTATAGCCTTGAGTTTTATGGGATGCTAGAAAAAATTCTTGGCATTTTAGGATAAATAAACCATATAATGTTGTGCCAAAACAGATAGACTATTTCTTATGTTTCTAAAGAGTGGAAAAAGGACCAACTCTTTTTCTGAGGTTTTATATATACATGTATATTTATACTGTGTTTCTCTTATTTCTTTTTCCATGATTATAATCTTGTGGGAGTGGGTAAATCATTAACAGTGAAACTACTGTTTCATCCAAAATACAGTGTTCTAATGGTCTCTTTTCGAAGAATAAAAGCAAGGCAGCTGTGTGGCCACTAGTTGCTAACAAATGACCAGGTTAGTGCCACCCAGGCTTTCTCCTTTAATTAGAGTCCCAGTTTTGTTTTAAAAAATGAAAACAGTAACTAAATGTTAATTTTTAGTTCCTAAGAGGGAGAATTATGATGTAACAATTATGATGTAAAATGAGAGAATATTACAGAGCAGGAGGGGAATGACACTTAAGCCACCATAGGGCAAGCCCTACCTGGCTGTTTTTCATTCAAGTAAATTTTGCAACCCAAAGTACTGGGTGTGGAGGGTGTGCCTCTCAGTGTGCTGTTTAGCCATGTACATTTAGCATTCATTCAATAAACATATATTAGGCACCTACTCCTGTATCAGGTCCCATGGTGGGTTCAGAGATGAATGAGCTGCCCTCATCTTTGAACCTCGATCAATCACCATAGGACCTGGCACTGATGTTTCTGGGCCACCCAATTCATGTCATTCTCTTTCCACACCATTTTGGAAGGGATCTCTCCTTTGCTGTCCAGCCTCATCTTTGAACCTCGATCAATCACCATAGGACCTGGCACGTTTCTGGGCCACCCAATTCATGTCATTCTCTTTCCACACCATTTTGGAAGGGATCTCTCCTTTGCTGTCCAGCTTTCTCCTACCCTTAAAGATATTCCAGTTTACATTTTTTCTCTTAAGATGTTCCTGAACACCCCAGCTCACAGTGATCTCTGTCTCTTTGATCTCCTTGCATTTATGGCTGGTGCCACTCAGCACATCTTTTTATTCCCTCATGCATGTTAGTTGAAGAATAAGTGAATGAATACAGGCATGAACAAAGGCAATGACCTTTGTTTGGATTCAACTTTCATTCACATAGTAGTTAGGATCCTATAGAAAAGGGGATTCTTAACTGATTTTGGCCTTTCTTGAAGGAAAGTTCATTCTACTACCTACTAATAATTCTAATAATAGCTAATACTTGCGTTTGCGTTTGTCAAGATGGTAGAGTAGGAGGATGTGGAACTCACCTCCCTGCACAAACACATCAAAAATACATCTACGTGTGGAACAATTCTCACTGAAAACTGAAAATAGCAGAAAGACTCCTGTACAACCAAGGCTATAAGAAAGATCTACACGGAATTGGGTAGGAAGGGAAAAGAAGCAATCAGGTCGGGACCTATGCCCCTGGGAGGGGACTCAGAGGAAAAGGGAGATTACACAGGTGGAGACCCTCCTTGGGAAGTGAGCATTTCGAGCCACATATTGAGTGCCTCAGTCCTGGGGCCTGACAAAGAGAAGATGAGCCCCCTTGGCTAGTTAGAGAGCCAGTGGGACTAATATGAAGGCTGTGGGAAGCCTGGACTCCACTCATGAGGAGCACACTAATGCTTGCTTGCTCCTGAAGCAGGGTGGAATGGGTGATTGAAACTACACAGGTGGCTGATTGGTTTCCTGTGACTGCCCTGGCACACGCCCCAGCCTGAGCCGAGTGAACACTCCAGCACTGTTTGCCTTGTGTTGTAGCTCCACACTGGAGTGAGGGCTGTTATGACTGAGGAGGAAGCCTGGCTAATAGACACTGAGTGGCTCAAACCCTAAGCAGAGTCTGATCAAGGAGGGGGTAGCCACTTCTGGTGATCATGCAGGTGGTGCATCAGAGGTGGTCCTGATCTCTGGCAGTGGCCAGACCACCACAGCCCATGCCGTGGCTCTCACCGAGTACCCACACCAGCCCTTTTTGCTCCAGCACTGCTCCCCTCTTGGGTGAAGGTGCTGGTGCTGGTGCTGGTGCTGGGAGGAGGAACAGCACACACTTAAATGGAACTGAGCCTGCTCAGCCCAGACCCTCAGGGCTTCTGCTTCAGCAACTTGGAACCTGACTCTACCCCTCATAGGGTGGTGATGGCCACTGAGCAGAGGGGAAGCCCCCCTCACACCTTGCTCTGCCCTGGCCCCTCCATCTCCAGCCCCATTGTCTACCTAGGTGATACCTGCCAGCACACCCTGAGGAAAGACATGACTTGTGTTCACATCAAATCCAGCTCTCTCACCAATGCCACTGGGCACATACAGACTGTATAGGGTTGCTCCCACATAAGGATACCTCTTCAAGACCACCATAGGTAACTGTTTCACCTAATTTCATAGAGACAGAGAGAGAAGCAAAATGAGAAGACAGAGGAATTTGTCTCAATTGGAAGCGCAAGAGAAGACCTCTGAAAAAAACAACTTTTGAAACAGAAATAAACAATTTACTAGATAAAGAATTCAAAGGATTAGTAATAAGAATGCTAAATGAATTAGGGAAAAAAATAGATGAACACAGTGAGAATTTTAACAAGGAACTAGAACATATAGTCGAAAGGAACACAAATGACAAGCGTTGGTGAGGATGTGGAGAAAAGGGAACCCTCAACATCATTGGTGGGAATGTAAATTGGTGCAGCCACTGTGGAAAAGAGTATGGAGGTTCCTCAAAAAACTAAAAATAGGGCTACCATATGACCCAGCAATTCCACTCCTGTATATATATCCAAAAAAGCCCAAAAGTCTCATTTGAAAAGTTACATGCATCCCAGTATTCATAGCAGCATTATTTACAATTGCCAAAGTATGGAAGCCACCTAAGTGTCCATCAAGAGATAAATGGATAAAGAAGATGTGGGGTGTGTGTGTGTGTGTGTGTGTGTATACACACACACACACACACACACACAAATAGATATAGTTATACATTAACTTATATGAACCCCATGGCAACCACATATCAAAAACCTACAACAAATACACAAAAACAAGAAAGAAAGGAACATAAGCACAGCACTAAAGAAAATCATCAGACCACAAAGAGAGAAAGTAAATGAAGAAGAAAAGAACAGGGAAGAACTACAAAAGCAACCAGAAAACAAGTAGTAAAATGGCAATAAGTACATACATATCAATAATTTATTTAAGTGTCAATGGACTAAATACTCCAATCAAAAGACATTGGGTGGCTGATTGGGTTAAAAAACAAGACTCATCTGTATGCTGCTTACAAGAGGCTCACTTCAGAACTAAAGACACACAGACTGAAAGTTAGGGGATGGAAAAAGATATTTCATGCAAATGGAAATGACAAGAAAGCAATATTTATATCAGACAAAATGGACTTTAAAACAAGTCTATAACAAAAGGCAAAGAAGGGCATTATATAATGATAAAGGGATCAGTATAAGAAGAGGATATTTTACTTGTTAACATGTGTGCATCCAATATAGGAGCACCTAAATATATAAAACAAATACTAACAGACCTAATCAGAGAAATTGAGAACAATACAATAATAGTAGGGGACTTAAACATCCCACTTACATCAATAGACAGATCATCCAGACAGAAAATCACCAAGACAACAATGATCTTAAATGACAAAATAGACCAGTTGGACTTAATAGATATCTCCAGGACATTCCATCCAAAAATAACAGAATACACATTCTTCTCAATTGCACATGGAATGTTCTCCAGGATAGATCACATGCTAGGCCACAAAACAAGTCTCAACAAATTTAAGAAGATAAAAATTATATCAAGCATTTTTTCTAACTACAACAGTATGAAACTAGAAATAACTTACAGGAAGAAAAATGGGAAAAGCACAAACATGTGGAGACTAAACAACATTGGTGGTTTTTTTAAGTAAAAACAAATGGGTCCATGAAGAAATCAAAGAAGAAATCAGGAAATACCTTGCAACAAATGAAAATGGAAGCATAACTTTCCAAAATCTATGGGATTCAGTAAAAGCAGTTCTAAGAGGGAAGTTTATAGCAATACAGGCCTACCTCAAGAAACAAGAAAAATCTCATATAAACAACTCAGCTTTCCATCTAAAGGAATTAGAAAAAGAAGAATAAACAAAGTCAGCAGAAGGAAGGAAATATAATAAATATCAGAGAGGAAATAAATAAAATAGAGACCAAAAAAAAATAGAAAAGATGAAACCAGGAGCCAGTTCTTTGAAAAGAAAAACAAACTTAATAAACCTTTAACCAGAATCTTCAAGAAGAGAGAAGACCCAAATAAAAAGATAAGAAATGAAAGAGGAGAAATAACAACCAATACCACAGAGATACAGAAAATCAAAAAGAATACTATGAACAGTTACATGCCAACAAATTGGACAACCTAGAAGAAATGGACAAATTTCTAGAAACATACAACCTTCCAAGACTGAATCAGGAACAAACAGACAATCTGAACAGACCGAATACTAGTAGTGAAATTGAATTTTTAATAATAAAAACTCCCAACAAATAAAAGTCCGGGACTAGACAGCTTCACAGGGGAATTCTACTGAACATATAAACAAGAGCTAATACCTGTTCTTCTTAAACTATTACAAAAAATTGAAGAGGATGGAACACTCCTAAATTCATTCTACGAGGCCACCATTACCTGGATACCAAAACCAGACAAAGACACTATAAAAAAAATCATATGCCAACATTTCTGATGAATATAGATGCAAAATTCCTCAACAAAATATTAGTAAATGGAATTCAACAGTATATAAAAAAGATCATATACCACGATCAAGTGAGATTTATTCCAGGGATGCAAAAATGGTTCAATTATTTGCAAATCAACCAGTGTGATACACCACATTACTAAAAGGAAGGATTAAAAATCACATGATAATCTCAATAGATGCAGAAAAAGCATTTGACAAAATTCAACATCCATTCATGGTAAAAACTCTCATCAAAGTTGATTTAGAGAGAACATGTCTCAACATAATAAAAGCCATTTATGACAAACCCACAGCTAACACCATACTCAATGGTGAAAAACTGAAAGCTTTTCCTCCAAAGTCAGGAACAAGACAAGGATGCACACTCTTGCCGCTTCTATTTAAAATAGTATTGGAAGTACTAACCACAGTAATCAGACAAGAAAGAGAGATAAAAGGCATCAAAATTGGAAGGTAAAAAGTAAAACTGTCACTATTTGCATATGACATGATACTACATATAGAAAATCCTAAAGTCTTCACCCAAAAACTATTAGAACTAATAAATAAATGGATAAAGAAGATGTGGTATAGATATACAATGGAATATTACTCAGCTATAAAAAGAATGAAATTCTCCCATTTGTGACAATGTGGGTGGACCTAGAGGGTATTACGCTTAGTGAAATTAGCCAGATAGAGAAAAACAAATACTCTATGCTGTCACTTATGTGTGGAATATAAAAAATAAAACAACGGAATGTATATAAAAAAGCAGAAACAGACTCTCAGATACAGAGAAGAAACTAGTGGTTACCAGTGGGGAGAGGGAGGCGGGAGGAGATAAGGGTATGGGATTAAAAGACACAAACTAGTACGTATAAAATAAATAAGCAACAAGGATATATTGTCCTGCATAGGAAAATATACCCATTATTTTGTAATAACTTTAAATGAAGGATAATCTATAATAATATTTAATCACTCTGTTGTGCAACTGAAACTAATATAATATTGTAAATCAACTACACTTCAATTAAAAAAAAAAAGAGCTAATACTTACATGCTACTTACCCCATGACGGGTGCTGTACTAAATGCTTTCTATATATTAACTCACTTAATCCTCACAGCAATCCTAAAATGTACATACTATTCTTATACCCATTTTGTAGATGAGGAAACTGAGGCACAGAGAGCTTAAGGAAGCTACCCAAGATCACATACTAAGTTGCAGAGCTGGGATTTGCACCCGGCAGTCTAGCAGTTTCATCACGAGTCCTAAGATTTAGAATAAAACTAGGTAAGTTTGACTCCTCATTGTGCCTCTCTAATGCCTTATGGTCTTCATCTGTGAAATGAGAATAATTCAGGAGATGACTGAGGGGATAAAATAAGTTAATATATGTTAAACACCAAGCCCGTAAATGCCCAGTTACATTCATTCCATTCCCGTCCCCTCACCACTGGCCACATGGAGCTTATACTTTCTGGTTCTAGAAGGCATGTGTGTGCTTCCAGATGGTCCAGCAGCTGTCTGAACAACCTTGAGACCTTTGCTCTCATTGAAATTTTCTTTCTTGACTTTACCCTTTCTGGATGGCTCTCTTCTGAAAGGAGCGCAGTTGAGGTGGGATTTAAAAAACTTCCTGGGCATATACCCCTTCAGTTTTTCTTCTATTATATGTGGTTTTATACTTATTTCTATTTTGCCTTGTTTCAGAAATGGGATTAAGTTGAGTTACTAAGATGCAAACAATTCTATAACACAAGATGGATATACAAATAATAAAAGTGAGAGAAAAAAAATAAATATAGGAACGAACTGTGGATCCAGGGTGGAGTTGACACACAGAGTGTATTTACAGACTCTGAAGTCATGGGCGTTTACCAGAGGTCAGCCATAGGCTGGCTCTGACCTTCCTAGAGGTCAGCACCAAATAAGAGACCACGAGCATAAAGCAACAAATAAGCCCATTGCTTAGCAGAAGGAATCCTAATACAAAGCACAAGACTGGCCCACCGTTCGTCCCCCTCTGGGGCTGAGGCTGCCCCCGACCCGCTCTCTTCCTCCTCTCAGGGTGGTGGACAATGAGGGGACCCTGCAGCTGAAGAGAAGCTTCCCCATTGAGCAGAGCTCGCACCCCGTACGCAGCATTTTCTGCCCCCTCATGTCCTTCCGCCAGGGGGCCTGTGTGGGTGAGTCCCATGGGGTCGGGGTGTCTGGGTGGCCAGGGAGGGGCAGGGACCAGGGCTGGTGCTGATCTGGCTCAGCTGTCACGACATCCTAATGCCCTGACTTCCTGGGCCTCAAGAACTCTCACGCCCCAGCAACCTCACACTTTGAACACAGACCCCCCCAGACAGCCCAGAAACCTCACAGCCTAAGACACAGACCCCTCCCCGCCACCAACAAAGAGCTCAGAGACCTCACACTCCGGACGCGGAGCCAAAACAGCTAGGTGACCTTGCATCTGGGGATGGTCCACCCCAGAGCCCCCAGCCCCGGGACCTTACACCTTGGACATAAATCCCTCAACACCTCAGAGACTTCACATGCAGGGCACCCCGCTGCCTCCTGCAACACCTCCTGATGGTCTCTCATCTGGGCAGTGACGGGCAGCGAGGACATGTGCGTGCATTTCTTTGATGTGGAGCGGGCAGCCAAGGCCGCCGTCAACAAGCTGCAGGGCCACAGTGCGCCCGTGCTGGATGTCAGCTTCAACTGCGATGAGAGCCTGCTGGCTTCCAGCGACGCTAGCGGCATGGTCATCGTCTGGAGGCGGGAGCAGAAGTAGGAGACTTCCATCCTTGCCACTGTCCACCTTCCCACCTGCCTCCGGCCCCAGCCTTGTGTTTGTAAATAAAAGTTCCTGTGGTTGTGCCGATGGCTGGCTCCCAGATCTTCTGGGGTTGGGATGGGGGAGAGGGCAGCTCTAGGACCCAAGATGGGATGGGGTTCACCTCCTCATTCATGCCTTCATGCATTGATTCATTGATGGATTCATTCAACAACCGTTTATGAACGTCTGCCATGTCACAGGCACCACTTCAAGTGTTTTACACAGTCACGCTTTGGACAGACATTGTGGAGCACCTCTGTGCGCCGGGACCTGTTCTAGGCACTGAGGGTACAAGCTGTGACTTAAACTGGCAGGAATGGCTGCCCTCGTGGAGCTTACATTCTAGTGGAGACAGGTAGATAATAGACAAAAATATATAATAGGTCAGCTAGGGGCTTCCCTGGTGGCACAGTGGTTGAGAGTCCACCTTCCGATGCAGGGGACATGAGTTCGTGCCCCGGTCCGGGAAGATCCCACATGCCGCGGAGCGGCTGGGCCCGTGAGTCATGGCCGCTGAGCCTGTGCGTCTGGAGCCTGTGCTCCGCAATGGGAGAGGCCACAACAGTGAGAGGCCCACGTACTGAAAAAAAAAAAAAAGGTATAATAGGTCAGCTAAAGCTGAGCGTTGTAAGGAAAAAGGGCAGGGGATAGAGTGCAGGAGTGAGGGGAGGGTTAGGCTCTTTTTGGTGTCCTGATCAGGGAAGATGTTCCTGACAGTGTGAAATTTATTTTTCTTTAATTTTTATTTTATATTGGAGTATTACATTAGGTCCTTGTTGATTATCTTTTTTATGTATAGAAGTGTGTATATGTTAATCCCAAACTCCTAATTTATCCCTCCCCTCCTTTCCCCTTTGGTAACCATAAGTTTGTTTTCTATGTTTGTGGGTCTATTTCTATTTTGTACATAAGTTCATTTGTTTTCTGTTTTTAGATTCCGCATATAAGCAATATCATATGATATTTTTCTTTCTCTGTCTGACTTAACTTCACTTGGCCTGATAATGTCCAGGTCCATCCATGTTGCTGCAAATGGCATTATTTCATTCATTTTTATGGCTGAGTAATACTCTATTGTATATATGTACCACATCTTCTTTACCCATTCATCTGTCCGTGGACATTTAGGTTGCTTCCATGTCTTGGCTATTGTACGTAGTGCTGCTATGAACATTGGGGTGGGTATATCTTTTTGAATTTGAGTTTTCTCTGGGTATGAGACCCTTCCCTGTTCTGGTTGTACCTGCTGCCACCATGTGGGTTAATTCGCCCTGCAGGAGGCTTAGGCCTGACGTCACTGTGACCGTGACTAGTCACTGTTGCTGCAAGTCAGCTCTGGGCAAACTTGACCCTGGGAGTGACCACTGTGTGGCTTAGGAGGGACTGTGCTCCAGCACTTGCTAGAGAATCTCCCTCCTTCCCAGAGTGGAGAACATGACTTCTGAAATGGCAGGGAAGTTAGGTTTGTGACTGACAGCCAGCTTCCCTATTTTGTTTTATCTTAATTCATTCCTGCTCATTTTCCCTTTATTTTTTATAGAAATGTCAAACAACTCTTAATAGATGAGCATATTTACTTTATTTTTGATTTAGAGCCATTTATGCTTTATAGATGAGGTATCAGCATATGGATTTCTGAATTACTTTTAAAACTGCTGTTTTTAGGTCTGATGTTCTGTGGTTACACGCTAGGATTCATTACATCATTTAAGCACAGGGTGTTTAGAACAAAGAGCCAGGAACAAGTTCTCATTATATTATCTGGACTGAAAATGATTTCTCACTGACATTGTGAAGTTTAATAGTTCCAGCCACTGTCAGAGTGTAGTCCAGTCGATTGCCTAGGTTGTGTCTTTGACTTCTGATTCAGATAAGTGATTTAATTCTCATTTCAGTGCTGCCCTCTCCCAAGCTCAGAATTCTTCATAGAAGACCAAAACAAATAAAAAAATAGGACATGACAGTAAAATGTAATAAATTTTCCTACTTCAGATTCTGATAAGGAAGTAAATCATTGTATTCATCAATGAACTTATATTTCTTCCTCTTCTGATTTATTTCCTGGCATAGGAGACCCAGTTGCCTTAATGACGATCTGTCAATTGAGCGTAAGCCAAATAGTCTATCTTGGGGCTTCTATGTCATTAAGTGGTCCTAGGGAAGGGCCACTGTAAGGGTTGTACAGACTGTGGACTGCACAATTCTGGGGACACCAAGCATGGAGAGGCTCTTTTCTAGTCCCTCTATCAGTGGTTGGGGTACTGGGACAAGGCTCCCAGCCTTTTCTCTGCTACTTAATCTTTTTTTCCCTACCAACACCCCACCCCAAATTTGGCTTCTTGGTCTCCAAATCAAAAGCTTGTCTCTCCCTCTGTCTTTCATGTTGACTTGGGCACATTTATTGAGGATGGACATGATTGGATCCCTCCTTTCCTTAACGCGCCCCCCACAGATACACATACGCCCCATCTGTGACAGATCCTGTGGAATTTGGTTAAGTGCAGCCCCACACCAATGCCCAGACTGCTCTATAAACCTCTTTGTAAGGTTGCACAAACAGAGAGAAACTAAACCGTGCAGTGTAGGAGGTTCCATGCAGATTCCGAAAGTGATTTATCGTATGAAAAATTGGTTTTTGTTTATTTGTTTTTAGAACCTAGTTAATGGTCACAACCAGATGTATGATGGTCTCAGCAAGAGCAGACCACTTTGAGAAGCAAACAGACCAAAATAGGGAAAGAGTTGTATTAAAATGTGCAAAACACATATTTTCTGAAATAAAAATTAAACAGGAGGCGCTAATAGGAGACTGGACACTGCAGAAAACTCAGTAGTAAACCAGAGAACTATCTTTAGAAACACTCTCAAACACAGCAAAACAAGAAAGAGATTAAAATGTTGAGAAAGAAGGAGCAGAAATGGAGGTAGAGAGGGAACTGAACAAGTGGAACTACGGTAATAATCAATGATAATTTTTAAAGAAAAATCCTTTTCTAAGTGAAAAAAAAAACGTCTGGAAATTGAGAGATTTCACTCCGTTCCAAGCAAAATATGTGAAAAGGTATCACCAGGTACACCTTGGTAAAAATTTAAAGGTCATATATGAGGAAAGAATCTTATAAGGAGCATCAAAGCAAAACAAACACACAAAATAAAGCTTGAAAACACCACCACCACCAGCAGAACCAGTGACCTAAAAACCACAAAGATGTGGCTTCAGGTAACGCAAGGAGAAAATGGATCAAATCATCAGTGCTTTGAGAGTAAGCAAATTGGGGACAAGTTGTTCTTCGTACATGGAGACAATGGAAATGTTTTTAAATCTTCAAGAAAATGGACTATAATATAGTTTCTTTGATACATTACTCAAAGTAACCCATTACTTTCATAAACTACTCCAGAACATGAAGAGAAAATCAAAATTAAGAACTCAAGGAGGACATCTTATCTTGAAAGACTGGACCAGCATTGAACACTAAAACAGGTTTCACACACACACGCGCGCGCACGCACACACACACACGGTTATACAGCTAAATTCAAGGATAAAACATTATTTCAAGAAGTGAATATTGTTAGAAAAATTGAAAAGGAAGATGACATGGTTTGTACCACAGATAAAATAGCCAAATAAAGAGAGTTGAGAAACTAAGGGCTGAATTATTCATATTTGATCTTGAGAGTAAAATCATTTTTCATGCTTACCTTTGAAAATCATGTAGTTATAAGTTTAAAATATTTTAGGGAAATTTCAACTTAACCAAGATAAAATTCCAAATAGAATTGCAGAATCTAATAATCATTTCACAATGTATATGTATATCAAATCATCACATTGTACACTTTGAATATATATAATTTTGTCTTTTATATGCCAATAAAGCTGAGTGAAAAAAGAATTCTGGGGAGTGGGACTGGAGCTTGAGGTGGTGAGGAGATCATTATATAACTTTTTATATTTTTTGAATTTGATGACATTTTATTATTTTAAAACCTATTATTAGGAAACAAAGACAAGCATAAGGCATAGTGGTTCTTTCTAGAAAAATAAATTGCGGAATCTAAGAGCAAACCTAGTGTAGTCTTTATGGCAAAAGACAAGTAGCAATAGAAGGTAACTGGCAACAGTACATAAAAAACTGAAAACAGAACCAGAAGACGGGGAAAAAAAGTCCTAGGAGAAGTCTTGACCATAAATGTGAACTCCCTGATGGCCCCTGCAGCCATTATGACACATTTTGTCTTGAGGTTGGCATATGATCATCTCTCTTTTACTTTCCTATTTAATTCCTTGAGCTCCCATGGGCCATATTATCAGGAATTCCTCTTGAGGAATAATCAATATATTCCTCCTGAGGCCTCTTCCCTTCCCCTTCCCCCTTAGTTGTCCAGGAACCCCAGGAGGGTGACTTTGTCCAAGGAGGGTCAGACCACTGCCCAACACCACTACTGTGGCTCCTTGCTTCACAAAGCTGCTGTGGGAGACTGGTCCTGCCAGGCTGATGGGTGCCACTGGGATGACTTCGCTGGCCAGAAGATCAGCGGCTAGGTTTTGCTGTTGTTTTAAGTTGGGAGAGACATGAACATGTCTATAAGCTGAAGAGGAAGGATCAATAGGGACCAAGAAATCGAAGGCATAGATGACAGACTGGATAGTTGATGGATCAGTGGGCAGTTAGGGATGAAGAAGCAGTTAAGGATGGGTAAAGGCATAGTTATGCCTTCGCCCATTCTCCACCATGGATGGCAGAAAACCTCATCTCCAGGTTAACAGAGAATATAGAGGTCCCGAGATACAAACCTCCGCCATGCCCCTGCATCCACAGCTTCGCATTCCTCCCTTCTCACCTCAGTAGAAAAGGCGTCCCCTCTGCTGTCCAAAGCTAGCTTCCATGATGGCCCCGTTTCCCAGACACTGAACAAGAAAGAGACTGGGACCCATCCTCAGCCAAGCACATCCAACCCTAGTTGATGCCTCTCAGCTCACCCTCTTGCCCTGTTTCCTCTGCCCCAGCAGCCCTTACTGGTATGCCTACACTCACATTGCTTCCTGAGTGCCCTGACGTCCAACTCTCTGTTCATAGTGCTCGCTTGCTTGACATCCTTCAAGAGATTCCCTTCACCTGTGGAAGAAAACCCAGATGCCCCATGTGTGCCTTTCATGATTGGGCCCCACCTGCCAACTCTCTGACTTATCTCTTGCTTCATTTCCCTATGTTCTAGTCATCCTAAGAATCCTGACCGTCTGGGTTCAAATCGTGGCTCCACCACGTACTAGCCATGTGCCCTTGGGCAATTTGCTGGAGCTCTCTGGGCCTTAGTTCTTCATCTGTAAAATGGGGATAGTCCAAGTTCCTACTTAAAGGGTTGTTATGAGGTTAAATGAGTTCATACATGTGAAGCTGTTAGATCGCCATCTGGCGTACATTAAGCACGTGATAAATCGTAGCTCCTGTTATTAGTACTTTGTACAGCTCCTGAGATGTACCATCCTCTTGCTCTCCTTGTATCTTTGAGGATATGGTTTTCTCCCATTCCTCCCAACCTTCTTCCCCTCCCCACCCTACTTTTCTGACTAGCAAATTGTCCTTCATCCGCAGGGTCCGTCTGCTCTATTGACACCTCGACTGTGGAGCATTCCTAGATTTCCCCCTTGATGTGTATACATGCCAGACTGGATGAGGAGTACTTTTTCTGAGCTGGACATATCTTTATTATAGCCCTTTTTCTACTTTGTTGACTTGGCCTTCCTCTTGGTCTGTGATTAACTGTAGGGTGCAGGCATGGAGGGCTGGGAGTCAAATCTAGTCCATTCTTCTCTTGTTTTCCATCAGTTGATGTGGCCTGACATGAACTAAGTACTCATTTAGTGTTTGTTGAATGAATGAATGAATGAATGAATGAATACATAGGTAAGGGACATGTGCTGACAGAACACTGTAGAAGAAATATAATTTCCAAGCAAATAAGAGATGTTCAAGTTTATTAGTAATCAAATCACTGTTGATTAAAATGAGACATCATTTTTACCTGATGAGTTAGGAAACACTTTTAAAAATGATAGTATCTATTTCTGTGGCCTCTTTCTTGTTGCTGGTGGGAGGGTAAAAGCAATTTAACACCATGTATCAAGATCCTTTAAAATGTCCTTTTCTTTTGCCCACCTAATTGTACTTCTGGGACAGTAACAGAAATAATTTTAAATACAAACAAATGTTTATGCGTAAATATGTACATTATGACATCATTTATATAAAAATTTGAGAAAAGCGCACAAAATATCCAATAATAGAAGAATGGATTAGCATTTTGGTTTCAGAAGAATGTGTGATGATAAGAAATGTATTAGTTAAAGGAAAAAAGCAGACTATAGAATATGTTTACAACTCTTAAGAAAAAAAAGACAAGTAGATACCCATGCATAGAAAAGAGAGTGTGAGGAAGTATACCAGAATGATTACTTGGTTATATTTGGATGGTGGGAGCGTGTATGGGTTTTTTTCCTGCTTTTATATATTACCCAAATTCTCTATATTTAGAAATGTGTTCCTTTTACAATGGAGTAAAACCAATAAATTTTATATTTTAAAGTGTGTGCTCAGAAACAATTAAGAATCTGATTCTATTTTGTTTGATATGTTTTGACATGAGTAAGTCTTAAATTACGAAGTTGATTTTAAGTACCGGAAGGCACAGATCTGGTCTTGTGTTCAGCCGATCATGTGACTAGTAAATAACCTGTAGGCTTATATGAGGTCACCCTCCATGTAAGAACCCACAGTTGTCACAGGGCTTAGCATGGCCTCTAAAACATCACATCTGGCCACCAATGAGAAAGAGTTAAAAACAAAAAGCCAAACAAGTGAGGTTTGCTTGGAGACAGATAATCCCTGAACACAGGATGGGTGTTAATGAAAAGGAAGGTGGTAGAAAACGAATCACTTTGCTTGTAAATGAAATGCATATTCATTCTTCTCTGCCCACATCGCAAGTTAAGCACCATCATCCCGGCGTCCACTTGCTGGATGCAAAAATCTTGCAAAAATCTTGACATGATTTAAAAAACAAAAAACAAAAGAAACCTCACTGTTGTCTTAGCTTGCTTAAATGCATATTGTACCAAATTGTAGAAGAATTATAGATGAGCGTTTTTAAGGGTTTCTAAAATTGTACCCCTATGAAGAATATTGCTAATAATATACAGCAATTACTGTTAACTGCATGAGAATATCTCATTTTGTTTGGCTACACTTAAACAACCCCAAAGTTGAGTGCACCAAGACATACTGGATTTCAAACTAAATAAATCAAAATTACCATGTACATTCCACTACATGTCAAAACAGGAAAAGCCATAGTATTTGATGTGAAATGAAGATTAGAGCAGTAATAGAAAACTAGAAGCTGCTTACATTTATTTGGAATAAGAAAACAAGCCCAATGATTTTCAATGCAGATGTACTTCTCTTTGAGAAAATACATCAGAAAATCAATTTACAAAGCAGAGAAATTTGGCAGTAATTATTATACTGTCAAAAGATTCTTTCGTTTCTGAAGAACTTATTTTCAGAGTTCAGTGTGCTTGCTTGTCGTTAACAACTTGACAGATATTAGAGGAATTTAAAGCTAAGGTATTAGGTGCCAATGCCAATTAAAAATGACCAAAATGAAGATAGAGTATCTTTATATGTAATAGAGAGTGAAAGGGGGCATCTAATTTGAATTCTAAGAGTTAAGCATTTGTGCAGTGTCTCAAATCTATCCATTATATAAAGGAAGGCACACCTGGAGCTTATTACTTTATCACTTCAGACTTAAATCCTGAATTTGACTATTTAAAACAAGTGTGCCATCTTCCATTTACATTCTGTGATAAATTCCATGATTTCACTCATCAAAGACATTTCACATTTTTCCAAGATAAACTTGCTTAAAGGAGATAACTCGTCCAGTTTAATACAACATGAAACTGTCCTCATTTGGGGATGATGAGAATAAAAATTGCTATTGTTTATTGAGCATTCATACAGTTCCAGGCACTATAGAAAGCTAAATGCTTTTCATACCTTGCAAACTTAACCCTCATTTTTCATTTATTCAGAAAACTATTTATTACAGAGTGCTTACTATGTGTCAGGGACTATTGAATGTGTTGGGGATTCAGCAATGAACAAAACAGACAAATAACCCTGCCCTCTGTGGAGCTTACGTTCTGGCAGGGGAATAAAGATGATATACAGAATAAGAAAATAAATGATATACTAGGTTGGCGTATGATGAATGCCACTGAGGAAAAGAGAGCAGAGAAGGGGTTAGGGAATGCCAGGCTTATAGGGGGAGGGGTCACACTTTTGAAAAGGATGGTTAGAGAAGGCCTCATGGAGAAGATGACACCCAAACAGATGTGCCTGCCTTGTTTGAGGAAGAGCAAGGAGTGCAGTATGGTGAGTGCAGAGAGAAAGAGAGGGGACAAGGTCTGAGAGAGAGAGTAGAAGAGGGGCCGCATCATGTCGGGCCTGGTAGGCCATCATGAGGCTTTTGGGTGCAACTTCAGGAGAGATGGTAAGCCCTCAGAGGCTTTTGAACAGAGGCATGATATGATCTGACTTAACGTTTTCACAGGATCATCCTGGCTCCTTCGGTAACATAAAATTCTGTGAAGCAGGTGGTCTTGTCCAATTTCACAGATAAGGAACAGAGCCTCAGAAAAGTTAAAAATTTGCCAAAGTTCCCATTTATTAGCGAATTTGTGGGGCTGCAATTTTAATCCAGGTCTGTGTAATTTGGAAGCTCCCATTTTCCCCACTAAACCACACTGCCTCCCAATTGCAAACAGGCTGTGACCCAGGTTGGGGTAGATGATTTTCTTATAGTCTGTGGTGACCTCTTTTTTTCTTTTTTCTCCGGAGTCCCTTGGCTTCTCTGGCGAGGCCACCATGTCACACGACTCCAGGGGACACAATTTATACCATAAGTCTATAAATGTTCTCCCTGGAGGTGGGCAGTACCCAGCCAACATGGCCATATGTAACGGCTTTGTTCTCCAGTGAGATTGAAGAGCTCTGTAAATGGTTTTGAGCTATAGTTAGGCTGGTAGCAAAATCTGGTAAGACATTTGTACTGGCTCCATTTGATCTATCTTTCCATTTCTCCTTCCTCTGACACATATTCTACCAGCTGTCCCTACTACTCTCTGTGGTCTGGCAACACACTAGTCCAGCACTATGCCAGGCTAGGACGTAAGTTATGGGAAGGCAGGGTGTTCTACTCTGTATGGGCAGCTTAGGCCCACAAGTAACAGAAAACCTGAGGGAATGTAAGATGTGAGCAGGTGTGCCTGGCTTCTGATTAGACAAAGTGAAACACATTTTATTTGTTGAATATCAAATTGAAGGAGATGATAGGGTGCTATCTAACTGTCATTAAAATTGCTGCTTGGTTTAATTTAGGCTCAACCAGATTTTCTTGTAAGCCTTAGGGCCCAAGGCTTAGACTCTTGAGCCCTTGTTTACATTGAAACTAGTTTTTTTAGTTTGTTTGAAAGACATTGCTTACACTTTAACAATTCGATATGTAAGAAAATACTCCGAGATTCAGACCTTTAAAATGAAGTTTTGGGGCTTCCCTGGTGGTGCAGTGGTTGAGAGTCCGCCTGCCGATGCAGGGGACACAGGTTCGTGCCCCGGTCTGGGAAGATCCCACGTGCTGCAGAGCGGCTGGGCCCGTGAGCCATGGCCGCAGAGCCTGCGCGTCCGGAGCCTGTGCGCCACAACGGGAGAGGCCACAACAGTGAGAGGCCCGTGTACCGAAAAAAAAAAAAATGAAGTTTTGATTCACCATTACTTGACTGGGTGACTTTAATGGAATTATGTCTTGTAAAACTGTTTAGCATTTCATGTTTCAGAATTCTGCATAGTTACCTCAATACCTTAGAGCAGTTTGGCTTTTCTTTTAGTCTTATGGCTTTAATTAAAAAAATGGAGAGAAAATCATGGCAGCATCCCTTATAAGATTAATTAAATATTACTGTAATGATCTGTATAAAATATTAGTGCCAGAAGCATAGTACAATGTTGAGTAAAGGCAAAGGTGACTGCCATTTGAGTCTTTAAGATGAACAATAGTAATCACAGAATACCAGATCACTAAAATTATGGCTACTTTTTAAAGTGCGTTTTTATTTTCCTTAAATGATGGGGCAGGAAGTACCAAGATGAGACTTTGCTCTCAGATCGTATTTGAGGTTCACTCTGAAGGTTTAAGTGAGAAAGGGCTATGTGTGATGGAAGTTGGACCTTTGTTTTTGTGACTGCTGCTAGCAAAAATGGAGTATGCAGAAAACATTTTGGTGGGTCCTCAATAAGTTAAACATAAAATTACTATATGACCCAGTGATTCTACTCCTAGGTATACACCTAAAGAATTGAAAACAGGTGTTCAAGCAAAAACTTGTACATGAATGTTCATAGCAGCACTATTCACAGTACCCAAAAGGGGGAAACAACCCCAGATGTCCACTGATGCATGAATAGATAAGCAAAATGTGGTACATTCGAACAACGGACAATTATTCAGCCATAAAAAGGAAGGAAGTACTGATACCTGCTGCAACATGTATGAACATGAATACATTATGCTAAGCGAGAAAAGCCAGACACAAAAGACCATACTGCATAACTCCATTTATATGAAATATCCAGATAGGTAGTCTGCAGAGATAGAAAGCAGATTAGTGGTGGCCAGGTGGGGAGAGGGCTGGGGGAAGGAAGAAACTGGAGTGATTGCTTCTTTGGGGTGATAGAAATATTTTGGAACAAATAGAGGTGTGGTTGCATGACATTATGAATGCACTAAATGCCACTAGTGGCAGATTTTGTGTTCTGTGTATTTCACCACAATAAAAAGAAACAGAATGTGCTACTTTTGAAAAGATTCGTCATTCTTGGTGAAGCCCATTAAAGTTTGACAGGGTGAGGTGGGTCCTAAAGAAGGGACACGTGGCAAACACAGGGCAAAGGGTTTAGTAGGGCGAGGCTTGCACTGCCTGACTGGGATCGCCGGTGCCAGGACCTGGCTCGTGTGGGTGCAGCAGCCACCCTGGCCGCCACTCAGGGGCCCCTGGTGTCCTGCACGACTGAGGGCGGCTTTAAGTGTGGGGCAGCTTGTTTGGAATCCTCATAAAGACATGGACATGGAATCCTCCATAAAGACATGGAAAGCGAGATAGCTTCAAGATGGCGGAGGAGTAAGACGTGGAGATCACCTTCCTCCCTACAAAGACATCAGAAACACATCTACATGTGGAACAACTCCTACAGAACACCTACTGAATACTGGCAGAAGACCTCAGACTTCCCAACAGGCAAGAAACTCCCCATGTACCTGGGTAGGGCAAAAGAAAAAAGAAAAAACAGAGACAAAAGAATAGGGACGGGACCCGCACCAGTGGGAGGAAGCTGTGAAAGAGGAAAGGTTTCCACACACTAGGAAACCCCTTCGCGGGTGGAGACTGTGGGTGGTGGAAGGGGGAAGCTTCGGAGCCATGGTAGAGAGCGCAGCAACAGGGGTGCGGAGGGCAAAGCAGAGAGATTCCCGCACAGAGGATCGGTGCTGACCGGTACTTATCAGCCCGAGAGGCTTGTCTGCTCACCCGCCGGGGCGGGCGGAGCTGGGAGCTGAGGCTCAGGTTTTGGTCGGATCCCAGGGAGAGGACTGGGGTTGGCGGCGTGAACACAGCCTGAAGGGCGCTAGTCGCCACAGCTAGCCAGGAGGGAGTCTGGGAAAAAGTCTGGACCTGCCTAAGAGGCAAGAGACTATTGTTTCAGGGTGCGCGACGAGAGGGGATTCAGAGCACTGCCTAAATGAGCTCCAGAGACAGGCGCGAGCTGCAGCTATCAGCATGAACCCCAGAGACGGGCATGAGACGCTAAGGCTGCTGCTGCGGCCACCAAGAAGCCTGTGTGCAAGCACAGGTCACTCTCTGCACCTCCCCTCCCGGGAGCCTGTGCGGCCTGCCACTGCCAGGGTCCCGGGATCCAGGGACAACTTCCCCGGGAGAACACACGGCATGCCTCAGGCTGGTGCAACGTCATGCTGACCTCTGCTGCCGCAGGCTTGCCCCGCACTCCACACCCCTCCTTCCCCCCAGCCTGAGTGAGCCAGAGCCCCCTAATCAGCTGCTCCTTTAACCCTGTCCTGTCTGAGTGGGGAGCAGATGCCCTCAGGCGATCTACAAGCAGAGGCGGGGCCAAATCCAAAGCTGAACCCCAGGAGCTGTGCGAACAAAGAAGAGAAAGGGAAATTTCTCCCAGCAGCCTCAGGAGCAGCAGATTAAATCTCCACAATCAACTTGATGTACCCTGCATCTCTGGACTACCTGAATAGACAATGAATCATCCCAAAATTGAGGCAGTGGACTTTGGGATCAACTGTAGACTTGGGGTTTGCTTTCTGCATCTAATTTGTTTCTGGTTTTATGTTTATCTTAGTTTAGTATTTAGAGCTTATTATCATTGGTAGATTTGTTTACTGATTTGGTTGCTCTCTTCCTTTTTAAAAATATATATATATATATTTTTTTCCTTTTTCTCCTTTGTGAGTATGTGTGTGTATGCTTCTTTGTGTGATTTTGTCTGTATACCTTTGCTTTTACCATTTGTCCTAGGGTTCTATCGGTTTTTTTGCTTGTTTTGGAGTTTTTTTACAGATCATTGAAATTACTTTATTATTTATAACACTTCTAACACTTAAACAAATTATTATTTTATGGTTATTCATTCCCCAAGAAGAAAATGGGTACAGGATCTTTCAGTAACGAAGTTGGAACATTGTAAAAGTAAATACAGCATTTGACAAGGAAGATGACATAAGTCTGTCCTGTCATTTGATGTAGAAACAAATGCTGCTTAACAAGGTTGAGTCTCTGGTATTATTTATCTCTACTAACACTTCTTAGAAGTCTTGTGCCTTAACAAAATGCTGTGTGATGACAGGTTATAATATAATTCCAAGATTAAAGCTATTTTGCTTATACTTATCTATCCATAATGTATTATTTTTTAATTTATTTTTTATACAGCAGGTTCTTATTTGTCATCCATTTTATGCACATCAGTGTATACATGTCAATCCCGATCGCCCAATTCATCACACCGTGACCCCCACCCCCCACTGTTTTTTTTTTAAGTCTACTTTTCAGCTCTTTTTATCATTGCTGGACTTGTGTTTTGGTTTGATTGCTCTCTCTTTCTTTCTTTTTTTTATTACTTTTATAATTTTTCATTTTTAATAATTTTTAACGTTTTAATTGTTTAATTATTTTATTTTACTTTCTTTCTTTCTTTTTTTATTCCCTCCTTTTTCTTCTGAGCTGGTGGCTGACAGAGCCTTGGTGCTCCAGCCAGGCATCAGGCCTGAGCCTCTGAGGGAGTAAGAGCCGAGTTCAGGACACTGGCCCACCAAAGACCTCCCGGCCCCATGTAATATCAAACGGCGAAAGCTCTCTCAGAGATCTCCATCTCAACGCTATGACCCAGCTCCACTCAACGTCCAGCAAGCTACAGTGCTGAACACCCTATGCCAAACAACTAGCAAGACAGGGACACAACCCTGCCCATTAGCAGAGAGGCTGCCTAAAATCATAATAAGTTCACAGACACCCCAAAACACACCAACAGACACAGTCCTGCCCACCAGAAAGACAAGATACAGCCTCACCCACCAGAACTCAGGCACCAGTCCCCTCCACCAGGAAGCCTACACAACCCACTGAATCAACTTTACCCACTGGGGGCAGACACCAAAAACAATGGGAACTATGAACCTGCAGCCTGAGAAAAGGAGACCCCAAACACAGTAAGTTAAGCAAAAGGAGAAGACAGGAAAGCACACAGCAGATGAAGGAGCAAGGTAAAAACCCACCAGACCAAACACATGAAGAAGAAATAGGCAGTCTACCTGAAAAAGAATTCAGAGTAATGATAGTAAAGATGATGCAAAATATTGGAAATAGAATAGAGAAAATACAAGAAACATTTAACAAGGACCTAGAAGAACTAAAGAGCAAACAATGATGAACAACAAAATAAATGAAATTAAAAATTCTCTAGAAGGAATCAATAGCAGAATAACTGAGACAGAAGAACAGATAAGTGACCTGGAAGATAAAATAGTGGAAATAACTACTGCGCAGCAGAATAAAGAAAAAAGAATGAAAAGAATTGAGGACCATCTCAGAGACCTCTCGGACAACGTTAAACACACCAACATTCAAATTATAGGTGTCCCAGAAGAAGGAGAGAAAAAGACAGGGACTGAGAAAATATTTGAAGAGATTACAGTTGAAAACTTCCCTAATACGGGAATGGAAATAGTTAATCAAGTCCAGGAAACACAGAGTCCCATACAGGATAAATCCAAGGAGAAACACACCAAGACACATATTAATCAAACTGTCAAAAATTAAATACAAAGAAAAAATATTAAAATCAGCAAGGTAAAAGGAACAAATAACATACAAGGGAATCCCCATAAGGTTAACAGCTGATCTTTCAGCAGACACTCTGCAAGCCAGAAGGGAGTGGCAGGACATATTTAAAGTGATGAAAGAGAAAAACCTACAACCAAGACTGGTCTACCCAGCAAGGACCTCATTCAGATTCAATGGAGAAATTAAAACCTTTACAGACAAGCAAAAGCTAAGAGAATTCAGAACCACCAAACCAGCTTTACAACAAATGCTAAAGGAACTTCTCTAGGCAGGAAACACAAGAGAAGGAAAAGACCTACAATAACAAACCCAGAACAATTAAGAAAATGGTAATAGGAACACACATATCAGTAACTACCTTAAATGTAAATGGATTAAATTCTCCAACCAAAAGACACAGACTGGCTGAATGGATACAAAAACAAGACCCGCGGCATCCCTGGTGGCACAGTGGTTGAGAGTCCACCTGACGATTCAGGGGACACGGGTTCGTGCCCTGGTCCAGGAAGATCACACATGCCACAGAGCGGCTAGGCCCGTGAGCCATGGCCACTGAGCCTGTGCATCCGGAGCCTGTGCTCCGCAACAGTCAAGGCCACAACAGTGAGAGGCCCGCGTACCGCAAAAATAAATAAATAAATAAACAAGACCCGTATATATGTTGTCTACAAGAGACCCACTTCAGGCCGAGGGACACATATAGACTGAAAGTGAAGGGATGGAAAAAGATATTCCATGCAAATGGAAATCAAAAGAAAGCTAGAGTAGCAATTCTCATATCAGACAAAATAGACATTAAAACAAAGACTATTACAAGAGACAAAGAAGGATACTACGTAATGATCAAGGGATCAATCCAAGAAGAAGATATGACAATTGTAAATATTTATGCACCCAACATAGGAGCACCTCAATACTTAAGGCAAATGCTAACAGCCATAAAAGGGGAAATCAACAGTAACAAAATCATAGAAGGGGACTTTAACACCCCACTTTCACCAATGGACAAATCATCCAAAATGAAAATAAATAAGGAAACACAAGCTTTAAATGATACATTAAACAAGATGGACTTAATTGATATTGATAGGACATTCCATCCAAGACAACAGAATACATTTTCTTCTCAAGTGCTCATGGAACATTCTCCAGGATAGATCATCTCTTGGGTCAGAAACCAAGCCTTGGTAAGTTTACGAAAATTGAAATCGTATCAAGTATCTTTTCTGACCTCAATGCTATGAGACTAGATATCAATTACAGGAAAAAATCTGTAAAAATACAAACACATGGAGGCTAAACAAAACACTACTAAATAACCAAGAGATCACTGAAGAAATCAAAGAGGAAATCAAAAAATACCCAGAAACAAATGACAATGAAAACACGACGACCCAAAACCTATGGGATGCAGCAAAAGCAGTTGTAAGAGGGAAGTCTATAGCCATACAATCCTACCTCAAGAAACAAGAAACATCTCAAATAAACAACCTAACCTTACAGCTAAAGCAATTAGAGAAAGAAGAACAAAAAACCCCCAAAGTTAGCAGAAGAAAAGAAATCATAAAGATCAGATCAGAAATAAATGAAAGAGAAATGAAGGAAACAATAGCTAAGATCAATGAAACTAAAAGCTGGTTCTTTGAGAAGATAAACAAAATTGATAAACCATTAACCAGACTCATCAAGAAAAAAAGGGAGAAGACTCAAATCCATAGAATTAGAAATGAAATAAAAGTAACAACTGACGCTGCAGAAATACAAAGGATCATGAGAGATAACTACAAGCAAGTATATGCCAATAAAATGGACTACATGGAAGAAATGGACAAATTCTTAGAAAAACACAACCTCCTGAGACTCAACCAGGAAGAAATAGAAAATATAAACAGACCAATCACAAGAACTGAAATTGAGACTGATTAAAAATCTTCCAACAAACAAAAACCCAGGACCAGCTGGATTCACAGGTGAATTCTATCAAACATTTAGTGAAGAGCTATCACCTATCCTTCTCAAACTCTTCCAAAGTATAGCAGAGGCAGGAACACTCCCAAACTCATTCTACGAGGCCACCATCACTGTTATACCAAAGCCAGGCAAAGATTTCACAAAAAAAGAAAACTACCTACCAATATCACTGATGAACATAGATGCAAAAATCCTCAACAAAATACTAGCAAACAGAATCCAACAGCACAGTAAAAGGATCATACACCATGATCAAGTGGGATTTATCCCAGGAATGCAAGGATTCTTCAGTATATGCAAATCAATCAATGTGATAAAGCATATTAACAAATTGAATGAGAAAAACCATATGATCATCTCAATAGATGCAGAAAAAGCTTTCAAGAAAATTCAACACTCATTTATGATAAAAACCCTGCAGAAAGTAGGCATAGAGGGAACTTACCTCAACATAATAAAGGCCATATATGACAAACCCACAGCCAACATCATTCTCAATGGTGAAAAACTGAAACCATTTCCACTAAGATCAGGAACAAGACAAGGTTGCCCACTCTCACCACTATTATTCAACATAGTTTTGGAAGTTTTAGCCACAGCAATCAGAGGAGACAAAGAAATAAGAGGAATCCAAATTGGAAAAGAAGATGTAAACAGTCACTGTTTGCAGATGACATGATGCTATACCTAGAGTATCCCAAAGATGCTACCAGAAAACTACTAGAGCTAATCAATGAATTTGGTAAAGTAGCAGGATATAAAATTAATGCACAAAAATCTCTTGCATTCCTATACACTAATGATGAAAAATCTGAAAGAGAAATTAAGGAAACACTCCCATTTACCATTGCAACAAAAAGAATAAAATACCTAGGAATAAACCTACCTAAGGAGACAAAAGACCTGTATGCAGAAAACTATAAGACACTGATGAAAGAAATTAAAGATGATACAGACAGATGGAAAGATATACCATGTTCTTGGATTGGAAGAATCAACATTCTGAAAATGACTCTACTACCCAAAGCAATCTACAGATTCAGAGCAATCCCTATCAAACTACTACTGGCATTTTTCACAGAACTAGAACAAAAAATTTCACAATTTGTATGGAAACGCAAAAGACCCTGAGTAGCCAAAGCAATCTTGAGAGTGAAAAATGGAGCTGGAGGAATCAGGCTCCCTGACTTCAGACTATACTACAAAGCTACAGTAATTAAGGCAGTATGGTACTGGCACTAAAACAGAAATATAGATCAGTGGAGCAAGATAGAAAGCCTAGAGATGAACCCACACACATATGGTCACCTTATCTTTGCTAAAGGATTCAAGAATATACAATGGAGAAAAGACAGCCTCTTCAATAAGTGGTGCTGGGAAAACTGGACAGCTACATGTAAAAGAATGAAATTAATTAGAACACTCCCTAACACCATACACAAATATAAACTCAAAATGGATTAAAGACCTAAATGTAATGCCAGACACTCTAAAACTCCTAGAGGAAAATATAGGCAGAACACTCTATGACATACATCACAGCAAGATCCTTTTTGACCCACCTCCTATAGAAATGGAAATAAAAACAAAAATAAACAAATGGGACCTAATGAAACTTAACAGCTTTTGCACAGCAAAGGAAACCATAAACAAGACAAAAAGACAACCCTCAGAATGGGAGAAAATATTTGCAAATGAAGCGACTGACAAAGGATTAATCTCCAAAATATACAAGCAGCTCATGCAGCTCAATATCAAAAAAACAAACAACCCAGTCCAAAAATGGCCCAAAGACCTAAATAGACATTTCTTCAAAGAAGATATACAGATTGCCAACAAACACATGAAAGGATGCTCAACATCACTAATCATTAGAGAAATGCAAATCAAAGCTTCAATGAGGTATCACCTCATACTGGTCAGAATGGCCATCATCAAAAACTCTAGAAACAATAAATGCTGGAGAAGGTGTGGAGAAAAGGGAGCCGTCTTGCACTGTTGGTGGGAATGTAAATTGATACAGCCACCATGGAGAACAGCATGGAGCTTCCTTAAAAAACTAAAAATAGAACTACCATATGACCCAGCAATCCCACTACTGGGCATATACCCTGAGAAAACCATAATTCAAAAAGAGTCATGTACAGCAATGTTCATTGCAGCTCTATTTACAATAGCCAGGACGTGGAAGCAACCTAAGTGTCCATCGACAGCTGAATGGTTAAAGAAGATGTAGCACATATATACAATGGAATATTACTCAGCCATAAAAAAGAAACGAAATTGAGTTATTTGTAGTGAGGTGGATGGACCTAGAGACTGTCATACAGAGTGAAGTAAGTCAGAAAGAGAAAAACCAATACCGTATGCTAACACATATATATGGAGTCTAAAGAAAAAAAAATGGTTCTGAAGAACCTAGGGGCAGGACAGGAATAAAGACACAGATGTAGAGAATGGACTTGAGTACATGGGGAGGGGGAAGGGTAAGCTGGTACGAAGTGAGAGAGTAGCATGGACATACATATATACTATCAAATGTAAAATAGACAGCCAGTGGGAAGCAGCCGCATCGCATTGTACAGGGAGATCAGCTCCGTGCTTTGTGACCACCTAGAGGGGTAGGATAGGGAGAGTGGGAGGGAGACGCAAGAGGGAGGAGATATGGGGATATATGTATATGTATAGCTGATTCACTTTGTTATAAAGCAGAAACTAACGCACCATTGTAAAGCAATTATACTCCAATAAAGTTGTTAAAAAATAATAAAATTTAAAAAGAAAAGACATGGAAAGCAGTGGAATACTGAGGTGTTTAAAACCCAGGCCTGCAGAACACAGCAGATATAAATTTTCACTGCAGTGAGGTCAGGATAATTTCAGTTTATCCAATGAAAAGGAAAATAAACTTTTTTTTAAACATCTTTATTGGAGTATAATTGCTTTACAATGGTGTGTTAGTTTCTGCTTTATAACAAAATGAATCAGCTATGCATATACATATATCCCCATACGTCCTCCCTCTTGCGTCTTCCTCCCACCCTCCCTATCCCACCCCTCTAGAGGAAAATAAACTTTTATGACCTGGTGGGGCTAGAGCAGGTTTAGTTAAAGGTACGTGGTAAGTTTCTAGTTATTGCTGCAGACGCTCTTTTCCCTCTCCTTCGGAGTGTGCCAACTTCTTCTTCATGCCATTTTCTATCCTCAAAAAGAAAAAGATTTCAAATGGGTATTTTTCTGACGATAAAAGTAATATTTGGGGCTTCCCTGGTGGCGCAGTGGTTGAGAGTCTGCCTGCCAATGCAGGGGACACGGGTTCGTGCCCCAGTCCGGGAAGATCCCACATGCCATGGAGCAGCTAGGCCTGTGAGCCATGGCCGCTGAGCCTGCGCGTCCGGAGCCTGTGCTCTGCAACAGGAGAAGCCATAACAGTGAGAGGCCCACGTACTGCAAAAAAAAAAAAAAAAGTAATATTTGATAATTATAAAAATTCAGAAAAAGCAGACATTTTATATATAGGTATAAAATCATTTTTATACCTATATATAAAGAAAGCTCAGCAATCAGGGATGCTATAGATGTTTTGGTATGGAGCCTTCCAGTCTTTTTTTCTGTGTATATATATGTCAATATGTACCAGTATCTTTAGTTTCATTGGGATCATACTACATTTATCAACATAGCATGGATGTCTTTCATACCAATTAATACCAGTCAACAGCCTACTTTTCATGGTTGCGTAGTGTTCAATTCTGTGCATGTGTCATGACTGATTATTCCATGACCAGTGTTGTAAATGAGCCAGGGGCTTCCCTTGGAGTGGTTCCTCCGTGGTCACTTGGCTCTCTGTCAGAGATGGTTGGTGACTCAGGGTTTCTGAAATTGCTTTCTCTTACTTATTTATGCGGGTTAGTGATAGCCCTCAAAGCACAGGTCATGGATGGAAAAGGGAATAGAGAGGTCTGTTAAAAAATCAGCTCAAAAGCCACTGTCTTCAGCTTTCCCTGAATGAGCCCCACTCCATGTGGTCACTCTTTCTTCTGCGTCCCAACAGAAGAGGGACAGAATAGTATGCAGGAGCATGGGCTCTGGAGCCAGACTGCAGGGGTTTGCATTCTGACTTCGTGACATTGGACATATTACTTCACATTTCTCTGCCTCAGTGTTCTCATCTGTAACATGGGGCTAATACTAGTATCTACCTTCTGGGCCAGATGAGATGATCCATGCCAAAAGGACCCAGCAGCACAGGACCTGGCACATAGCAAGAACTCAACAAGTGGTGAGGGTTATTATTATTACTCAGTTCATTCAAGTGGCCCTCCCAGTTAGTAGCTAGGGAGCTCATCTAGATGCCTGGACAGCCCAAATAGATTATAGACTCCGAAAAGTTCAGATGCCAAAGTGACTACAGTGTTTTCCAGATAGTGAGCCCCCGGCCAATGTTACTGATTGATTGTCTAATCCAAACTGACTTGCTGCAATGGTGGGGTCCTCTTGGTTGAATTTGGCCTCCATTTCCCGTTAAAAAAACAAAAGCAAAGCAAAACAAAACAAAAACCCCAGAGACCCTAATAAGTGGATGTAGGTGAAATACAGTTCCTTCAGGTAGGTCAACATCATAGCTGTGGGCTTTCCTACACTCTATCTAAGGAAATTCTTGACCAGATGAACCTATAGATCTCTTAAATGATAGTGAAAATGACAAGAAACATTTAAAAGAACTAAAAACCATATTATTCCAAAAGACCAGTCTATAACAGAAGAACAAATCTTGTATTCCCTCATTTATTTGGGATTCTTGGGAACTGAATTTTTTCCCAGTAAGTAGATTTTCTAGATGGTGGAAGCTTATTCATTTAACCACCATAACAGTTTGCATTTTAACCATTTTGATGTAATTCTTTCTAATGCCTGTTGCATGGGTTATGGCTTTCGTATAGCGAATATATTGAAAACATGTCAGCCAATTTGTTAAGCTTTGAGGCCTCATTGTGAATGTGTTGCTGTCATTTGTTTTTTTGTTGTTGTCTGTTTGTTTGTTTGCTCTGCCAAATGATATCAGTGCCATTTGCCTTCTAAAGACTCAGACAACTGTACCTTTACACAGTTCTTTTCACTTTTCACTTTTTTCTCTCACTGGTAGGGTGTGTCAGTTTTTACTTTTTACTACAGAAATGTGCATAATCGCTTTCCCCATCTCCAAAACACCTTTCTAACTTACTGATTTATAAGCTTTATACCCTGGGAAAACAGAACCCCAAGTCTGTTACTATTTTGTATACAGTAAGGTTAATAGGTATTGAATGAAATCACGTATTTAGTCACAGGATTTTTGACCATTCGAGGACTTTAAGAATTTACTTCCTGGTTGTAGGCTGTTATGTGGTAGAAGTTTGACTCTGGGCAAAGTGCCATTTTATTTATAAGCTGTTGTGCTTATTGTTTTCCATTCTAGCACGAGTGCCTTCCTGTTGCTCATAGGTAGAGAAATTAAATTAAAGAAAAATAATAACCTGTCTCTGGGCAGTTGGTAAAGTCTTGTAAAGTGGGATTTGGATATTTTTAATAGAAAGAAAGGTAAAATAGTCTTAGATATAATTTCTTGAGTGTTTTTCCATTTTCTTTACAGAGAAATAATGATGCGTCTGTCGGGAAACTCACAGACTAAGAAGTTATAACCATTACACGTCACTACCAGGTGCCTGAGGATCCCCGTCCAGATACGAATGTCCTAATTGCACAGGCCCATGAACAGCTCAAGAAAAATACTTTTGAGAATTTTGAAAGACTCATTGCTACCTGTGTATACCAAGATCGGGAAAAGTAAGCTTTTATTTTATTGATTCTAATAAATCATTTACGTTTCTGTGAACCTGACTAATGAAGGAATTTGTATTTTATCAAAAAGGGCAAAAAGAAAATTGACATGTCTTCTCATACTCCACCATGTAGCAAAGCCACCTTAAATCATTTTTGGAGATTATCTGGGTACAGATATTTCATAGTGATGGATGGTGAGCTTTGCTTGTTGATGGAATAGGGGAGGCCCTGTATCTTCAAAAGAATAGGATTGCCCCTTTGCATTTTCTTTTAATTGGTTTCTAGAGGTTTTCAATTGAAACATAGTAAATCAATGTTAGAAGGTTTAATTCTGAGATGTCGTCTCTTTACATTATTTTAGTGATAAGTGGGATTTATAAGTGTGACTTTTATAATACACAGAACAGGGGATTTGCAAGTATACTTTCTATAGAATTTCTTTGAAATTATTTCTCCTTGAAGATAATGAAGCTCAGCATAATCTATTTCGAATACATTTATCGTGTTTGCATTGAGCTTTATTAAGTCACTGTTACAAACAACTGGAGCTCCATCTTAATATGTTTTGGTGTTCATCTTATCCACAGACTGATATAGTGGGGGGGACGGAATACTCAACTGGAATTAGAAAACCTTAGATCAAACTCTAGCCTCTGATTTTATTACTACAGACCACTACCATCTCTTTCCCCCATGACCCCTTCCTTCATCCCCAAACCTGAAGTCTGCACCCCAAGTGGCTACCTACATACCCTAAATATCGTTGAAGGTCCCATAGTTTATTTTAGTTGTGAATAGTTTTTTTCCTAATCCATAATACACCCTTGTTGAGTTGTTATAAAGATGGTATTTTTCCTTGAATCTTTAAGCTTCTCTGAGCCTCCTGGAGGATGTGTGGCCTGAGCTTTGCATGACCCTGGCCTCGCCTTCCACCCTAGTGGTACCCCTTCCCAGGGTGAGAATTGTAACCCTCCTTCGCTAAAGGAACACCTCCTGGGAAAATGGGGCTAGTTGATCAGACAACTCTGAGGTTCTCCAGATCCAACAAGCTCCAATTCTAGACATAAACATTCTCCTATCATTTTATAAACTACTGCAAAGAAAGAAGCCCACTTTCTTTCCTGTTGGTTCTAATTTTGCCTGATGCCTGGAAGAACACTGTCTGAGTTAGAACATTGGACAAGCATTTCTGTGCCCTCAGCAGGCTGGGGAAAATGACTGTTGGGCTGGTCTGGAGAAAAAATTGAGGTGAATGTTAAGGCCCCGGTTGGGGCTTCTAGGTTATAAGGTTTGGGTCCAAGGAAAAGACTAGAAAAACACCCTCCAGTCATATAATACTTGTGTTGGAGGCTCTAGATGCCTGTCAGATTAAGAGATGTTTTCAAATATCAGAACCATTTTTGACTAGTGGTCAAGAATGCAGATCGATTACTTAGAGCAACACTCGTGGCTACAGCCTTAATAGGCTGTACTATCACCAACCAAGAATCTGAATCTTGATGGAAAGGCCTTTGTAAGGACAGAATCTAGTGACTTGTGAAATGGAAAAACAGTTGGTGAAATGCAGTATTACTGTTTTTCCTTACTGTGATTCCAGTACCAGTTTTCATACTTATTTCCAGGTGCATGCTTTTAGGACACATCTGTGTTTTCTTTCCTATAGAGTGTAATTGTTACTCAAGAGACACAAAGTATATACAAGCCCATTTACTTTGTTTTAATGCAGGGAAAAATTATTACCCAGCAAAGACATCAAAAGGCTGTGCAGGTCCTCCTGATTACCTTTGAATGATGATCTTCTGGGATCCTTACTCTCCAGGTAAGTGAGAACTCCACCCTCATGGGCAATGTCCTGCATATTTTTGTTTCAGAGACTATTCCTGGTTTTTTGTTTGTTTGTTTTTTGTTTTTTTTGCGGTACGCGGGCCTCTCACTGTTGTGGCTTCTCCTGTTGTGGAGCACAGGCTCCGGACGCGAAGGCTCAGCGGCCATGGCTCACGAGCCCAGCCGCTCCGCGGCATGTGGGATCTTCCCGGACCGGGGCACGAACCCGTGTCCCCTGCATCGGCAGGCGGACTCTCAACCACTGCGCCATCAGGGAAGCCCTATTCCTGGTTTTACATCTGCCTTTAATTGCCCTTGATTTACCCTTGACTTTTTATTTATTACCGATGACACATCTCCATTTAAGTGTTAAAAAGGAAAACTGAGTCATGATTTTGAATGTTAGGGAGCCTATTATGAAGTATCATTTTATCTTTTTAACATTAAGATATACTTATATGCACACAGATTCCTGGGACAAAATGAAAATGTACAAACTCATTGGTTATGAGAGTCTTAGATGTAAAATTTAGGGCAGATTTTTCAAAGCAGTAGTTTCTAATGGCCACAGACATGCAGTAAGAGCACCTCGTGTTATTAGCACAGAGCTCTGTCCTGCTAGAACACTAGATGTAAAGTGCAGAGATTCTGATGTTGCAAAAGGGAAGCACAGTCAACTGCTTTCTGAAACACCTCACTTCTTGTACTGAACCTGACTCTTGACTTCCTGGCACCGCCCTCCTAGCCACCCAGACTCTGGTCATCTTTTATGCTTACCGTGGCATGACTCCAGCCCCCCCCCCCAGCATACTTATCTTGATAATTCTGACATTTGGGGCTGTGTTCTAGGCATTGTTATCATTGCTTTGAATACATTACCTCATTTACTTTGTGAGGACAACTTGGTGAGGTCAGAGCTATTATCCTATCTTAAAAGAGGATGCTGAGGTCTAGAGAGATAAAATTTTGCCTAAAGTCACGTTTTCTAGAAAAAGAAGAGCTGTGACTTAACCCCTGAACCTTTAAAATGCACATCTTCTGCTTCTAACCATTTTGAATTATTGTCTACAACTAGCCAGTAGATTAGAATGTCTTGACAGTCCTACCTCCTTTCTACTCCTTGCATCTACTCTCTCCCCTCCATTCCCGCCATCTTCACTCTTGTTCTGACCCACCTTTCTTCTTGACTGTTGGCAGGGCTTCCACATTGGTCTTTCTTCCAATGGCCTCTAAATTTTTAAATCCATCTTTACGTCTTGCAGCTAAGTACCTTCTAAGAGCAAGAATATCATAGTGTCACTCTTCTATTCATAAGCCTTCTGTACCATTTCTTTGTTCTCTGAGGAATGACCAAACTCCTTAGCTTTGAGCTCCTTCTCCCCCTTCTCCATTGTGGGGCTTAGGGTTGCCACTAGGGCATTTATTCTCAAGCAGGGGCTGGAGTGGGGAGTCCTCATCTGAGACAAAAAAAGAAACAAAAGGAAGCAGACAAAACTAAATCCCATGTGGGAGAACTAGAGTCCAAGGTATCAGGAGGGGAATCAAGAAGAGGCCAATTCAGTTGGATGTGTGTATATGCATTGGATTGACCTGGGGTTATCTTCTAGACTATCAGCTCTATTTGCTTTCATTTGCTAGCAGCAGTATGAGGGATAAATATGCCATCCCAGTGTAAAGGACCTGAGATGAAATAGGCAGGCTTAGGAGCTCAGTTTCTCCACAGTTATCACATTCCCAAAGCTCGTCTTCTCATTCCCAACAGTCCAGGCAAATGGCTCATTTAGCTTTTCACATGTATTCCTCCTGCATTCCCACTTTTTTGCCTTTTCTCTTGCTGTTTCTTCAGTAGGAACTAGCTTCCAATTTTCTTCACCCGCTGAAAGCTTGTTCTTTATGACCCGTTTCAAATAGCACCGTATCCATGAAGCCCTCTTGGATTTGCTTGCCTGGCGGTGATTATCTCCTCCTAAGGATTCTCACCGCACTATTTATATTTCCTTTTTTTGTCTCTTACCTTGTAATGAAGACTTGTGACTAGACATTTGATCCACTTAGATACAGAGACCTGCTTCTAACCTGTTTGATTTACTGCCTAAAAATAAGCAGTGGCCTGTCACATCTTGACAGTTTTACCCCTACCTTGTCTCCTATATTCTTTGAATCTACTTGCTAGCTGTGTAATCTTGTGCAAGATTTTTGACCTGCCTGAACCCCAGATTCCTTACCTCTAGAATGAGATAACACCACCTACTTCCTCGCGGTTCTCAGAGTGACTTGAGATAACATACATAAATTCCCCAGTGCCACAGCACCTGGTACTAAGTACTGACCGGGGACTAGGAGAGGAGTTTCCATCAGGGACCGTAGACCACACACTCTGACTTAGAAATGAACTGGAAGAGACCTGCATCCTTCCACATAGAGGAAGCCTTGTTTTTAAACAGTTGGATCTGAATGCCTTTCACACATTAAGCTGTCTTCTAGTCAGGAAGCTGCGGATGTTTATTAGATTATCTCTTGATGGCCTCGAGGATGAGTTGTCCTGGAAAGTCCAGTAATGTGGGAGCCTGGCCTCCGGGGGACCTAGATGTTTCCTATCCAGCACTGAGGCCACCAAGTCATCATCCTCTCATCCTCTCAGCAGACTGTTTTGTCTTTGCCTTGACGATTTGACATTAAAGGCAGAAAGACGATTCCCCAACTCGTTGCGAAGCCGGTTCAGTCTCAGATCACATCCGCCTCTGAGCCCGGCTTAGCTCTGAGGAGGTCATCCCTCTGAGCCGCTAAGCAGTCTAACTTTGCCTCTAATTGTGCACTGACCCTTCTCCACACTCAGGGGAAACTTCAGACTAATCAGATTAGAAAATGTCTCATTCCCATTCCCCTCTCCCTCCAATATGCCCTGCCACGATTTGGGTCACATGCTTGGTGTTTTGCATCATCTCCGCAGATTCCTTTCAAAGACTGCCCTAATTCCTAATGGGCCCATCAGCCTGCAGCTTACATTTATATTCTGCATTCTTATTGTTCCCCACAGACTCCACAGGGCTTTCCAGAGCCTTGACCAGACTCTCTTTCTACACAGCCCTCCTGTGGCACGCTAAGCCAGAGCCCCTCTGACGTCTGCAGTCTCCCGTGGGAGACAGGCCCCGAGTTTGTTGACTTGGTTCAGCACACACTCTGCCCAGGGGCAGTTTTACCTGCCTTGGGATGGAGCTGGGCAGCTGTTGAGCATCTGTAGAGCCCCGCTGCTGTGTGAATTCAGATCAGGAGATGAAAACCTACGTGGCTAAAGATTCGGATGATTTCTTTCACCCACTCCAGATTGTTACCTGTGAATTTCTCCTGACCCGGCATGTGGGTACGAAGATTTCGCCTCTACTCCATTTCCATTTTTCTTGTGATTCAGTTAGGTCTTTTCCTTATGAGCACGAGTCCTGCTGGAATCAGCACTTCAAAATCTCTTCACATCTGGTTACCCAGCCCCTGTCAGTTTGTGCTGTGGTAGCTGGTATGAGGTCACTTTACTTGCCAAATGAAGTCAGAAGTCGTTTCACTAATGCACAGAGCATCAGACTTAAATGTTCAATGTAGTGGTAGCTACTACCCGTTCATAATAGGAGTGGCACTCTGTATTGACATAGTGCCTAGGGCCCTAGAATGTCTTGTAAATCCTTGAGCCCATTAAAAGGTACATTTTAGTGGATGGTAGGCATGATACCTCATTTCATGGGTGCAAACGTTGAGGTATAAGGAGACTCCCTCACTCAAAGAGCTTGCTTCAGGCCTGAATGGATCTGTAATGGAATTAAAATGACAGCTCCCTAAGATACCCTAAACCTTTGTTTCTATCTGAGCTCCTAGGGGTAGGAACGATATCTCATTCACCTTTGCAATCCCGGAGACTTGTCCTGTGCTGGTACACTGGGCAGCGGGGAGAAACACATGGGCTTGATTTCTAGCAGAGCTGCTTCTGAAGTCCAGCCCTACTGCCTTCTGCCCAGGTGATCCCTGTAAATGGAGTCAACCCCTCTCCACCTTCATTAGGGTATTAATATGTCCTCAGTACTAATAAGCAAGAAATCCTGGTTCTCAAACCATAAGAGGTAGGGAGTATTCTGAGGTCATTCCATACTGTGTTCCTGATGGGACTGGGGAGTAAAGAGGCAGCCTCCTCCCCTAATTGTAGCCTTCCGAATTGGGACTTGGAATAGCTGGAAATTCAAGTGCGACTCTTTCCCCAGCAGCTCTGCCCCAAGCTAGTCTTTTACAGCTGTCTTTGGGCTCCATGGAATGCCTTAGAACTGGCTTCCCAAGAGAGCTGGTGCCTCATCCAGAAATATCAGTTAAAATGGAAAAAGTTAACAGGGCTTTAAAATCATCTCATTATACTCTACCCAGCCTCTCCCTCTGCCCCCCTCCCAGAGGCATGGTTGGGGCTCAAGTGATTTCACCCAACAATACGTGGCAGTGAAGCTGAGGGGCAAGGGTTGATCCATGTGCTTGCTAATGTTGCAGAGTGTTTGGTGCACTGGGAAGTTTTCAGAGAGAAACCCTCTTCTGTCCCTCTCCTTCTCTCTCTCTCTCTCTCTCTCTCTCTCTCACACACACACACACACACACACACACACACACGCACACACAGATGCTTTCTACCTTTTCAAATGTAAGGTGATTTGGTCCCTAAGGAGATCTGTGCTGGGCTCACAATTGGAATTTAGAGGTCTGGCGATTTGAGATCACAGGAGTTAACTCACTGGCAACTTGGGCAGCGCCATCTTGCCGACTCCTAAGTTTTTGTGGCCGTCGGGGTAGGGTGGCCTAGAGCTCCACTTCTTTTCCTTAAGTGTCTGGTCTTTAAGACTCTCACCAGGTGTTTCAGTGTGCACCCCTGGGTTTGTTGGGTAATGAACTGAAACCAAACACAGCCAAGTGAGTCAAAAATTGTCTTCACTACCCTCCCTCCCTTTCAGCCCTGGTCCTGCCGCCAGCCCGTTCCCCTAAGTTATGAGATGGCCTTTGCGGCAGAGGGGGACCCATGTTACTCTTCAGCAGAATACAGCTGCTGCGCCTATTACCTCCACAGATGGTGGAAATAAAGCAGATCAGGATTATTCCCCACAGCAAGGAGATGGATGGCTTCTGCGGTTTTCAAGCCATTCATCATTTTTGGGAGGGGGACCAGGAGTACCTGTCAAATGACACGTTAGACTCACTTCTTAGAACTCCCACCTAGCAAGGCATTGGGAAGCCTGCTTGCGGTTCATTATTATCTAGAGGAGAAGCGGAGAAATCGGCTTCCCTCCCTCTTCTTCCTTTAGTTTGTGTAGGGAAGGAAATGGCGGCTTGCCCAAGTATCAAAGGGAAAGAAGAATTTATGGAGGTTTTAGGAAAACACTTTAGCACTGTGAGCTGGCACTTTAAAGTAAGGAGGCTGACTTTTTAACAAGCATCGACACACTTGAAAGCCAGAATTAGTGTTGCCCTTTAGGGCAGTCCCCCTGGAAGGCTGTGCGCTGATTCCAACAATGTCGCCATAGAAAGCTCTTCTTTGGAATCGCCTTCACAGCCTTTTCAAAAGAATTTCCTCCATAGTGGCAAGTCTTTGTCCTTTGACCATGAATCAGAGTCTAAGCAAGAGTCAAATGTCATTTGGCAAGGAGCGAAGTAGGGGATTCAGGTGGAAAACCAGGATGCTAACATTTTTGATCAGAAGCACAGCACGACCCTGAAGTAAGGAGATCCATTTTCTATACGATTCATGGGCTTTTCCAAAATACTTTGAAAGGATGGAGAGGATTTGGTGAATGATTACCTGTAGTCATGAGGCAGGAGGGACGGCTGGGGAGATAGTATTCAGGGGAAATTGACCTACTTGTCCTCACTCCCCTAATAGTCAAGCGTTTCTCCGTCTCCAAACTTCTCCCTCTCAGCTCCTTCTCCAACCTGGACTGTTTTTAGAGCTGCAACACTCCTTTGTATCCTAGTCTTTTCTCTCTCACAACCTGATCTAACGGTAGCGTATAGTAGATGTAGTGTATAGTAGCAAATGAGGGCGTGAAAAATCCCACTGTATCAGTGGTCCAGGGGAGGAAGCTCTGTGCTGAGTTCTGGAGCATGGAGGAAAACCGGGACATGCTCCCAACGAGTGGTGTTCCTGCCTTGCCAAGTCTGACTTGTATAAGTTCACCACCTTGGAAAGCACGCTTCAAGGTCTCTCGTCTGCTTTTTACACTTCTTACATTTTTATTTATGCCAAACGGATACATGCTTATAGTAAAAAAAAAAAAAAAAATCAAATCATTCTAAAAAGTTTATTCCGACAACAGCAGTTTCCAGCCACATCTCTCCCCACCTCCCAGACCCGTTCTCAAGAAACAGCCTTTCAGTCCTTCTAGCTGTTTCTGCAGACCTTTAAATAGCATGTACGTACTGCTATTTCTGGATTTCTCATTTTTAGATACTGCTACTACTTCCTGTTACGATGCTTGAGAATTTAGCATAATATTGATTCCCATTACTGGTGTTCTTTCTGGATTCTCTTAGGATCGTCTTTTTATTCCTGGTGCTCTGGAAGTTCATGATGGGGCTTGTGGTGTGTGTGTGTGTGTGTGTGTGTGTGTGTGTGTGTGTGTGTGTGTGTCTGTATATAGATTCATTGTGCTTAACAGTTTATGGGCCCTTCCGGTCTGGAGACTCTGTCCTTTGGCTCTGATAAATTTTCCATTAATTTTAAAATAATTTCCTTTCCTCCATTTTTATTTTTCTCTTCTGAGAACTCCTATCATTAAGATTTTGGCTCTCTTGAATTTGGATCGTTCTCTCCCCAACTTTTCTTTGTCATTATGATGTCCTTACTAAGGGGTTTCCTCAACTTTACATTCCACCCCTTCTTCTGCATCTATTTACTACTATCATGTTTTTTATTCCAAGAGCACACTTTTGGTTCCTATTTTTAGTCTTCTGTTCTTTTTTCGTGGGTGTAATATATCCTCTTATCTCACATCTTTCCCTCTGCTACCTGAATTATCTATGTTGCTTGATACCTTTTTTTTTTTTCCTGTTGCCGTTTTGACTTCTGTCCTTAATGTTGGAAGCCTTGAGGGTGGGTCTTGTTGATTAGTGGGTTTCACTGCATGAGTCATCTCCTAGCCCACATTTTCATTAGGTAATCCCCAGAAGCCACAATTTGGGGCCATTCAGAGTATTGAGAGGAGAATCCTATCTTCTCCTGTGGGGCTAGGAGGGAGGGTGGGATAGGAGAAAGGAAGAGAATTTAAGTATGGCCACTGGTGTTCTGGAAACAGAAAAGGAGAAGGAAGGGGGCTGAGAGACCCAAGTTCAGTATAGTGTGTAATGTCCTTCTCTACCCTCCATTATGCTTCCTCTCCCCAAGACTAGAACTGCTTTTGTTGAATTTCTCTGGAGAACAAGCCTCACTCCCCTGTAGGGAAGAGTACAGTGTACAAGGAGATACCTGAGGGTTCAGCTGCTCTTGCTTTATTTAGGCTTTCAAACAGTCCTGTTTTCCGGCCCCCACCGTATCCCTGCCTTTATTGGCACCTGGAGTCTGTAATCGCTGAGCCTCTCAGAAGTTTTGTGGGCCACACTGGCTAATCTCTAAGTGCCCCCTGCCTCTGCCATGGACATTTCAAGTTCAGCTTCCCTTCCTCAGCTCTGCCGAGCCAGTTACCAATCCTTAGTCTGATTTCCATCTTGCAAACGATTTTGAAATCTCTTGTCCACTGTTGCCTTGTTTTCCAGCTATCTTTGCCATTGGGGGTTATCACCTATTTTTATTTCTTTGTTGTCATTTTGGTGAGATTTTGGTGGGAAAGGGAGATAAATATTTGTGAGTGACCCATCGTGATTTACTGCAACTCTATCCACTTCCCAAGAGCAAAGAATTCTTCCAAGAAGCATTGGCTAATTTTATCCCTTTTAATTGAAAGATTCTTTGTTCTTTTCTCCCTTGCTCCTTTTGGGGGGATTCCCATATCCATTGAAATCCTCCAAGACAGAACTGAAAAGAGAAACTTGGAGTATTTTACCACATTGACTCAACTCTTCCCTGAGGCCTGGCTTTGGGACTTTGGAAAGATTAAATCTTTCAAACATTTTTCCTCAGAAAGATTTTGTACATCATTTCTAAGCTGTGTACTCTTTCATTTACAGCCTTTGATCCTTCCCGAATATCATTTGATTCAGGAATATCCTTCCCAAATATCTTTTGAGATGGGTAAATTGTTAGATGTGTTGAGTCTGACATATCATGAGTTGGGCAGGAAAGAGTGCTGGGGGCCCAGGGTTAACAGGTGAGCATGAGTAAATATAAGACGAATTGGTAAGGAGGTGTGATAATAGGACTTCCAGTGGTGACTTCCAGAAGTTTTCCTGTACCATCCAGTGCCATGATCCAGGGCAAATGCAGACTTAGGCATGGGGACTCGGTTAGGTAAGAGGAACTGCAGGAAGGCCTTTCTGAGGCCTTTGAATTGAGACTTTGGAATTGAGACTTTCCAGACAAAGGAACCAGAAGGTGCAAATGCCTTGCATTGCTGGGAACGACCTTGGTATGCTCAGAGAGCAAGAAGAAAGCTGGTGTACCTGGAACATTGTGAACAGGAGAGAGTTTTCAGAGGAGGTCAGAGAGGTCAGCAGGGACCAGATTATGTGCGGTTTTATAAACCCTGGTAAGGAGTTCAGCTTGCGTTCTAAGTGGATTGGAAAGCCATTGCACAGTTGTAAACAAGGAAGTAATTGATCACATCTATGTTTTAGAAAGATCATTCTGGTGGAGGATGGTTTGCAGCAAGGTAAGAATAGAAGCAGCAAGACCAAGATACAAAAGCTATTCCTGTAATCCAGGTGAGAGATGATGGTGGCTTCGAATTAGTGAATAGTAGAAAAGATGGAGAGAAAGAGACTTGTGATATGCTATGGTGGTAGAACCTTCAGGACTGGTTAGTGGACTGTGTATGAGGGATGGTGTAATTCTAAATCTGTTTGGTAGTCTTTTGACTGGTTCCCAAATTACTGGGATATTATACTTCTGAAACGTCTAGGATTCAATACATGCCTCCTGTCATTGATGTGATGGGAATTTACCAACAATTAAATTCTGTATTGTAGGAACAGATGAAGAAATTTTGTTCATTGGTGACCTCATTCAGTCTTCCAGTCTGGTGGGTTTAAATATCATCTATATGCTAATGACTCCCACATTTCTATCTCTAACTCAAACATCTTCCCTGAACTACAGACTCATATACCCAACTGCTCACTTCCCATCAAAATGTAACACATCCAAAACCAAACTCCCAGTCTTTTCTCCCAACCTGTAGCTCCTGCAGTCCTTCCCATCTCAGTTCGGGCAACTCTGTTTTTCCAGTTGCTCAAGTAAAACCCTGGGAGTTGTCCTGAATCCGTTCCTATTCATTCTCCCCCTCACCTCCCCTATACACTATATGCAATCCTTCAGGAGTCTTACACTCAAAATATATTCAGGCTTCACCACTCCTCACTGCCCTCCCTCCACTGCCACCACTGTCACCTAAGCCACCATTATCTCTTGTCCGGAGAAGACCGGACTGCAGAAGACCGCTAACTGCAGAAGACCGCTAACTGCCCTTGCCACTTTGGCCTTGCCCCTACATTGTAGTTGCAATATATCAGCTAGAGTGATCTTCAGAAAATATAACTCAGATCTGGTAACTGTTCTATACAATATACTCCAATGGCTCTTAGTTGTCCTTAGTATGAAAGTCAAAGGCCCTCCATGATCTCATTCTGTGACCTCAGCTCCTATTCAGAGTATTAGGGAATACTTTTCTTCGATGCACCATGCTAAAGGAGTTTCTTACAAAATATCTTTAATTGATTGAGTTTTAGTTCTTCTCCCTAAACACATGCAAATAAAAGACATAATGGTCCTGCATTTTGGCTACAAATATTTCCATAAACAGAACATGTCCTTTCAAGGAGTTCAAATGACGAGTGAGCCAAAATTCAAAGGATAAACAGTGGTAGGGGGCAGCATACTGGAGCTGTATCCCAGAATCCTTGGCCAAAGAAAATGTACACAAAAGAATGACTGAATTCCCTTTCCCCTCTTCTGATCACTCTGTTTATTCTACTTTGTTTAGCTTAATGAGTCTATGTAACTTCATCACGTAACATTTAATTTATTGCTGCTAATTGTTATTAGTTTATAAATACGAGCTATTATTTTCTTCATGCTTTGATTAAAAAAAAGAGAAAAGCCTTTTGACTGATTATGAATAGGTTTTTTTTTCCTGCTTCTGTTATCACTGAGTTTTCTTATAATTAATTATCCTCTGTTCATCCTTGCAGTAGTAACTTTGCGCACCTCACTTGCTGGTTGGAGGGGCGTGTTGAGTTAGAGGTCCTGAGAGAAGGGCAGGAGCCTGGAGCAGGGTGCTTGTAACAGTGCCTTAGTGACCACCTTTGTCTTTTTCTTCAAAAAAATCGTGTTACATAACCAGTATGTATTTAGCCTTAGAAATTGCCAGAGGTGGTCAAATTCAGAATAGAAAAATAGCATTGAGGTATTACAGTAAGAAGTATTTTGTCTGTGTTTAGGTCATTATAGCAATTGTCTTGAAATTTGGGGGTCTTAATTGCCAAAACTCTATTATGGTTAAGGATAAATTTAAGTCAATTTCCATAATTAGGAAATAGCAGTCAAACAGATTAGTTATTTTTGACCTACAGTTTTATGGTGCAGGGTAATCATTTGTTGTTGTTGTTGTTTTTCAAAACGAAAATGGGCTTAATATCTTCTGATTATGAATTTAAAGCTATTCAGATGATACAGAAGAGTCTAAAGAAAAAGCAAAAATTAAATTATAATCTCTCTTGCTACAGGTAGCTGTTCTTAATAATTCCGTGTATTGTTGCTAGACTTTTTAAATGTTGTTTTGTACAAATATAAACCTAAAGTGAGACCATAACTCTACATTCTATTTTATAACCTCCTTTCCACTCAACAATATATTATTAACACATTTCCATGACAACATATATGGATCTACATAACCCCATTTAATGGCTACATGATAAATGATTAAAGTGCCTTTTATTTTTCCTAAAAATATATTAGTAGACAAAATGAATCTAGGCTTGCTTTAAAGATTTAAAAGGCATACAATTTAAGAAAAATGAAGACGTTTTAAAATTTTTACTGACATGGTATCAACCTGTTAAACTAAGAGGAGCTTCAGTACTGTTAACAAAATATAACAATAGTCTTAGCTGCTGAATAAATTAATTTGTTTCTATGGCAACTGCAACAAGTATTTGTTGAACACTTACTATGTGCCAGCATTGATCTAGGTCCTGGGGATACTTTGGTGAATTAGATGTGTGAGGTCTCTGCTCTCAAAGAATTTACATTCTGGAGGGTTCGAAACAGAAAACAAGGTAATAAGAAATAAGAAAAATATCGGTATTGAAGCACATCTAGTAGTATGTTTTCATGGTGGATTTAAGCTGACAGTTTGGTCCTGAAATCTGCAGATTGAGTCAAATCATATGTTATAATTATATTTTTAGGTTTGAAGACAGTGAAAAACAAATAAATTACGAGTCATTTTTCTGTGCCCTGAACTGGAGAGTGACTCCGATGCCCGAATTGGAAGCAGTATGGTACATTAAAGAGGTAAAAGTAACACCTGTTTTAAAAACCAGCTGTGGCTACCTCCCTTGTGTTTTTAATATCCTTTATCTTAAAATTATTTTTCAATGTAAAATAGTAACATCAGTGCTTTTGGAAAGAGGACTATGTATTTCTGGGTATTTGTGTTAAAGTCTAATTCACTTTCCATAATGAGTGAACATCTGCTGTATAAGAGCGTGATTTTTCTTATGCAGCTGAATGTTTTTTAACCCAAGTCGTATCCAATTATATGGAAAATAGAATAATAGGTTACAGTTATAAATAGATACAAACACTGTTATCAAGGGATTCTGGTAATATCATCATAAGCTACAAGAGCAAGTCTCAAATAGTGCATATGTCAAGAATCCCCAGTGTGTTTGCGGCTGTGCACGCAGGTTTGCCTTGGGTGAAACATTATAGTATGGACATGTATATTTCATAGTGGGGCCAAATTTAAAATAAAAATTCAGTAGGAAAATGCTTGGTTAGGGAAAACAGAGTTCATGTGATCGGATGATGCTCTCAACATTGTGGAATTGTCTGAATTCTCTAAGATCTCTTTGGACCAATTGTCTTTAAGGAGTGGGTGGGTGGGTGGTGGTTTGTTTATATTTTAACATGCTCCAGAAATTGATTTTCTTGGGAAAGTCCCTTGATAAAGCAAATGTCATGTGGTTGATACTCCCAGAAAGGAGGCATTTATTCCTCCCGGTCTCTGATGACCAGCTCATTCTGGCCTGAACTGGTCTAGTGCCCTTGGGGAGTTCCCTCAGGCATGCAGCTACTCTGGAGTGTCAGGCAGCCTTAGAACTTCCAGATGATTGGGAGACACTGATGGCCTTTGGAGTCAAACAGAGCTGGGGCTGAACTCTGGCTCTGCCACTTACGTAGCTGAGTGAATTTGGGGCAATTACTTAACTCATTCATTTATAAATTTAATTCTCAGACAAATCATGTTTAAGTATCCACTCTCAGCAGTTTCTGTGCTCTGCGCTGGGGTCTAGAGACAGTCATTATTGCTACCTTAAGGAGGGTTGGGGGGCACAGGAAGTGTTAGGGGAGATGATGCTTGAAATTTCAGTGACGAATAGTAAGAGCTAGGTAGGAAAAGTGGCATGGTATGCCCGGAGGCATTCCCAACAGAGGCTCTAGGGCATGGGACAACGCGGCTCTTGTGCAGAACCGGAAAGAATTGGTGTAGCTGGGATGGAGGCACAGAGGGAGGAGTGGAGATGAATGAAGCTGGAGACAGCTGCACGGGTGAGGTCTGAGTATCGTCCTACAAAGTCTGCAGACCGTGGACAAATTTCAAGGAAGAGAGTGACATGATCAGGTATGCCCTTTAAAGGGAGCTTGCTCTGGTTGGGTGGTGGGTAGATTGGAGAGAGGACAAGGAGACAAGTAGACCCTGTAGGAGGCTCTTGACGACCCTTCGTCACCATAACAACAGCAAACACTTTAAAGCATTTACTATGTGTCAAGCACTGTTCTAAGACCTCAAAATCTATTCGCTCATTTAATCCTCAGAGCAACTTTCTGAGGGTAGATTTTTTTTTTAACATCTTTATTGGAGTATAATTGCCTTACAATGATGTTAGTTTCTACTTTATAACAAAGTGAATCAGTTATACATATACATATGCTCCCATATCCCTTCCCTCTTGCGTCTCCCTCCCTCCCACCCTCCCTATCCCATCCCTCCAGTTGTTCACAAAGCACCGAGCCTTTCTCCCTGCGCTATGCGGCTGCCTCCCACCAGCCATCCATTTCACGTTTGGTAGTGTATATATGTCCATGCCACTCTCCCACCCTGTCACAGTAGATACTTTTGTTGTTGTTGTTGTTGTTGCGGTACGCGGGCCTCTCACTGTTGCGGCCTCTCCCGTTGCGGAGCACAGGCTCCGGACGCGCAGGCTCAGCGGCCATGGCTCACAGGCCCAGCCACTCCGCGGCATGTGGGATCTTCCCGGACCGGGGCATGAACCCACGTCCCCTGCATCGGCAGGCGGACTCTCAACCACTGCGCCACCAGGGAAGCCCACAGTAGATACTTTTATCATTCCCATTTTAGAGATGAGGAAGTTAGGGGAACAGCCAGGGTATGGTAGAGTTAGAATTTTAACTCAGGTCTGTTTTACCGCAAAGCATGGAAAAGGAAAAAATCATTTAAGTACAATCGTATTGAAGATATTGGATTTAATTAACTAAAGTCCAAGATACTATCACAAAACAAATAAATACTGTCATTTGGTAACCTTTTAATTCGTATCCATGCAAATATGTAATTTTTACATGTAAAAAGAACAATGATAGATGGAGTTTATATTCCACCTTTTCATTTAATGTTACAGTATTCTGTGTCGGATATCATCCATTTGTCCCATTGGGACTTCTCTCCAACCCCATCTACCCTGCTCTGAATCCTAGACAGCTGATCTTTGCGGGCTTCATCAATGGGACCCCTAGCCCTCTGGCCTCCAGTTGGGGGAGCCAATGGGACGCACCAGCAGGAGAGTGGAGGGTGGGACGAGACAGAAGTCACCTCCCTCCCTGACAGTCACAAGAGATTGACTGCCTCCTCCTGCCCAGGGCCACAGTACCTGTCTGGAGGGTCTCTCCACATAGCTGTCTACTCCGGGCTCTGGCAGCCACCCTCACGTGCCCCTTCAGCCGCAGGTGGTGGCAACAGTCCCTGAGGGTCTGGAGGATCCCTTGTTGCTTTTCCTAAACACTTGCCACAACTTTGTAAATAGTCTCTTTATTAAACTCTTCTCAATTTACACAGTTTGCATATGTCTGCTATTTCTTCTGGGATCCTGAAAGATACACATACTTATTTTTGCTAGTTAGCAACGGCCTTTGTTGTGTTTTTTTCCTTACTTCCTCCTTCTCTCCTTTTCCATTCCACCCAATCCACCACCCAAATGTTTACCTATGGGTTGGGGGTTTCATCATTTCATGCACAAAAATATAATCATACCACAGGCATTTATCTGCAGTGTGTTTTTCTTAATAGTACACCATGGGACATTTCTCTAGTTTAATATGTGTAGACCTAAGCCATTCTTTAATACTGTAGTATGAATAGGGAATCATTTATTCATCCATTTCTCTATTGATAGGCATTCAAGTTATTTTTACATTTTTGCCTTTGAAAACATGTGGTATCTTGTTACTTGAATTTTTATTTTCCTGATGACTGTTGAGCTTGAATGAAATTTAATTACCTTTTGGCACTACAACCTACAGTAAGAAAGACATTTTTCCCTAGCAACCCAGCATGCACATATACAATGGCCCAAACGTCTCATGAAACAATACTATTCTAACTGCATGTGATGATGTATGATTTTTTCCTTTCCTTTCTCTTTTCTTTTCTCTCCTCCCGCCTTCTTTCTTTCTTTGGAATATAGTTCATTACCCATTAAATTGACTTAAGGACCTACAAAAGGATCACCACCCATGTTGGAAGAAGAGTCAGTGCATGGAAAGGCCAGAGATCCACTTTCCCTTTAGCCACCCCTCCCCCATTTCATCTCTTACCTACTCTGTCAACTGAGGCAGTTACTGAGCCATGGACCTCAGGTTCTTTAGAGAGATAGTGTAGAGCAGAAGGTCTGGAATCACATGAAGCTGAGCTCAAATCCTTAGCTCTATGATTGACTCACTGGGTGACTGTGTAAGTTATTCAACCTTTCACATTGCCCCATCTCAAAAATGGAGATAAAAGTAGTGCTTCTGTCAGGTTGCTTGTAAGGATTGAATTGATACACGTGAGACATTTATCACAGTACCTGTCCCATAGTAACAGCTTAAATGTTAGCTATTCCTGTTGTTCGTAAAATGGAGATGTCTTACGTCCTCAAGTCAGTGGGCTGGGCCTTGAGAACTAAGATCAGTGATTCTATCGTTAAATGTAAGAGTTAGAACCGCTGGGCTTCCCTGGTGGCGCAGTGGTTGAGAGTCCGCCTGCCGATGCAGGGGACACGAGTTCGTGCCCCAGTCCGGGAAGATCCCACATGCCGCGGAGCGGCTGGGCCTGTGAGCCATGGCCGCTGAGCCTGCATGTCTGGAGCCTGTGCTCCGCAATGGGAGAGGCCACAACAGTGAGAGGCCCGCGTACCCCCCCCAAAAAAAACAGAGTTAGAACAGCAGTGTAGCATCAGATAGGGCCTGTGCTTTAGCAGTAAGTCAGCTCTTTCAATTGTTACTCATTTATGGTGAGAAGAACTTTAGTCTTAGGGCTTCTTGTCAATTCTGATGACCAAGCCTAGAAGCAGTTCAGTCTGTGGGAGACATTTGGATAGGGCCGTTCTTTTTCAGCCAGTTTTTTCTTTAAAAAAAGGAAGAACATAGTTATCAAATGGTACCTAATCAATTTAACCAATAATGAGAACTTAACTAAATTCCAGAGTCTGAAGCACTCTGGTACTCCTGAGCTTGCTATCGTTCCATTAAAGAGGATATAAGATAGCTTGGGAATGGTATCAGTGAGTCTGTAATCTATGTGAAAATATTTAGTGTCAATGGGTTGAGCGTAATATTGCATAGTTCAGAGAGTAGAATGAGTAATGAAAAGTATAGTATCTCCTGAACCATGTAAGTGTACCTAAATGTCAATATCTAATAATGCCCTGAGACACTCTGGGTCAGAGCCTGTCACAGGTTGGGTTCTCCAGGAAGCAGATGGGGTTTAATGTGCAGTGTATTTATTTGGGAGTGTCCTTGGGATCAATACCTGTGGAAGGGAGGGGAGGGACATAGGAGTGGGCAGAGGGAGAAGTTGAGCTTCGATGCAGGTCCAAAGACAGCCTTGGCTGGTCCGAAGGGAACTCTGGAGCTAGAATGGCCTTTCAGAGCTGTCCTGAGTTGGGCCAAAATGGCCTGGACTTCATCCCTGTGGGTTGGTTTAGAAAGGGGTATGACCTGCGGTAATGTGGCTCTTTGCAGCCAAGACAGCTCTGTAGCTGAGGTAATCCCTGAAGGGGTCTCCCAGCAACTGGGCCACCAAGTCCTTCCTCAAGGGGATTCTGGATGGTATATCATGTCTTGGCAACCAACCACTCTTGATTATTCTTGGTATGAACTGGAGGCCTGGCCTGTGGCACAGCCTTCTCCACACACCTGCTCCTCTGTTATTGTCTGAGCTTTCACCCGTGGCAGGGAACTGACAAGAAAGAGGTTATGCCAGAAGAGGCCGTGATTATGGCAGAAGAGGAAGTGGTAGAGGAGCTGGACCAGGTGTGTAGGTCTGTGGGGCCCAGTTGGGCAAAGAAAACCTCTCACTTCGAGCTTTGGGGATTGCCAACACTTAGGGAGTCTGCTGTAGCCCAAAAATCATATGTGGGACTTCAGGACAAGATCCACCAGGTTGTGAAAGTGACCCAGCCTTGAATGTGACGTGACAGGTTAAAGTTCTGTTGAGAACAAGGAATGGCAGGCTGGGCTCCTGTGTGGAAGTATGGCCCAGGTGGAAGCCAGCAGTGGGGCGGCTGCGTGCTTCCTCCAGTGTATGAGCTGGACAAGCTGTCTCTGGCTGAAGTTCCGGGAGTCACCAGCCTCCACTCGGAACCTGGGTATCCTTACTCTCGGGCTGAATGTTGTCCTCAACAGGTTGTCTTCCCTGAACTAGGGATCTTACTGAGAAATGAAAAGAGACCGCTTAGCTGTGGGCTTTAGCCAACCACAGGCTGAGTAGGGGGGTGGTCTGGTACACAGTACTTGGGATTGGAAGGGCAGCGCCACAGGGAGTTCTAGCAGGGAGTCTCTCCAAAACAGGGAGCACAGTGATGGGGAATCCTGAAGTTAGCACTATTCAGCAACCAGAGGGGGCCAGTCAGCAGGCTTGAACCAAGCCTTCAGCCACGACCAGGGGACAGAGCAGGCTGAGTCCCTGTACCAGTGAGGTTCTAGCAGGAGACACACGGCCCACTCAGAGGAGTCGGGATATGGATTTAATGCAGGGACTATTGACAGAGGAGAGGGTAGGGTTCAGGGAACCAATCAGGGCAGTGGAGTGCCCAGGGCCTAGCTAGAGTGGGAAGCCTTTACCATCCCTGGGTCTGGAGAAGCAGGGAGGGACTGGTATTACTGGAGCCCAGTGGAAGAGCATGGTTGGGCAGGGAAGAAGCAGGGAGAGGGGAAGTGGAATCAATACCCTGACCTCTTGCTGCTTCCCATTGGCTGGACCCATTTGGAAGCCAGAGAACCAAGGAAGCTCGAGAAGTGATGCGGTCCACAGAGGTCAGTCTCCCAGGGCAGAGAGCTTGGTGAGAAGGGCAAAAGATGGATCTTGAGGGGCAAATGGAGGATGAGCCAGTACAGTCTGTTACCAGAGTAAAGACTGGGGCTCCAGTGAGCAAGCCTCACAGCCAGCTTTTAAGATTAACAGCTTCTGAAGCTGGGTCTACTGGATGTTAGGACTGGTCCTTCTGACTCCGATGGGGCTCCACCTACATGTGATTGTTACATGGCATCAGCTAGTAGGCCTGGGGACCAACAACAAAGAAGCAAAATTCACAGAGAGGACTGTGGCTGTAGCGAGTACAGCTTTGAGTTAGTGAGAGGTTTCCCTGTGTGGATGGGTGGAAGCTGACTGTCACCCACCAGGATTGTTGACTGTGGCCTGTAGCCTGGATTCTCAGGAGCTCCCTTGGCCGGGCCTCTGCCTGTCCTCCACAGCAGCCCATGGTGAGCCACTGGGGCTGTAATTTAATTCTCACTCCATTATGTGACTATCTGTGGTCTCAGCATGTTGCCCTGGTGCTGTCACGGCCTAGAGACCCCAATTCCATTCTATTGTGCTTGCTCACAGATGGTAGCTGTAAAACTGGCAAAAAAGGTCCCGCTGTTTAGAGCCTGCCTGGTTAATCTCAGAAGTCACGTTTTTAAAAATAACACGAAATCGGTTCTCCTATAAACTTTATAACTTGCACTGTGTGACTGGCATCTTATCCTTTGACGTTTCTGAGAAAAATTGGATGTGGCTTCATTTTACGAGCACGAGAGCTGCAGAAGCATTAACAATTGGCTCTAAAGTTTCCTCTTGTCACAACAGGGTGATATATAGCCTTGGCACTGGGGAGTAGGGGACAGTGGCATACACCTTGGGACATATCTTTGGGCACCCCACTTGTCGAGGATCTCCTTTTGGTATTTAGAGGGTGGAATACCCTGTGACACTTTATTGTCCCAAGCATTTTGTGAGAATAAGTATCATTCCCAATTTATAGATAGGAAGCTGAGACTCAAAGGCATTCCTAAAGGTCAAGATTATATAGTTAGGGGCTAGTGCCAACTCTTTAAGTAAGCGAAGTTATGTCTAATATTTCAAGTTGAATTTAACAGTTGAAATAAAAGATTATTAATCATTCTCATAAGACTTAAAAAAATAACTGGTAAACACATACTGATTACGTAACACAAAGCGGTGACCTAGTAGGAAACTTCCAGAGTCTACTGTGATTTAAAGGGTTGGATGATGTCTACTTGAATTGTATGAATAAAGCTATCACTAAAGCTAAAAAATATCCATGTCTACTTGAAAACTGTACTTGCCCCGTAATGCAATTTCAAGGAAAGATTTCTTGTTTAAAAGTTACAACTGTGTTTCAGCTGCAGTCACACAGATGACAACTCTACTGAAGCTTTGTCTAGGGCGAAGAGAAGCAATTGTGAAATACTGGCATTACAGTAAAGACAGAAATGGATAGGCATATAGGCAAATCTCCTGGTTTTGAGCTTTTCCTTATGTCATCAGAATGCTCTTGATTATCTCAACAAGTATCTGTAAAATTTCTTCCCCAAATTAATTTCCATTTGATTTTACTGAAATTTCATTGTTTTTATGATTTCTGTCAACTTAATTTGATTATTTCCAAGGTCACGTCAACCTAGTAGAAGGAAGAAAATCCAAGAAAACCACAATTTTAATTCCATACACGGTACTGGATCTTTCTACAAATTCATGGATAAAAACATCCTTTTTTTGATTGAGCGGAGGGGGAGTAAGAGAGTGAAATCACTAACATGACTCTATCAGCCTTACATTTGGGACGAATAAAAATAACCTTGTTTCAGTGAAGCGTGGAATTTAATTGGCTCCCAATCTTTTCCCCGCATGCATCTGGTGGCCAGTACTACAGTAGAAAATTTTAAACTAGAAGGAGACATAATCCAATTAAATTTCCTTTTAAAAATGTCAAAGCAAATAAATCCAGGGCCTATGAGCTCACACACAGCTTTGCTGTTCTCACCGGGCAGCTGCTGTTTACTGGGTTTCCATCCAGGGCCATCTTTGCTTCCCATTTCAAGGATATGTGGTTTTACAGATCGGCAGCTACATTTTTTTCCACCATTGATGAATAAGTAATTTATTGCCAACTTCTCTGACATCTTAAGTAGCTCTAGTGACAGCCAGATTGAAAGCTGTCATGGGGCCCTCTTGTAGGCAATGATTTCCAGCCATTTTAGAGTCATGATTTTGCATTATTGCCGAATTTCACTCTGCATTTCATAGTTCTTCCTTCTTCCAGAAAATGCTACGTGGCACATGCTGTTTATGCTCCCGATTAAACTGAATTTTGTTTTGAGATTTGGGTACCGTCTCTGGAATTACCTGGAAGTCACACTGGAGACTTTGGATCCGTCCACCGTTTGTCAAGAAGTTGCTTTGTTCCGAGCTGTACTGTAACTTTCATAGACATTTTATTAATTTTGAAAAATGCAAAATTACGTAGTATCTTTGGCTTCCTCTGGAAGCTGACTTGGAGACAAGGATTTGAGTATAAATGGTTTTTTGGACGAAGTGAAGGGAATAACTAGCAAGGGAGTAGGGAAGTGAGAAATAGAAGAGAAGGAGTTAACACAGGGCATATTATCAAACCAGTAAAAATGTGAATGACTGGAGCGTAATGCCTCTGGGAAACACAGGGATGCAGTGGCTGATAGGTACCTCAGCGTTATCCCATCCGTCAACTCCTGTCATTGTTTGAGAGCTGCTCCTGAAGTGGGTGAAAATAATGAATTCCCAGGCACTTGTGGCATGTTACAGGGACAGCCAAATCAGGCCTCAGAGGCCAAAGGGAAGGTCTCAGGAGAAGGAGTGCAGGTGCTGATGGCTGGAAGTTAGGTGGGTGTGCGCCAAAGTGGAAAGGGTGAGAGGATCAGGAGAGGTGCAGGCAGAACCCGCTACACACAGATAGTTAAGATTCTGATCATGCACCTTTAGGCGGGGTGTTTTACAGAAATACAAGCAGGCTCGTCCCCGTCTGAAACAGGAGGGATTGACTGCTGTGGATGAGCTCACCTGCTGTAAAATTACCATGCAGTTATTTCCACTTAAAATGTATGTGCACTGCTGGGAAACAACATGATCTGGAGTTTTCTTCGCATTTTGTAGTGTGGGATGAATAAAAGGTCAGTGAGGACAAAGAATATTTTAACTCACTGCCCAGTCATAAATATTATGTAACGTTTGGAGCACTTGCAGATTTATTAGAACAATTAGGCAGTGGTAGTGAGGGGATTTCTCATGTTAGCAAAGACCTCTTTATTTTACAAAGAGATTGGCCATGTGATTCCTTTAGGTGGACCCAATTACAGGCAAAATTATGAGGAAGATACTTTTTCCCTCTACTCTATCGATGCCCCATCCCCCTGAGTTTCTTAACTCTTATCTCCTGCTTCCTCCTTCCTTTAGATCCCAATTTGATTCCTGTTAGTTCATTTAAACGGATACCTGTGAAAATCTCCCTAAAACTGAGGGCCAGCTACAATTCTGGTATCAATTCCAGTGTGTATTTTTCCCCCGTACCAAGCAATTCTCAACAGCAGCTGAGTGTCCTGCAAGTCAACTCAGTTCTGGCACTATCTACCTGGAGATAACCTCAGATCCCCACAGGTTACTGGCTCAGTTCCACAAGACTGCCTCCCCTCCTTCAGATGCCATTCACAAGTCCAGATTGTCGCCTGTGCTTCTGACCAACTGGCTGTGGATTGGAGGTTCCCATGACCTCCTCCTTGGGAGGGGCTGCTCATAGGACTCAGAGAAACACTTCACTTACTAGATAACCTGTTTATTAAAAAAGGATATAACTCAGGAACAGCCAGATGGTAGAGATGCATAGGGCAAGGTATGGTGGAAAGGGCACAGAGCTCCCATGCCCTCTCTGGGCTCACCACTCTCCTCACATCTCCACATGTTTGCCAACTCAGAAGCTCTCCAAACCCTGTCATTTTTGGTGTTCACAGGGGCTTCTTTATAGAGACACGATTGATTAAATCATTGGCCGTTGGTGAATAAACTCAAATTCCCGCCCCTCTCCCCTCCCGGGAGGTGTGGGAATGGGGAGTGGAGGCGGGGGACTGAAAGTTCCAACCCTCTAATCACGTGGTTGGCTCCACTGGCAACCAGCCCCCATCCTGGTGCTTTTCAATCGTGTTTCATTAACGTAACAAAAGAGACCTTATCGCTCTCATCACTTAGGAAATTCTAAGAGTTTTAAGAACTCTGTGCCAGAAATGGGGACAAAAACCAAATATATATTTCTTATTATAAATCACCATATCATATTGCCAGTGTACAGACCTTGGGTTCCTCAAGCACTGCAAATATGCCTGTGGCATTTATCAGATATTTAGGCAGAAAAAGTCATTCCCACCTAGAACCTGGAGAAAAGTGACAAAGGGAAATAAATTTGAGGGAAGTGGTATTGATTTTAGAGAGAGAGTATAGGGGGGCTGGAGCAGTCAGGAAGGTATTGTGTGAGCCATGGGATTTAAAGTGATCAGGGTTAAAAGAAATGCATTATTGTTACTTTTTTTGGGGGGCTAATTTCCTCCCACCCTTCTAGGTTCTTTTGGCTGGTTGAATAATTAAAATGAGATTAAGACAGCTTAACAGGAGAAAAAAACAAAATTTAGTTACGTATGTATAGGGAATCCATATAAACATGGGAGATTCTAAAGACAGTCAGGCAAAATGAGGTTTATCTGTCATTCTTGACTAAGGGGCTAAGGAGAAGGGGCTAGGGGTCTGGGACTGCAAAGGGAAGGAAAGCAATTCACAGGAAGATGAAAAGAGCAAATGTTTGGTAAATAAATGTCTGCAGGGCCATGCAGAAACAATGGGACACAGTGAGGAATTTTAACAAACAGACTTTGCTAGATTCCTCCCTGTCTACCTCACATGTAGTTATCTAACGGTGATAGCTCCCTTCTAGGTACGGGCCCTGTATCTAAATTCTTTTAGGCAGTTAAGGGGGAGGTAAAAGTGCCTCCTGAGTCATTTGTTTCTTAAAAATAATCAACTCTGTATGACAGTCTCTAGGTACAGATGAACTGGTTTGCAAGGCAGAAATAGAGACACAGATGTGGAGAACAAACATATGGACACCAAAAGGGAAAGGGGGGGGGGTGGGATGAATTGGGAGATTGGAATTAACATATATACACTAATATGTATAAAATAGATAACTAATGAGAACCTGCTGTATAGCACAGGGAACTCCACTTCGCTGTACAGTAGAAACTAACACAACATTGTAAAACAACTATACCCCAATAAAAAAAAATAATCAACTTAAAATAATCTTCATGCCAGAGAGACACATTTTGGGGTGGCAGATTTTGCTCCCCTACATTATTTTTTCATCTTAAATTATCCTTAATTTCAAATCTCGGGGTATTTACTTGAGTTTCATTTACCCAAGTTTGGCTTGTTGCTAATAAATTTAATTCTCATCTCCAAATTCTTGAGTTATCATTATTCCAGTATAAGTTCTTCTATTTCTTTTTCTTTTGTTGTTAGGATTTAAATCATGATTCCTTGCTCAAAAAACAAACAAACAAAAAACCAAACAAACCAAAACTTTTGCTGCCTAATAAGGTATGAGGAAGGATCTACTAGTATTGACCTGTTTCATGAGAGAATCCTTTACCCAAATAATTTCATTGTAATGTTATGAGTTGCATAATGTATTTCTTTTTGTATTGAAAACTTGTGTTTAAAAAAACCTATCAGGGTCTTCCCTGGTGGCACAGTGGTTGAGAGTCCGCCTGCCGATGCAGGGAACACGGGTTCGTGCCCCGGTCCGGGAAGATCCCACATGCCGCGGAGCGGCTGGGCCCGTGAGCCATGGCTGCTGAGCCTGTGCGTCTGGAGCCTGTGCGCCACAATGGGAGAGGCCACAACAGTGAGAGGCCCGCGTACCGCAAAAAAAAAAAAAACAAACACCTATCAGGGAATAGTGATTCTGAATGTATATATTTGTTCTATATTCTTCTATAACATGGTAAAATTTAAAAATAAAGTCAGCCCTCCATATCCATGGGTTCTGCATTCACAGATTCAACCAACCATGGATCAACAGTATTTGGAAAAAAAATTCCAGAGAGTTCCGAAAAGCAAAACTTGAATTTGCCACACACCAACTATTTACATAGTATTTATATTTAGGTATTATATTTATATTTAGTATTTATATTTACAACTATTTACATAGCATTTACATTGTATTAGGTATTATAAGTAATCTAGAGATGATTTAAAGTATGCAGGAGGATGTTCATAAGTTATATGCAAATACTACACCATTTTATGTGAGGGACTTGAGCATCCTCAGATTTTCGTATGCGCAGGGGGTCTCAGAACCAATAAGATACTGAGGGACTACTGTACCACTTAAGAGTGAAAATTGCTTTAAGTTTTATAATGAAACTTTTGAGGACATGTTGAATAGTCGAACTGAATGACTATTGATCTCAGACTTCATTGATTAAAAAGAAATATATAGCAGTCCTCCAGCTCCGTGGAGGGCGGGGTGGCGCGGCGCCTGGCGCTCAGGCCAGTGGCTGGCACGTGGGGCACGCAGGGGCTTCAGCTCGTGTCGGAAATGGGGGCCGAGTGCTCTAAAGAGGCGGGATGGAGTTGTATGTTGCATTTGAACTCTGTGGAGGGCGGTCTTGGCTCACTTCTAAAGCTTTGGTGTCTTCTAAGTTGGAGGAGCTTATTTAATGAAAAGTGCCTTAGGCCGAAAAAGCAAACATGAGGGTAGCAGGTGCTGCAAAGTTGGTGGTAGCTGTGGCAGTATTTTTGCTGACATTCTATGTTATTTCTCAAGTATTTGAAATAAAAATGGATGCAAGTTTAGGAAATCTATTTGCAAGCATTGGACGCAGTTGCACGTTCTACAGAACCTCCCAGATATAAATGTGGGATCTCAAAAGCTTGCCCTGAGAAGCATTTTGCTTTTAAAATGGCAAGTGGAGCAGCCTCTGCCTGGAGGACAATGTTTTAATGAGTGGTGTTAAGAATAATGTTGGAAGAGGGATCAATGTTGCCTTGGTAAATGGAAAAACAGGAGATCTAATAGACACCAGATATTTTGACATGTGGGGAGGAAATGTGGCCCCATTTATTGAGTTTCTGAAGGCCATACAAGATGAAACAATAGTCTTAATGGGAACATATGGTGATGGAGCAATCAAACTCAATGATGAGGCCCGGCAGCTCATTGCTGAATTGGGGGGTACATCTATTACTCATCTTGGTTTTAGAGACAACTGGGTCTTCTGTGGTGGATAAGGCATTAAGACAAAAAGCCCTTTTGAACAGCACATAAAGAACAATAAGGACACAAACAAATATGAAGGATGGCCCGAAGTTGTAGAAATGGAAGGATGCATCCCCCAGAAGCCAGACCGATGTGGAGAAAATTGAAGGGAGCACACTTTCACTTGCTAATGGGAAAGCCCTAACCGAAAAACTACATGTAAGTATTTTAAGAGCATGCAGGCATCTCGGTGTGTGCGTGCCCATTATCTCTTTTGATATCAGGATTATTTATTGCTAATGTAAATAGGCATCTTTGTAAATAGTCATCATAATGAGCAAATCACTGAACCATTTCTAAGCACATCTCCCTAATGGTAGAATGTTCAGACTGTGATCATAATGGCATCTTTTAATTCTAAAAGCATTACCCAATAGATAACTGAACAGATTTGAAAAATATATTGATATATATAGTAGTCGCTGTGAAAATCTATCATGGAATAACGTGGATTTTAGGAAGGAGACTTTGTTTTATATATATATATATATATATATATATATATATATATATATTATATATGGCCTTTTGATGATAGTATCTTTTAAATTAAAAAGATATCGGGCTAAATATATATGTGTGTGTGTGTACATGTATATATACACACACATGAAATACACACACATTTTGTATATGCACACACACAGATGCACAATGATTTACTGCTTTTGGGCATAGGAAGCATATTTCACTAAGATCCATGTAGCATGAATTGCACAGAACACACCCTAGGAGTTGGTTTAGCCATCATCCATCTGAATGGTCATTTCCTTCTTTACACAGCTGGTTGGCAGTTTGGGCTCAACCTCCAACATCCAACAGGAGGCATTCTTGAAAGAGAAGTGTAGTGTCACTTCAAGAATCACGTTTTTTTTTTTTTACTTAACTTTTCTTGTTGAAAGTGGTAGGACCAAATGTAGCCATGTCGGATGAGAGCCAGCTGCTTCTGAATAGGCCCACTCCTTTCCTGGGTTTTGGAGGGTAGCCCAGCAGATAAGCAGAGCTCTGGAGCCCTAATACTGCGGTTACGGTCCAGGCTCCTCCACTTACCGGCAGTTTGACTTTGGACAAGCTACTTAACCCTTCTCTTGCCTCAGTTTCCTTTTCTGTGGATGGGTATCATAATAATACCTACCTCTTAGGGTTTTCTGCTACGGACCTAAAAATAAATAGGCTGCCAGATATTTCTCCAGCAAAGATGGATTTATTTGGGATCAGCAGAGAACTGCATTTTGGGGTCTGCAACCATGGTAAGCCATGTGCAAGTTCCTTCATGGCAAAGGAAGGAGAACACTTTTATAGAGAGGAAAAGGAAGTTGGGAGAGCGATAATAAAGAGTCCATGGCTTTTCATTGGCTGAGTCCTTACCAGGAAAGAAGAGGAGTCTTTTTCTTCCTGTTGTGCTCTGCTATCATTGCAGGGCATGAAAGCTTCCCCTTCTGGTCTCCTGGGCTCTATTTAATTGAAGTTTCTGTTTATTAATTTTTTAAACTGCAGTAATTAAATAGCTCAGTACTTGTAAAACGCTTAAAAGAATACCTGTCGTATAGTAAATATCCAATAAATTTATTATTATTATCATCATCATCATCATCACTACTAGGTAATTATGATGACTATAATCCTGAAAAAGTCTGCTATTAGTGCATCATCATCATAAATCATCACTTAAACTAAGGCTGTATGCTTTAGTTACAGATGCCAGTTCTTGGTGCTCTTCTGATTCTGCATTAGTGTTATTAATTACCATAGTTTTACATATCACCCATATTTAGGTGACTTCCACATCTTTGCACAGTTCTGGACTCTAGGTCTGTGCTATACAGAACCCTATTTACAGGTGTTTACCAGAATCTTTACTTTGGTGTCCTATGGGTACCTCAAATAAAAAGGCCCCAAATTGAACTTAGTTTCTCCCTCTGATCCTTATTTTCCCAGTTAAAAATGTTTAAAACTCTTCTTCTTGCTTTCCTTCTTTTGCTTATAATGTTGCTCTGGGTTGAACATTATCCCGCACAGATTCATGTCTACCCAGGACCTCAGAATGTGAACTTATTTGGAAATAGGGTCTTTGCAGATATAATTAAAACATCTACTAAAAGTTAAAATGAGGTCATACTGGATTAGAGTGGCCCCTAAATCCAGTAATTGGTGTTATTATAAGAAGGCCATGTGAAGCCACACACACACACACACACACACACAGAGAGAGAGAGAGAGAGAGAGAGAGAGAGAGAGAATAAGATATAGGCAGAGATTGGGGTGATGTATCTACAAGCCAAAGAAATCAAAGGATAGCCATCAACCACCAGAAGCTAGGAGGGGAGCATGGGACAGTCTCCCTTAGAGCCTCCAGAAAGAACCAGCCCTGCCAACACCTGGATTTTGGACATCTGGCCTCCTACACGGTGACAGAATAAATTTTGTTGCTTTAAGCCTCTCAGTTTGTGGTAATTTGTTATGGCAGCCCTAGGAAACTAATACAGACATCGTCAGCTGTAACTAAATTTAGAAGTCTTAGAACCATCCTTATCTGTATTAGTTTATAAGGTCACCAGTCATATTGAGTTAGGGGGCCTACCCTACTCCAGTATGACTGCATCTTAGCTAATTATATCTGCAGTGACCTTATTTCCAAATAAGGTCACATTCTGAGATATCAGGGGGTTAGGACTTCAACATATCTTTTTTGAGGGGACACAGTTCAACCCATAACATGACCCCCTTCTTTGATCACCACTTCACATCAGTCACCTTCCAGGTATTGTATGTTCTACTGCAGCAAAACCTTTCAGATGTAGCCCTTGTTCACCCCAGGCTCAGCTGCCCTGGTAATGGCACAGTCATCTCTCCCCAGGATTATTGCAGTAACCTCCAGAGTGATTTTCCTCCTTCATTTCATTCTTCATACATCCAATGAGTTATCTAATAAACTTCCAATCCGATTTCACTGAGACCCACCAGTGCCTTTCCCTAGCCACAGCATAAAGTATAAACTAGCATAGAAGCCCTCAAGTTCGGCCCCACCTTTTCCTTCCAACTGCCTCTCTTGGCACTTTGTACCGTGTGCCCCAAACCCGCTGGGCTGGTCAGCCTTTCTTGAAAATAGATTTTTAGGTCTCTAGGCCTTTGCTTATGCTGTCCGCTATGCCTAGAACACCTTTCATCACTTTAACCCCCTGCAGAACTGCTCCGTACCCCATAAAGCCCAAGTGAGATATCACTGGCTCAGGTTGCTTCCACAATTCCATCACATAGAATTATTGAGCCCTTTCCTGTGTTTCTGTGACATCTTGTGACTCTGGATACTAATTTGGCACTAGGAAAGATTTGACACCTCTTATATGCAACAATTAACCTTGACAGTAGAAATAAAAGCAGCCGTACTTATGGACTCACCCCCCGCCACCATTGATGTTAATATTAATTCACCATTGCAGCATAAGTAAAAAGTGTGTATGTGTATAGATTTATATATACAAGATTTTTGAAATCTCCTTGATGTTACTTATATAATTACATTTTGTTGCAACCCACCTTATCAAAATAATTCTTAAACCTCTTCAGAGTGAAGGTATTTATTTTTTCTGAAATTAACAAATATATACACACATATATGTATCATATATACTATATATATATATAAAGCATATGTGTATTTGTATTTATACACACATATTTAAAGTAGCTTATCCCCAAGAACATACCTTGAATGATCTAGTGCTCATTTCACTGTTAGATTGAAGAAACAGTAACCAAGCAGCCAGTATAATATGCTAGCAGTTTGGATTTTAAAAATTGAGTTCTTAATAAAGTATAGGAGGAGCTATCACTGCAATAATGCTGCATAACAACCCCCCCAAATTTCAGTAGTTCACAACAGCAGATGTTTATTTTTCTTGTCCATGGGCCCGTAGATCTGCTGGGCTTGGCTCCAGCTGGGCTCTCTCCACCTGTGTCATTCTGGGACCAGCAGCATCTTGGGCCATGTTCTTCTCATGGTGATGGCAGAGGCACAGAGGGCCAAGCCAAATCATGCCAGCACATTAGGGCCTCTGCCTGTGGTATATCTGCTAACATTACATAGGCCAAAGCCAGCCATGTGGCCAAGTTCATGTCAAAGGGGCAGGAAAAAGGACTCCATAGGAGGTGCTGCAAATTCACATGGCAAAGAGCACAGTGTATAATTCTAATACAGGGAAGGACGAAGGATTGAGGGCAAGAATCCAATCTACCACAGAGTCCTTATGATCTGAAAGTCGATGGTAGAAATATCTGCTTTGGAAATAAACTACTTAGCCAAGAGCTTGACAAGGAACAATTTGATGTTGCATTTACAAAGCTGCACTTTGAAATGTAGTTCTAATTATATCCATCTTTGGTTTTTTTTCCCGGAGATGTGAAGATGAGTGGCTTGGGATGCCATCACCTATTCCTGTGAAATACATTTACTATTTAAACCTTTTAAAGGATGTGTTTGGCTTAGAGGAGGAGTAACCATGCAGTTTTGGTTGGTTAACTCCCTTTGATTTCCTGATTTCCTGCTCTAATTTTGCCAAGTTTATTTCAGTAGATATGATTCCATTAAAAACAAAAAAAACAAGGTTCATATTGAATTAAAATCCATATTCCAAAATTAATCTCCTTTTGTCATTTCAGTTTTTCAGAACATCATATTATATTGCTGATGTACCAGCACTATTAAAAATGCCATTTAAAGAAACGTTGAGCATTCTTATTATACATATGATTTATTAATACCAAGAATCTTTTGGTAATTTTCTATCCAACATAATTTGATTCATTACAACACAAAAAGAAAATGACTTTTGACAGCTATATATGACAATATAAAATCAAATTATATCAGAGCAATAAGTTGTGATTCTATTAAACATTTTTTGAAATCTTTTTGACACACGCTTATTACTTATATAATTAAACTTTGTAGCAACTCACCTTTTCAAAATAATCCTTAAACCTCTGCAGAGTGAAGGTATTTATTTTCTGAAATTAGCAAAGCTATGAGAAGAAAAAACCCTCCCTCACAACACATACACACACGAAAAATTGGGGAGAGAAATTAAAACATATGCAGTGTTTATGTTTTTAATGCTCTTTTAATCTCTGAAGTTAGCTTGCTAACTTAGGAATATATGCATGTGTATATAATTATAGCATGACCAAAAATGTATTATGTCTGAAATATTTAAGGATGTGAACGCTGAAGATCTTCAGAGGTCTGTTTTGGTTCATTCTCCACATATACATAACCGCCTACCCCAGAGGTTTTAATATTCTAAGACTACAGCATGTTTCCCTTTTGCTTTTCTCTAGTCCTATTTTTAGTTTTCTTCTAGGACTATACATTATTAGTCTCAGCAGAACTTTTGTCATGTAGTGTATGTTCGATTACAAGTCATAACCATGGACCTCTGGGAATTCAGTGTGAGAAGTTTGTCTCAGTGTACCCCATTCTTCAGTGCTGGGTGCTAGGTATCATAAATCCGATTGTCTGGTGTTCTCAGAGACGATGGAGGCCTATGGAGAAGGGTCCTCGACATTGACGTTCAGGGACTGCTCTGAGGGGAGGAAGAGGAACTGATGACATCTCAAGGGCCCTTTCTATCTTCTTATTCTTTCACTCCACATTTGCAGCGTTTTGCCTAGAAATGAGCTGGCTTCTTGGCACTCAGATGTACCAATTCACTTGACAGCAACGGCTCCTTCATTTTTTAAATTTGAAGTTCATCAATAAACCATTTCTATATATAAACCTAGGATAATTCCACATGTGCCATTGTTAAAATAGATCCCATAGGATTTTCCAATAAACTAGAATACTCAATTTATATACTAGAACCATTTACTCATAAAGTCTAATTTTGACTTCTTGATTTTTTTTTTTTCCAAAGACAACTGACAGTGCCAAGCCATTTTGTCACTTTAAGATTTTCCATTCCCCAAAGAGCAAGCTTTAAGAAGGATGACACTTTCCTGGAACTTTTCAGGCTGACACATTCGTCAGTTACCTATTCAACTCTTCAGTCAGTTGTCTTTCCCTCAAGATTTTAAATATGTAGATAATTTAGCCCTTGTATAGGCTTGTAATATAGTTCATTTGAGAAGTAGGAGGAGAAAAGGAAAGGAAGCAAGCCAGTGATATGCTCCTGAGTTTGTAGGATGACAACTGCTTGTTCTGTTACATAGATGTGTGTCACTGCCCTGGTTATTCACAGTACAAGCCCACAATTAGCAATTAAACGGCCATTATAGGAATCGTGCCGATAAACATGATACATTGCAGTCATACAGACACTTTAAATAATTATTCTTTTTATAACTAAGCCATATACTGAAGAAGATTTATAATTTAGAGATAATATGCCCATTAGTAAAGTTTATGACCCAATAAACAGCTCCCACTAGTTAATAAATGCCAAAGCCATAAAAACAAAGACTATTAATGTAATAGAATTTCTGTACCTCCCTCTTTTGCTGGTGGTCTCAAGACACTGAAGGGAAATGCTATCTTAGGAAAAACATTTATTCTCGTTATGTAAATATCAATGAATTGTCTTACAATCCATCTGGAAATCTCCCAGCCCTCACCTCCTTGGTCCCAGGTGGTCCTGAAATGCTGATGCAGTCTGCTTAGGTTTCAAGCAGTAGATAACTCTGGTTTTCAGCACAAATAAACCCTGTGACTCAAATCTTTGGGGGATGTGGGGAAGATGGCCGTAATTTCTGTGTCTCCTCTACCCTCTGAAAAAGAGAAATCCCAACTATTGCCGTTATTCCAGAGTAATAACTTTTAAACGTTTCACCACCTTTGCGTACACTTAGATTTTTAGCTGCCTCTTCTCTTTCCTCTAAAAAAGAGAAATCTCAACTATTGTCATTGTTCCTGGGTAATAAATTTTAAAGAAGTTTCACAACCTTTGCATATACTTATATTTTTAGCTGCTAATATTTCCCATTTTGATGGAAAAGCAGGTGCTGCCTGTGGATGTCTGGGTGAGTTGAAGGTTAATATAGGCAAACCTTTTGTACTAAGAACATTGTTTTTCAGTATTCCTGGAACTGTGGGAATGATTGATAAAGTCATTTGAAAGCCCAAATCAAATCATGTCTTTGCATAGGGAACTGATTAAAAGCTGTTGAAGTTCACATTAAATGGTTTGCTGAGTCACTGTTGTAAAGTATGGATGTTGTCAGCAGATTACTCATGTTCAGTGTTTATTTACCTTTTTCCCCCTTTTTAACCTAACTGAACCGTTTGGACCTAACCGTTTGAAGAGCAATGTGGATATGTCTATTGGTTGAGTTTATTTATTTATTTTTATTGAAGTATAGTTGATTTACAGTGTTGTGTTAGTTTCTGCTGTACAGCAAAGTAACTCAGTTATACATACATATTCTTTATAATATTCTTTTCCATTATGGTTTACCACAGGATATTGAATATAGTTCCCTGTGCTCTACAGTAGGACCTTGTTGTTGATCCATTCTGCATATAATGCTTTGCATCTGCTAACTCCAAACTCCCAATCCATTCCTCCCCCACCACCTCTCCCCCTTGGCAACCACAAGTCTGTTCTCTATGTCTGTGATTCTCTTTCTGTTTCGTAGGTAAGTTCATTTGTGTCATATTTTAGATTCCACATATAAGTGATATCATATGGTATTTGTCTTTCTCTTTCTGACTTCATTTAGTATGATAATCTCTAGGTCCATCCATGTTGCCGCTAATGGCATTATGTCATTCTTTTTTTGGTTGAGTAGTATTCCATTGTGTATGTATATCACACCTTCTTTATCCGTTCATCTGTTGATGGACATTTAGGTTGTTTCCACACCTTGGCTATTGTGAATCGTGCTGCTGTGAACATAGCGGGGTGCATGCATCTTTTTGAATTATAGTTTTCTCTGGATATATGCCCAGGAGTGGGATTGCTGGATCATATGGCAACTCTATTTTTAGTTTTTTTGAGGAACCTCCATATTGTTTTCCATAGTTGCTGCATCTGTTGGTTGACTTGAGCGCTTACTAAGTAGTTAAAATTTTAGACAATAGAGAGGAGATAAAGAGCATTGTACTTTTAAGTATTACAGTAGTTTAGACATTTTGCCTACTTTAGTCTATGTATTGCCTCTGATCCAATTAATGTCAAACATACCATTCTTGGTCTTTGTTTGAAGTTGGTTTTTTCGGAGGTTGTATTGCTTCCAGCCTTTATGGATACCTCAGTCATGAGTTTAGGATATTTAAATTGCCCTTCCTTCTTTCAAATAGTAGGGAATTATTGAACAAAATGAAATCTCTCCAAATTAAAAAAAAAAAAAAAACTCTTGCCTTTCCAACTTGGATTTATTTATCTTACTTTGAGTGAGGACTGCTTCATCATCATAGCCTTTTCCACTTGTTCCTCATTTCCCTGACCCCTTCTTCCATACATTCTGATTTTGCTATAAGTTGGCAGTTGGAGTCTTCACTAGTAGCTTAATGAAACAGTAGGGTTTTCCACAAAATATTTATGTTGCTTCATAGTTCAGAATCCACTGAATAATGAACAGTCATGTTCCCAATTATATGTATATTCCTTTTAGTTAAGAATATAGATTCCTGAATTTTTGAATACCCTTTAGAATTGGTCTGTAAATGGTCCTTCAGAAAAACAGCTTCCAAATGATGATATTAAACATATACTCAAGTAGTGAGTCTCTGCCCTAATACTTGTTTGGGCAAAGTTTGAATTGCTTCCAGTTGAAAGCAGGTTAAGACTTTCTCAAAAATGAGTCTCTTCAAGTTGACTGAGCGTCTTCAGAAGCACAGTGCTTTTCAGTTCCCAAGAGAATGTGATGTGTAAAAATGGAAAACCTACTGAGGCAAGATCAATGAAGCTATTTAACAAATAAACCTGGAGTCATAATGGAGCAAACATCATTATTACAAAAGGTAACGCTGACTGTGCAATTAGTTTAAAAGAAATTGGAATTCACGCCCACTAGCCTTCTTCTACCAGGTTATATATTGGTTTAAATAAACATTTTCACTTTGTGTTCAATTAAATTCCCCCAAACTAAGAGTTCTAACACTAGAATGTGCATCTTCTTTGCATTTGTTCCTGGCCGCCAGTAAAATTCCTTCCAAGGGGACTGCCGAGCCCATTATGTGTCTGGTGCATGGCACAGGAAGCCAAGGGTCAGCACTGCTGCTCAGAAGCAACTGGAAACGGCTGAAAAATGTGGCTGATGAAAAACTCCACAGTGGCTCTGCAAGCAGAGAATTAATGACTGGCTAGAATCAGTAGGAGCCTTTACTTCTAAATACTCATTAGTTTAAGCAGTGAGGCCTGATGTTATGCAAGTTATAGAGGGAAAAGGGGACCGCCCCTCCCCATTGTCTATTTTGAACAGAATATGCACATTTAACTCAAAGTGGTGAATGGTTCAAACACATCAAACCAACTATTCATCAGTCTCCCAGCTTCCTGAGCAACTGCTTTGCTTCTGTATAAAGCCAACAATAGAGGAAATGCTTGTTATGACCCCACTATAATATTAAAATCCAGAGGCGCTGATGGCTTGGTGAAAAACACAAAATACATTCTCCTTTAGAAATAGTTCCACCAAAGTCATCTTTGTGTTTACTTTTTCTTACTTTGCCTGTACAAGAACAGCTGACTGAAAAAGGAACTTGATAAAATTACTTTTGCCTGCTTTTTTCTCCCTTGCTACCACCGTTCTTCCTTCTCGTTGTGAAGCCACTCCCTGCATACAGAACCGGAGCTGACAAGCCATTTCAGGCTGCGGCAGATAGCGCTAGTCTGAACTATGACCAGAGAGTGGAGAGAGAGAAGGGGAGGGCCAAGAGATGACAACTGCAGAGGGGAGCCAGATGAGAATAGGGACCACCTTGTGCGTGTCACGTCACATGTTAAAGCGTTCGAACTTCATCCTAAGGGCATGAGAAGTTACTGAAGGATTTTAATCTGGAGAATGAAAAGATCACGTCTGCATTTAAAAATCTCTGGCTGCTTTGTGTGTGTGAACTACAAGAGTGAGTTTGGCAGTGAGAAGGCTCACTAGGAGGCTGTTGCCAGAGAAGTGATGGCTGGTTTGGATTAATGTAACGTCAGTGAGGTTGTGAGGTTGCTGAGAAGTGGATAGATTCAGGACATGTTCAGGATGTTGAAGATAAGAGAGAAGAAGAAGTCAAAATTAGGATTGGGTCATTTTGGCAGCAGGGTAGGTGGAGTTGCCATTCATTGTGCTGGGCTATACCAGGAAAAAATCAGGTTTGAGGGGGAGTCAAGAATTCTGCCTTGGGCATGCGAAATTAAAATCAGGGTGCCTGTGGGACAGAGAAGTGGAGATGTTGATAAGGCAGCTAGATGAAGAGGTCTAGATCTCAGCAGAATGACCAGCGCTGGAGATGCACGTTGGATGGTAACTGTGAGCTTAGGTAAGATTGGCTAGGGGGAGCCTGTTGTCTGAGAATCACAGTGCCTTGTGTATTACTTACTAATTTTTTTTAAAAAGAGCTTTTTTTTGTCATACAATGAACTGCACATATTAAAGTGTACAATCTGATAAACTAACACATCTATGTACCCGTGAAATGTCATCCCAATCAAGATATAATGAACCTATTCCCCCCAAATTTCCTCACGCTCCTTTGAAATCCCTCCCTTCTACACAGCCCCATTGTAGGGAAGGAAAAATAATTTTCCCTCTACCGTTCTGAGTTCTTGGATGAGAGCCCCTGTAATAAAAGACAGATTAACAAGAGAAAAAACCCAGAAGGTATACCTGGGAGAGATCCAGAAAAAAGCAGTAACTCTCCAAGGTGACCTAAGCCATCACCTTGAATGCCATCTTCAGCTGAAGACAGAAGAAAGGTGTGTGTTGTGGAGGAGGGGAAGATGACCAGGAAACGCAAGGTAAACAAGGGTAAGATTTGTTTTGCAGGTATAAGTCAGCGCCTTCTTCATTAATAGGAGCTTCTTGTGATTTTGCGCCATCCTCACTTCCTGGTACAGAGAGGATGACATTCTTACAAATGGAGATTTCCATTATAGATATAAACGTCCCTTATGAAAGGATAGCTTCTGTTTTCAGAGCTTCTCCTGTGTCTGCTGTGATTATTCCTCCAAATGGGCAGCTCAAAATAATCCTTATGCCAAAGAGGAGTATTTGGGGGTGGCATATTCTGCTAGTCTTCAACATCCCCCATGCCACTTAGCTGCTTTCTGTCACTATAGAAATGTTAGCATTTTCTAGAATTTTATATAAATGGAATTATACAGTAGGTACTTTTTTTTTTTTTTGGTCTGCTCTCTTTCACTCAGCATAATTATTTTGAGATTCATCCATGTTTTTGCATATACCAGTATTTCCTTTCATTCTATTGCTCAGTAGTATTCCATTGTATGGATATACCACAGTTTAATTCCTTCACACATTGATGGAAATTTGGGTTATTTCCAGTTATTACCTATTACGAATAAAGCTGCTGTGAACATTTGTGTACAGGTTTATATGTGGATATATGCTTTCATTTCTCTTAGGTAAATACCTAGCAGTAGAATGGCTGGATCCAATGGTTGATATATATTGTTAAATAACAAAAATTCAACAAAATGAGTAAACTTAAAGATCAAATTGGCTTTATTAAATGACTCATGAATGGGGCAGCATCTCATCTAGAAAATAGAAAGGAGCTCTGCTGAGCTGTAGAAAAGGTAAACTTTTTGAAGGTGAAAAGGGGGCAGAAAAAGAAAATTATGAGCAAAGAATGCATTGTTTCAGGGACAGTCACCCTCCTAAGGGGAATGGAAGGAGCCTATTTGGGGGACGGGGCAGGGGAGATTACCTCACCAGTGCTGACTAGGTAATTCCAGGTTGACCGGTTAAATGTGACATTCCTGGGCGGGGTGGGGGTGTTGAGGTTGCAATTAGGCTAGGTATTAAGTCTTGGTTTGATGACATGGGGTTTAGCACATCATTTTGGGCCTGCTGTCTCCTTTTTAACAATGTTTATTTAACTTTTTCAGTAACTGACAAACTATTTTCCAAAGTGATTGAATCATTTTATTTTCCCTTCCAGCACTGTATGAAGTCCTAGTTCCTCCAGGTTTTTGCAAATACTTGGTATGACCAACCCTTTTAATTTTAACCATTCTAATAGATGTGTGGTAGTGTTGCAGGAAGGGGGACCCCTTCCAGGGCTGAAGAGTGGATTCTTGTCTAACACTCGGAAATGAGTTGTCCAAGGAGACTTACGTGCTGGCAAAGCAAGAGACTTTATTGGGAAGGGGCGCCGGGCCAAGAGCAGGAGGGTAAGGGAACCCAGGAGAACTGCTCTGTCACGTGGCTCACAGTCTGGGGTTTTATGGTAATGGGGTTAGTTTTCGGGTTGTCTCTGGCCACTCATTCTGACTCAGGGTCCTTCCTGGTGGCGCGTGCATGGCTCAGCCGAGATGGATTCCAGCGAGAAGGATTCTGGGAGGACGATAGGACAGACGGACTGGCGTCTCCTCTCCCCTTTTGACCTTTCCCGAATTCTTCCAGTTGGTGGTAGCTTGTTAGTTCCGCATTCCTTACCAGGACCTCCTGCTGTAAGATAACTCATGCAAGTGGTTACTATGGTGCCTGGCCAGGGCGGGCGGTTTCAGTCAGTGGTTCTCCTAACAGTAGTATCTTATTATGGTTGCCTATTTTCTAATGATTGAGTTTTGAGAGTACCTTGTATGTTCTAGATATAAGTCCTTTATCATCTGTTATTTCTAAATATTTTCTCCCAAACTCTGGTAGTCTTTTCATTCTCTTGACAGGGCCTTTTGGAGAGCAAAAGTTTTAAATTCTGATTGAGTCTATTTTATCAATTCATTTTTTAATGGATTGTGCTGTTGGTATTATATCTAATAAATCTTTACTAAACCAAGGTCACAAGGGTTTTCTTTTATGTTTTCTTCTAGAAGTTTTATAGTTTTAGGCTTTTCACTTAGTTTTGTAATCCATTTCTAGTCAATTTTTGTTATGATGTGAGGTATGGCTCCAAGTTCATTTTTTTCAAATGGGTATCCAGTTATTACAGTACCATTTGTTGAAAAGATCATTGTTTCTCCACTGAATTGCCTTTGTACCTTTGCTGAAAGTCAGTTGTTGATATATGTGTAGATCTATGTGTAGGTCTGGACCTTCTGTTCCATTGATTTGTGTGTTTGTCTTTACACCAATACCACACTGTCTTGATTACTGTAACTTTATAGTAAGTCTTGAAATCAGTAGTTTTAATTCTCCAATTTTGTTCTTCTTTGCATAGTTTAATGTGTACAACACGTTAATTTGATACATTTATATATTGCAAAATGATTACCACTGTAGTGTTAGCTAACACCTCCATCATGTCACGTAATTACCATTTCTTTTTTGTGGTGAAAACATTTAAGATCTACTCTCAGCAAATTTCAAGTATACAATACAACATTTTTGACTATAATCACCATGCTGTACACTAGATTCCCCAGAACTTATTCATCTTATAACTAGAAGTTTGTACCCTTTGACCAACATCTTCCCATTTCCTCCACCCCAAGCTCTTGATAACCATTACTCTACTATCTGTTCTTCTGAGTTCAACCTTTTTAGATTCTACATAAATGAGATCATACAGTATTTGCTTTCTCTGTCTGACTTATTACATTTAGCATGAATGTAAATATGGATGTAAATATGGAACCTCAAGGTTCATCCATATTTTTACAAAATGACAGGGTTTCCTTCTTTCTCATAGCTGAATAATATTCCATTGTATATATGTATATCTTTACCCATTCATCCATTGATAGAAACTTAGGTTGTTTCCATATATTGGCTATTGTGAATAATGCTGCAGTGAACGTGGGAATACAGATATCTCTTCGAGATCTCACTTTTATGTTGGAGTAATAATTTAAAAAATTATTACTGTTAGAGTTCTGCTTCTGGCCAAGACATAGTAACAGGGTCCAGATTTACCTTTCTCCCTGAAAGAACTGAAAAAAAGTCAAAATATATCAAACAATGCTTTTTAAGACACTGGATTTCACGTAGAGAAGGAGAGTAATCCATGAGAGACAGGAAATGTGGCGAACCCCACTATTGCCACAGATTACTGCCTTGAGAAAGTTTCTGGCCTATGGCACAAGAAGAGGAAAACAAAATAGAATATGGTGGCCTCTCTGACTAGAAGAGATGGGACTGAGAGTCTAGGAATACCAAGGTTGCTAGAGTTCAAAAGGACATATTACTTGAGAGAAGAGACCTGCACAGAGATAGAGCTTCAGAGATCTTCAGAAGGCTCCTTGAGTATTCAGTGGAGTACTGAGCAGTACATGTGTGTGAGGAAACTACCCAAGACTGGGGAACCACCTGAAAGGATTAGAGAGAACGGTACTTAGTGTCTGCACAAAGCTGATAATAGTGCCTACTCTCAACACCCTGACTGTAAAGTCTCTCGTGGAGAATTGTACTCAGAAAGTTCTTGCCCCAATAATAAGGAATAATGAGCGTTAGATTAAACATGGTTCTTATCCCACTTGACACCTTTAAAAAGCAATACCTAAAAGGATCAAACTGTTTCCAAATAATTTAGATATGTCTCACCAAAAAAAAGCTTAAGCATATTGATAGAAATACATAAATATTCAGCAACCAAAAAGGTAAAACTCACAAGGTATTGCCTCCAATAAAAAATTACCAGGCATGCAAAGAAAAGGAAACTTCAACTTACAACGAGGAAAAAAAAGAAATCAGTAGAAACGGAAAAGAAAGAAATCAATAGAAACAGACCCAGACTGACACAGATGTTACAATTAGCAGAAATGGACAATCAAACAGCTATTAAAACCGTTTTCCAGGGCTTCCCTGGGGGCGCAGTGGTTGAGAGTCCGCCTGCCGATGCAGGGGACACGGGTTCGTGCCCCAGTCCGGGAAGATCCCACATGCCGTGGAGCAACTAGGCCCGTGAGCCATGGCCGCTGAGCCTGTGCGTCCCGCAACAGGAGAGGCCACAACAGTGAGAGGCCCACATACCGCAAAAAAAAAAAGAACAACCATTTTCCATATAGTCAAAAAAAACAACCGTTTTCCATATAGGCAAAAGGAGAGACATGGAAAATTTAAAAAGACACAACTCAAACTTCTGTTGATAAAAACTACAATGTATGAGGTGAGATGAAAAATATAATGAATGGGATTAATGGCAGATTAGACTTTTCAGAAGAAAAAGATTAATGAACTTGAAGACATACTAATAGAAATTATCTGAAATGAAACACAAAGAGTAAAAAATTGGAAAAAAGTGAACAGGACATTGGGGAGTTGCAGGACAACTTAAAGCACTCTAATATGCAATTATTATAACAGAGGGAGAAGAAAGACAGGGAAATAATGGCCTAAAAATTTCCAACTTTTATGAAAATAAGTAACATATGGATGTAAGAATCTCAACCCAAGCACAAGAAATATGAACAAAACTACACCAAGGAATATCATAAACATCTCAAAGCTAGATATAGAGTGAAAATCTTAAAACCAGCCACAGAAAAATGACATGTTATGCACAGAGGAACAAAAATAAGGATTTCAGCAGATTTTTCATCAGGAAAAATGCAAGGAAGAAGATAATGGACCAACGTCTTTAAAGTACTGAAATAGTAAACTGATAATGTGGAATGTTATGCGCAGTAAAAATATCTTTCAAAAATGAAGGCAGAACAGATACTCAAACAAATATTTATGCACAAATGTTCATAGCAGCATTATTCACAATAACTAAAAATGAAACAATTCAAATGTTTATCAACAGATAAATGGATAAACAAATTGTGGTATTAACATGCAGTGGAATGTTATACAGCTGTTAAAAGGAATGAGGTACTGATATATGCTACAAAATGGATGAACGTTAAAAACATTATGCTGTGTGAAAGAGGGCAGACAGAAAAGGTTCACATATTGTATGATTTCATTTATATGAAATATCCAGAATAACTAAATCTATAGAGACAAAGCAGAGTGGACTGGAAGGAGAGAGGAATGGGGAGCAATTGCTTAATGGATAGAGAGTTTTATTTTGGGTCAATGAAAATGTTTTGGAACTAGGTGGAGGTGATGGTTATACTAATTGCTCCTAAAAGTTACACTTTAAAATAGTTAATGTTATGTGAATTTCACCTCAGTAAAAATATATCAATTGAGCATGGTCTGGAAAACTCAATATACTAAAGGTGTGAATTCTCCCAAATTGGTATACAGATTTAATGCAATTTCTATCAAAATTTCAGTAAGAACTTTTGGACATATAGACAACATTATTCTAAAATTTATATGGAAAAGAAAGGAACTAGCATAGTTATAGCAATCTTGAAAAAGAAGAACAAAGTAGGAAGAATCAGTCTATCTGATTTAAAGATTTATTATATATCTACAGTCATCTAGCTTGTTTGTCATTGGTGGAATGATAGACACATAAATCAATGGAAGGGAAGAGAGAACCCAGAAATAGAGCCACCCAAATGGTACAAACTGATCTGTGGCAAATGAGCAACACTAAGTCAGTGGAGGAAAGGTAGCATTTCAACAAATGATACTGAAGTAATTGAACATCCATAAGTCAAAAACAAAAAAGAACTTAAACTTCACACTTTATACTATCACTTCAAGATGGATCATGGACTTACATATAATATGGTAAGCCATAAGACTCTCAGAAAAATAAAACCCAGGAGAAAACATTCAGGGCAAGGAGCAAGTGAAGAGTTCTTAGACTTGATATCAAAAGCATGATACATAAAAGAAAAAGAAGGATAAATTGGACTTCATCAAATTTAAATATTTGCTTTGCAAAAGACCCTGATAAGAGGATGAGAAGACAAGCTACAGACCAAGAGAAAATCTTTGCAAACCATATATCCAACAAAAGATACATGTAAAGAAATCTCAAAGCTCAATAGTAAACAATCAATTACAAAAGGAACAAAAGACATGAACAGAAATTTCACCAAAACATGAAAAATAAGCACATAAAAAGACACTCAATATCATTTATCCAATAAGGAAAGGCAAACAGTCACAATGCAATATTAGTACACATCTCTCAGAGTGCCTAAAAAAAAATAGTGACAACAACAAGTACTGACTGGACATGGAGAAGCTGAATCCCTTGCACTTTGCTGGTGGGGATGTAAAATGGTATAGCCACTCTATAAAACAACCTGGCACTTTCTTAAAAACTAAACATGTGTTGATGGGAATGTAAAGTGATACAACCACTATGGAGAACAGTATGGAGGTTCCTTAAAAAACTAAAAACAGAACTACCATACAACCCAGCAATCCCACTACTGGGCGTATACCCTGAGAAAACCATAATTCAAAAAGAGTCATGTACCAAAATGTTCATTGCAGCTCTATTTACAATAGCCAGGACATGGAAGCAACCTAAGTGTCCATCGACAGATGAATGGATAAAGAAGATGTGGCACATATATACAATGGAATATTACTCAGCCATAAAAAGAAACGAAACTGAGTTATTTGTAGTGAGGTGGATGGACCTAGAGTCTGTCATACAGAGTGAAGTAAGTCAGAAAGAGGAAAACAAATACTGTATGCTAACACATATATATGGAATCTAAAAAAAAAAAGAAAGAAAGAAAATGGTCAGAAGAACCTAGGGGCAAGATGGGAATAAAGATGCAGACCTACAGAGAATGGACTTGAGGATATGGGGAGGGGGAAGGGTAAGCTGTGACAAAGTGAGAGAGTGGCATGGACATATATACACTACCAAACGTAAAATAGATAGCTAGTGGGAAGCAGCCACATAGCACAGAGAGATCAGCTCGGTGCTTTGTGACCACCTAGAGGGGTGGGATAGAGAGGATGGGAGGGAGGGAGATGTAAGAGGGAAGAGATATGGGGACATATGTATATGTATAACTGATTCACTTTGTTATAAAGCAGAAACTAGCACACCATTGTAAAGCAATTATACTCTAATAAAGATGTTTAAAAAAAAACTAAACATGTACCTTTCATATGACCCAGCAACTTCACTCCTGGGCATTTAATCCAGAGAAATGCAAACATATGTTCATACAAAAACCTATATATGGATATTTACAGCATATAAATTGACTAATTGAACTTGATCAAACTGTAAAACTTCTGTTCTTCAAAAGATATAGTAAGAAAATTAAAAGGGAAGCCACAGACTGGGAGAAAAAATATTTGTAAATAGCATATCCAACAAAAGACTTGTATCCAGAATATCTAAAGAACTTGCAAAACTCAAGATTAGGAAAACAAACAACCCAATTTAAAAAATGGGCGAAAGATTTGAAGAGACACTTCACCAGTGAAGGTATTCAAATGGCGAAGAAACACACAAAAAGGAGTTCAACATTATTTGCTGTTAAGGGAATGCAAATCAAAGCCACAATGTGCCACCATTACACACCCATTAGAATGGCTAGCATTTAAAAAAAATATTAATAATACCAAGTGCTGGCTAGGGTGCAGAGCAATTGGTGGGAATGCAAAATGGTCCACTCACTTTGCAAAATAGTTTGGGAGTCTCTTATAAAGTTAAGCATACCTACCATATGACCCTTTGATCCCATGCCTAGGTATATACCCCAGAGAAATGAAAACATGTGTCCAAAGACTTGTATTCAAGTATTCATAGCAGCTTTGTTAATAATATCCCCAAATTGAAAAGACGTCAGGGACTTCCCTAGCGGTCCAGTGGTTAAGACCCCACGCTTCCACTGCAGGAGGCACAGGTTCGATCCCTGGTCAGGGAACTCAGATCCCGCAAGCCATGGGTGCAGCCAAAAAAAAAGAAAGGAAAAAGAAGAGACTCCAAATGTCAATCAACTGGTGAATGAATAAACAAACTATGATGTATTGTTACATACAACAACATGGATGAATCCAAAAGTATTATGCTAAGCGAAAGAAGACAGACAAGAGAAGTCTGTGTGATATATTCGTATGACATTCTAGAAAAGTCAAAACTATAGTGACAGAAAGCAGGTCAGTGGATGCCAAGATTGTGGGCAGGAGACTGATTGCAAAGGGCCACATGGGAGCCTTTTGGGATGTTGCAGGTGTTCTAAATCATGACTGAAGTGGTGGTTACATGACTAAATTTGTCAATATCCATTCAATTTTACACTTCAAATTGGCTAATTTTAGTGCATGTACATTATATGTCAATTAAGCTGATTAAAAAAAAATCAATAGGAGTCTCCTGATGTGATGCTCTGAGAAGACACAACACTACCTATGAAGTTTTTCTAACAAAAGTATTTAACTAGGATCTACTCTTGAATAAACTCTCAGGCTAGCCAGATTGTGAGACAGCCTATAAGACAACCAGCCTGAAATATTGAAAAACTGTCAGTATCATGAGAGACAAAAGAAGGAGACTAAAGGGCCACAAGAACTAAATACAATGTGTAATCCTTGATTGAATTCTGTATTAGGAAAAGGAAAACTATAAAGAATATAATTGGGACAATTGGGGAAATTTGAGTATGGACAATTTATTAGTTAATAGTACTACTGTATGAATGTTGTTTCCCAAGTATTTTGTTTATGTAAGAAGATGCTCTTGTTTTTAGGAGATACATGGTGAAGATTTTGGGGTGAAGTTCAAGTGTCAAAATGATTGCATCTATCAAGAGGTTCAGGAAAACAAAACAAAACAGAGAGGGGGAAGGGGAAGGGAGGGGAGGGAGAACGTATAAAAAGTTAAAGGAACTATAAACAATTGGTGAATATAGGTGGAGAGTATATGGGTATTCATTGTATTATTCTTTTAATTTTTCTGCAGTTTTGAAATTTTTCAAAGTGAAAATTTGAGAAGTAAACTTGGTTTGAGACTTTGAGATTGCAAATTTTAAATCAAGATTTTAAAAAAATGATGCATACTCAGTCATATGCTCTCGCTAGAAATATTAATAAACTAACAGAACAAAGTGTTTTTGTACCTTTAACAAGCAAAAGTTTTCAATGTAGAAAAATTCAGTGAGAGAAGATACACATTATTCAATACATTCGTTAGAAGAACAGCTCTTTGGAAAAGAAACCTATATAGCCCACCTGAACATTAATTATACGTGGATTAAAGTTCACTGTCAAAATTCAAACCATAAAAATTGAACATTTATTGACTAAGTATATCCTTTGTACTTGGAGAAGACTTTCCAAGTATAAAAGACGTTGAAGGGAGCAGAAAAAGATTAATAGATTTGATAATGAAATTAAAACTTTTGGAACATTGAAAACATAACATTAGACAATAAATAGTTTAAGCAGATACAACAAATGATGGCTTATCAGATTTATCTCCAATATGTAAAAATAATATCATACACATTTGATAAGGAGTATTCTAGGACTAATGGAAAATAAGCCAAGAATTCAGTCACAAAACAGAAATAAAAACGGCTGACAAACCTAAAATTGTAGTTAACCTTAAATGGAGTCAGAGAAATATAACTGGAATACTATAATGAGTCTATTTCTATGAAATCAATGTCATAAATTTTTTAAAAAGTGGTAATTTCCCTATTGCTGAGGAAAATGGGGAATCCATACTTTCTCTCATTTCTGGTGGTACAAGTTTTCTAAAAAGCAATTGGAGAATATCTATTTAGAGCCTTAAAATATCCATACTCTAGTAAGACAACCTAAGGAAATAATCAGAGATGCAGACCAAGATTTATGCACTAAGTTAATCTTTGTAACATTATATAAAGTAGTGAGGATATGGAAGTAGCAGGAATGGCCTGTGATTAGGGGTTGATTAAATCCATTTCAGTACGTACAAGAAAACAATATGATGCAGCGATTAAGAAGCATTATGAAACTTTTTTTTTTTTTTTTTTTTTGCGGTACGCGGGCCTCTCACTGTTGTGGCCTCTCCCGTTGCGGAGCACAGGCTCCGGACGCACAGGCTCAATGGCCATGGCTCACAGGCCCAGCCGCTCCGCGGCATGTGGGATCTTCCCGGACCGGGGCACGAACCTGTGTCCCCTGCATCGGCAGGCGGACTCTCAACCACTGCGCCATCAGGGAAGCCCTATGAAACATTTTTTAATGACATGAGGAATTACTTAAGATATAAATACTAAGGGAAAAAAATCAGAGTTCAACGTACAAGAAAACAATATGATGCAGCGATTAAGAAGCATTATGAAACATTTTTTAATGACATGAGGAATTACTTAAGATATAAATACTAAGGGAAAAAAATCAGAGTTCAAAATTTTATATCAAGAAAATCTCAACCGTTTAAAAATATATGCTTAGAAAAGAGTTTGAAGGAAATAGTCTATAATGTTCACAGTAGTTATTTCTGGGTAATAGGACTTAATTGATTTTTCCTTTGCACTTTTATAAATTCATATTTTCTTCAGAATATATGTTTGACCTATATTAGGAACACTGACAACATTATTAATAAGAAGAGACATGGTTTCTGCTCTCAGTTGGAGAAGGAAAGACTGTACCTAAACCTTGCTGGATCGGCCCTGGGGCCATCTTGTCCACCTTGTCCCATTCAGGATTCCCTTCTGTGGTACCCCTGCCCATTGATCCCTCATCTGCCACGGAACACTTCCCGGGCTGGGGAAGGTGGGGAGGGCACAGATAATTTCAGGCAACCCATTTACTGCATAGACAATTCTGATGGTTTGGGAGTTCCTCTCTATTGAGCTGAAATCAAAATCTTCTAAATGTAATATAACGTCCCCTCACTGCCCTTGGGCCAGCTAAGAGTGAGTGTACTACCCTTCACCTCCAAATATCCAAATCCAACCATAGAGGACTCCACCGCAACTATTCTTCCTGTGTCCCAGTTTTCAGACCCTTTGAGATCATGGACACCCTAACCACACTACTCAAAGTGTGGTCTGTGGACCAGCAGCATGGACATCACTTGGGAGCTTGTAGGAAGTTAGACTTCTGAATGAAATCTGCATCTTAACAAGATCCTCAAGTGGTTTGTGGTCACATCGGACTTGAAGAAGCACTGACCTTGAGGAGAACACATTCTCATTTGTCAGCATTTCATTTAATAGGTTCTCTCCAGACTGAAGAATATTCCAATATTTTTGAGGCATACAAAGTGATTGTTAGCTCTTCTGATATGTCCATTCATCATGGAAACCAATATTTATAGAGCTTGTAGCTTTATGCAAGCCACTGTTGTCAGGCACTGTTAAGTGGAAGACAGATGTGAAAAATTAAATCACTGTAAAGATCTAAGAGTTTCAGGCCCCAGTGGAAGAGTTGTTGTGAGACATAAGTGATAAATGGCAAAAAGATGATATGGACAACGATGGCTGTTAAGACTAAGAGATCTTCTGAGAACAGGGAGGTTACAGAGGAGTGAGCTTGTATCTGGGCTTGTAACGATTAAATGCCCCTGGTAAGGGGCCACACTGTGATCAGCTCATTTCTGGGTATCGTCATGTGGATTTGTGCTCTAGGACAGGGGTTCTCCAATTTTGAGGAGTATCAGACTCACTGGAGGGCTTGTTAAGACACAAATTCCTGAGCTTCTCAAATTGTCTGAGTTTCTCATCCAGTGGATCTGGAGCAAGGCCCGAGAATGTGCATTTCTAACAAGTTCTCAGGTGATGCTGACGCTGCTGGTCTGGGGAATGACATATTTGAGAACCACTAATTTGGAGGAAATAACATGGGTCTTGGAGCCAGTTTTTGTTCTGCTACTTAATTTAGGTGGCAAGTAACTTTTTCTTTTTCAGGTTTCTCTTTGAGTAGAGAACTATAATGCCAATTTCACAAGTGTTTGGGGCAAGTAAAGGAAGTAAAGGTCTATGAAAGCACCTTAATACATTGCCTGGTATATTGCAGGTACTACTAGTTTAACTTAGTTTCCATTCCCTTCCCCAAAGTAATCTTAATTGATGGTGTTAACTGCAACATCTTTGGGAGCAAAGGAATAGTGGGGTTTTTTGTTTGTTTGTTTTGCGGTACGCGGGCCTCTCACTTCTGTGGCCTCTTCCGTTGCGGAGCACAGGCTCCGGACGCGCGGGCTCAGCGGCCATGGCTCACGGGCCCAGCCGCTCCGCGGCATGTGGGATCTTCCTGGACCGGGGCACGAACCCGTGTCCCCTGCATCGGCAGGCGGACTCTCAACCACTGCGCCACCAGGGAAGCCCCAGGAATAGTGTTTTGGGTGTGAAGGGCACCTGGCAGTGGGCACATGCCCTTTGTGGAGAACCTGGGGGTGAGCCTTTATACCATTGGCACAAATTGGTTAGTGTCTTTTGTGTGGCTGTTCTGGCTGTCTGTTACTCTGATGGCATTCATATTGCCTGGCAGTGCGTAAAAACGAAGATACGTCAGGGCTTAGAGAGACCAGTGCCATTCCAGGTAGTATAGTGCCTAAAGGAATGATTTGAGAAATTGGAAACTAGAACTTACATTTCACCAGGGAAAGGTAAAAATCTATTTCTAGCTTATTAGAACTGAAAATTCTAAGGTAACTTCCTTAGACCTTTTAATTTTAGGAAATTCAAGCAAGCCTATATATTTGGAAGAATGTGAATGTAGACCTTTCTCCTTTCTCTAATAGGGATCCTCAAATGTCAACACCATGACCAAAATGATTTGGCAACTGAACCTATGCATCCCCATCACAACTTCTTTGGGAAGTACTAGAATTCTTAAAACCCTGAGGTGTTTTTATTCGGGTGCATTTATTCATTTGAATTTTATTGTTCACACTAACAGGACGCATTAAGAAAAAGAAGACCTCTCTGTGTGATCCCCAAATTGACATGGGAAACTGATGGATTCTCCTTGTGCCACCATTTGTCCTTGAGTCTCTATGGGAATTTGTGTATTAGGTTATAGATGACAGCTAATTAATCACATAGCAAACTTTTGAAGATTAAGACACAGAACAGGTACATTTTGGTGGATGTGGAGGAACGAAAGGATCATTCTAAAGCAGAAGTCATTGCCCAGTTGAGTTCGGGACACTTAGGGGTCATCTTCAGGACATCTGAAGGAAGGACATCAAGCAGGAGAATGAGGTAGGAGAGGGGGCAAAGTTTTTCCACGCTGCAGTCTCACTTGAGACTAGACTAGGGCCTGTTCTTGTTTCTTTACCATCTCAATAGCTGTACTTTAACAGAGAAAACATGTCACCTCCCAGATTATGTGTCTTTACTGGCTCCACTGGTTGCCTTCTGGATCAAATTTAAACTGCCTATTTCAAGAGCCGCCAGGATCCCTTCACTCCAGTGGTGCATTGTATAAATAACCATCATGGGCAATTAGTGTCTCTGACTTTATTCTCTCTAAATAACGTGGTTGAGTGATGTTTAATATATTTCAGTTTTTCCCTCCCCAAATCATGTCAAGTAAATTATGTTTTCTTATGCCTTGCAAAGTTCATGCATATATCACTTCAACTGTGATTAAAAAGGATAAAGGGGTTAAAAAAAAAAAAAGGATATGAACCAGCCACTCAATAACATTTCATGAGCTTAAGACTGTTTCTGTCAGAAGATTTCCTTAGGAAAAAAATTTCTTTTTTTTTTTTTTACAGAAGACATTTTATTTTTATATAGTGAATATTAAGTTGCTATATAACATTAAATGGGAATTTTTGATTGTTTATTATTCTTGTCTTTCTTGCCCACCCACACACACCAGTGTTACATATCCTTGTTGCCCGGAATCACTTTAAGCCATCCATAACTCTGCACTCCCATAACCCCAATAGCCGAACAAGAAGTCTGAAAATCAAGGGAGAGAATATTCTCACCTTGTTGGGTTCTCAAGAAATTAACAATATCTGAGGCTCAGTGCCTGAGGCAAAGACTGACTGAGAAGGAGAGGGTTCTAACAGCACTTGGAAGGGGCAGCATGTCACCTAAGTGCCAGGGTATGGTCACAGTAACCACACCCACGAGTGCTGTGCAAACCCTTCTTTACCAGCCTGTGCTCTAAGACTTACCATTTGGGCAACAGGATGATGTAATTCCACTATTTCATCTTGCATTCGATTGTGTTTCATAATCACTGCAGGGCAGGTGGCCACCACAGGCCTAAAGGCCAAAAGGCTCAAAATTTGTCCCAAAGGATGACTTCAAAATACTGCCTGCAGACACCCCCTCAGCTGCTTTGTCAGCACGCCATGCCACCACCCCACCCTGCAGCGTCTTTCCTTAGTGCTCATGGCCCTCTTGGTGCTGCTGTTTCTACTCACCACCTGCCCCTGGGCTCCTTAACTTTGTCTGGTCATACAGACTTGTGTGCTACTGAGCTGATGATCACCCAGCCTACTGCCAACCCAAGCCCTAAAGAATCATCTCAGCGCTGTCCAAAACTCTGTCTTCCAGAGAGCCAGAGCAGGAGAAGGCAGGCTTGGGCCCTTCTGCACAGGAGAAGAGATGTGTGAAAGAACTGGGTATGAAGAGGACTTGTAGAGTAGAAGCTGATGGTGGCTCATCAAAGAACGCTCAGCAGTCACCATTTGCATGTACTCTGACCTGATGGCTTCCTACTTCAAGTACCTAGGGCTCTGCCTGAGTGCTTTCTCTGGCCTCCACAGTGACCTAGATTTGCATAGGGGCGTGCCAGAAGTGACAGGCTGTTGATGGGTCTAGAGGTAGCCCTCAACGAAAGACCGACAGAAATTGGTGGATAATTCCCCAGGTACTTCAGCTCTTGGGCAGGATAGCTCTGAGGTGTTCTCTATGCAGTCCTCCAGAGGCCCCCAGTGAGACTGGACCCCAGTTGCCCACAGCAGTAATCTTCTCTTTAACTAACTCTGTATTGGTTTCCTTTTTTTCCCTGTCTTACTTACTGCCTCCTACACTATTGCTTCCTGGCATTACCCTTCAAATCCTTGTCTCTGGGTTTGCTTCTGAGGGAACCCAAGATAAAAGCTAAAACATGGGATGTGTGAGGTTGTGACTGCACACATCAGCTGGGACCCCAGTGGGGAGGCCCTAAATGTCATGTTGAGTTGAGACTTTATCCCATGGTGACTGGGTGGTGAGTGCTTGATCAGACTCCTATGCTAGAGGATCATTCTGGAAACAGGGAGAAGAATGGATAAGAGCAGTGGTTCTCAAAGTGTGGTCCCTGGTCCATGAATATAAGAATCATCTGGAAAATTTTAATACTGCAAATTCTTGCTTCCACCTCAGACCTGCTGTATCAGACAATCTGAGAGTGAGGCCCAGAAACCTGTGCTTTAATAATCATCCCCCCCCAGGTAAATCTGATACCCCTGAAGTTTGAGAACCACTGGATTAGAGTCTGGAGGAGAAGCTAGCAGCATGAAGACCATGTATCAGGCTGTAGTGAGAGTCCTACTGAAAGACTATTAAGGTCTGAACTATAAGTTTTGATTCCCTTCTCCCCATTCTTTTTGCCTTGGACTTTGTTCTGCATTCAGAGTGTGCTTAATAAATATTTTGGCCTGATGTCTCCCATCCCATTATCAAATAAGTGGGAGCAGCAATGAGAGGGGCAAGGATGGAGAGAGGTGGGGTCAGGTGACGTGTGGTTCATATGAGGTTCAGCCACCACTGACCACATGGCATTTCCAGCATTATTCCTTTCTCAGTTCTAGGGACAAAGTCTTCCCCTAAAGAAGTTGGGGCATTGGCCAAAGCTGATGTCTTCTTTAAGATATCAGTAGCTACTCCCTCTTCAGAAATCAAGATCCCATGACTTGTGTGTATGCAGCCTGAGAAGTATTGTAAATCTGAGTGTGAAATCCCCATAAACTGAGCAATAAAAGTTTTTTAACAGAAATTACTTCCTGGGAAAGGGAACATTGTGTGTGGACAACAGGGAGGGATAGAGTTCTGGGAACATGAATGGGAGGTTTCCTGCTAAGTGGCCTCAAATCCTAAACTAGTTTGTGTTAGTTTGAGACCTAATCCATATTATTATTATTTGTTATTGCTTGAAAACCTTTTTTTTTCTTTTATTTTCAGAGTCAGCTTGACCAGTGTCTTTATAAGTCATGAGTTTCAGAACCCCTTAATTATGCCCTGCCACCTTGTCCAAAGGCATCCCAGACCCTCAGTGCCTGCTTATGGAGCTGTGGGAACTCAAAGTCCCCCAATAGTCCCCAGGGCTGGGGTGGGTGAGGGAGACGTGGTTGGCAATGGCCCATCCCACTGGGGTACCACCTCCCAGAACAACAAGGCCTTTGACTGAGGCCTTCACTGGAAACTGGATGACATTCTTTGGGCCAAAAGGAGCAATTGGAAAGGTAGTTTTGTGGGTTGGATTCTAAGCCAGAGTTGAAACTAGGCTGTAGCAAGGCTGAAAGAAACCTGGCAGAGGAGGAAAAGGCCCTCCCTGTGCCAGGAACTGCATGAACCCAAGACCAATCAAACAGAACCAGTGTGGTGAGGAAATATTTCTGACTGGCAAAGATGGTTCCACTGTCTAGTGATTTACCGTAAGTGGTAACGGCCAACCTCCTGCTTGGTGGAGTGTGGCCTGTTGAAGGAGAGCCTGGCTGGAAGGATTGCTGTGTTATTTCTCTTTGACCTGGAAAAAAAAGTATGCCTCTTCAAGAGGAACTATAGAGGGGAAATCTTTTGTGATTGTAAAACCTTAAAAGGGCATTGTATGCCCTTCTTAACCAGACAGATTGACTTATTGCTTGAGCTATGTTTCATAAAATTAATGAAAATAAAGATGTGTACGGACAAGAATTTACTAGGCATATGGATACTTTTTCATTAACAAAGAAAAATAATTAGCTTAAAGAGCAGGCTACGGTTGGCTACACCAAGGGATTTTTCAGGGTTGCTTTGTAGATTAAATACAAAGCTGTTGTAAAATGACTAAGTGCAAAACCTCATATCAGATAGAAAGACTAATGGGGCCAGTGTTGGCCCTGGGCTGGAGAGAACAAATCCACAGGGCCAACTTGGCCCTTTGAAAGCTCCCATAGCAGAGGGGCCACTGGTTGTGACCATTTCTCTCCACTGAGTCCTTGGCTTTTGCAGCATTGTTTCTGGTTGTCATAACAACCAGCTGTGGAATGATCTATCTGGATACTGAGTAGCCTACTCAGTTCAGTCATTAAAAACTAACTCAGATTTTAACTATTTCAGTGAGTTTCATGACGGACATGAACAAATCTGACAGCCATTGGCTTGATTGCTTGGTTATCAACGGGAGGGGCCGGTCAAAGAACCAAGGAAAGGGCCCCAGAGATTGGCTAGTCCAACTTCTTCTTTTTCCAGAACTGAGGCCCAGAGGGGGTCAAGTAACACCCAGGTCACCTGGCTAGTATAAGGTAGAAACAGAATGAGACTCCCAGGCCAGAGCTCCCCACCTCTTTCTACCATCTGATCAACCCAAAGTACCTACTCTTTATTCACAGAAACAAAACAAAGCTATTTTTTAAAATTCTGCGCTTTTTTTCCAACAGAAGTTAATCCTCCAAAGACATATCTTAATTAAGGTAGCATAAGAAAAATAGCAACAATAACTCTAAAAATGATGCAAGATAAATATGGGCATACTTTGCAGCTTAATTTATTGTGACTTTAAAAGGGTTGCAAGAGCTCGCCTTGCTTCTGTGAAACATAGTGCATTTTTGCAATTCCCCTCAGTTATAAATTAATATAGGCCGTTAGGGATGAGGCTAATGGTGGATGAAGACTATCTCATGGGGAATATGCAGCACCTGAGAAAATGAACAGCTGTGGTGTATGGACCCCCCAACCAGTCCTGCAAATGACACAATGTGTCACAAAACTAGTCCCCACAGAGGCATATTAATTTCTAATAAATAAACCCAGCACTTAAAAGAAAAATTTGCTTTCCTCTATAAGCATGTTCCCATGTCGCTTTATCCAGAGGAGTTTTGGTATAGGTAGCAAGGAGCTGTATAGGCCCATCTTAAGCCAATCTGGGTGAATGCTCTGTGCTGACACTTGGCTCTTCCCTCTTGGAAAGTCTAAATTCCCAGCTGAGACTATGTACTAATGAGAAGAAAAGCTAATGTATTTGCAGGCTGGCTACCCATTATGAGCATACCCCCAAAGTTTCCCTTTCAGAAATAGAGAGCCTCAGAAACTTTCTAACTCCCGGTGCAACAAAGTAAAATCTGGGGAGTTTTGGGGGTAATAGCATTAGTTGAAACAATATATCAGTTCTGTTTTTCTCCCTTGTACAGGCATACAAGGTTGCTGAGAGAGGATTGAGGGAGTTTAGCGATTTACTGGGAGAGGCTTGAGATAAAAGACAAACCTCATGTCCCTACAGATTTCTCGTTAGAAATGTAATCACATTGACACTGAAAAACCAAGACCAAGTCTTAGACTTACAATGGCTTTATGGACTCAGAAAAGCAAGGCCACCGCACGTCTGAGGACTGAGTATGCGTGCTGTTTTCCTGCAGACTGAATCAATCTCTGGGCAAGCCATACCTGGGTGAGTTGCTGACTTCAAAGCCTCCATCCCCCACCACCATCCCCAACCCTAGCATGGCTTCACTCTTCTTTAGTACTTTTTAGATTTAAATGTCCAGTCCTGCCTTTCCACACCCAGGAAAGTAAATGTAGCCTCCCTTTGTGTGAATAATAATAATAATAGTATCCCACAATCATTTAGCACAGAAGGATGAACATGCATCTGGTGTTAAGAATTTTGACTTATTGCATCAGTCCTGGCCTCCCAAATAACTCTCGTTGCCTGCTTACACACACACACACACACACACACACACACTCTCATGGCCAAAGACAAGCACTGAATGATTGGAGGTGGATGTGCCCTTGGAGAGCCACATTGTACCTGCTAGGCAGCTGTGTGTATCACATCATACCAGGTGATCATCTGGGCTGCCTGGAGTCTCTTGAGTGTAAAAGGAACTGCCATTTGTAATACCTTCCATTGAATGGAAAGTTAGTTTGATTTTTCTCACTTCATTTCAATAAGAGAACAATTGACTAGGTAATCAGCTAATGATAAATCATAGTAATGGCCAATGCACCAAAGCTTGGTCCAGTCCAGAGGTGAGGCTGATGTAGGATAAAAACAAAGCATACAACTTGTTTACTACAAATTAATTTCTTCCTAAAAATCGTCAACGTCTCTCCGAAGGCATCTCCCTTTTATTAGAACAACCGTGACACAGTTTTCAGAAAATGGGATCAGGACCATAAATAAGCTAGTAAGCCACCATTTGTGACCCCAAGAAATACAGGATGGTGTCATGTCTTTCACAGGTAATTCAACATAGAGGGTGGTTTTCTCCAAGTGAGAGGAAGAATAGGTAAGAAGGAGTCTGTTCCTTCAAATTCATTGCAATTTTGTATTGGTCATGCAGGAAGTTGGCTACTGTAGGATCAATGGTTGAAATAGGAAACAATCTTGACTGATCATTGATTTCCTTATCTTAATTGAGAGGATATCATATATGGAATTGTAAGGGAGGAAAAGTAATTTTCCCTCTACCCTTTTAGTTCTTGGATAAGACCATCCTTTTATTAAAAGACAGATTAACAGGAGAAAAACAAACAAGTTTAATAACATGTATACCTCTTATATAAATGGAAGATACCCAGGAGAACTGAGTAACTCTCCAAAATGGCCCAAGCCACCACCTTAAATACCATCTCCAGCTAAAGCAAAAGAAGATGTTGTGTGTTTGGGGGTGTGGGGGGAGGGGGGGTGCAGGGTCCAGGTATGGGTGGTTATCAGGAAAAGCATAGTGAACGAGGGTAAGGTTGTTATACACATTCAAGTCAGTTGCCATCTTCATTGATAAGAGTTTCTAGAGATTTAGTCATCCTTCTCTTCCTGGTACATAGAGGGAGACACCCCTACAAATGGAGATTTGCCTTATAAATATAAATATCTCTTACAAAATGGTAACTTTTATTGGTTTTCAAAGCTTCTCCCATGTCTGCTGGTTTTTAAAAAATAACCAGCTCAATTTGAGTTTATTTTTGTATATGGTTTGAGAAAGTAGTCCAGTATGATTCTTTTGCATTTGGCTGTCCAGTTTTCCCAACACCATTTATTGAAGAGGCTGTCTTTTCCCCAATGTATATTCTTGCCTCCTTTGCCATCAATTAATTAACCATGTAAGCGTGGGTTTATTTCTGGGCTTTCTGTCTTGTTCGATGACCTATGTGTCTATTTTTATGCCAGTACCATACTATTTTGATTACTATAGCTTTGTAGTATAGTCTGAAGTCAAGGAGCATGAGTCCTCCAGCTCCATTCTTTCTCAAGATTGTTTTGGTTATTTGGTGTCTTTTGTGTTTCCATATAAATTTTAAAATTATTTGTTCTAGTTCTCTGAAAAATGGCCTTGGTATTCTGAAAGGGATTGCATTGAATTTGTTCTACTTAGCATCTCGCTTAATTCCCCCCACAACCATAGGAATTATCCAAAGGCAAATTCTCAGTCTTCATATTACTTATTGCCAGTAATTGATCACTTCCTCCTACTTGAAACGCTGTTATTAGCATCCAGGACACTCGGTTCTCTGAGTTTTCATCTTATCTCTGGTCTTCTCATTCTTCCTCATTTACCTGACTTCTAATTGTTGGAGTGCCCCAGGCCTCAGTTCTTGGACCCCTTCTCTTTTCTATCTAAACCCACTCCTTTGGTGATCTCATTTAATCTGAATAATTGTTTCAATATCATAACTATCCAATCTAAATGGTTGAAATATCATAAATATCATGCATGCACACACACATAAAATTCCCAGAACTTCCAGGGCCGACCAAGATAGAGTAAGCTTACTTAGTCTATCGCTTCCACTGATGACAACTGAAAACTCTGGGCAGAATATACAAAGCAACTACCTGATGACTCTGGTAAGTAAACAATAGCAATCAAAACAGGAAGAACGACCGGTACCAGGGATATTCCTTTTCTTTTTTTCTTCTTGTGTCTCTGGACTTGATATGAGGGTGGCCTGGAGATCTGAGTCACAGAATTTTGAAATGCGGGTGGGCACCCAAAACTCCAATAGAAATCCCACTCTTTCTGGCCAGAGGATTGGAGAAAGAGATCCCTGAGAGCCAACAGTAAGTTGCGGGGGGGCGGGAATCCTCATTTTTTGCTTTTTTCTCTTTTTGTCTCTCCTGGCTTTGTCTTGTAGGCCAACCCCAGTTGTGGATCTGTGCTGCTGTGGTGACAATGTTGGTCACCACATTGTGGCGGTGCACCAACAGGTGGTGCAGATACCTGAACCTTGTCTGTCTGACTAGTGGAACCAGAAAAAGGAATCCCTGTGTGTGAAGAGTGTAGGAGGAAACCCCATTATTTTTTTTCTTGCTGCTTCACCCTGAGGGTGGCTCCAGTGACATAGAATTGTAAGACAGTGTGGTGGGGGAGGGAGGGCTAAAAGTCTGAGAAAAATCCATTTTTCTGGCCAAAGGAATTGGAAAAGGGGGATCATGGGAGCCAGAGAATGTGGAGAAAATCCCAGAGAGAAAAGAATTGGTAAAAGGAATCCCTCTAATTCTGTGTATGAACTAACACAAATCCTGGGCTCACCACCAAGCTGTGCATGAGCAGCACAGACCCAAAAGGAGCAGAGTGAAATCTCTGAGAACTGAGCTGTGATACAAACCACTCCCAAGTCCCAAACACACTCCTGAGTCACATATACTGGGCAGTAGAAACAATGGCATTGAATCCTGAAATGATATTTGAACCACTGCCCACAGAAAGCAGGACAAAACTTATGGTCTTAACCTAAGGTGTTTACTTCCTGCTAAAACAACAACAAATCTATTGACATTCCATTCTCAAGAGGATTTTAGCAGGATCCAGTCTCAGAATATAATAGTCAATATGTCCAGAAAGAAATCTAAAATTATTTAACATACAAAGAGCCAGAAAAATCTGACCAATTCTCAAGAGAAAGAACAATAAACAGACGCCAACACCGTGATGATCCAGATGTTTGAATTAGCAAAGACTTTCAAGCAGCTATCATAACCATGTTCCATGAAGTAAGGGTGAACATTCTTGAAATGAATGGAAAGATTAAAAACTCTCAAGAAGGAAATAGAAACTATTAAGGAACGAACCAAATTGAAATTTAGGACTGAAAAATATTATACCTTAAAATTAAAAAAAAAATCACTGGATAACTTCATAGAGGAAAAAGTAAGTGAACTTAAATATAGGTAATTAGAAATTATCCAATCTGGAGAACTAAAAGAGGATTAAAATTTAAAAAGAAAGTAGAGATTCAACAAATGCTGCTGGAAAAATTGGACACCCAATATGCAAAAGAGAATGTACCTTGACTGTACCTCAAGGCTTGTAAAAAATTAACTAAAAATGGTTCAGAGACCTAAATATAAAACATAAATCCATCAGACTTTTAAAAGGAGATAAAGGAGAATGTCTTTGTGACCTTGATTTAGACAATGAGTTCTTGGATATGAAACCAAAATCATGATATGTAAAAGAAAAAAAATGATAAACTGGGATTCATCAACATTTAAAACTTTTGGGACTTCCCTGATGGTCCAGTGGTTAAGACTTCACCTTCAAACTCAGGGGGTGCAGGTTCGATCCCTGGTCGGGGACCTAAGATCCCACATGGCTCATGGCCAAAAAACCAAAACATAAAACAGAAGCAATATTGTAACAAATTCAATAAAGACTTTAAAAATGGTCCACATTAAAAAAAAATCTTAAAAACTATTTAAAATTTTGCTCTGCCAAAAACACTTTTAAGAGAATAAAAAAACAAGCTATAGACTTGGAAAATATATTTACAAATCACATATCTGACAAAGGACTTGTAAGCAAATTATATAAAGAATTTTCCATACTCAACAGTATGAAAACAAATAACCCAATTAAAAATGGGCACAGATTTTAATGGATACCTCACCAAAGAAGAAATTTGTATGGAAAATAAGCACATGAAAAGACACTCAACATCATTATTCATTAGGGAAAGGCAAATGAAAACCACAATGAGATACTATTACATACCTGTTAGAGTGGTTAAAAATAAATTTAAAAAATAATTTGAAATCTGATATTGCTGCGGGAAACACAAAATGGTACAACCACTTTGGAAAACAGTAGGCAGTTCTGAAAACATATACTTACTGGATGACCCAGCAATCCTACTCCTCATTATATATTCAAGAAATTTGAAAATTTTGTTTGCACAAAAGACCATGAATGTTTATACTAGCTTTATCATAAATGCTAATAAGGGGAGACAACCCAGATGTCCTTCAACGGGTCAATGGATGAACAAACTATGGTACATCCATACAGTGGAATTGATAAACACGACATGGATGAATCTCAAATACATCGTGCTGAAAAAAGAAGCCAGATTCAAAATGCTACATACCGTATGATTTTATTTATATGAATTATGGAAGAGGCAAAACTCTAGGTTTGGAGAATAGATCAGTGGTTGCCAAGGGCTGGAGATGAGGGGTGAGTCTGAGTACAAAAGGGTGACATAAGGGATTTTATTAGGATAATGGAACAGTTCTGTATCTTAAGTGTGGTGGTGGTTATATGACTATGTATTTTTCGAAGCTCATAAAACTGTACAACAGAAAGCAAGAATTTTTCTGTAAGTTAAGAAATAAAGTAAAAAATTTTCCGTATGTATATCTCCAGATCAGAAATGTCCCCTTCAGTCATATATCTATCTGATATCTGCACTTGGATGTTTAACAAGCATCTTGAATCTAATGTGTCCTAAAGCAAACTCTTGATCTTTTCCCCAAAACCAGTTCCATCTACAGCCTTCCCCAACTCAGTTGATGGCAGTTCCATTCTTCTAGTTGCTCAGGCCAAAATGCTCGGAGCCATTCTTGACCTCCCTCTTTGTCTTATATCCCATATCCAATCTACCATAAATCCACTTGTTTCCATGCCTCAAAAACATATTCAGAATCTCATTTCTTCCACTCCTATCAGCCTGGTCCAAGCCATCATTGTTTTACAATGACATTACCCCTAGACTCACTGCTTGTGTTGGGCACAGAGATGTACCACCCAGTTGCCTCTTCCAGGAAAGACTTGCTGTTCCTCTGTGGGAAGCGCCATCAGCAGAGAGCCTTCAGCTGTTAACTCGTTCAGAGTCCGCTTCAGCTGCAGACTCCCATCACTCCTGCCACTCCAAAGACACAAGCTTCCTGGCTCTTTTCCAAGCAGACAGGCAAAAGACCTGCCTCAGAGCCTTTGCACCTGCTGTTCTCTCGCTTAACCACTTCTTCGATACCCTCTGTATTAATCTCCTAGGGCTGCCATGAGAAACACCACGAGCTTGGTGGCTTAAAACAAAAGAAATTGATTCTCTCATAGTTCTGGAGCCAGAAGTCTGAAATCCAGGTGCCACAAGGCCATGGTCCCTCTGAAGGCTCTAAGAGAGAATCCTTCCTTGCCTCTTCCAGCTTCTTTGGTCCAGGTGTTTCTTAGCTTGTGGCTGTATCACTCCAATCTTTGCCTCCATCTTCTCGTGGCTTCTCTGTGTCTGTCTTCTCCCCTTCTCTCTTACAAGGACACATGCCATTAGATTTAGGGCCCACCCGGATAATCCAGGATGATCTCATCTCAAGAACTTTAACTTAATCACATCTGCAAAGACCATTTTTCCAAATAAAGTCACATTCATAGGTTCCTGGATTAGAACATGGACATAACATTTTGGGGGCCGCCATTCAACCCACTCCACCCTGTTAGCTCACTCCTTCACTTCCTTCAAATCTTTCCTCAGTGTACGACCTCCCCACCCCCAACCCTACTTAAAGTGGAAACTTCCCTACTGCCATCCCCTTCCCTCCTTAATTTATCTCCATAGCACTTATCACCATCTGATATGTTGTATATTTTACTTCTTTATTCTTTATTATTATATTAAGCCTCCCTCTCCATTAGAATCAGCAAGGGTTCTTAAATCTATTGTATTCAGTGCTGTACCCCCATCCCCTAGGACAGTGCCTGCTGCAGTAATAGTGTTGAATGAGTAATTATCCCTATTTTACAAATGCTTAAGCAGGCATAGAGAGACCAAGTAATTTGTCCAAATGTGGCATGTCAAAGCAGGTTTCTCACACCGAAACCCATGCCTCTAATGTGATGACAAACCATCAAGACCAGGACAATTTCCTACTGTGGCAGTGACCTCCAGGGACATCTATTGTCTCAGGGTTGAGGAAATACTGAATTGACTTCTTACCCTTAGACTATCTGGAACACATGAAGTACTTCCCACATCTAAAGGTCTTTTCTGCTCTCAGTTTCTCTCGATAACATTCCCTGTTAAAGAAGTTTTCCCTTCTAACTAGCCTAACTCTTTCATGTGGCAGTGGAGGTTCATTTCTTCTTCTGTCCTGAGTGGCAAGAGAGAGCAGCTGCTCTTTCCAGTCCCCTTGCGTTTGGAGATTATTATTAAGTCGCCCTGTGGGCATTACTTGTCCAGACAAAACATGCCAGACAAGTTCTTTTCGCTTTTTCCAGAAATCTCGTTTTATAGTTTCCCTCCATCTCCCTTCTCCCCTTCCCTGCAATGGGTTTCTGATAAAATGCAGGATGAGATTTTTGGCTTGTAGTATGCACTGCCCTTAGGTGATGTTCTATAAATAATGAATGGAACAGAACAACATTTGCAAAAATGCATGTTTTGGCACAAATTCAGTTAATGGTATTGGCACTTGCTAACTTAGCACATAAATGCATTTTCCCTGGCACCCAACGCTGGTTGCCAGCTCTTAATGCTTATTTTCTGGGAGTTCTATTTACAAACTGTACTTTCATAAATAGCAGAGAATGTTCAGAGGGAGAAGGGAGAGGCAAGTGATCGTCCCACCCAATTCCCAGGTAGGGAGACTGAGGTGGGAAGGGACTCTGCCCCTCCAGGATGGATGGACAGCCTGGGGCTTCCCATAGTGGGTCACACTGATTCATAAAGCTCCAGAGGCCAAAGGCATTTGCTCATTCCATCATGCGAGCTGCTCTGGAAAGCAAGGCCAGATAAAATCCAAGCCGATGTTTGGATGGACATTATTCTGTGCTCCGTCAGCCAGATTCTCAGCCTATGAAGCTTTGTGGCAATGTGTGTGGAGCCTCATCTCAGGCTAGTTGATGGGAATTTCTACAATAAGTGAAGCTGAAGCCAAATTCTCAACCAATATAACTCTGTGAATTCCCATAGAATTACATCAGTTGAGAATCTGGCCTATGTGTACATGCATGTATATAACTCACATTATTTCGTGAGGTCAATCATAAAGATGACCATAAAAGTAGAGATGACCATAAAAGTCTCTTCGTTACATTACCATCTTAGACTGAGATTCCATAGTGGGATAAAAGGAAAATTATATGTGTGTCTGTGTATATGTGTATATACGTATATGTGTGTGTGTGTGTGTGTGTGTGTGTGTGTGTGTATAAATAAACACATACATATATACACACATGCACATATATACATATATATACTGGATTCTGTACAAGAATAAGGAGACTCCATGCTATTCAAATCCACTGGGGGCAGTTGTGACTTTTTTATTTTATTTTATTTTGTTTCTGTCTTCCCAGGAAGTTTTGTTTTCCTCCATTTTTTGTTTGATTGAGGTATGATGAGCCCAGTTTGGGACGGTTCTAATCAACCCTGAACAGATGAGTTCTTTAAATTGCTTGGAAAGCGCTTGAGAATTCCATTCAGGAAGTTCCAAACACTAGAGCAATTTAGAGTTGGCTGTCGGTGCTTCCCCCAATGCAGGTGGCTTTATCTTTATTATGGATTGTTCAGTGAAACATTTTGGTCATTTGAGTTTATTTTCAATGTAACACTTAAACCTGTAAAGAATAATTCCCATATGTGCAAGAGGGAATAACAGCAGAAAAGGAGACATGGAAATTTTTACCTTCTCCCTCCAGCCATTGGTTCAGGGCTGACCCGGGTCTGCACTGGCAGAACATATCAGCCTTTCAATGCATGCCATGTCTTGTGCTGTGTAAAAAAGGTTGGTGGTCTTGGTCTGGTGGGTCTATGTGGGTAACTGCCTACATCAGTGGCCTGAGCCCAACAGATCTGACTCCAGGGCACAGAAGCTGAAGAGTGGTTGGACCCAATGGAAAGCGTCTCCCATGTCTCTGGGTTGAGGCTGATGTGAGACAATCTTAGACAGTCTTTGATGGCTTTTCAGTGCCTCCTCTCATCTGACTGTATAGACAGCTCTTCTTCCCAAGGGTGTGGGTGGTATCTCTTCACTATGGCTTCAAGCTTCTCTCACATTTTAAAGGCATTCAATTCAGCCAATTACTGAGCACATTCTACATTCTCTGGAACCTGGGTTGGGCTCTAACCTGAAAGAGAGAGTCCAAGCCTTCAGGAGCTCATAACCTGGCAGGAAAGGGGGAAGCCAAGGCCAGCTCATGGCATCCTGGAGCTGAGCGGCAATGAGTTGCAGTCAACTATGGCTTGGGGGGCAGAGAATGATACCAAAACTTGGCCTTTGTGCACTGGTGCCAAACTGAATCTCAGAGTCGGAGTTTTGGGTGAAGTAGAATAGAATAGCTTTATTGCTTTGCCAGGCAAAGGGGGACACAGTGGACTTGTGCCCTTCAAAACTGTGTGACCCTGGGAATTCCCTGGTGGTCCAGTGGTTAGGACTCTGCGCTTCCACTGCAAGGGGCCCAGGTTCAATCCCTGGTCAGGGAACTAAGATCCCCACAAGCCACAAGGTGCGGCCAAATTTAAAAAAAAAAGGAAGCCTTCTCCATGAGGCTTTCTCCAAAACTGTGTGTCCCTACCCGGGGGTGGGGGGTGGGGTTTGGTAAGGAGTTTTACAGCAGTGGTTCAAGGGTGGGGTTGCTGATAAGGATCAGGGTGTGTGCAGGGCCTGCATTCCTTTAATCTGGCCTCGGTTGGTCTCCTGATATTCTCTCTGGAACGGAGAATGCTTCATCAAGTAGTTAACATCTTCCATTTGTTGGAGGTTTTAGTTCTGCAGAAAAGCTCAAAGATATTGTGATGTGTATCCCTTGAGGCCAAACCAGGACCCTGCCTCAAGGCTGTGCTATTGTTTCTTGACTGCTCCTCCCTTGTCTCTGCATCCCCTCCCTTCCCTAATTAGTGGCTGTTTGAACATGCCCTTTGGAACTCAGGGAAGGTCATGGAGGCTGAACAGAAAGGCTCCCATGCCCAGGAACCCCACAGGGTCCTGCTCGGTTTCAAGAGGGATCCAACAGAGAGAGGATAGCCAAAGACTAAGGCCTTAAAAGATGAGTAGGACTTTGTCAGGAGTTGGGGACGGGGCAGAATGTTCCAGGCTGAGGGAACCCCATGTACAAAAGCACAAAATAGTCAAATATTTGTATGGTTTGGGGAATCCCTTCAGTGGCTCCCCTTAGCTGTTATGCTAAAGGGCAAACATGGCAGCATTCCTACAAAGCCCTTCACTTGGCTGGCCTCTCTGCTTCTGAAATTTTTCTTTCATTCTTTCCCTTCCTTTACCTTCTCCCTAAGCATTCTTTTTTTTTTTTTTTTTTTTTTGCGGTACGCGGGCCTCTCACTGTTGTGGCCTCTCCCGTTGCGGAGCACAGGCTCCAGACGCGCAGGCTCAGCGGCCATGGCTCACGGGCCCAGCCGCTCCGCGGCATGTGGGATCTTCCCGGACCGGGGCACGAACCCGCGTCCCCTGCATCGGCAGGTGGACTCTCAACCACTGCGCCACCAGGGAAGCCCCTCCCTAAGCATTCTTAATTCCTTGGACCAAGCCTTCTCACATTGCTGCATATTTGCATTTGCTACCTTAATCACCTTTTCCCTGCTCCTTTTTTCTGAGTAAGTCTCTCACCCTTTAAACTCTTCCTAAGCTTTTCCAGGATTCCCTCCCTGACTCCTTCTATCCTCCCCAGAGGTGACATTTGATGTCCCTTGGTATTTTCATGGTTCCACAATACTGTCATTGCTGAGCCCCTTGTGGCGAAGACTGGGCCTCTCAGACCTGTGTCCAAAGCACTTAATACATTGCCTAGTGTTGAGGAGGAAAAACTTTTCCTCTATCCTCTTAGGTTCAGTAATTGGAGGTCTGCAAATTAAAGTGACAAAAGACAGATTAGCAAGAGGGGGGAAAAACAGATTTAATTAAGTACCTATGCTCAGGAGTTCAGAAAAAAGTGTGACCCAAGGAGGTGGTTACAGTTTTTACATATCACCTTAATAGGAGATGGGGAGGGGCAGAGGAGTACTTCTGGGAGAACAAATGACTTTTAGGAAAGACAAATGGGCACTTAAGAGAATAGATGGGAGATATGATAGTTTTATGACAATATCTGTTTGAAGTGACTTCTTATCCAAATGCTGACTTGTGTTTACTTCTCCTCTTCATTGATAAGAGTCAATTGTCCCTGGTTGTGAAACTCCTGGGAGGATATTTATGAGTGTTGAATTATTTGGGGAGGCTTTGCTTTTAGGAAGATAAGGGGAAGGCTAGAAAAAGTCTCTTCCTGCAGCTGTTGAATCTTGAATATCTTCAGTTCAAAATAACCCTTATGTCACTGTGGCATATTCTGAACCCCTTCATTGGCACATGGTAGATGCTTCAAAAACATTTGATGAGCAAATTAAGTATTCCAAACTTGCTCCTTTCCCAATGTTCTCCTTCTCAGTAAAAGGCACCATCACTGGCTAGTTTGCCCAAGCCCTAAACCTAGAATTCAGCCTTGATTTGTCTCTTGTGCCACATCCAATTCAGTAGCTGTTCTCGTCAGCTCTGCCTCCAAGATATACCATGAACCTATCCACTCTTCCATCTCCAGTACCATCCCTTCCTCTCAGGAGCCATCATCTTTTGCCTGGACAACTGCAAGAGCCTCTTCATGTGTCTCTCCCGACTTCCACACTAGACTCTGCATAATCACCACCCACACAGAAATCAGAGCGACCTTTGTAAAAGGCAAATCTGCATATGTCTATTTTAGCCCCAGATACTCCCAGAAAATAGAGTCTGTGGGAAAGCTCACGTGGTCCTATGACATTAGGATGTGCAATCCCAGGAAACTGGGGTGAGGGACGAGGGAAGTGAGGCAGAAAAGGGTGGTGAGCCAATGGAGCATGTATTACAGATTTAGTATCAAGTGAAACTGATTGCTCGAGTTGATGGGCTGGCTTCCAAGAAGCCATGTAAGGATGGCATCTCAAGACAGTCTGTCCAAGGGGAGAAAGGTGGAGGAATATACCAACTTCTGTCTCCTGTGGGTCAAAAGACATCAACTCCACATAAGACATCAACTCCCTGCACTTAGGGGTATACATGCCTCCGGGGGAAAATCCCAAGGGGAGGTGAGAGGCACATGGAGGAGATAGGAGGTGAGGTGATGTTGGATTCAGTCTATTTGAAGTTAATCACAAGCTCATACAGAGCTGGTCACCATTGTACCAGGGCAGACAACCTTGCCAAAGGCACCATCAGCAGGTGAGGCTGAGAAGATCTTAAGTGATGTCTGAGAGGCAAAAAAAAGTCCCCTCTTCAGAGAGCCCTTCAGTGATCACCTACCTCTACCCAGTCACTCTCTACCAGCTCACTTGGCTTTATTTCCCCATACACTAATCTCCATCCATAATGACCCCAGTCACTCCTTCAACTTCCTATTGTCTTTCTCCCTTGACTAGAATGGAAATGCCATGTAGGCTTAGAGCTGGGAGTTCTGAATGCTGGACTCAGGAAGAAAATGTATGTTCTTATCTCACCTCATGACCAGGCTTCCTGAGGCTTCCAGGTATTGATTGGTGAATCCGTCATTGGAGATAAAAAGAGAGAGCTGGAAGAGATCTGCCCCCTTCCCCCAGTCCATGATGGTACCTTTATTTCCATTAATCATAGTAATTCCTGAATTTGGTTACTCCTCCTCCCCATTTAAAATCCTGTGGCAGTTTCCCATTGTCTCCAGGATCAATTCCCAAACCCTCAGGATCTTGTAGAAGACTGTTCTTGATCTGAGCTCTGGCAACCTAGTCTCTGAGCAATTCATCTCCCTGCTTTTTCCCCCCACTCCCTGCCCCCGCCCTGTTCTTTCACAGAACCGCTGAAGATGGATGAGCGGGTCGGACACAGCGCCATTGTGGAGGGCGCCATTGCCGTCTTGTGAGTGGTGTCCTCTAGAGCTCAGAGTGCACAGCCTGAACCAGGCAGCCCTGCCCTACCCTTGTCAGCAGCTCTCCAAAACACCCTGCTCACTTTTGTCCCCAGGGACCTTATGCTTCCTGCTCTCTCTGCCCGGAAGGCAGAGTTGACAATGTTTGCCTACCTAAAACCCATCACCTCCTCCAGGAAGCCTTTCCCCCTCCTCTGTGCCTCATAGCATTCTATGGTATTCTAATCACAATACCCACCCCACTGTCCTATAACTGAGTTGACCGGGCTCTGTCGTCCTCCAGTGTGGTAGATTGGATCAGAAATGGCCACAACACATGGTCAATGCATACAACGGAATATTATTCAGCCTGAAAAAGGAAGGGAATTCTGACACGTGCTACAACATGGGTGAACCTTGAGGACATTGTGCTAAGTGAAATAAGTCAGTCACAAAAGGACAAATACTGTGTGGTTCCAATTATCCGAGGTACCTACTGGAGTCAAATTCATAGAAACAGAAGTCGAATGGTGGTTGCCAGGGCCTGAGGGGAAGAGGAATAGGGAGTTAGTGTTTAACTGGCATAGAATTTCAGTTTTGCAACATGAAAGGAGTTCTGGAGATTGGTTGTACAACAATGTGAACGTAATTAATGCCATTAAACTATACACTTAAAAATGGTTAAGATAATAAATTTTATGTTTTGTGTAGCCCCTTTAAAAGGGGCTACAACAATACGTTGTACGCCCATATGTTCTGGTCAATCCACCACCACATGACAGAGTCTCTCTCTATTCCCTTTGAACCTGGGAAGGCCCTCATTAACTGCCATGGTAACACAGAATGTGGAAGAGGTGCTGCTACGTGGCTTTAAGAGGCTGGGTCATCAAAGAGAACACAGCTTCTGCCTGGCTTTCTTGGGAAAGGGGCTTTGGGATTCTGGAGCTACCATGTAGGAAGTCTGGCTACCTGGGGGCCACCATGCCAGAGAGGCCACAAAGAGAGACCACAGAAGATAGAGAGATGCCCAAGAAGCAACAGCTGACCCAGCCCACAGCTGTGAGTCTCCCCAGCGTCAATTGCCAGATTTTGAATGAACCTAGGATGGGTCCAACCCCCAGCTTTTCAGGTGCCCCAGCCAATGAGTAGAGCAGATATGAGCTGTCTCCTCTGAGCCCTACCCATGTTACAGAGCAAAAGAAATATCTTTTTAGGACGACAAATGTGTCCCAGCTTGCCTGGGTCTTTCCTGAGTTTAGCACTGAAGGTCTTGCATCCCAGGAATCCCCTCAGTCCTGGGCAAACCAAGATGGTTGGTGTTAACGGGCTGAGTTGTGTCCCCCCAAATTCATCCGTTGAGGTCCTAGCCCTCAGGACCTCAGAATGTGACTGTATTTGACGATAAGGTCTTTAAAAATATGATTAAGGTAAAATGAGATCGTCAGGGTGGACCCTAATCCATTCTGACTGGTATCCTTCTAAGAAGAGGAGATTAGGACACAAACAACACACAGACTGAGGGGTGACTATGTGGGGATGCAGTAAGAGGACAGCCACCTGCAAGACAAGGAGAGAGGTTGAGAAGAAACCAAGCTTGCTGACACATTGATCTCAGACTTATCTCCAGAACTGTGAGAAAATAAATTTCTGTTGCTTAAGCCACCTGGCCTGTGATATTTGTTATGGCAGCCGGAGCAAACTAGTATAGTTGGTCATTGTTGTGGACTAAATGTTTGAGTCTCCCCACCCCAATTCATATGTTGAAGCCATAACCACCCAATGTGATGGTATTTGGAGGTGGGGCCTTTGGGAGGTAATTAGGTTTAGATGGGGTCATGAGGGTGGGGCCCTTATGATGAGATTAGTCCCCTTATAAGAAGATGAAGAGGGTGAGATCTCTTTTTCCGAACACACACAGAAGAAAAGCCATGTGAGGACACAGTGCAAGCCAGTAAGAGGGTCCTCATCAGGAACCAAATCTACTGGCACTTTGATCTTGAACTTCCAGTTTCTAGAACTATGAGAAAGAAATTTCTGTTCTTTAAGCCTCCCAGTGTATGGTATTCGTTAGGGCAGCCTGAGCTGACTAAGACAGTCACCCTGGCTGTTATTATATTGAAACCCTAACTTTTGGGGTGGCTTCTTATGTAACAGCCAATAACCAGGCCACCCTGACGATGAACTCCTTGAGGGGAGGGGTCACGTTTTCCATTATTATATTCCCAGTTCTTCACTTCATGCATAAATATTCTTTTCTTTTTTAATTTTCAGACATCACAAGGACTGGCTGAACAACTGAATACATTGGGGTGGGGGACAGTAACTGTCCCAGATGGGCAGCATCTTAGGTGGATTATGTAACTGGGTTTGAGAATGTCTGAGTACATAAAGCTATGTGACAAGTCGATTGCCTTTAGCAGGTCAACCCCATCCTTTTCCTTCTGGCAAGCACAGGCAATGTGATTGCTTCTACCTCTGCAATTGCTCAGTGGCCCAAACGTAGTTACCAATCAGACCTTTTGCTTATTTCATCTCCCACCCGGCAGGGGCTATCGGAACATATAAAAATCATCCTGGCTTACATCTGCTTCCCCAGTCATCACTGGCTGGGATTTTGGACCATCATCTGTCTGTAATGATGTCTCTCTTCTCTCAATAGTGTCCAGATTTATTGAATTGGAAAGTCTTGGATCCTTCTGGCTAAGGATGAACCTCCCGGGTTTACGACTCCTCACCTAGGTCTCAATTCAGAGTCACCAACAGCTGCTCAGCACACGCTATTTAGGCCGCAGGTGTAGTTCACTAGTAAAATAAACACCTGATTCACATATGCGAGCGATCCAGAATATTATCCAGATGTTGGGACAAATACAATGGTATCATCTGTGGGAAAAACACATTCGCTGCCGCGAGGGGCAGAGGCCCTGGACAGAGTTGATGTGCAGCCTGGAGTGTGACGTGCTGGGGTGGTGCATGCCAAAAGGCCACACCAGTGGATCCCACCCTCGAGCTGCAGCCCGATTCTGTCATTGCTGCAAGATTGTTGATTTAGGGATAAACAATCTAGACTAAAAGAAAAAAAAATCACACAGCTCTCTGCCCAGTTTGGAGCTGGACTCTGTTTGTGGTCTCAGGAGGTTGAGCGTCAGTAGAACTGTCTTGGTTCCAGCAGACAGGCCATGGGACACTGAGTCCCCTCACTTCTAGGCTATCTGCTTCCAGCCTATGCATGACTACCTGAGTGGAGGGCAGCAGTGTAGGGGTGGGGATGATGACAAGGATAAGAGGGGTTATCTGGGACTTGCCCAGCTCCCGACTCACCAGTGTTGTGTCAAAGCCCCCAATCTCCCAGCTTGGGAGGGAAGAGGCAGCAGCTGAGAAACAGAAGGTAATTTTTAAGTTCTAAATATTTTTATTGAAGTATAGACAAGCAGAAAAGTACATAAATTATAAATGTACACATCGATACATTTTCTCAAACCAAACACACTCACATAACCAATACCCAGATCAAGAAACGAAGTGTGACCCGAAACATCCCAGAAGCCCCTTTACGCTCTCCACTTGTTATCCCCATTCCTGAGGGTGGCCCCTATCCTAACGTCTAACAGTACCAATAAGTTTCGTCTGTTTTGGGGGAACTTATATAAATTAAATCATCAATATATACCCTTTTGGGGGTCTGGTTTCTATGGCTCGACATTTTATCTGTGAAATTCATCAGCGTGTTGTGTGAAGTTATAGCCCGTTCATTCTCATGGCTGTATAGTATTCCCTTGTGTGAATACATCACAATTTATTTATCCATCCCACTGTTGATGGGCATCTGGATAATTCCTAGTTGTGAATTATGGAGAGTGCTGCTATGAACATTATAGTACTTATCTTTTGGTAATATAAGTAAACATTTCTGTTGGATGGAGAGCTAGGAGCAGAGTTCCTAGATCAGAGGATATGGGTCAGTAGGTTGTAGCTGTCCTAATTCATTCAGGAGAAGTTTGGTTGAAAGAAGTGGAAGCACGGATGCTCATTATTTTGGTGTGTTGCCATTCCAGGGCTAGTCTGAGAAAATTCCAAGAGGAGAAATTGTGGTCTTTCCCCCTTTGCTTTACTTCGTGTGCTTTCTCCTGAGCACATACCCGGGCATGCACACGTGGCCTCCGTTCTCACAAGATGGGTTGCAAAGAGAAGCCTTCTTCTTGAGGTGTTTTGTGGGAATGTCACAAAGACCCCTTGACCCCAAAATGTCCCCCATTGGCCTGATGTCGATGTCTGAATTTCCTTGGTAAAACATATAAATGGAAGACAAATAGTTGTGGAAAAGGCAATGTTCTAACCTGAAAAACCAAAGCCAACACTGAGCCAATAAGCCAGGAGGATGCAGGCTGGGGTAATCACGAGGCCAACATGGCATTGGACATGCAATTTGCGAGGGGGTCCGTGTCAGAGTCAGAATTTGTGGGTAAATCTGAGGTGAACCCTGGTCCACAACAAAATTCCTTGGGAAGTGTTTAAAAATCCTACAATGCAGGCCACCCCCAGACCAATCAAATAAGACACTCTGGGGGAGAGTCCCAGGCACCAGTACTTTCTAAAGCTCCTCTGGTGGTTCCAGTGTGCAGCCCAGATGTGATTTTGTTCCCCAGGATAATTGTTGACCACTTCCGCCAGAGGACATTTGGCAATGTCTGGAGACATATTTTGGTTGTCACAACTGGGGGCGGGTGCTACTGGTATTTATTGGGTAGAGGCCAGGGATGCTGCTAGACATCCTGCAGTGCACAGAACAGCCCCCACAGCAAAGAATTATCCAGGCCCAAGTGGTGATCGTGCCTAAGTTGAGAAACTCTACTCTGGGCAAATTCTCATGGATGATCTCTGTAAAAGTCTGAGGCTTTGTCTCAGCAGACTCTCTTGATCAGGATGATGAATGATAATTTTGAGCAAGGAAATTTCCCCTCTCTCCTACCTTCTGGAGACTGACAATGATATCTCCTTCATCTCTTCACCTCCCCAAAGAAGTAACCTGCATGAAAGGAACCAGAAGAAATGAGATGGAAAAATTTCCTTCCTTGAAACTAACACGACTTTGTAAATCAACTGTACTTCAATAAAAAAAAAGAAAAAGAAAGTTTCCATAGCCTCAAAAAAATTGAATGTAAATCAACCTCATAAAATCGTAACATTATGTAAATGATGAATATTATGCATAAACAATATTAAAAACAAATAAACATTATTTCAGTCAAAATTTTAAAAAGGAAATTCACTTCGCTACCTATGTCGATGTCCAACCTGTGTCAGAACCTTGGAATAGAAACTGGGTGACATGCCGTTGTCCTCATCCCTGAGTTGGGGTCAGGTCCCACAGCGTGGAAAATTAAGCATAATCCCCTTGAATCAAGATTCCTTTCATATAAAATTTGAAAAACATTTTTTTTCTCACTGTATCATAGGGCTCATTTACGACCTGCTGTTGGACTTTTGTGTGATTGTTTCCTAGATAGAGAGATAGTGAAGAAAGTCTACACACAGCATAATGAAATGCCTTGAAAGTGATCTGGGCTGTCCCGGACAGCCTGACACCTCTGCCCCAGAATTTTATAGAACACACTCTCTGAATCACTCACCTGATTGAGATGTGGCTTATAATAACATTTAAATGTGTCACGTGTTTATATTTTACACCCCAAGGAGAATGTTCCTTAAGAGTAGGGATTCTGCCTCCCCCATATTTTAGGAGCTCAGGAAATGATGGTAGAAGGAAAGAGAAAGACATGGAGGGAAGGAGGAAGAAAGGAAGGGAAGGAGGGAAAGGGGGAGGGAGGGAAGGAAGGAGGGAAGGGAGGGAAGGAGGCTTGATATGGGCCCTGATATATCAGAATCATGTAACTACAGTGATGTATTGACATTCTACAAGGTGTCTGAATGTCCGGGAAACACAGGATACATTTATTATCAAGCAGTATGTTAGCTACATTTTCAGATGTTTCTAGACACTCTGCAGTGTATTTATTTATAAATGACAAATGTGTATTTATAAATACACTCTTTTCTCTGTGTTTCCAGACATTTTAGGCTTTCTGTAACATAGTGATTGTCCTATATTTAATATATTATATAGAACTTTTTTTCATATTAACTATTGGACCCATTGCTTTAAATTTAGAGGTATTTCACCTTAGGAGATTTCTAAAGTTGGAAAAAAATGTACAGAGCATATTATTTGAAATAGAAACTAACATTATTGTTTAAATATACATTTATCCTGGAGGTTCTTGATTTTTTTGGATATTCTGTGTCAAAGAATTAGAAAAAAATCCACTCCAGTTATTTGAGTAATCAGTGGTGATGTCAAGGTTTGGGTGGTGTTTGTCTTAAGGAGACCACCTGCTGAAACAGATCTTCCAGGGACCCCTGCATTGGAGCTTCCTGGGGAGGCTTATTAAAAGAGCATGTTTCTGGGCCCTACTCCAGACTGGCTAAAGCAGAGCCTTAGAATCTTCATTTTTAGCAAGCTTCCCTGGTGATCCTTTTGCACCCAAGAGTCATTGTGTAAAAAGCAACAGATTTTACAAGTCCCCGATGGCACACATGATATGCGCAGATGCGTGGTGAGTAGCAAACTCAATAAGACCCCTTGTAACTAAGGCCAATAAAAAAAAAGCCTAGTGGAGAGAAGTGCCATGGGCACTGTCAACAGCTGGCTCAGAGCCAGGAGCATCCTTTTGGAGCTGCTTTTACGAGAAGGGGGAATTTGCAGTTTGGTTCCTGGAGGAATTGCCTTGTAATAATAATAATAGCAGTAACAACAACAATAATCAAATAGCTAGCAGCCATTGAGTGCCTACTAAATGTTAAATGATGTACTAAGCATATTACACATACATGTATTTAATCCTCCCAATGCTTCTAAAAGGTAGGTACAATTATTATCTCCATTTTACAGATGAGAAGAATGAGGCCCAGAAAGGCATTTAGCTCACCTAAGATCGCACAGCCAGAAAGAAGCAGAGCTGGGCTTCACATTCTGGCAGACCAGCCTCAAAGCCCACCTGCGTGACCACCGAGCCTTGCACTAGACACTACTTGTTCTTCTGAGCCAAGTGAAGAGCAGAATTTGGATTTATTAACACAGTAATTGAAAGGCTTTGCTTAGAGTGCTCCACTTATAAATAAGTAAGGTGAAATAATTGGGCTTCTACATATGCCAGGCGCTGTTTTAAGCCCTGGATATATAGAAATGAACAAAGCAGTGTGTCTCTGACCTCAAGTTGTTCACAGTCCTTAAGGAGAAAGGCAGGAAGCACATCACCGCATGCATCCGTGTGAACCTGCAGCTCCCGTTCGTGCTGCTCTGAGCAGGTGTGAAGCACAGAGTCTTTTCTGGATGAGGAAGGCTGGGAGTTTAGACAAGCCCTGGCGAGAATGGCTTGTCTCTGCTCCCTGATGTCTGGGCTTCACCTGGGATGGCTTGAAGCCTGGGGCTGCAGACATCTGGAGATGACTCATCCAGTTGGAGCCTGGGCTGGGATGCCTTGAAGGCTGGGCTCATCAGGGTCTGTTAACCGAGGCCCCTACGTGTGGCCTGTCCATGTGGCTCGGGCTCAACAGATCAGGACAGCTCAATTCCAAGAGGGAGCATTCCAAGAGGGCCATCAAAGAGTGAGTGTTTCAGGAGAACTAAACACAAGCTGTGTTGCCTTTTTGACCCAGAGTTGGAAATTACCCGGTCTTACATTCACCTAGTCCATTGGTCTAGACAGTCATCAGCCTATCCAGACTCAAGGGGAGGGGGGCCATAGGTGTCACTCCTCAATGAGTTGCATTCCATGAATAGTCATAGTTTAAAGGGGGAGTTTATTAACAAAGGGGAAGGACTCTTTAACTTCAGACATTTATTTGCTATAGTTGCTGGAAGAGAGGGGTTTGTTTGTTCGTTTTTTAGTGTCTCATGTCATACCCATCAGCCACTTTCAACTGTCCAATAGATTTGACTGGTAGAGGAAAACATCTCAGGGCTTGTGTCACTTCTTCAGGTGAATCAGAATTCTGGAGGTGAGACCCAGCAATGTGTATTTTAACAAGCCCTCCAGGTAATTTTTATGTGAGCTAAAGTTTGAGAAACGCATTATGCTCTACAGCATAGAACTCCAGAAAGGCTGAAGAATTGAAGATCCCATGCTCCATCGTGAGACCCCCACCTCTTTGCTCTCTGTATCCCACTCCAAGAGTGCTGCCCTCCAGGCTTATGTTTCTCCACTCTTTTCCCCAATCTTTACTACCTTTGCCTTAAGGGTGGAAAATGAAAAGATTCTTTCTCAGGAAACCGAGTGATCCTAGAGCAAAGTTCTTTAGTAAAACCAATGAAACAGCTCGTTTTTTTGCCAGGTTTCCCTTCAGTGAAGGCTACCAGTTGACAAGGGTTACCCTCACACACACAACCTCCAATCAGCTTAGCTCTGTTAAATATGATAGACAGCCAAAGGTCAGCAGACATTTGGAGAAAGCCATCACACAAAAGACAGAGATCAAACAAGTAAATTCATGAAATGAAGGGACCTAGAGAAAATTCAGGGGACAGAGAAAACTTCAACAATAACAGCAAAGAAAAAAATCCAATAATAATCAATGCTCCTAAATTTGTAAGAGAAGACACTGAATTCGTGAATCAAGAACATGACATGATAAAGCAGAACAAATGGAAGATAAGTACAAATCCTTGGAAGTTAAAATAGGGTGTTTACAAGTTTGGGTAGAGGGTTGCAAGATAATGTTGAAAATACTTTTCCCAGGGAATTCCCTGGTGGTCCAGTAGTTGAGACTCTGCGCTTTCACTGCTGAGGGCCTGGGTTTGATCCCTGGTCGGGGAACTAAGGCCCCACAAGCCATGTATTGTGGCCGAAAAAAAGAAAATAACTTTCCCAGAAAATACAAAAAAAAGACTAAGAAATGAAACACAGGGGAGAAAAATTAGAAAATCAGTTGGAAGGCACATTTCACCAGCCTTGCCACTTTCCCCCAAGGCAGGCCTGGTATTCAGCAAACTTTAAGGTGAGAGCGACCTTTGTCCAGTACCTATATGTGCCATGCATCAAGCTTGCACTGTATGTGTCTGACTCATGTAGGGCTCTAATACAGTGATCTGAACCACTCAGACAGAAATCCCTGAGAGTGAGGAATTGTGCTTCCCTAGAAGAGCACATTGAAGAGTCAATGAGATGTCAAGACTCAGGTTCAAGGTGGGCTCCCAAAAGTAAGGTCAGTGCCAATCGGGAGCTAAACCGATATGAGTAAGGGGATGCTAGAGATTCTAGGTTTCGTTTTATTGCCTCCTCCCACCGACTCAAGAAGAAGGGGAAGAGAAAGAGACAGATAGAAGGCCAAAAGAGGGCCAAGTCACGTGTTTGACAACAGGAGTCATAGTTAACACAAATGGCGTTGTAAGTTCAGGGTGGCAAATATTTGATTCTAAGTGTGTGATTGCTGCAAGGTAAACCTCCCCTTTATCCCCAGTAATAAAATCTGCTACACACACATGACCTTGCATGAGTGGCTTGATTTGGGGATAGGTGCTAATACACTGGCAAGAGCAGGGGTGACCTATGTCGTACATACAGTGGGGAATCCAGAACAGGACTAATTCAGAAGGTAGAAGAGCTTGTGGCCAGCCATGGCCAGGACAAACATTAACCATCCCCATCCCTTTATCCCCCATCCCTCCTCAAGTCCCCAGAGAGACTGGGAGAGATTTGAGATCTTCCACACACAGTGGATGCAGTTTGAACAAATGTTTGAAACGCAAGGTCTGGGTTACCTTAGTTGACATGTTTTTTTTCATAAACCCGATTTCATTTACATTCATGGTAAATCTGCAAATTAGTCATTATTGCCGTGATTTTGCAGAAAATGAAGCTTAGAGCGTTTAAAATGGAGGTTAGAAAACTTAGCCCACGCGCCCCAGGTTTAAGAGCCAGGCCCCATTGGTTCCAAAGCTTATGCTTCTCCCATTACACCAGGCCCCATAGCAATGAATAACGTGCCAAGTTCAAGTCCTTCAACCCTTCACTGAAGGCATTGTATAATACTACCGAACTGGTAGCTTTGATAGGGCTGAAAGAACTCTAGCGTGGAGTAGCTTTTGGTCTAAGGTAAGCATTTATCACTATCTATAACATTTCCTGATTGCTTGAGGAAGCTTTATTTTCTTCCCCCCGCCCTTCTCTTCTTCAATTCCAAAACCTACTCTTTTTCCTTCCATAAGCAAGAAAGCAAAGGATATAGACAGCCTCATTTATTTTAACTCTAAAGGAAGAGCGCTGGGAAGTTAATCAGACTGCCAGGAATCTGGAATTTGCTGATGAATGGACGTTTGCCTGAGCATAGTAAATTCTCAGCTAATTGAAAGCAGATAACAACAGTAATGCATCCACCTTGAAAAACATCACATTCCTAATAAATAATTGGAAATGGCAATCTTTTGACATATGAACTGAGGGGATAAAGTCTTAAATAAATTCCGAACTAATTCCTGTCACATATATTATACTGTATTTAACAGTTGTGCCATATGAGAAGATTAAAAGCTATAAATCTCTTTGCAACACCATCTATGGCAGTGTTTTAAACCCAGAGTAAATAGGAGTGAGGTTCTTAGAACAGCTCATAGAATATTGACGTCCATGATTTTAAAGTTGTGTGTGCGCGTACGTGTGTGTGTGTGTTTTGGGGGTCGTTCCCCTCTCTCTTCATCGGAGCCCAGAGTCAGAGGAAACAGATCATTGAAGAGTTCCGGGAGTCATCCCGGTCACCTGGGTGCTGCCGCACAGTGCATCTCCTAGGAGGTTCTTGGTAATCCCAGTGATCCATGGATATCACCTGGGAACTTGTTAGAAACGCAGAATTTCAGGCGTCATCCTAGAGCTACTGAATCAGAATCTGCATTTCAACAGGATCCCCAGGTGATTCACGTGCACATTAACCTTTGAGAAGTGTTGCTCTAGTGTTCATCCCAGGACAATTCTAGACAACTTGAGTGGTAGCAGAGTCAACTGGATCCACTCAGGATTGATTTCACCGCAGGCTCCAGGGTAAGCCTAATCCTCAGAAAGACCTTTATTTTCCTCCTCGCTTGTCCTAGAAGGTGGACCCAGCCTCCTGCCCAGGCCCTGCCTTGACACTGAGTTCCAGAAGCCAGGTCCTTGCCCTGCCCCTTCGTTCCTACTCCCTAGTTCAGTCTCTGGGGCCCCAGACTGAGATTCATTTCCTCTGGGTTGGGAATCCCTCCCTCGCCAGTCCCCTCCTTAGCCTCCTGGGACTGCAGCCCTGCCCAGGGCCATCTCAGACCCATGCACCTATGGGTCCTTGCCTGCTGTCAGCTTCCTTGAACAGTACTCACCTGCCTGCTCGGTGAGGCCAAGGTGCTGTGCTGGTGGGAGACCACAATAGGCTACTGAAGGAGGGAGAAAATCTCTAATATCCACCCCACTCTGGAATCCTCTGGGATTTCTGGATTATGCAGACTAATTAAGATTTCTGAGGTCAGTTACTCTTTTTTTCATATTTATACCATCACATTATTTTTTAATCAAAGTATAGTTAAGTTACAATGTTGTGTTAGTTTCAAGTGTACAGCAAATTGATTCAGTTATACATACATATATATGTACATATATTTTTTTCAGATTCTTTTCCATTATAGGTTATTACAAGATACTGAATATAGTTCGCTGTGCTATACAGTACGTCTTTGTTGTTTATCTATTTTATATATGGTAGTGTGTATCTGTTAATCCCAAACTCTTAATTTATCTCTCCCCCCTTTCCCCTTTGGTAACCATAACTTTGTTTTCTATGTCTGTGAGTCTATTTCTGTTTTGTAAATAAGTTCATTTGTACCATTTTTTAAGATTCCACATATAAGTGATATCATATGACATTTGTCTTTCTCTGACTTACTTCACTTAGTATGATAATGTCTAGGTCCATCCATGTTACTGCAGATGGCATTATTTCATTCTTTTTTATGGCTGAGTAATATTCCAGTGTGTGTGTGTGTGTGTGTGTGTGTGTGTGTGTGTGTGTACCACATCTTCGTTATCCATTCATCTGTCAATGGACATTTAGGTTGCTTCCATGTCTTGGCTATTGTAAATAGTGCTGCTATGAACACTGGGTTGCATGTATCTTTTTGAATTAGAATTTTCATCTTTTCCAGATACATGCCCGAGAGTGGGATTGCTGGATCATATGGTAGCTCTACTTTTAGTTTTTTAAGGAACCTCCATACTATTCTCTATAGTGACTGCACCAACTTACATTCCCACCAACAGTGTACGAGGAGCCCACCAACAGTATAGGATAATCTCTAGGTCCATCCAGGTTGCTGCAAATGACATTATTTCACTCTTTTTTATGGCTGAGTAATATTCCATTGTGTATATATTCCACATCTTTATCCATTCGTCTGTTGATGGACATTTAGTTGGTCACTTTTAAGAAAGATGTTTTAGCCATCATTTCTTGATGTGTGTTTAAGTACTCCACCAGAAGATATTTTTCTTATATTATCTCATTCATCCCTCACAACAGCCCAACGAGATATGCATTTTTTGGAAATTTTATTGAAATATACTATATAGTAAAATGCATAGGTTTTAAGCATCCAGGTAAATGAATTTTGACGCACATATACACCTGTGTAGCCCGCACCACAGTCAAGATGCAGGCCATTTTCATCACCACAGTGGGTTCTCTTCTGCTCCTTTTCAGTCAATTCTCTCCACTCCAGAAGCTAGTACTGTTCTGACTTCTATCCCCATAGGTTCATTTTGGCTCTTCTGAGAGTTCATATAAATGGAATTATACAGTGTGTTATTGTTTTGTGTCTGTCTTTTTTCACTCCACATGAGGTCTGTGGGAGGCTGTTATTGTGTTTATTAGCAGTTCCTGGTGAGATATTTTAATCCCCATGCTACCTGTGAGTAAACGGAAGATTGGAGAGATTAGCGAACTTGCCTGGTCATATGAGAAGGGTCAGAGCTGGTATTAGAATCCTTCTCAGTCTGACTTAAGAATCATCTCAAACTCTCCCTCAGGTTGCACCACACCAAATATTTTAGATTGTATTTTTAAATGAATTCTGTGCTACTGTTCTCTGCATTTGGAGAGTCTCTTTATTTCTCACTGATGGCTACCCTGTCCTGACTTTTGTTAATGAGTCTCTGTTTTCACATGGATAGGTTTCTGGTGTCCAGCATTGCATGAGATCTTCAGAGGGGATTTCATCCAGGCCTCCTTGGGAGGAAATGTCTTGAGGTGACCAGCAGGGTAGAGCAAATGTGGAGCCCCTCAGAGGTGGAAACTGCCTCCTTGAGATGAGATTAGGGGATGTGATGACTAATGTTATATGCCAACTTGACTGGGCCATAGGGTACTCAGATATTTGGCTAAACATGATTTCTGAGTATGTCTGTGAGGGTGTTTCTGGTAGAGACCAACATTTGAATCTGTAGACTGAGTAAAGCGGATTGCCTTCCCCATTGTGGGTGGGCCTCACCCAATCTGTTGAGGGTCTGAAAAAAACAAAAAGGTGGAGGAAGGGAATATTCACCTCTTCTGTCTGACTGAGTTCAGACATCAGTCTTCTTGCCCTCAAATTGGGATTATACCATTGGCTGTCTGTCAGGCCTTCAGACCTGGGCAGGAACTTATGCCATCAGCCCTCACGGGTCTCCAGCTTACCAACTGTAGATCTTGGGACTTCTCAGCCTCCATAATCTAATGAACCAATCCTTTAAAATAAATCTCCTTTTATCTCTATATCAATAGGCATAGGTATAGATATATCTCCTATTTCCTATTGGTTCTGCTTCTCTGGAGAATCCTAATGCAGGGGACAATTGAATGTCTTATTAGTTCTATCCCAACCGTTTTGCCAACAGTTTCTGAGACGAGAGGGCCTTTCTCTGCCAGAAGAGAACCAAAATTCCCACACCATCCCTCTCACAGAGTTTGCTGGCTGATCAAATGGGAAAAGAATGCAAAAATGATTTATAAACTGTAAAGTTCTTTATAAAACTAAACTGTTGCACTTCTTCACTCTGGGTTGCTTCAAAGTGAAACTTAAGCCAAAAGGATAAATTAGAACCAATCACCCATCTGGAAAGAACAATTTGACTACAATGCTGGTGCTGTGTGATTGTTTTTACTCTTGGGCCTTTCTTTTATGAATAGGAATACCCACATTTTATTACTTTTACTTCCTACAGAACTCCCCCCCAAGATGGCCTAGCCAATTAGTTAGTTTCAGGTTTTTCTTTGAACATTTAAAATGGAAAGGCCAGATTATATTAAAATAATTATTAAAGAATTAGCTACACAAAAGTTGCTTTCTCACACCCTTCCAGGGAAAGAAAGGAATAAGAAAATCTGGAATTTGGGTTGAGTAGAAGAGAAACTTCCCTGATAGAGCTAATTATTTCATTACAATGGATTCATATTAAGATCGTGCCTAGCAAATTTTTTCAGTTTGCTACAGTTGAATATCTCCAACAAGATTAAATCTGTAATTTCCTTAGAGCCCATGATTAAATTATTCCTATTTTTCTTTTTTGGCTATTGTAAAACTCCTAGTTTCTTTCACTTTCTTTTGTAGATTTTATAGTAGGACTGTTCAATCATCTCTACAACTTTTCATGCAGACTTTCTGAATTTTTAGATGGTAGAAATCAGAAGGGGATACCCTACAGTGAAAAAATTCTTTTAGCCCCTGTATGCAATATTCCTGCTTATATGTCTCTCTTGGATCTTTGTTAAATAATAGAGCTACTTAGCTAACATGTTTAGGAATTAAGTCTGCAGGTATTTTAGTCATATATGGGCATGGCTGTTGAATTTTATTGTATTGAATCCTAGCGATTACCTTTACTGATCTCTTTCCTCTTGCTTTATAGCTGTTTCCTGAGTTTTACTAGGGGCTTTCAATACTGTAGTCCCTAGTTCCAGGGCAGCTTCTTCCCTGGGATTCCCCATGTCCAGAATGCCATTATGTGTAAACATGTTGATCAGACTTGTTCTGTCCCCCAGGTCACTTTTGTAATGGATTTAAGACTGACCTTCAGGGTCATCGTTCAAGTGTGAGGTCTCATACTACCTTTCCATTGGTGGTAGAGTATAGCTGTTAAGAGCACTGTGTTTATTTGTTGATCTTTGGGCAAGCTAAGTGGTGGCCCTTGATGGGCAATTTAGATGAAGACGCTCTATAAATGTCATGTCCTTGCGCTGTTTCCAAAACGTCATGAGGCAGAGTAGTATGAGGCTTGGACGGACAGACCTAGGGTTTAAAAGCAGGCTCTGCCGCTTACTGGCTGAGGGACCTTGGACAAGCCACTTAGCCTCTTTGAGCCTCAATTTCCTCGTCAGTAAAGTAGAGATAATAATAGCAACCTCACAAAGTTGTCAGGATTATTGGAGTTTGTAAAGCGCTTGGCATAGCCAAGAGATTGCTATTTGGTGACCGCTCCATTCATAATGAGTCTCTGGGTATGAACTTCTGCCCTTCCCCAAAACTGTGTGATTTGGACTGCATGGATTTTTCTAGTTTGCTAATGAATCTGTTGTTCCGAACAAAATCAAAGGCTCTTTAAAGTCAAGAGCAAGTACGCATATTGTCTATGCAGTGATTTAAGATGGGAAATTCTGTTGAGTTAACTCCTTACAAAGCTATGAAGATTACTTTCCTGTATCCGTTTTATGCTTAGAACTTAACAGTTTATCTTGCTTCAGTTATTCCTATATTTTCCAAAAAACAGAAATGACATGTGTTGTTCTGTAATTTCTGGGGCCATTCCTCTTCAGTTTTTGTTATGTAAGATTTGCACAGGCATTTATTTTTATCATTCTCACACACCTTTTCCAGTTCAGATCTCCTCCCAGGTGGCAGACCAGTTGTTTTCCTACATATCCTGGAGTGAAGAAACAGGTCTGGCCCATTCCCCGGACCATTATACAAGGGACTTGTTCATACACGACGTCACAACACATTGCTATTTTCCTCTCCATTTCAGGTGTGACCTGTCCTTATTTCCAGGTCAGTGGTCACTCACTCATGGGTAGTTTGATGTACTCTAGGTCATTAGTAAAGATGTTAGATAAGGACTTAGCTGATAGCAAAACCCCCCTCCCCCCACCGCCCCACTGCCACAGCTGGCTCAGTTAGAAAGCCCCAGAATGGTGAAAAAGGACACTTTATGTTATCACAATGAACTATTCCCTTTCAGTAATTTACAGAAATGGTACATTCAGAGAGTGTGGAGCATGTCACATGTTTGGTATTTAATGATTGATGAGTTTGTTCCAGAGCCTAAGGAGATGTTTGTAGGCAACACGCTAAATTTGATTTGAATCTGGACTTCAAACAAATTCAAGCAGATTGAAACATCATGAACAAAGGGATGTTGGGATAATGCAAAGTATCCTGCTTAAGTTCACCCTTCCATGGCTTTCCAATTTATGAAAGAGACATCTAACAGAGCTGCTGGGGGTCACTTTCAGATGAGTCCTTATCTAACATCTTTATTAAGGACCTAGAGTGTCAGTGTGCCACCCTTAGGAAATTAATGGATCTAGGCATTGATCATCAATGGCTGGTAACATCACAAAGAGACAATCATATATTATGTACTTCCTGATGGAAGGACACACTGCCATTTATGAAGCATTCTTCTCAAAAAGAGCAAACCTGAATCTGATCAAATCTCTAGATCCTGCGACCAATGTACAGGAAATACAAAGACAGAAAACCTATTAATTGACACCATGAAGATGCAATCCACAAAATCTAAACTTTAGGGAGTCTACAGGACAAACAATCCAGTGTCTTCACAAATTGAAAGAAAAAAAGAGGTGCAAGGGGTATCTACAGAATTAAAGATATTTAAAAGGCAGATTATTCCATCACAATGTGATGACTTTATTTAGATACTAGTTCAAACAAATAAATGCTTAAAAAAGACATATGAGATAAATGGAAATTTGAGCACTGACTGGGTGTTTGATAATCTTAAAGAATTATTAATTTTTTAAGCTGTGATAATAGTATTGTCTTTATGTTTTTTTAAAGAGTCCTTATCATTTGGAGATGCGTATTGAAATCTTTTTGGATAAGGTGATCCTATGTTTGTGATTTGTTGCAAAATAATATGGGAGGGGAAGAAGTGAGTGAGGCTATCGATGAAAGAAAAGTAGTAGTTGTTGAAGTTGGGTAATAGGGGCTCATTATACTATTCTCTTTCTTTTGTATCCATTTAAACTTTTCCATAATTTAAGAAAAGATAATCCAAGACACTGTGAGATCCTCAATGTCAAGAGAGAAAATAAAATCAAGAAATAGATGCATGATGCAAGTGTGAAGTACAGTGATAGGTACCCTATTTAAATTATGTTCAATATTCTATATATGCTTAGATAAAGAGGTGGATTAATTAGCTAGAAAGAGTTTCAACAAGACTTGAAAGATCTTGTTCAAGTTTCTGAAATTGGTACTTGACCAAGCCTGGCTCTGAAGTGTTTGTGTCTTAAGATTTATACTGTTAACCCCCAACCTATGTGACTACTGCATCGGGGTATAGGAGAGGCAAAGAATGAAAAAAGAAAACCGCAAATCTTATTTATTGATGGTGTCTTTGTGCCAGGCACTTTACACATATATCTGCTTTTAATCCTAACTTTAAACCTTGAGGTAGGCATTATTATCTCTAGTGTACAGCTGGTGAAACTGAGACTGAGAAAAAGAAAGTAACTTTCTCAGAGTCACATAGCCAGTAAGAAAAGGATCAGGGATATTCACCGAGTTCAGTCTGATGTCAGAACCTCATGGAACCACTTTCAGGACAGTGGAAAGAAATATATGTGTAAACAGCAATAATAATTAGTGTGATAATGTCATTGACGTTTGCGTGGATGTGCTTCCTTTACAGGGTGAAGGGGGATCCTATCTTCATTTCAACAAACTAGGGATTCTCCAAACTTTTGTTTTAACATAGTCCTTGTAGCAAATGCTTTTGGTGTTCCACACCACATCGCTTGTGGTGGACAGTTTCCATACACATTTAAAGTCCCACCCCAAGTGTTAGTCACTTCTGTCTGCTTTCAGGAACTCATTCAGCCCACACAGGGCAGTGGGCTGGAATTTAATGGAAGCGTGTGTGGGTGGAGTTAACACTAGTGGGTGGGAGGGACCTTTCATCAGTGAGAGATAGGAGTCAGCAGATAAATGCTCCAGCTTCCCATCTTTGAAGGAACACTTCCAATTCCAAGGTACACTTGGTAGTTCTTCAGGGGATTCCTAGTAGGACTGAGCTTCAGTTGCCCACAAAGGTAACCAGCTCAACCATGTATTGGCTTTGCCAGCTTCCCTGTCTCATGTTCCCTGTTCCTTCACTCTTGCTTCCAGGATCACCTACCAGATGAAATCCCTGCACCAAGGTTTTGTCTTAGCTCTGTTTCTGGTGGAACTTGAATCCCTTTTAATAAAAAAATTCTGAGTCCACCCCTGATGTATGCATATTTGTTTATTTATAAATTATATTCATGATTATTTTATTATATGTACTGTAAAATATACACTAAGAAGTTCTGAAAGGATGAAATAAACAAAAACAATTATTATAAATATATATATATATATATATATATATATATATATTTTTTTTTTTTTTGCATTACGCGGGCCTCTCACTGTTATGGCCTCTCCCGTTGCGGAGCACAGGCTCCGGACACGCAGGCTCAGCGGCCATGGCTCACGGGCCCAGCCGCTCCGCAGCACGTGGGATCTTCCCGGACCGGGGCACGAACCCGCGTCCCCTGCATCGGCAGGCGGACTCTCAACCACTGCGCCACCAGGGAAGCCCCCTAAAAATAATTTTTGAATGTCTATTTTCAGTTTGTTATAGTGTGCACAATGTGTTAGTATAATCATAGTCACTACTTACAAAATTTATAAAAGATAAATGGGCATTCACTGAGGAAGCATATGCTAAATATTTTACTGACGTGATGCATGTAAAAAATTATATAGACCACTGCTATAGACTGTAGTCATTCTATTTTTTTTAATAAACTTTATTTTAATTTCAAATTCCACTTGTTCACTGCTGGCATTTAGGAAGGTGATTAATTTTTGTATAGTAACATTGTATTCTGCAACCTTGCTAAAATCACTTATTAGTTCCAGGAGTTTTTTTTGTTTTTTTATGCTTTCAGATTTTCTACATAGACAGTCATGTTTTCTATGAACAAAGACAGTTTTATTTCTTCTATCCCAATCGGTATACATTTTACTTACTTTTCTTTTCTTATTGCATTAGTTAGGACTTCCAGTACAGTGCTGAAGAGGAGTGGTAAGAGGGGACATCCTTGCCTTGTTCCTGATCTTAGTTGGAAAGCTTCAAGTTTCTCACCATTAAGTATGATATTAGCTGTAGGATTTTTGTAAATGTTCTGATTTTATCAAGTTGAGAAAGTTTCCCCCTATTCCTAGTTCACCGAGAGTTTTTAATTATGAACGGATGTTGGGTTTTGTCAAATGCTTTTTCTGCATCTATTGATATGATCATGAGATTTTTCTCCTTTAGCCTATTGATGTGACGGATTACATTAATTGATTTTTGAACATCGACCTAGTCTCGCATACCTGGAATAAATCCCGCTTGGTAAAAAAATTTTTATTATTATTATTAACTAGAGGAGCAAAACCTCTTTTTGATCTTACTAAAATTCCTTTGTAAGTGAAAGCAGTGTGATTGAATATGCTTTGTACTTTTGCAAAATCTCAGTTTAACACTTTGTAAAAATGTGATTTGAACGTCTGGTTCTAAGTTTCATTTATTTTGATGAAACTTGGTTGTAATGGCTTGACATGACTGGAAAAGACATTGACAAAGATGTAAATTCAAAAGGAAGAAGTGGATCATTGGCTGCACTGACTAATTGCAACAATCTTTTTTTCAAGCCATATACCAACTCTGCAAAGATTTTTGTTGAAAATTGACTAGTGAATTTCTATCTTTTAATGTCACATTGTTCTAATAAAACAAGTAGAAGATGCAACATTTGGAAGATAGGTAAACAGGATTGAAAATTTCATTTCTATTTTTTTAATGTGTGAAGATATGAAAGTTTTTATAAGTGTCACCCATACACATTGTTTGCTGCAACAAAAATAACACAATGAAGGCATCTTCCAAATATCTATGCTCTCTCCATAGCGTAGATTTCTTTCAAAAAGTAGTTAATTTCTCATTCATTTAAAAAATTTCAATTTTTTAATCTCAAAGGGATAGATCGTGTGCTTTCTTTAGTTTATGCTAAATAACAAAAGTTAGGATCACTTGACATCCTAGTAAAGGTTAGAAAATTTGGAACCCTTATTTAGAGTAAAAAAAAATGCAGTAGTCATCTTTAAGTTTCACTACTTTTAAAATTTCCTTCTGACAAGATCTTCCCCGTATGGTGCAAGCGGAAGATGATTATTACCCATTCCACCAGGAAGTTTTATACAGATTCTGGTATTTAAGATAATATAATCCATAAACCATAAATCTACCTAAATGAGCATTCAAACTTCAATCCCTCACAAGGCAGGTGGCAAGTGAACTTGTAAGGATGCCTTGGCCATCCCATTGTATTTAATTATTTTTCTTTTAATCGAGATAAAATTCACATAACATAAAATTTACCATTTTAATCATTTAAAAATGTAGAATTCAGTGATTTGGGGCATATTTACATTGTTGTACAACCATCAACACTATCTAATTCCAGAATGTTTTCATCACCTCAAAAAGAAATTTTGTACTTTAAAACAGTCACTCCCCATTCTACCCTGTCCCCAGCCCCTGGCAATCCCCCCATCTGCTTTTGGTCCCCATTGTGTTTTGAAGCTCCCTCCTTTTTCTCAGAATAAGGTGCCTACTGTGTGTCTCCTGTGACCTCTGAGAGGATGCCAATTCAACCAGCATACTAAATATCATCAAAGTCTATTTAATTTCTTATTGTTTAAAATTAAAAATATTATGGAAATTCTAGTTATTTCTTTCTGAAGACTGCACCAAACCTTTACTGAACACAGTTCCTAGAATGCTGTAGGTGTTCAATAAATCACTGTTGGATGAACAAAGCAATTTCCTTCCCCACTTTGAATCTCTCTCCCTCTCTTCTCTCTCTCACATCCCTTTCTCTCTCTCTCTCTCTCTCTCTCTCTCTCTCACACACACACACACACACACACATACACACACAACTTTTACATATAAAGCAAATTGAATCAAATAATAACCTTTGTTACTTAAATTTCGGGTAGACAGAAAATTGAATTAGTCACCAAGATCCCTTCTGGGTCTAGAATTCTGTGAGGACACCAACTGGTAGAATGAACAGCAGTCATCCTGTTTGCCTGGAATTGAGGGATTTCCCGGGATATGGGGGCAGTCTGGGGCAAACCAAGATGAGTTGTGCCCTTTGCCCCCTGAGCATCTATATATTTGCTGGATGCCATCATGTAGCCCCTCTTACCAGAGCCTCTGTCTTGCGGATGTGGGCCTGAAGCTCCAGCTACCAGGCTTGCTGCATTCCCCTACTCACAGACACTGCTCCTGGAGCCGAGTCCTACTTGTGGGAGCCAGAGACAGTTATCATAAACAGGATTTGGGCACTCCTGGCTTCCTGGCCAAATATTATCAAAATCTCACAATTGTTTCTTTTCTTAAATTGAGGTATAGTTGAGTTACAATATTATATTAGTTTCAGGTGTACAGCATAGTGATTCAATATTTTTATAGAGATTATACTCTGTTTAAAGTTATTATAAACTATTGGTTATATTGCCTGTGCTGTACATTACATCCTTGTATCTTATTTATTTTATACCTGGTTTGTACCTCTTAATTCCCTACCTGTACCTTGTCCCTCCCCCTTCCCTAGCCCCACTTCCCCACTGGAAACCACTAGTTTCTTCTCTGTATCTGTGAGTCTGTTTCTGTTTTGTTATATTTATTCTTCTGTTTTATTTTTTAGATTCCAAATATAAGTAAAACATACAGTTTGTGTCTTTCTCTGTCTGACTTATTTCACTAAGCATAATCCCCTCCAGGTCCATCCATGTTGTTGCAAATAGCAAAATTTCATTCTTTTTTGTGGCCGAGTAGTAGTCCATTGTGTATATACATATCTTTGACATTTATTCTGTATGTCATGTATCTTAAATCTGTACCTCTGACCTAATTTATTATCATGTACTTTAGACTTGCCCATTCAACTGCTGCCCAGATATTTGCATTCTAATATTGCTTGGACATCTCAAAATATAAATAAGGAAACAAAAGCTTTAAATGACACATTAAACAAGATGGACTTAATTCATATTTATAGGACATTCCATCCAAAAATACACTTTCTTCTCAAGTGCTCATGGAACATTCTCCAGAATAGATCATATCTTGGGTCACAAAACAAGCCTTGGTAAATTTAAGAAAATTGAAATTGTATCAAGTATCTTTTCCAACCACAACGCTATGAGACTAGATACCAGTTGCAGGAAGAAAACTGTAAAAAATACAAGCACATGGAGGCTAAACAATACACTACTAAATAACCAAGAGATCACTGAAGAATTCAAAGAAGAAATCAAAATATACCTAGAAACAAATGACAATGAAAACACGATGACCCAAAACCTATGGGTTGCAGCAAAAGCAGTTCTAAGAGGGAAGTTTATAGCAATACGGTCCTACCTCAAGAAACAAGAAAATCTCAAATAAACAACCTAACCTTACAGCTAAAGCAATTAGAGGAAGAAGAACAACAACAAAAAAAACCCCAAAGTTAGCAGAAGGAAAGAAATCATAAAGATCAGATCAGAAATAAATGAAAGAGAAATGAAGGAAACAATAGCTAAGATCAATGAAACTAAAAGCTTGTTCTTTGAGAAGATTAACAAAATTGATAAACCACTAGCCAGATGCACCAAGAAAAAAAGGGAGAAGACTCAAATCCATAGGATTAGAAATGAAAAAAAAGTAACAACTGACACTGCAGAAATACAAAGGATCATGAGAGATTATTACAAGCAAGTATATGCCAATAAAATGGACTACCTGGAAGAAATGGACAAATCCTTAGAAAAGCACAACCTTCCAAGACTGAAGCAGGAAGAAATAGAAAATATGAACAGACCAATCACAAGCACTGAAATTGAAACTGTGATTAAAAATCTTCCAACAAACAAAAGCCCAGGACCAGATGGATTCACAGGCAAATTCCATCAAACATTTAGAGAAGAGCTAACACCTATCCTTCTCAAACTCTTCCAAAGTGTAGCAGAGGGAAGAACACTCCCAAACTCATTCTACAAGGCCACCATCACCCTGATACCAAAACCAGACAAGGATGTCATAAAGAAAGAAAACTACAGACCAATATCACTGATGAACATAGATGCAAAAATCCTCAACAAAATTCTAGCAAACGAAATCCAACAGCACATTAAAAGGATCATACACCATGATCAAGTGGGGTTTATCCCAGGAATGCAAGGATTCTTCAATATATGCAAATCAATCAATGTGATATACCATATTAACAAATTGAAGGATAAAAACCATGTGATAGTCTCAATAGATGCAGAAAAAGCTTTTGACAAAATTCAACACCCATTTATGATAAAAACTCTCCCAAAAGTAGGCATAGAGGGAGCTTACCTCAACATAATAAAGGCCATATATGACAAACCCACAGCTAACATCATTCTCCATGGTGAAAAATTGAAACCATTTCCACTAAGATCAGGAAAAAGACAAGGTTGCCCACTCTCACCACAATTAGTCAACATAGTTTTGGAAGTTTTAGCCACAGCAGAGAAGAAAAAGAAATAAAAAGAATCCAAATTGGAAAAGAAGAAGTAAAGCTGTCACTGTTTGGAGATGACATGGTACTATACATAGAGAATCCTAAAGATGCTACCAGAAAACTACTAGAGCTAATCAATGAATTTGGTAAAGTAGCAGGATACAAAATTAATGCACAGAAATCTCTGGCATTCCTATACACTAATGATGAAAAATCTGAAAGAGAAATTAAGGAAACACTCCCATTTACCATTGCAACAAAAAGAATAAAATACCTAGGAATAAACCTACCTAAGGAGACAAAAGACCTGTATGCAGAAAACTATAAGACACTGATGAAAGAAATAAAAGATGATACAAACAGAGGGAGAGATATTCTATGTTCTTGGATTGGAAGAATCAACATTCTGAAAATGACTCTACTACCCAAAGCAATCTACAGATTCAGAGCAATCCCTATCAAACTACCAATGACATTTTTCACAGAACTAGAACAAAAAAAATTCACAATTTGTATGGAAACACAAAAGACCCCAAATAGTCAAAGAAATCTTGAGAAAGAAAAGCGGAGCTGGAGGAATCAGGCTCCCTGACTTCAGACTATACTACAAAGCTACAGTAATCAAGACAGTATGGTACTGGAACAAAAAAAGAAATATAGATCAATGGAACAGGATAGAATGTGCAGAGATAAACCCATGCACCTATGGTCACCTTATCTTTGATAAAGGAGGCAAGAATATACAATGCAGAAAAGACCGCCTCTTCAATAAGTGGTGCTGGGAAAACTGGACAGCTATATGTAAAAGAATGAAATTAGAACACTCCCTAACACCATACACAAAAATAAACTCAAAATGGATTAAAGACCTAAATGTAAGGCCAGACACTATCAAACTCTTAGAGGAAAACATAGGCAGAACACTCTATGACATACATCACAGCAAGATCCCTTTTGACCCACCTCCTAGAGAAATGGAAATAAAAACAAAAGTAAACAAATGGGACCTAATGAAACTTAACAGCTTTTGCACAGCAAAGGAAACCATAAACAAGACGAAAAGACAACCCTCAGAATGGGAGAAAATATTTGCAAATGAAGCAACTGACAAAGGATTAATCTGCAAAATTTACAAGCAGCTCATGCAGCTCAATATCAAAAAAACACACAACCCAATCCAAAAATGGGCAGAAGACCTAAATAGACTTTTCTCCAAAGATATACAGATTGCCAACAAACATATGAAGGATGCTCAACATCACTAATCATTAGAGAAATGCAAATCAAAACTACAATGAGGTATCACCTCACACCGGTCAGAATGGCCATCATCAATAAATCTACAAACAATAAATGCTGGAGAGGGTGTGGAGAAAAGGGAACCCTCTTGCACTGTTGATGGGAATGTAAATTGATACAGCCACTATGGAGAACAGTATGGAGGTTCCTTAGTAAACTAAAAACAGAACTACCATACGACCCAGCAATCCCACTACTGGGCATATACCCTGAGAAAACCATAATTCAAAAAGAGTCATGTACCAAAATGTTCATTGCAGCTCTATTTACAATAGCCAGGACATGGAAGCAACCTAAGTGTCCATCAATGGATGAATGGATAAAGAAGATGTGGCACATATATACAATGGAATATTACTCAGCCATAAAAAGAAACGAAATGGAGTTATTTGTATTGAGGTGGATGGACCTAGAGTCTGTCATACAGAGTGAAGTAAGTCAGAAAGAGAAGAACAAATACCGTATGCTAACACATATATATGGAATCTAAGAAAAAAAAAAGGTCATGAAGAACCTAGGGGCAAGACAGGAATAAAGACAGAGACCTACTAGAGAATGGACTTGAGGATATGGGGAGGGGGAAGGGTAAGCTGTGACAAAGTGAGAGAGTGGCATGGACATATATACACTACCAAATGTAAAATAGATAGCTAGTGGGAAGCAGCTGCATAGCACAGGGAGATCAGCTCGGTGCTTTGTGACCACCTAGAGGGGTGGGATAGGGAGGGTAGGAGGGAGGGAGATGCAAGAGAGAAGAGATATGGGAACATATGTATATGTATAACTGATTCACTTTGTTATAAAGCAGAAACTAACACACCATTGTAAAGGAATTATACTCCAATAAAGGTGTTAAAAAAGAAAAAAGAAGATGTGGCACATATATACAATGGAATGTTACTCAGCCATATAAAGAAATGAAATTGAGTTATTTGTAATGAGGTGGATGGACCTACAACCTGTCATACAGAGTGAAGTCAGTCAGAAAGAGAAAAACAAATACCGTATGCTAACACATATATATGGAATCTAAAAAAAAAAAAAGGTTCTGAAGGACCTCGGTGCAGGACAGGAATAAGGACGCAGACATAGAGAATGGACTTGAGGACATGGGGAAGTGGAAGCTGGGATGAAGTGAGAGAGTGGCATGGACATATATACACTACCAAATGTAAAATAGATAGCTAGTGGGAAGCAGCCGCATAGCACAGGGAGATCAGCTCGGTGCTTTGTAACCACCTAGAGGGGTGGGATAGGGAGGGTGGAAGGGAGACGCAAGAGGGAGGAGGTATGGGGATATATGTATATGTATAGCTGATTCACTTTGTTATACAGCAGAAACTAACACACCATTGTAAAGCAATTATACTCCAATAAAGATGTTTAAAAAAATGCTTTTGGCTGTGTCAGCTTCATCCTCCTAGCAGTTTCTAGATTCCTCAGAGGGTCTTTGAGGGTTTGGGGGTGGGGAAAGCAGATGTAATCAAGAGGTACCTTCTCCATCTGTTACACAAGCCTCTTCACATTCAGACCAATCTAGAATCCGACCCCCTGACAAAGCCGGCCATGACGGGGGGTGTCTTAAGGATCACCTCAGAATTCTCCTGGCCTATAGGGGGAAGCATAAGAATATTAGAATTATTTGACAAGCATAGTGCGATTTTTTTTTTTTTTGGTAACTTGTATTTATGAGTTGTTTGTACAAAAAGATGTCTGGGGAAGAAAGTTTAAAAAAACTTTATATAAATCTCACTTTTTATATGATCTTGGTAGATAGTTTTAAAAAGTAAAGCATATACGTGGTTGGAAAATTCAAATAGTACATAAATGAACAAAATTGAAGGTAAACATTTCTCTCCTTGCACCTCTAGTCTCTCTCCCCAAAGGCAACTACTGTTAATACATTTCGGCTCCCCCCACCCCCCAAATTATTTAGATATATACCAAGAAATCAATCAGTCTGTCTATCCATTCAAATTTCTACCTTTATTTACACACAAAAAATCATTCCATACACACTCTTCTGCACCTTGATTCTTGGAGATATATTTTCGTATTAACCCAGATAGAACTGACCATCCTTTCTTGGTATTTGCAAAGTGACAGACAAGGAGTATAGTGTAACGGTTAAGAGCATAAACCCTGAAGCCAAAGCAGGGAGAGAAGGAGGGGAAAAGGGAGGGAGGGAGGAAAGGTGGAGAAGAGAGAGAGAAGGGAGGCATGGAGCCTAGAATGTGCACGTAGGAGCATAAAGTGTACATCCTGGAGGATTCTACTCCAGAAAAGCTTTTATTCAGGTGAGGCTGTCTACCTCAGAGGGGCAGGCGTTACGCTGAGATCAATCTGAATGCTAGGCCTGATATCCCCACTCTGGCCAAAACAGGTAAAGAAAGAAATATCTGGGGAGAGTAACAGGTATGACTCAGTAGATGCTCTCAGGATTGTAGGAATATTGCAATTCTTAATTGTACTTAAATCAATTGCATTTATACTATGATCTCATCAGGCTGGATTGATAGGAAATCCAAAACTTTAGAAGCTCCCCCGACTCCTAGGGTGATGCAAACATCCTGTGGTTTTCCAAGTGACAAGACCACATACACATATCTTTAAGTCTTTAGGTCAACTGCCACGCTTGGTACTGTTGAGAAGTCCTTCCTCACAGCCCATATGCTCCCCTGCTCCCCAGGTGTGCTTGGAGCACAGCGCTCTGCTCTAGAATGGGAGCCCCTGTGGCCAGTGGAAGCTTCCCTAAGGAGTATCTCACAGTCCTTCCCCTATGACGTTTGCTTGCCCCCCAGGGTGCAGATCTGCAGATCTCCTCTATTCTCAGAAGCCACAAAATACGACCCCTCCTGGGTTTCCCTGGCTCTCTCTCCTCTAGACTCACTGCCTTAAGGCATCTCCTCTCTCTTCCTGTGGCCCCAGCAGCACTACACAATATCAACTTCAGTTGTCCCACTGCCAGTTTTCTCTGAGATGAGGAAGCCCAGAGTCTGGTTATCAGCTGGAAACAGGAAAAAGAAAAGGGAAAAATACATAGGGAGAGGGAGGACATCAATTAAGACCTCAAAAATTATCTTGTCACATTAAGATGGAACAGAATAGTCTTCCTGAGAGACCCATCCCTATTCAGGAATGTTGTAGTAAGTATACTATTTTTACTCTCCAGGTATGAAAACTAGTCTATCACTCTTAGATTTCTCTGGTTTCACCATCGAGCAATTATATCCACTATGGAGGAGCCAGTGTTTAATTCTGACAGAACTGCCAATATGGGACAGAGCAACTTTGAGTGTGAGAATGACACTGGGGCTGGGCGTGTGTAACACTCAGGCTTGGGCAGAAGAGGAAGTAAAGCCTCATGTACGTTGGTCCAGGTTTGAGTCTGGGAATCCAGGTAGAGGTCTTATCACTCACACAGGATGACAGGGAGAAAAAAGTTCTAGACTAATTTCCACCAAACCTCTTTCCCTCTCAAACCACGAGGCAGTCAGAGAAATCTTTCTTGTTCAGTCCAAGCCAGATTCAGCCTTCCCTGTGGACTTATACTGCCCTGTGGTCTGGAGTGGCCTCTTGCACGGGCCATTCTGGAATAATCTAGAACCCAAAACTTTCAGACTATCATGCCTCTCTTTACTGAAAGCCCTTTGAAGGCAGGCCTGAGTCTTGGCCAGCACTGTAGTCACCCATGCTTTGCACAGCAGTTGGCACATAGCTGGTGTGCAAACGGTCTTAGCTGAATGAACAAATAAACGAAGAAAATAATGAACGAGCACGCAAGGGTGAAACAGAGAGCAAAAGTGTGTTAAAGGGGCTTCCCTGGTGGCACAGTGGTTGGGAGTCCACCTGCCGATGCAGGGGACACGGGTTCGTGCCTCGGTCCAGGAAGATCCCACATGCCGCAGAGCGGCTGGGCCCGTGAGCCATGGCCGCTGAGCCTGCGCGTCCGGAGCCTGTGCTCCGCAATGGGAGAGGCCACAACAGTGAGAGGCCCGCGTACCACAAAAAAAAAAAAAAAAAAAAAGGTGTGTTAAAAACCACACCAATCAAGAAAATCTCCATGGGATGCTATTTATCACCAACAGCCCTCCCTCACCAGGAGCAGCAGAAAATTCAGTCCTGGGCTGGTTCTCATACAGGGCAACCCTGGAGCTGACCTGACCGTGGGAGGAAGAAATTGGCATCCTCAGGGCGAGAAGAGCATCACCCAGCCTAGCAGGTCCCAGCTCTAAATTTCTGCCTCTTCCACAACCTGACAGTCTTGGCGGATTTATTCCCCTTTGGTTTTATGATCCAAGGCTTCTCACGTTGCTAATCCATTACTCATTTGAGCAATATAGACAGCAGGGTCAAACAAGTGACCTACTGGAGCTCACAAGTGACTGCCGGCCAGGTAGCCCTGGCTTCACTCAGAAGGGGTCACCTGCTATCTCATTCACTTGGGTAAATTTATAACTTTGAAAATTCTAATTTCCACCTCACTCCGCCCCCCCAACCCCATGTCCCACCACCTCCAGCCCTGGGGGCTCGGTAAATTATATCGCCTACTAATTGAGCGTGCCACTCCTACTGTTCATAATGAGTCAGAGGGATTTGGCTATGTCTGGTCTTCTGGCTTACCCCTCTCATAAACATGAGAGGGGTAAGCCAGAAGAGTGACAAACTTTTTCTTTGGCCTGGGGTCATAAAGAGAAAGAAAAAAACTCTTTAACTTTTTTCTTTTTTTTTTCCAACTTAAGACTTCAGTGAAATATTTTCCACCATCCTCAGCAGGACATAATACTTCACGCCACGAAGAAGTTAGTGAGAAAAATACGGATGCCCCCCATTCTCTGGGGGACCTGCTGGGCACTGTGCCCGTCTGAGGACCAGTTACTCTCTATGTCTTTTGGGGCTCACTGAGAAGTCTCTGGTTTGAGTCTGGGCCCAAGGTGCTGGGGATTAGCCTGTTGTTTTCAGAGGTCTGCTGTTGCATTTACCTTGAACTTGGACGCCCCTCCCTACTGAACCACACTTAGAACTCCCTGAGGAGCTGTCAAGTGGGTGAATGGCCTACAGCAGCAGCTCCAAGTGCCAATTACCAAGTACTTCAATACGGCCAATTTCAGATTTTATTTCATCTCTGGGTCAAAAACATGCTTACCTAAAAGAAGAGTGCCCAGACTCTCAGCTTGGCATTCAGCTGGTTCCCCACCATCTGGCCACAACCTGCCTTGGCGACCTGACTTTCCACAACCTTCTTTCCAGCTCTAAGCAAACAGTACTGCCACCGTTGCCTGAACTCTCTTCCTGCCTAAAATACTCTTCAACCAGGCTAAACCGTTTTCCTTTAGAGAGAGGTGATGGGGACACCGGGATAATAGCTGTGTGCTTTTTCACACTGATATTCTATAAATGTTTATTCAACATTTTTAGTAGGTATGATGGAGGGAAAAGCTACCTTTTTCAAAATTTGGTTTTTATTGAAGTATAGTTGAATTACAGTGTTGTGTTAATTACTGCTGTACAACAAAGTGACTTAGTTATACATATATATATATATACATTCTTTTCCATTATGGTTTATCACAGGATATGGAATATAGTTCCCTGTGCTATACAGCAGGACCTTGCCATTTATCCATCCTATATATACCAGTTTGCATCTTCTAATCCCAAACTCCCAACAGTTTTTTTTAATTAATAAAAATAACATAAAGAAACAGATTCACTTTCTAATTCCCTTCCAAATGCTCAACACACACCTGCCCCTTTGGACCCTGGACTCAGTATACCTCCAAGTAGAGTTGTTGTACTAGAGGTATTTGCTGTGCTGTGAACTCAGTGGGGAACTGTAGGGGGGAGGGCTGGGTCCTACCCCCAACCCCGGCCTTGGGCCAAGGGCCGTTCCCCTTGATGCTCTGTCCCATCCCCCTCCCTCCAACTGCCCCTGGGCTTCTGTTTTGCCCAAGGCCAGCCACGATCTGCTGGGAAGGGAAGGGAATAAGGAGAAGGGAGAAGCAAGCAGTGTCCGAGGCTCAGGAACTTACCCCATCCCCGGTTTTCTCCCCTTCCCCCTGTTTGAGCCAAGAGCATCGACTGGGAGCTGAGAGGACTTGCAGTCCTTGTAATGAAACCTCCTTCTCCCTGACCTGGGAAGGCGAGGGCCAGCAGATAATCCCACCGTTCTCTGCGTTGTGCCTGTATCCTGATGCTCTCAGACAGCTCAGGTTTCATAAAAGTGAATTAAAAACCTCCAAACGTGAAAAAAATCAACCAAATTCTTTGTCTTTTAAGTAGTTTCTGCTCTCTCTTCGGTTTTCTTTTATCATTTCCGAAGTCACATAACTTTTGTGGAAGCGTATTATGAGGTTTAAAAGGCAGCTTATTAAGTCTATCACTCTTTTCTGGTAGGCACTCGCCACCAAATTTTACTCAGGTTCAGAAGTTCAGTTGACTGTAATTAGCCTTAGGTGGGTAGTCAGATCTTTGGAGGTTGTACTTGCGTGTTTGTGTCACAAAACATTCAATGGAAATAGATCAGCAAGGAATATGAATTTACACATATATAATATGTAAGTATATATATAAATATATATATATATATATTATTAGGACTCTGTCTTCTTAGGTGGGAGCAGCATCAATTTTACGTTTCACCAATTGAGTGAGAATATGCATGAGCAGACCTGAGTTAACGGGCACCATGTTTATAATTAACTCTAGGATTGTTTTGGGCTCCTCACGGGGGCCTTTGTAAGTGAGAATCTTTGGTGGGAATTTGACTCTGCTAGATGTACATTGTTTTCAGACCTGCATACTTCCTCTGAGAAGAATTCCTCAGCACTTTCACCTTTATTATCTCTCTCGCCTTTACAGTTCTTCCACAATATTCTGGAATGTTCCACAAGGAGAACCTTGTTACTCAAAATGTGGGCCACAGACAAGCAACATTAGCATCACCTAGGAGCTTGTTAGGAATGCAGACTCTTGGGCCCCATGCCAGAACTCCTGAATCAGAGGTGATCTGTATGCACATTAAAGTTTAAGAAGCTCTAGACTAGAACACGCTATACAGTATTCTTTCTGGTCGCTTCCAGGGTGTGATTCGTGACTCCAAAGAGCAGTCACCATGTTTTCTAACTTTTTTCTCTCTCCCACAGCACTTAGCTGGGCACAGAAAAGGTGTTAGGGGTACTTTTGTTGTAAGATCGGTCCAGTTTTTAGTTGAACCCAGCCCTAGAATAAGAGAGAAAATACTCTTTTCATAGTTCTCACTCTAGCTCAACCTTTAGAAGTTCAAATTTGACTGTTTTACTGGAAGTAAAAGAGATATTTTTCCTTCAAGGCCTACGATTTCTATGATTCTGTAATTGGGCTCCGAAGACTGTTTTTAATTTGACCTCAAGTGCAAATCACAAAGACAACTTCGACAATACTAGTTCCCTTTTGGGCAAAAATACTCCCATTGGAAATTCAAAAAGTGTCTTGTTGAGTAAAATGCTTCTTAATTTACTGTAAAAGTGTATTTAGAAAAGCAAATAATCTATGACAGAGCATAGAAGTGTCCACTATTATGAAATCCAATGAAGAATAAAAAGTAAACTGAGCCCTCCAAGTATGTTTCTATAATAAAGCCAACAACTCCTGACATCCTTGGTTGCTCTGTTTGCAGTACGTGTCAAATGCAGTTGTACAAGGGGCCTAATCTGCTATCTACCTTCAGAAATCTGAGCTTTCAGGGCAAGACTTTAGTTCTAGTTGCATGGAGGCTTCCTGGCCTCCTGGGTTACTGGGATTAAGGATCAAGACAGAAAGGGAGGGCTTCCCTGGTGGTGCGGTGGTTGAGAGTCCGCCTGCCGATGCAGGGGACGCGGGTTCGTGCCCCGGTCCGGGAGGATCCCACATGCCGCGGAGCGGCTGGGCCCGTGAGCCATGGCCGCTGAGCCTGCGTGTCCGGAGCCTGTGCTCCGCAACGGGAGAGGCCACGGCGGTGAGAGGCCCGCATACTGCCAAAAAAAAAAAAAAAAAAAAAAAAAAAGACAGAAAGGGAAAAAAGCTGCATAAATCTTTGGATTGTGTGTGGGGAGTTAAGGATTGTCACTGGGAACTCATTCTGGAGAGGGACAGAGCTGAAAGGTGTCTGGCTTTCAGATATTTGTTGGTCATTGCTCAAATACTCTTTGGACCTATCCCCCTAAAACTTGCTTCAAGATGCTGGATAAACAACCGTTTCATATTGGAGAGATAAAGGTGACTTCTGAAGACCTAAAAAGAGTTGTGGTTAAAGCACCCAGGAAGGCTAAAAACTATATTTATTTGAGAGGAAAACACTTCCCTTCTTTAGGAATGAAACAAAACAGAGACCTGCCCCTAAAAGTGTTCCTAAATGTGGGTGAGAAGGTGAACTGGAGCTTTGGAGAACAATGAAGACAACCAGTGAGGAGGTCTGTGAGCCACTTATGGAAGAGGGTTCTATCTGGGACACAGGTCCCTAATGATGGTGGGTGGGCTCATCACCATCTCCCAAAGCCCCAGTTATCCCAAACCTTGACTGTCCACAGACTGATGAGAGATGATTAAACAAGGGTAATGAACATCCATTCATTCACGAGAACAAGCATCCATTCATTCATGGGAACAAACATATATTCATTAATGAAAACAAACATTTGTTCATGAGATACCTACTGTGTGCCAAGCACTGTGCTAGGTGCTGGGGTTAGAGAAAGGAATAAGACACCATTCTTCCCTTTGAAAAACTTCCAGTCTTGCAGGGAGCCTAGGAAACATATCTAGAAGCTGGTGTGGTGAGTGCTGGTGTGGAGGCATACTATATATAGGATTGGGATTGAATATCTTGGGGCACCATCAGGGAAGGCTTTCTGATGGTTGATCCTGATTTTTCACCCCTCCCTATAACTATGACTTTTGACATGTAATGGCAATTCTTCCCTTAGAGTGTATTTCCCCACACTTTGACTTTAGACTTGGCCATGCGACATACTTTGCCAATGGGATGCTTGCAAATATGACTCAAGCAGGGGCTTAAAATGTGCCTGTGTGGTTGGCCTTGCACTCCTGTGCTTCAGACACCACCATGAGAAGAACATGCCTCAACTACTGGTCCCGAGAAGAAGACGAGACACACTTGGGACTCCCTTGAGCCAGCTGGACCTGCAGCTTGAAGTAGAGCTTAGCTCTTCTGTTGAATGGCATCCCAACAGAGGGGAAGAGAAAAGAGCAAGAGTTAGGCACGTGCACCTCTTAAATATTCACCCTACGTAAGACACTGTCTCAGGGTCCCAAGCATGAGAACAATGGGAAGAATGAGACACTAGATCATAGTATGTCTGATTAACAACAGTACTAGCTATAGCTACCATTATTGGCTGCGTCAGTAACGGTCGCCGTATTCAACAGTCAGCCCCCGTGCTTAAAATCTAACATTTTTTCATTCAGTCCTCACAACAACCCTTCAGTAAGTACTATTAACATCCCCATTTTACAAATGAGGGATCTGAAGCTCAGAGAATTTTGCAACTTGCCTGGCAGAGCAGGGACTTGTACCCGACTCTCTGACTCAAAAGCCTCAACTCTTAGCTATAGAAAAGTGAGGAAAAAGACCCAGGTTGGGACTTCACTCAGGCCTGAATGTGTCTGTTGGTCCCTGCCAGCCTTATCTTCACCCATCTATGGGCTGGACCCCACTAAGTTCTGGAATCAACGGAGGCGTGGCTTGATGGGGGAAGCCCCCTCACCAGTAGTTTGAAGGACTGGATATAGCATCTTATTCTATTAGTAGACATGCCAGGGAGAGTCATTATGCATCAGGCACTGGGCTAAGCATTGTACATGCATTAACTAAACGAATATCATGCTACCTGTTACGTACTACTCTTTGATGCAGGTACAACTATTATTACACCCATTAGTGCTCTACCTTTACCAGCCGGGGAGCCCCAAGCATCTCGTTCACTCCACACATTGTTATCGAGCCCCTAATGTGTACCTGACCATGTCCGCAGCACAGGGGAGTGTGGACATGAAACAGATGGGACCTCTGCTCTCATGGATCTCACAGTGTAGGTTCTGCCCCCTTCCCCAGCCTGGCTCCTTCTTTCAGACTCGTTCGTGTCTGCTCAGTTAGGCACCATTCACACTGTCAAGAGAGGAACATTTGAGGACTCCCCGCTCTCCATTCTTACCCCAGCCCTCCTTGGCTTGTGCTTTCCTTGTGACCAGGAGTTCCCAGCGTGCCCTTGGGCTGGGCCCTCTGCAGAGGTAAGAAGCACAGATCACTTTGCTGTGCTTCCTTTGAAAGCGGTGCTCCTCGGTGGGCTGCTCCGGTAATTGGCTACTTTGCACCTGTGTGGGAGGACGAGCCGTTGCCCCCGCTTTGGGTTCACCTACGCTAGCCTCACGGATGGAAGCAAAGTCAATTTCTGTTCCCAAGCACGCAGCAAAGGAAATCACCAGCCTCCATCAAAATGCCATTCGGAGTGCCAGAACTATACATATGGCAGGATCCTCAGAGGAATCGTCATTTATTTGATGCGCTCTCTAGACCAAATTCCCTTAAGTAACCGAATTGTGAGGCCTTTGTAATGGTGTCCCTTTTGGAAATGTCAGCTTGCCTTTGATTCACAAGACTTCCCAGGACACTTACTCAAGTGCGGGCTTTCCCAGAGTTCTTCTGAAGCAAGGCTCTTGGTCACATTAACAGAAAAATGTGGCCCCAGCCCCAGACTGCTGAATCTAGCTATTTCCACGAGGAATAATGTAATATTCAAATAAGCGGTAATTAAAGAGCAACTCTTCCTCCCTTCTCTTCACCCTTCCCTCTCTGACCCGTGCGGCTGCTAGAAGCAGGCCGTGAATCCTGGGATTGTGAGGCCGAGAGACCAACTGGATTGCCAGCACAGTTAAGCCACGCAGCAGAGGAGAAAGTACAATACGGCTCACTGGGTCATAATACCTCATAAATCAAATGGATTTTTCCCAGAATCAAATGGTCGTGCCACATTCTGGTTTCCAGTTAGATTTATGAGTGTGTTCTCTACATGAGATACATACCACGATGGACTAATTGGCACAGAAAACAAAGAAATGCAGAGCACTTAGGAACCAAAGTATAAGGAGCCCGTTGACCCTAGTCAGGCTCTCTTCCCTGACAAGTTAGTTATTTTGATTCCCATTTGGGGACAGCTCAGGTCACTAATAGCTTCTCGGTGTCCCAATGAAATTGAAGGGAGGGAGAAGGTCTCCCCTCCCTGTTGTTGTAGCTATCTTTCGTGTGATTTGCTTCTTGGAAAGTGATTTGGGCTGGCTCTCATTGGATAGCCTGGGCCAATAAGGAGAACAGAGTCACTGAGGAGAGAAATTGACCTTTAAGCATCAGCTGAGACACGCTGGCATGGAGATCTTGTGGGCTTGTCTGGGTCTTCCTTACTCCAGGGAGAGTCCAATTCCTGCCTTATAGAAGTGTTATACCACCTGGGAGAACACCCTCAGCCCCCTGCCAAGCTGAGTCAGTACGAATTCCTGTCCTACTTAGAGTTCCAAGGATTTTGTGAAGCCAAAGAGATGTAAAAATGCTTTGGAAGGGGAAAAACTATGAAAGTCATTTGGGGAAAATGGCTGCTTTTCTCTTTGAGCTCGGTGAGCATAAATCAAACGCAATCACCACATAGCTGGGGAACTTCTTTAAAACAAGAAGGCAAAGGAAGAGACTTCGGTACATTTTAGTGACCGATCGGCACTTGCTCAGGCTTTTATAATCCTGGATGTCTCATCTTGTCTCTGGCACTGAATGCATTTTGCTTTGTTCTTTTGGCTTCGATGAAAAAATAAATAATAAATATGGAAAGCCTGGTTTACCCCCAGCTGGGAGGCAATTAATAATGCATTGCAGGCTTGTGACAAATTCTGGACAAGGCCACCATCATTCACATGGCTGTACATTTTGCTAAAGGCTTTCGTAGATTTACTACTCTCTGGTCAGTGAGGTAACCTGCCAGTGCAAAATTTTCACACACAGTAAGATTTGAAGCCATTTGGATGGTCTCTGTGGATGTGATTTGCAACACATGATAGACTATGACCTAAAAAAACAAAATAAAGGTGACTCAGAGGCAGGGTGTTTAAACCTTGGGACAAAGTATACATTCCTTCCCTCCCTTCTTTCCCTATCTTCTAAACACAGCATTCTTGTTAGCTTAAAATGAAGCTAAAATAAACCTCAGACAGCCTTGAAGCAGATTAAAACCACACAAAGGTCTGTAGCTTGAAGGGATGCACCGAGGGAGAAGGGGTAGTACTGCCCACCTGGCCTTGGGCATGAGTCCTGGGGAGATGGCAGAATTGCCTATGTCTCCAGCTATTTTTAGCACCAGTTGATAGAGCCATGTCCTTCTCCCCTCTCATGCCTCCTGAGTCACTCTAGCATGAGGCACCATTGTCCCCAGTGCCCTAAGACTGGCTCTGTCTAGGCTCTCATGATTAGAGAAACGTTTCCTAAAATCTCTTGAAAAGAAAGGAAGTTCTCCGATTGGAGTCTATCTTTTATGGACGATTTACGTACCAGAAATAGACTCATGCGTCCCCGATACCCTTATCGAAATTAATCACTTAAAACATTCTCTTGTTGTTTGCATGTGTAGGGAATAGGCAACAGGAAAATTCTAGAAGAGCCCATCCGTTTTCCTCAGTCTCTAACTTCTGCATGGCTGCTGAAAGGGCAAGGTCTAACTGGTTTGTAACTTTTACAGAACCCACATGACCCCAACCGGGTTGAACATTTTCCAGAGACATACAATACAAAGAACGATATGTTCGTTTTGGAAGATTAACAGCTCTGTTTATGCAGTGTTTCTGTGAGAAAGGAGTGTGTTTTCTCCTCTGCATCACTGTAACTTATACACAATAACCATCATGTCACAGAAAATAAGCAAAATTCAATGCAGTTGGGCACATATTTTTTTCCCCCTTGTTACATAATCTAGAAAATACAAAACACTCGAATATAGGGAGGTTGTAGGCAAGTCAAAGGAATTTTACAGAGTCCCTTAGGGAGCTGTGTATACCCTGTCAAACAACAGGACGAAGTCTTTTATTAGAACCAGGGTCTGTGCTCACGGGGCCCCAGAGGTGTTTGGCTGCCTCGCTGACCCGTATCACCCATGTTTACTTTTACTAGACCGGAATGCTTCGATAAGACAAGATGCGCCCTAAGTTTTCATTGGTTGGTAGTATTCTGTGAACCCTCAGACATGCATTTTAACTGAGGAAGCAGATGCTTTAAACAGCATCCTTTTGCCAAACTGAACTTGATGACTTGCTTTCTTATGTGTTTCTAATAGTCTCAAGAGAGTAACTTCTTCCTTACACCTCCCACTAGAAAATAACCTTCCTCGAGCTGTTTTTCTACTGTCCGACGTCACACTCTCCTGTCCTTGGTAGGGTAAACCCAGTGGCAAATACTGCTTGTTCTCTTCAGCTGGATCTGGCTAACCTGTCAGCCCCTCAGAGGGCAGCTTCTGGAAACCACGGCCCTCTCTGGCTCCACCAGTGCGGCTTAGAATGAGTGCAGGTTGGGGATTCAGACAGGAGACGCCCCTGCCACCCCCAGTCACCCTGGGCAAGTCATTTAAACGTTCTGCTCTTCATTTCTTCCACAATCATAAAATGATAGTTCTCAATCATAGTTACTTGGGAGAGAAGTCTTTTGTGATCCTGAGATGAAAGGAACGATTGGAAGTACAAAGCCATATAAAGACCAGGGGATTATTACCAATAATTCAGTGACTAGTCTTGGTCAGAATATCCCCAAGAAAAGAGAACAGGGGTTGACCTATACAATTATGGGAACTTTAATGTCTTTTTCCCAATTCAAGAAACAAAACTGTCATTGAGGCTAATCAGAAGAGTCTCTTCCGCTTAGGTGTCCTGCTTTTGGTGGAGGATGAGGGGCAGCGGAAAGGCTGTTACAAATGACCAAGTTGGTCCTTTTCATCCTTATGAGTAGAAACTCCTAAAAAGGACCCAGAGGATGCATGGGTCTAAGTGAAAAGCTGTGTTTTGCACCCACCATGGAAAATACCATGGTTCCTCAAAAAATTAAAACTAGAATTACCATATGATCCAGCAACCCCACTTATTGGTATATATCCAAAAGAATTTGAAGCAGAGTCTTGAAGAGATATTTGTACCCCAATGTTTATACCAGCGTTACTCACGATAGCCAAAAGGTGGAAACCACCCAAGTGTCCACTGACAGATGAGTGAATAAACAAAGGTGGTATATACACACAATGGAAGAATATTCAGCCGTAAAAAAGAATTCTGGCACATCCTACCTCATGGATGAACCTAGATGACGTTATGCTAAGTGAAATAAGCCAGGTACAAAAGGAAAAACACTGTTGGATTCCACTCAAGTACCTACTCAGACTCATAGAGACAGAAAGTAGGGTGATGTTTTCCAGGGGCTGAGGGGAGGGAGGAATGGGAAATTGTTGTTTAATGGGTCCAAAATTTCAGTTTGGGAAGACAAAAAGAATTCTGGAAAAGGATGGTGGCCATGGTTGCACAATAATATGAATGTACTTAATACCCCTGAACCATACACTTAGAAATGGTTACGATAGTAAATTTTATATTATGTGTATTTTACTACAATTTACAAAATGTTTTCATTTTAAAAATTAAAAACAGAAAAAGAAAAAAGAGTAATTGGAAAGTGGGAATTCCCGGGCGGTCCTGTGGTTAGGACTCGGTGCTTTCACTGCCGGGGTCCGAGTTCAGTCCCTGGTCAGGGAACTAAGATCCCACAAGCCATATGGCGTGGTCAAAAAAATAAAAAAATTAAAAAGCGGAAACTGATAGCACTGGTGAGCTTTCAGGTTTCCCCAGGCCGTGGTGCACATTAAGTGTGCATCCAATACAGTCCAAGACATTGTTCTTTCTCTGGCCTTAGAGCTACATACTGAGAATGAAAGGCAGTTCTTACTGAGTCCAGGGCCATGGAAGGCATTTCTGACAACACAGGCAATCCAGCTTCATCTCTAAAATTCCCATTCTTGGGGCTTCCCTGGTGGTGCAGTGGTTGAGCGTCTGCCCGCTGATGCAGAGGACGCGGGTTCGTGCCCTGGTCTGGGAAGATCCCACATGCCGCGGAGCAGCCGGGCCCGTGAGCCATGGCCGCTGAGCCTGCGTGTCCGGAGCCTGTGCTCTGCAACGGGAGAGGCCACAACAGTGAGAGGCCCGCGTACCGCAAAATAAATAAATAAATAAAAATAAAATTCCCATTCTTATGTGCCATCTTAAGATAACCCAGAGCTATCCTGTCCTCATGGGAAGAAACAAGACAAGTCCTCACTCTAAGGGCTGAAGGAATCAACAGTTGATTCTGTTCACTTGCTTGCCAACTGCGTGATGATTTCAGGCCCTGCTGGAAGCCTCGACAGTGCTAGAAAGAGCAAAAATTTTTTTTCACAACTTTATGAGGAGAAGACACCCAAACAGATGGCTTCCTACTCAGATGGTTGCTAGAGTGAGTGCCTGAGTCTCCTTTGGAGAGGCTGAGATGAAAGTTACAATCTTGTGGCATTCCTTGAAGATTCTCACAAAAAGCAGAACGTAGTATTTCATCACTCTCTTTCTGGACAATTTCCTTTGTTCCCCCCAAAGAAAATCAACTATGGGAACGGCTGGAAGGCCCTCAGCCTTTACCCCCCTCCCCCATAAGAGACATAAAGAAATTCCACTAAGTTCCCTAACGTCAATGAATTAAAAAGAAAATCAGACCAAAGGGTTCCCAAATAGGCTGAACTCTCTAAGACCCCCTGAGAGGGAGGGGTGGAGGGAAGGTAGGCAGTTCTAATTTCTTCCGTAATCACATTTCTGGGCCCTGGGGGCAGATGACTCTCTAATACTGTGACCCAAACGTCAAACAGAACCTTTCCCAAGGTTCCTCTAAACACAGTCAAGACAGACTGGAACTCTAAAAGTTTTGTACAGTTCTAAGGAAAAACAAAGGGAAATAAACACAGATAGAGGTACAAGATTCAAAGATAGTTTTTTTGACCCTGATTTGGTCAGGGTGTTTCCAGGGCTTTTAGCCCATAGGCCCTTTCATGTGCTGTGTTGGGATTTGTGTACTGAAGCCCGAATTGTCAGGCTCTTACCTGACCCCTTTGTATCTCTGCTTCTGTTGCCATCTGACTGTGCCATCATGAAGCCTGTCACCCAGGGTCTTGGTTAGTCTGTGAGGCATCTTTGTGTGAATTTGACAAAGGTGCCCCCTCTGGGCAGATGCTCTGTAGTTTCTTCTCTTGGGGAGCAGAGGGTGGCCTGAATTGAAGCCTCAACTCACTCCCCAACCAGGCACTTTTGCACAGTGAACAACCTGCCCAACCGTACTTAGTGGCCCTGCCCATCACCCAGGGCTTTTCGACATAACTTGATTTCACTTACCAAGTTTCCTCTACCTACCTAAAACCTTATTTTCAGGTCTGGCTTTGGTTTAAAGGAATACTTCTTCTCCAGATAACTGCCATTAGGGAACACACCCCAGTATTCTACTCCTTATAAAGACTTTCTTGCTAGCCTACCGGTATATCTTAATTTAATATCATGACTACATCATTTATATAGTAACTATATATTTGGAGTCATAAAGCGGTTATTCCTGCACTAAGAGGAGTTTTTCAAAACAAGGTTAAAGGTCACTGGATAAGAAATAGTTGAACTCAGTTTGGACTTCTAAAGGGCAGGTTCCCTAACACCCTAGCTTTCCAGTTAAACAGCGCTCATGGTGAGCCGGTGTAGAGTCCCCGTGTTGATTGCTATCCAATTCTACAGAATTGCAGAAGTAATGTTTTTCTGAGCAAAGCAGATAAGCTTTGTGTCTAGGATCAACATGCTGATATTCAGCAAAACACACATCCTGCTGGGTCCTGCTGTACTCACTCTCCACACATTCTGAACAGACTGTCTTACAAAAGCAAAGGATTGTTTCCTTGTAGCAAAACACATGTCCCTTGAAAAGGCTGTACCCTGAGTGCGTCTTTGTTGGTGCGTAAGTGGTGCTTGGGGTAATCTCTCCTTGCCCGGGCCTCCCTGGGCCTAAAAAGACACTGAGTGACAAAAGAAGCCCATCATTTCAACTATGTGTAACCAACAGCATAGACAAGGAGTTCTCCATTTACAGTTCGTGCTCTACAATATTTTCCTATAGAAGCAATGTTATTGTGGTATTCAGGTTCCCAGGTTAGTCTGTATCACCCCCTCCCCCAAGAAAAACAACACTAATCAGAATGTACATTTGAGTTGGAATCATTTTAGAATATTTTTAGCAGACAAGTTTTAGTTGGGATATTATGAGCACAAATAATGTACATTTAGCTGGAAAGGAAACTTTGGCAAAATGAGTTATTAAGGAAAAAAATTTTTATATATGTGTTTTGTTCGGGGATGAGGGCAGTCAAAAGGTACAAACTTCCAGTTAGAAGATAAATAAGTACTAGGGACGTAAGGTACAACACGATAAATATAATAAACGTTACCCTATGCTATATATGAACATTGTTAGGGAGTAAATCCTGAGTTCTCATCAAGCGGAAAATAATTTTTTTCTATGTCTTTAATTTTGTATCTATAGGAGATGATAGATGTTCACTAAAGTTACTGTGGTAATCGTTTCATGATGTATGTAAGTCAAATCATTACGCTGTACACCTTCAACTTATACAGTGCTGTATGTCAATTATATCTTGATAAAATTGGAATAAAAAAATACATGTTTTGTTTTTAACGATTTAGAATGCTGGGGTTTGGGATAAAAGCATGCTTGGAAGCATTTGAAAAGATAAAATGTGACTGGGGGAATCTTCCAGGTTTCTTTAAAGGTCTGTAGAGGTTACTTACGATGATTTTCTATTTTGCCTTATTTCACTTTCTGTCTCCCTCATGTTGATGCCTATTTGGAGCTCACAAATGGGGAAGGGAGAAAAAGTGGAAGAGGGATGGGGGAATAAACAGAGAGCATGTGTAGTAACAGAGACAAGGCAAAGAGGAGCGAAGAGGAAGAGCAGGATAGCCCAAGATGGAATGAAGTCGGACGTACATAATCTAAGAGACAAGGAAGGAGGTGGTGGCCAAGCACCATTGGCCCTGGTGCCTGCCACTGCATCTGTTAACAGGAGCAGTCACGGGGTGGTCAGACAAAGGCAAAGGTAAGGAACCAATCACTGGCTGTCTGTATGCAAATGACATTCTTGAGCTGGGTGTTTATGGCTTGGGGAAGACTTTTTGTCCTGGTTAAATCAATTGACAGAAAATATGGAGAACAATTTATCAGTATTAATTATGAGTCAAATGAACCAGATATTCAGCTAAGTGCTGAACACGCTGCTTCCTCGTTTCTTGCAACCTCTCTATGAGCTACATGCTATGAATAATTCTCCCCATTTTGCAGAGGAGGAAATTAAGGCACAGAAAAAAATACGGAGCTGGTCCCCAAGTTACAGAGCTTGTAAGTGAAGGAACTGAGTTCAAACCAGGGAGTCTCAGTCCAAAGCCACATTATGCAGCCCGCATGGAAATGCTCGATAACTAAATAAATTATTTGTAATCAAAGTGATCAAGTAAATGAGCACATTTCAAACCACAGATTGTTTTGGTGACTCTATCAACTGTTTAGCTGTGTTTCTCGGAGGAAGCAGCTAGAGGATGGTAATTCAAGGTCCGTCCCTCACTCTTTGTCTCCCTTCCTCCCAGCTTCAATCAATAAATAAGCTTTTCATCTTGCCCCTAGGTTCTTCATGACCTTTTTTTTTTTTTAGATTCCATATATATGTGTTAGCATACGGTATTTGTTTTTCTCTTTCTGACTTACTTCACTCTGTATGACATAATGGACTTGAGGACACGGGGAGGGGGAAGGGTAAGCTGGGACAAAGTGAGAGAGTGGCATGGACATATATACACTACCAAATGTAAAATAGATAGCTAGTGGGAAGCAGCTGCATAGCACAGGGAGATCAGCTCGGTGCTTTCTGACCACCTAGAGGGGTGAGATAGGGAGGGTGGGAGGGAGGGAGATGCAAGAGGGAAGAGATATGGGAACATATGTATATGTATAACTGATTCACTTTGTTATAAAGCAGAAACTAACATACCATTGTAAAGCAATTATATTCCAATAAAGATGTTTAATAAATAAATAAGCTTTTATTCTGTGCGAGGTACTGTTCCAAACTCCGGAGTCTTAAAGGTGAAGGGGATCAGGTCCTGCTCTCAAGGAGCTCCCAAAGCACTAAAAAGACTCTTAAAACGAATGTTCGCTGGGTAGGAACCCCAGGGTTGTAGGAAGGGAACCTCACCTGGTTTGGGGGTGGAGAGCCAAGTAAGATTTCTACACTAACCTGAAGGATGAGTAGTCCCCACTGCAGATGGATAGAGAAGAGTGTTTGATGTAGAGGAGGCAGCGTGAGCAAAAACCTTGAGGATTGTTCTGTCATTCTTCTTCTGAAACAGAAACCGGTCAATTTCATATCACTCAGTGGAGTGCCCCGTTCAAGTGGAGCGCTTGGAGTTGGAGAAGGGAAGGGTCATACTCTGGTGTCTTGGAACCAGCTCCACATTTCTTCCCAATTCTGCACTGAGTGAGGTCAGGTTGATAGCTTGAAATTGACTATGGTAGAAGTAGTGATGCTATGGAAATTGGCATCCCTACAGATCAGGGATTTTTATTTCCTGGAAATCTGGTTATTAAACATTTAACCAGCACACCACTGGACACTGGTTCCGGAGACCATCCTACTGCAAATACGTCTGTGATCAGCTTTAATTCTGCTTTTCACCTAGGACCAAACATATTTTTCTTGATCTTCTGCGTCACCCACAGGCAGCTGCTTTTGAGCTGAAAGTGGGATGGAGATGAGCAAGAGGATGCTGCCGCTGCAATGGTGTCATCACCCCGGTCTCCTTTTGACTGTGAATCTTGCCACATTCACACATGCTAGCATCCTGTGAGTTTTCCCACATTTGCAGCTTTGAAAGTCAAACATATGGTAAAAAATAAACTGACACTGTTTTCCTCAGACATTAATGCTCATTAACACACACCTAGACTCCCACAGCTTCATTTTCACACCTGTAATTTGATTTACATGAATAACTAAGGCTTTGCTTATATCGGCTTGGAGTGATCCAGAAGAAACTAACATTTCACTTTCAGAAGCAGATTCCTGCTGCACAGATATCAGCAACCTGCTCAGAATATTATCAGAGATGAATAATATGTTCAAAATCCACCTTGCCACACAGACCCAGTTTCCATGGCAAAGGTCACGTGGGCTATGATCTTATAGGAAATAAGGAATAGATCAGAGGTCAACTAGGTCGAGCATATGACACTTCGTCATTTTCAGTCGTTTGACCTCCCTTTTTTTCCTCTCTCTTTATTGATCTGGCACAGATTTATATGCCCAGAGCAGACTGGGCAAATACCCTTGTGTCCTGTGGATGGTGTCTCTCTCTGTCCCTGGAAAGAAAGGCAGCCAAGAGAGATCAACTCATATTGACATGGTGAGCTGTAGCAGGTGAGAAGTGGACTCGCTCCATCTGAGAGGCAGAGGAGAAAATTCGATCCAACTCACTGCATGCTGGGAGTTTATTTTTCATATTCAATGCAAATGAGCATCTTCAAATTTATCCATATACTTTTTCTGCAGAAAGAGGAGCTTTTTGTCCTGGAATTCATACCAAATGTTCTGGAGAATTGCATGAATATCTAAATCATTTTATTTCTGCAGATTTAGATGTTTATGCCTTGATGAACAGGCACTAAAAACACATCTCAAAACTAATTGAAAGGGAGAAGGCTGTCCCCTTCTAAGAGCCCATCAAGGAACGAGAAGGTGAAACAGAGAGAAGTGGTTAGATTACCCACCCAACTTGGTGGGATAAGACGCCCTCCCCCAAACCTACTATTTTCCCTGCTAATTAAATTTTTTGTCTGTAGTCAAAAACCACTATTAAAACCAATACAGAGTTGGTGTTAATAGTAATGAACAAAATAGTAGGATTTTTTTTAAAAGGAGATATTTAAAAGTTTCCATAAATCAACTTTCAAAAAATGCCAATTACTTGATCCCATTCCCCGCCACCACCCCCCACCAATCTTTTTTCCCACTTCCAATTTAGAAGACAGCGTAGTTGTAAAAACACGAACTTGGGCTCAAACCCCAGCCCCACTGCTTTCTGGTCATGAGGTTTTGAGTGTTTCACTGATCCTCTTTATGCCTGTGTCCTTATTTGCAAAACTGAGGCAACGATATCTATTGCTTAGAATTGCTGCGAGGATTCCGGGAGATAATGTTTATATAGCACCTGTTCTGTAATACTATCTCTATCATTCCTTGTGTCCAGTTTGGGAGTTCTAATTTGTAAGATGGAAATAAAGAAAAAATGCATAATTCAAGACTTTACAGAAGTGATTGTGGGATGAGGGGAGTAGTGGAGTAGAGTCATCATAGCGGATATGCAAGCCCTTTTTTTTTTTTTTTTTTTTTTTGCTGTGATGCACATGGGGAAGATGTGGCCATGTTTCTAGAGAGATTTTTTGGTAACCTCTCTATACAAAATGTTTTCTATTGTTTCAACAGCTTCTTTCTCCTTCTTTCCTTCCTTCTTCCTTCCTTCCTTGTTGTCCCAACATTTAACTGTATCCTTTCAAATTATCTGTCCTGCGACTCCGTGTGTTACATATGAAGGTCATAGCAAAAACCAGTCTCTAGGAATTGAACTTGACTTTTTCCCATTAACCACCTAACCCTAACCCATGGCTGGACCTGATTAGACCATAGATCTCAAGTGAGTTTTACAACAGATACCCTCCTATTCTAGATTGGCTTGTGACTCGCAACAGAGATTTTAGGTGATTTTCTGTGTATTTATAGAATCTTATTTCACATGAAAGAAATTTTTACCGTAAACATCTCCATAATCGAAAAAATAGTCAGTACAAAGCAGTTCTCCAAAATCCATTCCATAACCTTCAGGGATCCAGTTCCAGCACATCAAGTTTCTTCAAATTAAATTTACAATGACTTAAGAGCCAGATTGGCAAGGGGCCCAGCCTCTCCCATTTGTGTCAACCATCTCCCGTACCCCACCAGTTGCTTAGGGTCTGTGCTCTTGGACACCCGAAAGCCCCTCCTGGTGTTGGTCAGCCTGCTGCTGCATGGCTGCCATCCCTCCTCAACTCCTCAGAATTTTCTGAGGGCCATGGTCCCCTCCAGCTGCCTGCTGTTGCTGGTTTCGTTACAGTGAAATCTTGCTGGCCCCAGGCCACTGTGGCCCATTAGGAGAGCACAGTCTCCCAGCCAGATGGAGTTCAGGCATCCACTCCCGGCAGAATTACATATACCACTCCTTTTTCCAGTCCTGGGGACTCCATCTCATGGATGGGAGTACAGCCTCTTTTTACCCCTTGAAACACAAAGTGGTCATTTTCTTACAGATGACCAATAGCTACATGAAACGATGCTCAACATCGCTAATTATTAGAGAAATGCAATCAAAACTACAGTGAGGTACCATCTCACACCGGTCAGAATGGCCATCATTAAAAAGACTACAGGGACTTCCCTGGTGGTCCCGTGGTTAAGGCTTCGTGCTTCCACTGCAGGGGGCGTGGATTCGATCCCTGGTCGGGGAACTAAAATCCCACATGCCAAGCAGCATGGAAAAAAAATGTCTACAAATAACAAATGCTAGAGAGAGTGTGGAGAAAAGGGAAACTTCCTACACTGTTGGTAGGAATGTAAATTGGTACAGCCACTATGGAAAACAGTATGGAGGTTCCTCAGAAAACTAAAAATAGAACTACCATATGTTCCAGAAATCCCACTTCTGGGCATATATCCAGACAAAACTATAATTCAAAAAGATACACAAACCCCTATGTTCATAGCAGCACTATTCACAATAGCCAAAACATGGAAACAACCTAAATGTCCATCCACAGATGAATGGATAAAGAAGATGTGGTACCTATATATTGTAAAATGAAATACTACTCAGCCATAAAAAAGAACGAAATAATGCCATTTGCGGCAACATGGATGCAACTAGAGATTATCATTCTAAGTGAAAGACAAATACCATATGATATCACTTATATGTGGAATCTAAAATATGACACAAATGAACTTATCTACGAAACAGAAACAGACTCACAGATATACAGAACAGAATTGTGGTTGCCAAGGGGGAGGGGTGTGGTGGAGGGATGGATTGGGAGGTTGGAGTTAGCAGATGCAAACCATTATATGCAGAATGGATAAACAACAAGGTCCTACTGTATAGCCCAGGGAACGATATTCAGTATCCTGGGATAAACCATAATGGAAAAGAATATTTTTTTAAAATGTATATATATGTATAATTGAGTCACTTTGCTGTACAGCAGAAATTAACACAACATTGTAAATCAACTATACTTCAATAAGAAAATAAATTTTAAAAATACCAAAGTGGTCATTTTGCTCCTTCTACTTCCCCATGCAACTTAGTTTTTGGCTGGAATGATACCAATTCATCACGGGAGCTCTTGGCTTGATGTAGGTGAGAAGATATTAACAGTTATGCGTATCTCTAATTAATAAGAAATTTTAAAATTGCTTTAAAATGAGTACGATTTGTTTTTCAGTTAACATCTTTATCAGTCAGGATCCTGCAGAAAACAGATGACACACTCCAGGAGTGACTGAAGAGAAAGGGACTATTAATCAAATTGTGGACAGGGTTAAGGGAACCAACAAGGTTGGTGATGCACCCCAGGTACTAACAAAAGTAGGAGGCCATTACCACCCTAGAATTAAAGGGGCAAGTGGTGGGCACTGTTCCTGGAACCCAGAAAGAAGTATGGCTTTGGGAGAGGGGCTACCTGACTGATGCTGCCTTGTTGATAGAGGAAACTGTGGCTTGGCAAGGAGGTAGGGTAGGGGTGAGATACGTTTCCTGGCCTCTCTCCTCCACCCCTCTGACTTCCTGTCAGTGCCTCACAGTGGCCCAACCCAATCAGAAACCATAGGTCTGGTGAGCCCAACTGACGCAGCACCGTAGAGGTCAGCCTCAGGGCACAGAGAGGGGAGGAACATGGGTATGGAATAGCAAACTGAGGAGCTCGCCAGATGAACATCTTTTAATGAAATAGAAAATATGAAATGGATGAAAAGATTGAGCATGAAGGGAAATAAAAGTTGGGTGCTGGTCAGTGGAAAAGGTAAGAGAGGAAGGGATGGATTGAGCCATGAGGGTCAAGGGATCCTCTCTTCCTGGCTGCTTCCCAGAGTGGAATCCTAGAAGTTGCAGCCTAATAAGTCTTTTCATTATACCCACGTAGAGAAGAGACCTTTCCACAAAAGACCTCACCTTCCAATCCACAAGTAGAAATGCAGACCTCAGTTACTGAGATACCTTCAGACCACCTCTAACCAGATCATCAATCCCCAAATGTAAAGACTAATGTATTATACTTTCAGGTTTTAAGATTGGGGAAGGGAAGGAGGAGCCTTCAGTTATCTTCTACTACACCACAAATCACTCCAAAGCTTGGTGTAATAACCTATACGGGAAAAGAGCCTGAAAAAGAATGGAGATATATATATATATATGTATAACTGAATCACTTTGTCATACACCTGAAAACTAACACATTGTAAATCAACTATACACCAATATAAAATAAAAATTAAATTAAACAACAAAAAAACCAATGATTTATTATTTCTCACAATTCTCTGTGTGGACAGGGCTCAGCTGGGGTCATCTTATGCTTCATGTCACATAGTCGAGATCACTCACTTGACTGCATTCAGCTGGGAGCTTGGTTGGGGTAGCAGCATCTAAGCTGGCCTCTCATCATCCAGGGTTTCTCTGTGCGTGGTCTCCCCAAATCCTTTCAGTCATCTACCCTGGGCTTCTTTACAGCATGGCAATGATCTTCCAAGGGGTGTTCTAAGAAGATGAGTCCTTGCATCGTGCTTGCTAATGTCTCATTGGCCAAAGCAGGTCACATGGCACATGACCAAACTCAAAGGCATTGTGGGAGGGTCCTACAGAAGGGCACAGATACAGGGAGGTATAGTCAATCCATCAGGAGCCAGGAATGTAAGCCCACCACAAAAAGTGAGAGAATCTGGTCACCGAAGTGCATGAGGGGTCATCACCAAAGTGAAATGCTGCAGAAAAGAATCAAGAAATCAAAACTTGCCAGGATCATCCTGCCACCTTAGTTTTATGAAGGTAAATATATGACATGCTCAAAAGTTTGTTGCTGTGAGCGTGGGCAGCACTGCTTCTGGGCTTCATGAGGGTTTGTTTAACATACAGTAATAATGCAATTCTTCATCCAGGAAAGTCATTATTGGAGCTCTTGGGGTAACAGGTTTGCTCTTTAGGTTTAGAGAAAGGGAAAGAGGTGTCTTGGGGAGGGAGGAGGAGTGATCAGAGGGAACAGGAGGATGAAGCTCAAGGTCGTTTTGCACAGGCTAAGGAGTCAGCACAGAACTAGAGCCCAGCTTCTCACCTCCAGCCCTGGACCTAGGAAAATGGAGCTTAATGGAAATGACAGTTTTGTTAAGCTTGACAAAATCTGAGATGTTTATTGAACAAATAGGATGCCTTCTGTTTGTAAATAGTTTGTAGTCCTGAAGATTTTGATTTTGGAAGGGATCCCCAGAAAAGAATACCCCCTCATTTGTGACGTAATGTTACTCTGCTTCTCTCCTCCCAACCAGGTTAAGGGTGGTAGCTGTGGGTGTTCTCAGATTTCCCTCAGCCCTGAAGGGGTCCCAGGGTGTGGGTGGGACATGTCAATCTCATACTGACTCACTAACTACAAACCCGAAGGCGGTCTTGATGCACACATGGGTGATCCCCGTGTGTACCGCTGTAAAAGCACTGTCTGTTTGTGGGGTGGAGGTGCACGCTGGAACCCACTTAGGGAACTCTGAGTCTCTCCCTAGTGTCTCCTTCTGTTTCAACATGCGCCAACATGGCCTTATGCTTTCTATTTGCCCTGGAGTATCAGATGCAGAGTAAGATGTGTAAACACATAAACCATAGCTAAGAAGGATGCAGATTGAAAGTCTTCAGATGAGTACCATATTTTAAACACTCAAATGAAGGTTAAATCAAAATAATCCTTTTCAGGCTCTGCCTTCTGGGCCGATTTATGAGCCACATACAGAAATCAGTCTTTTTTATTTCATATTTACAAAAGCCAAGACGAAAAACAGCATTACTGGCATTGATCACTAACCTTATTTATGTGAATAACTCTTAACTCTTCCTATCATTCAAATCTACCTGCAAAGCCATAACTTTGGGCTGGGGTGAAGTTGGGGGACTGCAAAGAATGGAATGTGCCACAGATACTAAAGGAAACTCTGAAAAAGAATTTAAAATATTGATCAGAAAATACTTGAGTAAGGGTATCATTGCTGGAATAGTTACAGCCTTATAAGTTGTCTAGTTCAATAGGGACAACATACATTTAAGTTCCATGTTCTGATATGTTTGTGTAAACATATTTTTCTTTACCTTAAGCAATATTTTATTAAATGGCTAAAAGATCAGTGTCAAGCAGTCTCTAAAAGCCTCACAGTGCTCTCTGTCTGTTAGTATTCACATCCTTGAGTGGGGGCTGGACCTAGTGCCTTGCTTCTAATAAATAGATATCAGCAAAGTTGATGGGATGTCACTTTGAGACTGGGTTACAAAAAGACTGATTTCCTTCTTGCTTGTGATCTCTTAAACACCCTTTCTCTTTTGGAGCCCTTGCTCTGGAGGAAGTAAGCTATCATGTTGTAAGCTACCCTCTGGAGGGGCCCATTCAGCAAGGGACGAAGGGACAGAGGAAGCCCTCCAGGTAACAACCAGTGAGATTCTCAGTCCAATAACCTGTGAGGACCTGAATTTGGTCAACAACCATGTGAGTGAGCTTGGAAGCAGATCTTCCCCAGTAGAGCCTTCAGATGAAAGCACAGCCCTGTGAATACCTTGACTGTAGCTTAGTGAGAGACCCTGAGACAAAGGATCCAGGTAAACCACACCTAGATTCCTGACCCACAGAAACTGTCAGATAATAAATTTGTTTATAAGAAATAATTAATGTAAATAAATTTAAATTTTATGACACCAATTTTGGGGGTAATTTGTTACACAGTAATAAATAGTTAACACAGGATCACTAGTATGGAATGATCAAAGAAAAAAACATTTCTTTCTGCTGTTCTCTGCCTATAAAGAACATTATTTCAATATATCTATATAAAATTTTAAAAACTGAGATTTTTACGTAGTTAAAGATTCTAAAACATCAGTGAAGAAATCTCCTGAAGGGACTAACTAATCAGCAGGAACAATTCTCCCAGGAAGTTCTGGTAAACTGAATATAATGGTCAGCCACAGCAACGCCCCTTGTTAGTATTATAGAATGTTAAAATTCATCTTTGATCAAAGGCCAATTTTTATTCCATATTTCCTTTTTTAAATCTCCACTTCCTCTTGAAGGGAAAGTTATCTTTCACTAACTTGATCTTAATGACATTTTTAAAAAATCAATTTTCATCAACAGAATATGCTGGAATGGCCTCCAGAGAGGATATTAATTAAAGCAGTCATATAAACAGAATCATATCTTCTCTGAGCAAGTCTTATTTCATGCTTGAGCTCATTTCCACATCCTTTGGAGACAGCCTCTTTTCCAGGAGTAGCTCTAAGCTTGCGTCACTATTGGGAGATGACCATGTTGGCCCATGGCCAGTAGCTTGTTTGTAGGATCCTTTCTCTCCCTCTCCGGCCAGCAAGTTCATCCAACTGAAGCTGTCTGGTCTAACAGTGAAGCAGCTGGATGAAGTCATGGCTGTGATTCAGCCTGGAAACAGCCCATGATGGTTTCTCACAGGTTTGGTGAATGACTGTCCATAGAAGGGAGGTCTCCCCATTTGAAAGGAATTGTATTTCTTCAGTTGAGGCTTGGAACATAGATACAAGTTGAGCTTCTCTCCCACACTTTCTTTCACTAATGGCTCATTAAATAAACAGAGTTGTTAATGACAGAGTGATTTCCCTGCAGATCTTAGAGTTTGTAAAAAAACATCCAATTCATAAACCCAAACCAAGGAAGTTTACATTACGGGTATATGTCTTGGCAGCTTACATGTAAAGAAAATTATAAACATGAGGCCCCCTTGTACAGTCTGCAGCTAGAGTTCAGATTGCGCCATTTCCACTACAACCCATAATTCTAAGGGTCAAATGGGTACAAAGGAAGAGAATACCCTACAGGGGTCTGAGAAGTGTAGGTTGATGATTTTCCTGACTCAGACTTAGATGTACATCTTCACTCATGCAAGAATGAAGATCAGATTTCAAGAGGACTGAATCAATTTTGAGTGAGAGATGAAACTCCTGATTTCTGTTGATGCAAGTCTGGTGATTTGCATTTCTGGCAGTCAACAACACTGTCAGGCCTTCTGGGCCGGCCACTGTGGGAAACTTCCACAGTTTTCTATTGAATTGCTTATATGAGACCTTTTGAGAAGAGCTAAGAAATATACTGTACTGGAGAACCTAAAGACTGTTGTGGAATCATTTGGAGAAGCATCAATGTGAATAAAATGTCTCTGGGACCTGAAGACAGCTCTGTTCTGTCCTGAATTTAGATGAATGTGGGCCCTCAAGAAATGGCCATCTGATTTAGACCACTGGTGTCAACTCAACATTGTCTTGGGGTGGTTGGCCAATAGCAGGGTGCCTTGTCTCAGACAACCAGTGGCCCCCTCTCTAAGAACTGGAACTCTGCTTGGTTGGTAAAGTTCACTGATGATGTGTGGGTTTACTGCTGTACATGAGGGCATGAACAAGCACATGGATCAGAACTAGAAAATTTAGAGATTATAGGCTGTGCCTAGTGGCTAATGGGTAGTAGATTTAATTTGTTTTTCTAATTCCTTATTCCTTTCTTGCAATGGAAGTGCACTTCCACGCCCTTTGCCATGTGAGTTTGCAGTGCCCCTCAGCAGAGAAAGATTATCCCTGACCCATTGACTTTGGTCTTGGCCATGTGACTTGCTTTGACCAATGGAATGTTAGTAGAAGTGAAACGGTGTCAATTTCCTGCTGAGATCTTAAAAGGCATTGTGCATTTCCACTCACTTCTTTATTTGTTTATTTTTTGTACTTCTGCCATCAACCATGAGAAGAAGATGCCCCAGGTAGCTGCTGGCCCCAGAATGAAGAAAAATGTGGAGCAAACCGGAACCCAAGTTGAATCTTGGGGCAGAGCCCAGCTGAACTACAGCTAATCTTCAGATCCCTGAACTAGAAATAAATGCTTATTGTTAAAAGTCATCAAGTTTTAGAGTCATTTGTTACACAGAATTGTTTCAGCAGAATCCTGATTAATACACTTGGGCGCCTCAGTCTTCCCATGTTCAAGTAGTAGGATTTTAATTCCATCTGAAGAGGTCATTAGTTATCATCTACCCCTACCCCCCATGAGCACCAAAGCCATGTCACTGAGATGACAAGCCCCTGGCAGTAAGGTGACAAACTCTTGAGGTACAGGTGTTAGGTAGCAGAGTCAGGGCCTGACCTCAAATCTTTATATTCCCATGTCATGATAAAATAAATCCTTAATTTTACTTAGAAAACAGTTTTCCAATCAAGCAATCATGTGTCATGTTCATATAAACATTGGGTAGGGACTTCCCTGGTGGCGCAGTGGTGAAGAACCCACCTGCCAACGCAGGGGACATGGGTTCAACCCCTGGTCCAGGAAGATCCCACATGCCACGGAGCAGCTAAGCCCCTGCACCACAACTACTGAAGCCCGCACTCCTAGAACCCATGCTCCACAACAAGAGAAGGCACCACAATGAGAAGCCCCCACGCAGCAACGAAGAGTAGTCCCCACTCACCACAGCTAGAGAACGCCCACGTGCAGCACCAAAGACCCAACGCAGCGAAAAAATAAATAAATAAATATAAAAAAAAACATTGGGTATACAGTGTAGTAGAAAATAACCAAGGTAATCTATAGACAGATCAAGCCAGGAGGCAACATAATGATTGTGTATTAGTTTCAAAAATTCCCCCCAGGACATTTTATCATCAGCCCAGACATAATATATATTTATATTTTTAGAAACATGAAGCAGGTGTCTAGTTCCTGAATTCCAATGCTGGATGGGTGAGACAGGAAGAAAAACATTCTATTAGAGATTGAATGTTGATCTGGCCTATCCCATAGTTCCCACTTATACAGACTCAGTTACAAACATAACTGTTAACTCTTCATTTCTGTTTCATTGTAGAGCTGGATAGTAAGAAAGAAGGTTACCTTACCATTTCTCTAAAGATCTTCTGCAATAGGCAGAATTGGATGGAATAAACATGATCGATCCTACCTGGGGGTAGCAAGTTGACTCGGATGATTTTTCACAATTCTTTATTTCAGTGTCATTAAGAAAATATCTGGTACTTTCAACTAATTTGATGTTTCTTTATTTTAATAAATACATGGGCTAAGAGTGTTTAAATACCATCTCTCTACCATAAACTTATCAGGCTATAACTTTTCATTACTTGACTCTTTCCTACAGAGTTTAAAAGATTTAAGAAAAATAGTTCCAAAGGACACTCACTTCTTAATTATAAAGCTGGCTTAAGCTGACCTTCAGGGGGAGGTCGGTCAATGAAGAGTCTTACAAGCTCAGGACGTAGTTCCCCGGAGGGGGACATGAGGTGGGAGACTGAGACCCTTTTTCTTGACTCGGTGTCCTATAGTTTCTCTCCACCCACCTGTGAGTGGAGCAGTAGATAAGTGTACCCTGATGGTGGAAAATGATGAATTACAAAAACGTGACTAGCTCTCCCAGCTGCTCCCCACCCACCCAGACCTCAGCTCCCACACTCCACACTGACCTTGTGAGTGGTTGGCTTTCACTGTATGCACTGCCTTGTGAGTGTCCTTCAGAGAGCTTGAAAAATCCAAACATTCTAGTCTATGGGTATATCAGTCAGAGTTCTAACAGGAAATAGCTGACATACTCCAAAAAGATAATTTAAGGGGTGATTGGTATAGGGGAACTACGAAGGATAGTGCAGTAACCTGTAACTAGTAGACACCAAATTGTTACCACTTCTAGGCCTGAAGGGTTGAGGGAAGGGGATGGGTAGTAGAATTTGGAAGGGATGAGTGAGTCTTGGAGTTGTCAGAGAGTTAGCTACCCAGAAAAGGTGGTTGAGGGATGCAGCCCACCCAAGGCAACACTTCAGGGAGGGAACCGGGGCCATAATACCCCGAGCTCACTCTCCTTTATCTCTGATCATCTGAAGATGCTTTCCATTGACCAAACACAACTGGGGCCAGAGGACATGGGAGCCCTGCTGATGTAGTCCAGACCTGCAGGGTCTGGGCACAGAGCAGGGGAGAGAAAGGTGGAGTCTGGAGATGAAGGGACCCAGGGAAGATATCTGACTAGTGGATTCACTGATGCATCCTGACTGTCCGCAGATCCTTGGAGAACTTTGAGTGCATAAAAGGCTTCTAACAACCTAGATGTCCATTGACAGATGAATGGATAAAGAATATGTGGTATACACACACACACACACACACACACACACACACACACACACACACACAACGGAATATTACTCAACCATAAAAAAGAATGAAATCATGCCATTTGCAGCAACATGGGTGGGCCTAGAGATTATCATACTAAGTGAAGTGAGCCAGACAGAGAAAGACAAATATCATATGATATCACTTTATGTGGAATCTAAAAAAAAATGATACAAGTGAACTTATTTACAAAACAGAAACAGACTCACAGACTTTGAAAACAAACGTGGTTACCAAAGGGGAAAGGGGGAAGGGATAAATCAGGAGGTTGGGATTACCATATACACACTACTATATATAAAATAGGTAATCACTAAGGACCTACTGTATAGTACAGGGAACTGTACTCAATACTCTGTAATAACCTATATGGGAAAAGAATCTGAAAAAGAATAGATATACGAATATGCATAACTAAATCACTTTGCTATACACCTGAAACAAACACATTGTAAATCAACTATACTCCAATATAAAATTTAAAAAATAAAATAAAATAATAAAAGGTTTCTAAGCCACTCAAGTATAACTCAGACTTGGTAGTAAGACTTTTCATTCTTCAAGTATTGATGCTAGTATAAATCATGTGGCTAATTCTATAGCTCTTTTGGATATATTTGTTCACAAATCTCCTCACTTTCCCCCCGGATATTTTACAGCTGGGGGTGGGTGAAGATTATGTAGCTTATGGTGTGAAAAATGACTGTCCTTGCCAAGACCATCATGTAGTTCTCTAACTGACCAACATCCCAGGGAACCATGTCAGCCTCTTAGATGAACTAACATTTTCACTGAAACTGCTAGGGATGTGTATTTTGTGTTGCTGAGCCTTGTAATAACCATGCAAAATTTGTGTAAGACTTTCTTTAGTTTAGATTTTGCTTTTGTACCTAGAAGTCAATATTTCCTCTAGACAACAGCACAATAACACATTTAGATATCTCATCGATTGCTTCCAATAAAGTCTTAATAAACGTGGAGAGAAAAGCCCTGAATTGCCCTTAAAGATATCAGGGAACCAGGAGCTCACACTCTTTTCTGGGACAAAGTCGAGTCAGGCAGACACCTAACTCTGTCGCCTTCACCTGCTGAACTACACTAATACAGCAACATCCACGAATCTTCCCTGGAAAATACAACAGGGCAAACACTGCCTGATTCCTCTTCTACTGTGATAAATACGCTATCGAAAGGGGACTGTCCCTTGTCTTCCTGTTGCAGAGCTTCAGGATTGCTAGAGGTTGACTTCAGCAGACAGAATCGAGTATCATATACGAAATTGGAGTTAGGGTAGGATTAAACTGGATGAAAGTAAAAATGTGCAAGGATCACACTCTGCACGTACAGACGGTCCTAAGTCACTCTATGTAGGTGTGATGTCCATAGAAGATGTCAGGCATCATCTAGGAAATGATTAGTAGTGTTGTGGGACATTCAGATTCAAAATGAATCTGACAAGTAGGAAAATGCGTTTCATGACAAGTAGGAAATGTGTTCATTGTCACGGACATTCTTTAAGTATGTCTCACGGACCTTTGTCCCCAGCATTGTCCTATCATGCAATGGGAGATGCCAAAGAAGCAGACTCCATGCTTGCCCTAAGGAGACAAAGGAGCGATTGTGGTCAGGAAACATATTTAGAAAATAGATCGAGGACAGGAACGCATGTGGGATATGTAGTTGTTCCTACCTCAGAAATGCAAAGTCGGTGTGAGTGAACGAAGCCAAGAAAAGGTATTGGGATCAGTGGATATTGATGAACACGATGTACGTGGGTGGGGAGGTGTGACAAGAAAATGTGTGTGTGTGTGTGTGTGTCTTTGTACACATCATGTAAAGAATATGATCTAAAATGAACTTATTTACAAAACAGAAATAGACTCACAGACATATAAAACAAACTTATGGTTACCAAACGGGAAAGAGGTGGGGAGGGATAAATTAGGAGTTTGGGATTACCATACACACACTACTATATATAAAATAGATTATCAACAAGGACCTACTGTATAGCACAGGGAACTCTACTCAATATCTTGTAATAACCTACAATGGAAAAGAGTATGAAAAAAATATATGTATATATATATGTGTGTAACTGAATCACTTTGCTGTACATTTGAAAGTAACACAACATTGTAAATTAACTATACTTCAATAAAATACATATATATTTTTTAAAAAGAATAGGACCTAACAGAGGGAACTGAGAGCTGCCCCCTTTCCCATTCTTCTTTACTATTTCCTTACAGTTCTTTCAAATAGGCAATTCTAGTCCCACACTCCTCATATAAAAGGAAATTGAGTATAACAGGAAGATTAAGGGGTTGTTTGTTTTTTTAAAAAGGGTTCTGGATGGCCATATTCTTTCCTTCATGCAAGCCAGGGAAACATTTCTCAACACTTACCCCTATGCCAACCACAAAGTCCTAAATCTGATTTTCCTCTGAATCCAATTTTTAAAGACGAGCATATCCAAATGTTACTCAGAGAGTACCACCAAAGTGCCTGCCTGAGGGTGACTGGTTCACAGACCTCCGGCTTCTCGTGTCTTTAATACCTCATGAGTGGGCCTTGAAGCAAGTATGAAAACAGCTTTTTACTTTGAAAACTAGGTCCAAATAATAATAAAACTCTATAATTTAAAAGCTAAAGATGGATGGCTATTATACATACGCATTGTTTTAAAGGATAGAACATTTTAAATAAAACACAAAGAAAAATATTGCTGTCTTTTGTATATGACTTTGATGAATTCTGGCTCTTTAACCTGAGTGAGTGAGTTCAAAGGTCTGAAACTTTGAGTATAAAATGATCTTTGCAAATAAACAATCCAGGACGATATAACTATACCCATGTGTAGAGTCTTTTACTACACATGGGGATCTTTCTGGGTTAAATGGTCACTCTCCACTGACAGCAGAACTCTCAACATCATAGAGCATCTTCACTGGCAACAAGGGAGGAAAAGTCCTCCGTTTCCTGGAGGACTGTCACGCAGAGAATCTAGGGAGAAATAAAACGGTGTATATGTTGACGATTTATATTACTACAGTCCACTCTCAGTTGTGAATGGAGATTTTTAGATGGGGAATAAAAGGAAAAGTGCAGACTCAGTTACTCTGCTAAATAATACCTTGTGTATTATAAAATATTTTCCCTAGAAATTTGATGGCTTTTACTGATTTAGGCTTTCTTAGATTATTGGGATAGAATTTCTAAAGTTAAGACAACAAATGAGTGCCTTGGGCTGATCCAGAACTGGCATGTGGACAAGGTTAGAGGTGGGTATGTGTTTATAAACCAAAACTCTGATAGGAAGCAGGTAACATGTTTCCTTCATTCCCAGGAGCTCATTCCTAAGATGTGCTAGGACACCACATCCCATATGTACCTCAAAGAAACAGCTGTGACAACTCAGACTGAGCTGGGCAGAAATGCTTTCGGTGAGGAGTCAGTGCCCAGCAATTTATCAGTCTGAAGCTAGAGCTAAGAGACCAGAATTATTCCAGCACCTGCCTGGGCTGGTTCCTTGTCCACAAGAACCATGGGCAATATGGCGGCTGAGAGTATACAAGTGAGATTTCAAACACGGATGCTCTTCTGAACTTTAGCTTTTAAAAGGTTGGTCCTGCCCTTTGTTTATTCTAGAAAAACAAGTCCCCAATAATTATTTGATAGGATTCAGCAGAGCAGCCAGAAGTTTTTGTAGGGAGGGGGAAGATGAATACATTTGTACTAAAAATTATGTCACGATACTATTCAGCTAGTTTCTGGTATAGTATAGTCCAGGAATTTCACAGTCTGATTACATGGTTCACTTTGAGGCCTTTTTCTCACAGACCTGAAGCTCTTGGCAGAGGGCCTTTGGAAAACTTGGTTCTGAGGCTCATCAAGAGATGTGCTTCAGGTACTATTTATGGGCAGGTTACGTAGTAATAGCCCTCAGACTTCAACATCTTACAGCTCTGTGTTATTATTATGGGCTTTCACAAAAGTAAAGGAAGCTTGAGCCACAGATTACCAGAAGGTGGCCTTCTGATCAGCAGGTTCCCTGCCACATCTCCTGAAACTGGGTCATTGGCTGTACAGAACCAGCCTCCACCCACTCATTCCTTTGGAAATTTTAGAATTATTTGTAACCAAGTAATATGTTTTTCTTGGATAAGGAATCAACTAATTGCTTATTTTCCTTGGTGCTTTGCAAATCTGACTAATGTTGACTCAGGTAGATTTTATGAAGTTATTTATGCTGTGGGTAATAATTACTTGCAAATGCATTTATAGTTAGAGTGAAGGTTCAACATGTTTCTACAATTCAATTATCCAGCCCTGGGTAATGATTTCTCCCCCTTCTTTTAAAAATATTATTAATTGTCCTTAGTTTACTGTTAATGAAGATGGTTTCCTGAATTTTGCCTCTCCAGCTCATTACACAGGCCATCAATGTGGAAAACAGAGACAAGGGTAACTTATATTCCTTTTTGAAATACAAATCTGTGATGGCTTGAATCTTCCCTTTGCAATAATTTATATATAGAATATATTGAGTGGTGCCAGCTTTTGCTACTGAGGTAATTAAGGATAATAGTCATTATCTCACCAAACTCAATAGCCATTTGCTGCTTGCTTTAGATATTTTCAGTGAAATGTAAAAACATGGTAACACTTTATTAAGAAAACTATAATTACTAGAAGGAGAAAATTGTCTACAAGTTGTAAATTGAATTTATTAGTAATTAATTGCCAATACATCCTTGCTACTGTTGAACATGCTACAAATTACTTTTCGAAACGATACGTACTTGAATCATATCTTTTAAGATGTTAGTACTAAGTAATTGACTTTCTTTGGGTAATAGCAAATTATTTTTCCCCACCCAAGATTTTGGCTTGTGTCTCAAAATATTTTAAAACTGAGTTTACCACCAGTCACAGTTTCCACAGGAAACTACCTCTGTGGTAAAATAACTTACAACACACATTTTTCGTACAGCACTACCCATCAGTATTGATTTTCATTTAATGTTTTTTTCCCCCTAATGGAGAATTTGAAATAGTATTTCCTTGGGAAAATTACTTGGGAATGTGTGTGAACAATCAAACCTGTGGTATTTTTAAGTCTTATGAAATCTAAACTCAGATGCATTAGACAGAAACCTTAAGGTATTTAAGATTAACGTTGTGCCAGATTCCCTTAGTGTAAAACTAAAAGAAAAATATAACCAGAATAACAAGTATGGTGTATGTGTGGATGGGTGAGTGAGGGGTATAGGGAAAAAAATTTGGTGGGAAGGAAAGAGACCCCACAGCTGTTAGCTCTCTTCCTGTCCGTGGCAAACCATATATGTTCCCCAAAGACGGCCCAAACCAGTAACTTCCATCTCACACAGTCTTCTACAGTGTGGCTTTGACACTCCTCCCATCACGAGGTGGGAGTACAAAGCTGGGTGGACTGTTGGAACTACTTCAACCAATAAAGTATGACAGAAGTAACACTGTGAGGCTTCTGAAGTTAGATCATAAAAGGCAACTCAACTGCCACCTTGCTCACTGCAACATTAATGTTCACTGTCCTGAGCCTTGATTGAAGCAGACTGACTACCCTGAAGTCCCCATGCTTTAGGGAAGCCCAGATTAGGTCACGTGGAGGGACCATGTAGAGAGGCCCTGAGACTTCATGGAGAGAGAAAGAGATGCCCAGTCAAGCCCCAGCTGCTCTGGGCCCCTCATTGTTCCATCTGAGGTCACTGGCCAACATTTCACGCCAGAACCAACCAGCAGAGCCCTTCCCGACTTCCTGACTTGCAGAAACTAGGAAAGATAATAAAATGATTGTTGTTTTAAGCCAGAGGTTTTCTTGGGGGTAGGGGGGGAATATTTGTTTTGCAGCAGTAGTGACTAGAATATGAGTACACTGGCTCAGGATAGGGCACCTGAATGGAGTGGGGATGGAGGCAGGTGGGGGAGCGGGGGAGTGAGGGAGGGAGGTTCACATCTCTGTCTTCCCTATTTTCACCATATTTCCTCAGGGCTCTTCTGCCTCCACATCTGGTTACCAGGCAGTCTTCTTTACTCCTCCCATCTGGCTTCCTTCGATGAGAAAGTCCCTGCCCTCCACTGGCTGGGAACCTCTTCTATATGTGTAAGACCAAAGTGACAATATCTCTGTAATCCTCCATGAGGTGTGAAGTGGCAAACTAGCTAAGAGAACCAGTTGAAGAATACACGCTTTACCAAGCAGCTAGGGCAACTCCAAATGACTTGCTGGGAAAAGGAACAGTCCCTGCCCTCAGGGGGCTCACAGTCCTCATAAGAGAAATAGACACAGAAATCAGTAGTACCTTGAGGAAAAGCACTAGATGGAGGCACGTGCAAAGTGTTATGGGAACACAGAGGACTCAGACACAAGATAGCTGACGATACTCTCTCCAGGTCCAGGCAGGTTGCCACAATTCTCTCTCCCTCTTCTCCTCTTCAGACCACAAGTTAAATAGTTTGTTCCCAAATACGGAGGACCTCTTTAGAATCTCTAATAAATTTCAGAAATGTGCTACGAATGCTATATCTAATTCTCAGGCAATTTAGGGAACATATGATGATCGAAATATATTTAGTGCAACAAAGGCTCAGGCGTTCCTCAGCTGAGATCAACTCATTTCTGAAATTTTTTTTTATCTCCTCCCTCCCCACAAGCAGTCCTATTTCCTTGCACAGGCAATAATAAATGGTTGTTGAACTGGATTAAATTTAAGTGTAACTAGTACATTTACTGAGTTATACAATCCCTTAAGAGACAAACATGTGATTATGAAAATGAGGTTAGAGCTCTCATATCTTAGCTTATATGAGAAGAAGGAAAGGCAGCATATCTGATTGGGGATGCTATATCGAGAGATTGATGATGGTAAGAAGAATGGGAGAAGATGTGTTTTGAAAATTAAAATATATTCCAACTTTTTCGGCTAAAAATGCTAAGTACAAATCAGGCCTTTTCAAGCTAAACTTTGTTTGCACTGGGTAAAGTGCAACTTCCTGTTTTGAAGAGAAGGTTTAGTAGGTTCATAAGCTCTCTTGGGGACTCACTCATCTCCTACCAACATCACATTTGAACAATTTTAAATGTAAATGAGGGAAAATATGGATTGGATTTCATTTGAAACACGACTTAAATAAGAGAAAGAAAAAAAATAGATTTGAAAATTATTGCAACCATTTGAGAGCTCCAGATCCTGGTCAATTTCCATTATCCTCCACCAGCAAGAGGCCCACCAGGGCCAGCAGCTGAGCCTTCAGTCCTCTGTCAGGACAATGGGCATCAGTTTGGCTTCTTAGCCTCACTATAAACAGACACCCAGTTATGGCTCATCTCCCTTGATTCAGACTCGTTGGGGAGACAGTGTCTCAGAATTAGTGAAAGAGTTCATAAACAGAATACTCAGAAAGAAAGACAGTTCTATTTCTTTTGAGTGTAATTAAGAACACTCACGTATCTAACAAACAACTGTTTTCTTGTGCAGTGTTCTCACACTTGAGCACACATCAGAACCCCCTGGAGGACTTGTTAAAACACAAACAGCTGAGCCCCACCCCCAGAGTTTTGGATTCAGTAGATCTGAGGTTGGGCCTGAGAATTTGCATGTCTAACAAATTCCCAGGTGATGCTCATATTGCAGGTCTATGGACCACAAGGGAGGACCACCGTCCTGGTGGGCAGACACACACTTGGGCCTCCTTTAAGGAGTAAAAAAGCTGCATACTTTGCATTCATATATTCACTGATTGATTCAACAAACTGAACACATAGCTCACTCTATGCCCACACCATGAGTTAGATACGACTTGTTTATAATGAATGTGCCAAAGTTCCTTAAAACAAATATTTTGCTTAGGTAAGATAAAAATGCTTTCACTTATTCTTGTTTTTACTGTAGTATTTTCCTTAGCACATTCTTTCTTTGAGAAAGTGCAGAGGTAAACGTCAGCCTGACCTAGATTCAATCATCATGAATTAATGGACTCCAAATCAATAAAACCTTACTGCATTTAATGAAGAAACTTTGTACATTTGAATTTGGTTATCTGATGTGGGAGCACTTTGCTAGTTCTTACTAATTAAATAATTTTCCCATCAATCCTTATTTACACTCTCTTAGATGTTCCATGTTAAAATGGGACCAAGGGTCAGTTATTCACGAGATTAGATTTAAACTAAAAAAGGCAACGTTGGAATCCCTACTCTAATAAAAGTATGCTTCCTTGCACATGGAAAGATTACATCAGTTCTCATTAAATACTGACTGCACAGAATAACATGAAATTACAAGGAGGAAAAGATCTTTTACTTTATTCTCATCTCCCTTCCTGGTATAGAAATCTTCTCAGATCTGTACATCTCCAATCAATCTGATGCTCTGGAAGGAGGAGCTCAAGTCCACCTTTATATCCAGTTCCATTGCTTTATATCCATTTTCTTCATGTGTTCAATCCATAAACACAAGCCTGTAGAACAAATGGCTGCCAATCTCTTTGTGAAAATAAAATCTCATATTTAATAACAACGCTTTAAGATCTCAGCAATGGGGCTCATGGGAAATGGAAAATGTGGAGAGGCAGCAGGTAGTGAAAACAACATGGGATATGGAGTCCAAGAGCCTAGATTTGAAACTAACCTTCTTTACCTACTTTCTCTGATTTTTTACTTTATTATCTTTAAAATTAGAAATAAGAAAAATAGCTATAATAAGGGGGTTCTTATAAAGTTTGAACAAAAATTTAAGCTAAAACTACAGCAAATTATGAAAATGCTCTCACAAATAGCAATTATTTATAGTATTAAATTTCATTATATGTGTTGGACTGTGTCGATGAAGATGACATATCTATTATTTTTGACTGATAATTTTTGGACTGTTCCTAGCTTTCTGCAATATTCAGTAGGTCCTCTTGGCTTGGTTTTCAATGACTAGTATTTGACCATGAAACAAGGTAAATCTCATGTGCCCTAAACCCAGAGAGAAACCCTTCACCTTAACCTCCTTAATGCCACGCTTTATGGCATACATCACCCCACGTTACAACCAAATGGACCTCAATTATGTCTAAAGGCACAATTTACACTAAAAGGAAAACCAATGTTGTCTATTGACTGGAATCACAATCCAATATATATTAGTTTGCCAAGGCTTCTATAACAAAGTAGCACAGACTGAGTGGCTTAAACAACAGAAATTTATTTTCCCACAGCTCTGGAGGCCAGGAGTCCCAGATCAAGATGTCGGGAGAGTTGGTTTCTTCTGAAGCCTCTCTCTTTGGCTTGCAGACAACCACCTTCTCCTTGTGTCCTCACGTCAGCTTCCCTCTGTATGCGTCTCTCTCCAAATCTCCTCTTTTTATAAGGATGTCAGTCATATTGGAGTAGGCCCCAACCTGGTGACCCTGTTTTAACTTAATTACCTTTTTTAAAGACCCTATTTCCAAATATTGTCACATTCTGAGGAACTACGGGGTTAGGACTTCAACATATGAATTTTGAGAGGGCACAACTCAGCCCATAACACCATACATAAGCCCATTATCTCTAGTTAATTTTAATGGGATGGAAATGACAATATCCTTACGTGTCTCCTTTTTACATTTAAATAAAAGTAGTGTTTTAAGCATGTCCTAGAAGTGGTCTTGACCACCAGAGGGCTCCTGTATTTATACAATGAAACATAATTAGAATGACATGTTCAAAATTAAATATAGATTATGAAAGTTAAATATTGATGTCTGTGCCTCCTCAGTGAATCAACCTATAAGCATCTATTAATTAACCTGGTGATGATGATGATAATAGTCGCATTTATTCAGTGGCAATGATGTGTCACTCACCATACCAGGTGCTTTACATATATCATCCAAATTAATAGCCTCAACTCCCTTTTATATTCAGTGTTTTTATAATCTCAATATTACAAATGAAGAATCTAAGACTTTGAGAGGTTAAATAATGACACACAGCTAGCAAGTGGCTAAGTAGAAATATGAATCACTAGCATTATCAATACCAGTTGCATTTATAGCCCTTGGAAGACAGTTCCTAATTAGCTTTGAGAGGTTTGTGGACTTCCTGAAATACACACAAAAAATGCAGAAATGAAAGGTCCAAATTTGCTGTCTGGTTAAGAAGCTCGGCATTTATCTGTAGTCTAGGAAATGTTGATTATTTATATATAACAAAGAGTCAAGGTGGCGCTAATCTACCCTCCACCCTTTTTGTTTTCAGCGCTTGACTCATAGCCCCCATAGTTCCTCCTAAAAGTTTCTCTAGCAGATGGATGAGTTCTATTATCCCTTTAGTTTTATCAATTGTTTTGTCCTGAGTGTACCGGGCTGAGTTTTCTCTCCCTATTAATCAGGACTCTTGGTTGCAAGTGATAGAAATACAATTCACATCAGGTTAAGACCCAGGAAAGGTGGAGCTGCTAGCAGGGACCTCAAACCAGGGACCTGAACTCTATCAAGACCCTGGTTATCTTCTCTCTGTGTGTCCACTTCATTGTCTCCCACCACAGATGGGCTTTTTCCATGTGGTAGTAGCCTAGCCATAACTGTTTTAGGTTTACACACTCACAGTCTTGGGGCCAGAGAAAGAAAGAGAGTTCTTCCTTCTCAGCTCTATTTAGAAAAATCCAAGGGCAAGACTGATTAGCCTGACTGGAATTATGCACCTACCCCTTTAGTAATCACCGTGTCCAGGGAAAAGTGGTACCATGGATGTCCAAGCCTCATTTACATGCTCTTGTCTCTGACTAGGTAGGTGGGATATCATGAAGGGTGGCTCCCAAAGAATCACATGGATGGGGTTAGAAAGGAGCAGACCGCCAAGGAAAAGCCATACTATTCATGGGAAAAAAGGTGGAGATGGGTCCACAAATATTTACATCTAAGATCTACCACTGCAATGACTTTAGCCAGCAGAGGCAATCCTTTTTCCTTTCTGACTCAGAAAAAAGAGCATAACAGAGCTGGGTGTCCTGCAAGAGCCTGGACCTAGAATTAAGTGTCAAGTTGACCCTGGCTCCTGAATTTACAGAATTGTTGATCGTCATGCCCAGCAAAATTGAGCACTCTTCATGAATTTTAGTATTTTGTTTATCTTAGTAACCCAAAGTGCAGTTGTTAATTATAAAGAACATTCTTGTTCTGTGAGGTCTATAAACAACAAACATCCATTGTTTATTGACACAGTGACTGGTATGGATGGACTCATTTTTTCTTGGGCATATTCTTTAGTCCCTGAGGGTCACCGTGCCCACCTCCCCAACTGAAGTGGTTGTGGGGACTTTACAAGAGACCTTGGACATAAACACTCTTTGTGAGAGAAAGTAGAGGGAAGAGGGAACGCCCCATGTGAGCTCTGCCTGCCCTAGTCTTCCAAATCTAACATTTTATTTCTTCTCCCTTCTCCACATCCAGCTATTTCAAGTCTTGGGAACTTTTCCTCAGAAGACTCCTAGTCCCTCTGAGCTTGTGTTAAGTCCTCTCCACTATACTTCTGGGAGTAATGGTTAGAGAGGAGCTGCTAGATCTTTCAGTTTTAGCTTTGATTCTTGCCCTATGCTTTGCCATTTGCTTTTGGCCAAGTCAGCCTTCACTCTAGTTTCTATAAATATACAATTAGGTAATAAGCCAACCTTTCTCCAAGATTTACTGTAAATATACATGAAACAATATTTGTGATTCCATATGGTGCTATGCTGTATGTGTAAAGGGCTCAACAAATGCTAACAGGAAATACATGCAATGTTAGAATAATGTATGAGAATAACCAGTTATTGAAAAGTTAATATATGCCACCATTCTACTAAGCATTATCTCAGTTGAGCCTGATAGGAACTGTAAATGATAGATATTATTATTTCTGTTTCACAGATAAAGTTACTGAATGCCCATTGTCACCCAGTTAGGATGCTGCACAGCCAAGATTTGAACTCATATCTCACTGACACCAAAACCCTAGGACATAGCAAGCCCTCAAGACTTCTAAATAAATCCAAGACTACTACAGCCTTGTTATAAAGCCCTTCACTGTCCTATGTATTTAGTTATACTTGTGATCTCTTTGACTCGACCTATTTACTGTAGTATTGTTTTGTATCCCATCTTTTGTGATGGAAATCTCACACACACACATTCTTGGATGTGTGAGGAAAATAATTAGGTCCAGACAGATTACAAACCAGCCTGTTTTTTTAAAAATTTCAGAACATTATCTGGGATTAGAAGTTGGACACACAGACATGATATGTCATATTTAGTGTGATGGATGTTTTTCTATGGGATATGACATGCCTTTTTACAGTTTCCCCTACCCTATACTAGCTTGCCCACTCCAGTTTTTGAGGCTAGGAGTTAAGTCTTTCTTTGTTCTCAGCCTTCCCTGCCCCATCCTTGGAACACCAAAGGAAAAGGGTCAGAAACACTTCACATTTTCGTTTTTTTAAAGGTTGTTGATGCTACATTTTTCAATGGCATATTTCATCAGTTATAAAAGTAGTGAACAGTTGAAGTAATCTAAACTGTGATTTAAATAGTGGTTGTGCATCTCATTAACAAGATGATCTTTGCCTAAGTCGAAAGGTTTGAATAATTCCCCCATCTCATTTTCATGTTGTTTAAGTTTTGGCTTCCAGGAACTTTAGACAAAACATACACACAGGGTGGCATATCATACGGCAAAATGAGCTACAGGTCGTATATGCCAGAAGTCTGAGGGAAAAAAAAAATCAAATGAAAACAAGTGTGTTGGGCCAAATAATAAGAAATAAACAGAAATGAAGTAAAGTCACAAACCCAGCCAGAAAAGAAACAGAAACCCCATAAGAAAACACACTTAAGGAAATCAACAAAATGTGTAGCCAAACGGACATCAGGAAGGTTGTTCCCAGATGGCCATCTCTCCTGGGCAGTCTTCCCCTTGGGAATGGAAAGTCTTTAGCAGGCAGCCAGGCTCCATGCTTTGGGCCCAGAGCAGGGCATTGCCTGTGGAAGGGCCTGGGCCTTGTTAACCTTTGGCAGCTTTTAGTAAGCAGAGGGGAAAGGATTCTTTCCTCAAAGCCCAGCCCTTCCTGAGGAGGCCTCATGGCTGAGGCTCCAAAGTACAGGGTTGAGGAAGTGGGGAATGAACTAGAAGAATGAAGGGCCTCCCCACTTCCCAAAGAAAACAAGATGCTCAGGAGACAAAACAGCATGTGTTGAAGACCATGAACTTTGTAGTTCACAGCACCGGGTCTGGGTCCTACCTTCCTGTTCATTCTGTGACCTGAGGTGATCATTGCCACTCTTGTATCTCAGTTTTCTCATCTATGAAAAGGGACATGATAATAGCACTTATCTAACAAGGTTCCAGGGGAAATAAATGAGATAATGTAGATAATCACTTAGAATGGTCCTCAAAGTGGTATCTGTTGTTATGTTAGTTAAGGTGTCTGTTATGTTAATGACTGGATGGGGGGAGCAGGAAAGGGGTTAAGGGGTTAACCAGAAGACAGCGGAAGTCCTATAAGGCAATGAAGGAATACTGGCTTGCCCAGTGAATCTCTGTCCTTGTGAACAGTTTAGTTGTAGTATTCTTATTTGAAGTTTATGAGTTCTAAGTTTTTCTGAGGAGTGAATCCTCTAGGATCTTCCCAAGAACAAATTTGCCCTTCCTGGATGTCCTCAGAATTGTCTGAAACAGATTCTCACACAAATATGTAGATCAGGTATGGTATGGATTTCTCCATGACTGAACCCAAAGATCCTGGCAGCCCTGGAATTTCCTGGGTACCACGAATTGGGTCCAGCAAACCAACCACCCAGCATGGCTGGCTGCAGAACAGACACATGCACGAGAGAATGGAAAATAACCACCACTCCTGTGGGGTTTCCCTGAGCTTATCTGAAACTTCACGGTCTCCAATGGCTGAATCAACACGCAGTACAGGGATATAAGGAAAATAAAGATAAAGTAAAGAAAATAAATATTCAGTCTGCCTTAATCTTAGCCAATTCCCAAAAGGTCTATTCACATACCCATTTGTCTCAATCGTCTAGTGACAGAGGGGACACTGTTCGCTCAAACTTGGTGACTCCACCGTTGGTGAAATATCAGAGGTTTTGCCCTTTCCTTCCTTTTATAGGAATATGGCTGCTATCTTAGTTAAGTTTAGATTATTCTCTGTCAAGCAGGAATATTACAGGGGGGTGTATGGACAGTTTGGAGTCCAGTTTTTAAAGTTCCATATTATATATCCACCTTTTGTCTTAGAGATTGTTGGATGATCAAAAATTATTTCATGCTGCACACAGTATGGGTCATGTGGACATTTACCTTCAAATGTAGCATTCTTAACAGCCGTTTGTGGTGAAATTGTTAGATAAGTGAATTTTTTCCTTCACAAAAACGTACAGGTCCTGAGTCCCAGTCCCTCAAGGCCAGGAGATACTTTGGCAAGCTGATGACTAACTAATCCAATCAATGAATTCCTGCTAGTGTGTTAATGTCCATAATGAATTCGTGTATAATCACTCTTAGGGAATATATTTCCATTTTAACAGGAATTTTCTGAGGTCTTGATGTCTTAAACTAACTTAAATGAGGGGGGAGATATTTGTACATCCATTTGGGGCACTGACTATTGCCTTGATGATGCTGATTGTCCGCAACCATCAAACATCTTGATGTGTCTTAGAACAGGGATCCCCAGCCCCCTGTTAGGAAGCTGGCTGCACAGCAGGAGGTGAGTGGCAGGCGAGCAAAGCTTCCTCTGCCGCTCCCCATCGCTTGCATTACCGCCTGAGCCATCCCCCACCCCCGTTCGTGGAAAAATTGTCTTCCACGAAACCGGTCCCTGGTGCCAAGAAGGTTGGGGACCACTGGCTTAGAAAAAGCATCTGTTGCACCCCTGGATTGGAGGGTATGGTTGGACAACATCAATGATAGCCTGGCAGCTCTACAGAAAATAATTCAGAAGCTCGGTCTTTTCAGGCTTGAGCTATTTTATTTATATTGTCAGAGACTTGTGGAGTTACTGCTCTAAGGGTGGCCTTGAGGATATTAACAGATTCACCACTAGAATTGAGAAAATCAACCCTAGTCTGTCAACAGCTAGCTTTGTGGTCCCGGGAGAGTCCCTTCACCTCTGCACCTTGATTTCTTCTTTTTATAATTAGAAGAGTTGGATTAGATGATCTGTAATGTTCTTATAAGGTTGCAAGTTCTATAATTCTAAAATCCATCAGTGAAGTCTGCCAGGGTGTTGACTGTCTAAGTGTTGAATGCTGATGTATTTTCAGCGAGGTTACTTCAGGGCATTGTGGTAATATCTCACTGGGGACATTGTTTTTTGTCTGAAGATTGATATCTTGCTACAGAGGGTTCTTTTGCATTGCTCCAAGTGCTGCGTTACAAACCTATAAACAGTGTCTTAATAGTTTTATCTTTCCAAGGACCATTGGATGTTCAGTATTTCTTCTACACATCTTCAGTGTACTTATTTTAGTTTCACTTGATTACAATCCAAAGTTTTTTTGGTTAGAATATTTGTCTTGATGCTTACTTTAGCCAGTGATTTTGTCTGTCCAGTTTGGAAAGCCATAGTGTTGAACAACTGCATGAGATATACACTTATAGTTTTTCAAAGTCGATCCTTCCATGTTATGTATCTTACCCCTGGAACTCTCAAGGTAAGTAGTCTCCTGACAATTCCAAACATCATGGGATCTCCCAACATGGATCATGCCCCTATAAGTGTGATTTCAGACAATTGTTTTCTCTAGCAATTCCACTTCTGGGGTTGTAGCCAAAAGAATTGAAAGCAGGGTCTTGAAGAGATATCGTACACCGAGGTTCATAGCAGCTTTATTCACGATAGCCAAGAGGTGGAAACAACATAAGTGTTCACCTATGAATGAATGGATAAACAAAATGTGCTATATCCAGACAATGGAATATTCTTCAGCCTTAAAAAAAGGAAATTCTGACACATGCTACAGCATGGATGTATGAGGACATTATACTAAGCGAAATAAACCAGTCACAAAAAGACAAATGCTGCATAATTCCACTTACTTATATAAGGTATTTAGAGCAGTCAGGCTCATAGAAATAGAAAGTAGAAGAGTGGTTGCCAAGAGCTGGGGGGAGGGGAAAATGGGGATTTGCTGTTTAATGGGTACAGATGTTCAGTTTTGCAAGATGAAAAGTTTCTAGAGATTGATTGCACGACATGTGAATATAGTTAACACTACTGAACTGTATACTTTAAAATGGTTAAGATGGTACTTTTATGTTTTGTGTATTTTACCAAATTAAAAATAAGATTAAAGTCTAAAAAACTTAATTGTTTTCTGCGACTACTTCAAGTTCAATAATTCTGCCACAAGGACTCACGAGTTTGCTGTTTAGGCAAGTTGTTGGGAGCTGTGTCTGGCCCCCTTGTTCTTGGTAGCCTGTTTACGATAAGCCACCTGGGTAATATATTCTGAATGTCAAGTTGAGCTCACAAGTTCGGTGTTAAGTCTCAGCTGTACAGATCTTGTATTTTTCCCTATTTAGCTCAAGGGATTGCACCTTTGGGGATAAGGCGTATCCCAAGAGTGCTAGATATTCTCTTGAAACTTTAAGTATCATTTTCGGAGCTAAGCAAGTAACTCTTCTACTGGAAACACGGACATAGCAATCACCCAAATTGCCCCTCAGAGACTTCAAGGATGGCATTTTGTCTGCCTGTCTCATTCACTTTTTTCACGTATATCTGATGCTCAATAAATTTTGAAGTATGAAAAGAAATGTCCCCCAGGGTCAGCTTCAAGGGTGTGCAATCTGTGTAGTTATACAGAGACCCACACTCAGAAAGCTCCAGAACTTTAGTTTAATGCCCTGCTGTCACTTTCTTGACCTTCTTAATAATTTTACTTTTCAACTTGTGGTTCTTTTTTTAGTGAAATCTGATGGAACAAGGGATCATGAGTGTGAGTAGAGAAGATATTAGTGATATGAGTATCCGCTGTTCCTTGCTGCCCCTGCGTATACCGTTCGTGATGCCCCATGAGCACAGAATTCCAGTGGACCATGATGTGAGTTCAGGGAGATGCGAAGTGTGTTCAATCTATAACTGAGTAAGTGGGGTAGCTGCTAGCTCTGTGAGGTGATGCTTTCCATTTGGACCAGAACTGTGTTCAATTGCAGGATGAAGGCAATGGTGTTCTAAGAAACATGAAGGAACAAGGAAACCTATCAGGTTCTTTCTTACTTGTGTTACTTCCTTGTATTAGCCAACCACTCACACAGAAAAAGATGAGATAGAAGGAAAGAGAAAAATAGGGCAACCCATAATTCTTTCTCCTTCCAGTGCTTCCTTACTCATCAGAAGCCAAGATTGGGAGTGTTTTTTTCTTTTCTTTTCTTACTGAAGTATAGTTGAATATAATATTTACACAAATTACAGGTGTACAATACAGTGATTCACTAATTTTAAAGGTTATACTCTATTTATAGTTATTATAAAATATTGGCTGTATTCCCCATGTTGTACAATGTACCCTTGTAGCTTATTTTATACCTAACAGTTTGTATCTGTTAATCTCCTACCCCTGTATTGCCCCTCCCCACTTCCCTCTCCCCACTGGTAATCACTAGTTTGTTCTCTATATCTGTGACTCTGCTTCTTTTTTGCTATATTCACTAGTGTGTTGTATTTTTTTAGATTCCACATATAAGTGAGATAATACAGTATTTGTCTTTCTCTGACTTATTTCACTTAGCATACTAATAGAATGTGTGCATATGAAGAAGTGAAATAAAAACAGTTAGATTCGTTTTGTGCACTATTTCTACTGTTCTGGTGAGGACAAAATACCCATGTATGTATGAGCTAGGGAATCTGAATTTCAGTAATTTCACCTGTGGGTTAAATGGTCTTATATTTGCATTTATAACTGGCATTGTGCAGTATAAGATTAATGGTAAATTCATGCTAATAATTTAAAATTTTAATTTTTCTTTACTTAGAATGACATTAAATAGCAAATGAAAAACATCAGGACAAGGCAAGAGAGAAACTGCAGAAGAAAGGAAAAGGTTTTATATTTTGGTACCTTGAATGGCACCTTTCTTCCTGCTTTTTAAACAAGGGGACCTGTGCTTTCATTCTGTGCTGGGCCCCGCAAATTATGTAGCTGGCTCTGATGTCCCCTACAGTATTTGGCTAGAGTGTGTTTCAGGGAAGTGGGTAGAATTGTCAAAGGGCCTCTGTGTTCAAGGGGTCTTGAAATTAAATTCATGTCTCTGGTTCCAAGGACTAAAAAAAACCACAAGACATAGTCCTTGCAAGTTTGTTCTTTGTTTTTGTTCCTCACCCATACTGGATGTGTGGTCAGGCCTGAGGGATTTGAATGAACCACTCACATCCTTAAAGGTTGCAATGACAATCACTTTTGTTTCTGTAATATTTACCAATGGCACCTGTGCTAATAGTTACGTGTGAAATTAAGTCAGGAACAGATGGAGTTCTAAGGCCAACTGTGGCCAGTCATGGAAAACCTGCCCTCCTTAAATAGCCTCTGGTGTAATTGTCTGCCCACACTCTGCCCACTTTTCAGGTTTAAATACAAGGCGACATTTGGTATGCATTTCCTGTAATAAAGAAACATGTGATGATTATTCCCAAGATGTTATTTTTAAGACTGTTGTTAACTTTGGTCTGTCTTTGGTTTCTCAGTTAAGGAAAAAGCAACTTGACTCAAAGCATCTTTGATCCAAGCTGGGCAACATCAGCAGAGTAAATCTCCTGAAAAAACATGAATGAGGACACATCCCCTGCACCCATTTTGTAGACAGTGAGGTATAAAATAAGTTAGTGACTCCTGGGAGAGATCAAATCTTACAATGCCATGTACAACACTGGGAATGCAACTGACACATGAGGCTCTCTGTTTCTATAACAGTCGTAAATAAATATATAGTTATTTGAATATACCATTTCGAGGATAGGCAGGCACCTGCAGCCTTGGTTTTTCTTGCTTTTTTTTTTTTCTTGGTTTCTACTTTTAGTATTAAAAAAATAACTTGAAAATCAATCACGTTGAAAGGTAATAGCTCATTTTTTCTCTCAATATGAAGGAAGGAAAGACAACATAGATTGAAGCCATTAATTAAAAGAATAAGACAATGTTTACATTTAAATTGGGAAGGGGTTTGTAATAGAAAAGAAGTCTACGGTCACGGAGTCGGAACATAGTTGAGTCTGATTCATGCTTAGGTCTTCTGTCTTGTGCCCAATGCTTGTCTTAAGAGATGGGTGCCAAAATAAACAACGAGAAGGGTTCAAGTAGAGGCTAACGCTCCCTGGGGAATGCTAAGAAATGCCCTGCAGTCTCATTCCCATTAGTAGTGAGGTGGTGCCTAGAGGGTGAAAAAAGACCTGGGCTCACTGCAATTTCCAGGAAGGCTTTGAATCTATGAAAATAATTGCAATCCATTTACTCAGCCCTGGAGTGGACATTCCCAGATAAGTGTGTTTGAGATTAGGTGCAGTTTATTTAAGAAGGTATCTGGCCAAGGTTAAGAGTGAGGCAGGGCCTCTTTAAATCTGTATTGTATCTATAAAATCCAGCCAATGTTCATAATTAGTGTTAGGTTAAACCATATGAAAATGCTGATGGAGATTTCATATGGTTCGACTTAATACTTAAACATTTCTCCTTGCTATTTTCTACTTGCTATTTTCGCAAAAGGATACCTTTATGCTGAAAAGGGAAATGTATTTGGATTGTACTCTATTTCTGCTCCCCCTGTGTTAATTGTGCTGGTGGTAAGGTGAGTAGTTTTTCTCATACAGTCTTATCCTAAGTCTCATATGGTTCTGTGTCACCCTTTCAGGCCATTCTGGTATGTAATGATCAGTTGTAGGATATATTGCAAATAATTGATTGTTAATAATAGCTAAAGTGCTGACATCTGTGGATTTTTAACTTTTTTATTTTGAATAAAATAAACCAGAATTAATGTTATGCCTATAATGATGATACTCTCAACCAATTGCACAATAGGCTTTCTTGAGTGAAGGAGAAAAGGCTACCTGCGGAGTGATGCCCATGGTAGAGAGTCACACATGTGACCCTCATATGATAAGAGTTATGGCAGAATAATCTTGGAAACAGTATGATGCTTGCCCCAGTGGTACAGTGTCAGAGATATAAGTATGATGGTGGTTTGCATTAAGAAGAGAGAGATGGGAATGGAGCAAAGAAGCTTGGATTGAAGTCTCCAGAAGTAGACTCTGCCGGAAGGATTTGTGCGCAAGTGGATTTTTCAGGAAACTCCCAGAAGAAGTCAGTAAGGAAGTGGAGGAAATAGAACAGTGGAGAAGCCAAGCAAGGTGGGTTTGTGGGCAAAGTCCCATGGAGAACAGCCGCCCTTGATCCTGTGGGGAGGTCTGACGAGTAGGTTATACCTCAAAGTCGGCTCAACTCAGGGCAGAGAGGCTGTACTTTCATACTCTCATACCTGTTAGTCTTTAGCTAAGGTCTGGTTGGGCAGGGTGTGGGTTGAAGCTGGGAAGGATGGAAACTCCTAGACACTTCCAGCTGTCATAGTTGGGCAAAGCCCTTCAGTAGTTGGAGGATCGTCCTTTGAAGAAGAGTCACAAGGCCATTATTGGCAAAAGCACAGCACAGCCAGTAGCTAGGCACATGGGCATAAGAAAAAGGGCTTGAGGGGATCTCTGATTACCCACAGTGTCTGCTACACATCTGAATTCAGAAATACACCATAAAGAAAAAGGAAAAGGGCACAGCTCTAAGGAGTGTTCTACAATGCCCAGGGTGCTACAGAACTTGTGCTGTGTCAATCATGTCCTCACAGAAAAAAAATATTTTCAGTCAATCCACTTTGCTCCACTGCCATCGCTACCACCTTAATGCAAGCCACTGTCATCTCTCACCCCACCTAGCTGCCAGGCATCTACTCTTGCTCCCCTATGTTCATTCTCTACGCGATAGACACGCTGATTTTAAAAAATACAGTGGTGATGCCTGGGGATGAGAATGAGTTGAGTTTGAGACATTTCAATCAGCCCGTAATCATCACTAAACCTGCCTCCTCTCCACATCCTTTGGTAGACGCAGTGGACGTTTTCTCAACTTTATGCAGTGGTATGCAGCTTCATGGTACCTCTCATCTCCCCACGCCCACCAACCCTCCTCACCTCCCTCCAAATAACTCCCCTTGTAAGCATCTTACCACTTTCAAATTCTTTCCATGTAGAAATTCTGAATCACCAAAGTTAAAATGTAAACCTGGTCGTGTGGCTCCTGTCCAAGTGGTGTTTTTTCCCTTCCACTAATGTGCCAAACTCCCTCTCACCCGACTGTCTCTGCCTTTGCTATTTCCTCTGTCCCGAACTCTCATCCTCTTTCTCCAATTTGGTTTCACCTCAAATGTCCCCTCCTCAGAGAGGTAGTTCTCCATAATCCTTTGACCACTACCTCGGTCCAGCCCCCTTCGAACATGTTACACTGTTTGATTTCCTTCACAGAACTTACTGCTAGCTTGCCCATGGAATCATTTGTTTATTGTCTGTCCCCCTGGCCAGAGTGTAAGCTCCAGGGGGCCTTGTCTGCACAAGGTCTGTAGACCTCTATAGTCGTGCCTGGCACAGCTATAATAGGTGCTCATGAAATACTTGCTAAATCTGAAGTCAGGCTACCAAAGAAGCATTTATTTCCAGGCCTGGACAAAGATTTCACAAGCTTTATCATCAAATCTGTGAGAAATCATTTTTACCGCAGCATTTCAGATGCAGGTAGATAAAGAAGGATGAGTCCTTCTTAGAAGTCTTTTGACAAAGGTAACTGGACATAATTGGATTCACCAACTTCCACACAGCCTGCTGGTCTGAGCCTACCTAGAGAATGGTGTTTATTTCCAATGGTCACGCTTTGTAATAGGAAAGGTGTCCACAGTCATGTAGCTGAGTAGAGTCAGCCAACAGGCTGCGGCTGCCACATCTTTAGAATCCACTGCCACATTCACACTTTGGCATGACTGAGCGCAGCAGGGGTACTACCGTTGGGCCGTTTCAGCCTAACATGGGGCACCTCTTACAGGAAAACTTTATTCTAACTCTCTCCATCTGCTGAGACTTTCTCAGAGCTGCGCTGCAGTCTGTGGCTCCTTCTACCCAATATTCCTTCCTTCCCGCTCTCCCTCCATAGGTATAAAACCCGCCTCTTGGTCTAAGCCTCTCCCCACCTACTCCTGTTCCCTTTCCCTTTTTGCTTTCACACAAATTTCCCTCAATAAATCTCTTGCACATCGAATCTTACCTGAGCAGCTGATTCCTGAAGGACTCAAACTGTCATAGAAAGCCTAAATCTTATGGAAAGAACGTATCGATCCTGCGTATGGAATCATCTGTAGAGCTGAAAATATCCATTCGCTTTCTTTTTCTGCATCAATGAAAGTACACTAATATTAAGATCCTTGAAAATCAGGGGTCCTGAAACACATTTTTTCTCCTATCTGGGATCCCAGTATGGTAGAATTGCTCTAAATTAATTCAGTGAGAATCAATGGTTGTTCGGCTGATAGAAAAAATTGGTTCAATCTGGGAATCCTAAAAATGATTTGTACATTTCTGAAGCTTTTTATTTTAACTCAAAACATATAAATTTGCATTAATCCCCCAATCCTTTGATGAAGGACCAAGGCTTTTTCTTGAGTGTCTCTCTCCTTGCACAAACCATATTCTTCTTTAATCTCCACTTGTTTCTTTAAAGTGAAGCAGGAACTAAAAGATACCTGTCATGCAATCAGAGTGCAAAACTTTTTCATATTTTCCTTAAATTTCTAAAGTTATATAAAAAAATCACGTTGCCTTAATTAAGAATCTGAAGAGACTCCAACTTTGCAACTTTCTTTTTATGCTCATATTTAATCAAATGTTCATGTTTTTGACCAAATCACAGAAATATAATATCCTGACATGAATAGGATGGGCAAGAACCATCACTGAATCTTGGTATGAATCAACACCATGGGTGGGACCAAAAGTGTGGGATAGTGCTGGGCTCAAGGCTGAGGCAGCAATGAATGTCTTTTATAGATGAAACAGAGAGCATTGGTTAATTTGGAAAGTTCACTAAGGAGTGGTCGATCAAGAGGACTTTTACTACATGATGCTTGATATAAAATGCTTTAAATTTTTAATGGGGAATTCCCTGGCGGTCCAGTGGTTAGGACTCTGTGCTTTCATTGCCAAGGGTGTGGATTCAATCCCTGGTTGGGGAACTAAGATCCCGCAAGCCACGTGGCGTGACCAAAAACAAAATTATTAATGATATTACTTCTGTAGTTCCTTTGGCTCCCTGAGCTGCCTCCATTAGAGGCGGACAGTGATTGATGCTGACTCTATAGTACTAGAACATTCTTTTACACTAGTTAGTCTTGTTCTTTTTTGGCTCATGAATTCTGTTGGAAATCTGATGAGTTATAGATCGTCTTCTAAGAAAGATGTACATTCACACACACACATACAAAATTGTAGATGGGGTTCTGTCCCTGAATCTCATTTGAAAACTCCTTACTCATAAATTCCATATGCTAGAGACTGAATGTTTTTGTACCACCATCACCCCCAATTCATATGTTGAAAACCTAATCCCCCATATGATAGTACTTTGAGATGGGGCCTTTGGGAAGTGATTAGGTCATGAGGGTGGATCCCTCATGAATGAGATTAGTGCTCTTATAAAAGAGATTCCAGACAGCTCCCTTGCCCCTTTCGCCATGTGAGGGCACAGTGAGATGGTGCTGTCTGTGAGGAAGCAGGCCCTCAACAGATACCACATCTTCTGGTGCCTTGATCTTGGACTCTTCAGCTTCCAGAACTGTGAGAAATAAATGTTTGCTGCTTATAAGCCATCCGGTTTACGGTATTTTCATTATAGTAGCCCAAACAGATTAAGACACCATATTGCATTATTAAAACATACAGAATAAAATAGACAGTACACTAGCTTGTCACTTTCTAACCGAGGAAATAAAGCATGGACTGTATTTGCCTGATAAGATTGATTCATCATAAATGTCACTGTCTAACTCTTGGAAAAAGACACACCCACATGCACACTCACATTTGCTTAGTTCCCACAGACAGTGGCAAGAGTCATGCCAATCTGATTCATCTTTCAGGAAGGAAGAGGGAAGTGCAGTGTAAAGCCACAAGCAAGGCCGCAGAGAAGACTTGGTCCTGGAGAGCAGCAGAGGTTGGGGCCATCCAAGGGCAGAGCAGTGGTTGTCAGTTGAGTAAGATTGTGTCACTGAACCCCAGATGGACACAGCCTAACAGGGCCTTGGAGATCATCCAGGCCAACTCATTCCATAACTCAGTCCCATCAGATGCAGACTATTACAGAGTTACAAGCAAGAGACCATTCTCTCAAACCTACTATTAACTCTAGGAGGAGCAAGAATTGCTTTCCTGGCTTTGATTAGCATGCAGGTAGTTGGCGCCAAGTGTCTTCCTCCTTGTCCTGAAGATAAAGCTTGAAGGCATCATGGTTAGTGCCTACAAGTTAGTGATAAAAGCTGCGTGGGAACTCAGCCCTTCTCCTTCTCTTTCCATGTTCTTGCTACCAAATCCCACTGCTCCAGGCCTTGAAGATGCTTTTGCAGTTTAGCTAATCTTATTAAAATGATTTGAATGTAAAAACATTTCAAGGACATTCTCATTCCATCCACACTCTCCTCACTTGTTCCTCTGTTCAGGAACAGCTTTGAGGCCTCAGGCATAACTTCCCAAATCACAAATGACATTACTGCTTCTATTTCACAGGCCTGACAGATCCATCTGAATGATGTTGAGTTCCATTTCATAAGAGCCGCTACTAACTTTGTACAGGGTGCCAAAACCCCAAAGTCAAGTGGTTAACACTTGCAGTCAAGTACAAGGCAGCTTAAAAGTGGTTAGGATTGCCTCCTCCTTTTGCTATCTTTTTCTAGGGCATTGAAGTGTGACTCATTCATTTATAGACTAACTTAAAATGAACAAGCGATTATGTACAAAGTGAGGTGATAATTGGTAGAAACCTTCTTTCTCAAGTACCAACCCTTGAGCTGAATAAAGACCTGATTTAGGAGTAGGCATAGAGGAAGCCCAGCGGTAGAAGGAAAGGAGACTTTTATTTGTGCTTTTGGCCACAATGGAAGGAGGATAAAAATGGGGGTTGTGGTAGGTGGAATAATGCCTCTCCCAAAGATGTCCATGTCCTAATTCCTAGAACCTGTGAATATGTTATGTTAGACGACAAAGGGGAATTAAGGTTGCAAATAGAATAAAGGTTGCTAATCGGCTGATCTTAAAGTGGAAAGATTATCCTGGTTGGCCCAATGTAATCACAAGGGTCCTTAAAAGTGGAAGAAGTGGGAGGGAGACGCAAGAGGGGGGATATGGCGATATACATATACGTATAGCTGATTCACTTTGTTATACAGCAGAAACTAACACACCATTGTAAAGCAATTATACTCCAATAAAGATGTTAAAAAAAAAAGTGGAAGAGGGAGGCAGAAGGGGAGAGTCAGGGAGATGTGACCATGGAAGAGGTCTGAGTGATGTGATGTGAGAAGGACCTGACCTGTAGTTGCCGGAGGAAGGGGCCATAAACCTAGGAATGCGGGTGGCCTCTAGAAGTGAGAAAAGACAAGGGAATATATTTTTTCCCTAGAACCTCTAGAATGAATGCAGGGCTGGTCACATCTTGATTTTAGCCGTGAGACCCATGTCAGACTTCTAACCTGTAGAACTGTAAGAAGAAATTTGTGTTAAGTCACTAAGTTTGTGGTAATTTGTTACAGCCACAGATAGAAAAGTAACATGGAAGTGATGAAAGTAAGGGTGAAGGAGATGTTCCTGTTTTAGGTATGTTTCAGGCAGGCTGCTGCCCCCAAGAGAACTGAGGAAGATATACCAAGAGTTGAGGGCCCACAGGCAAAGGTGGCTATGAGGCTAGAAAAATTGGAGGAGAGACGCAGAAGGAGCTTGGGATAGGGGGCAACCCTTGGAGATTCAAGGACCCTAATCAGGAGTGACCTCCAATGACCAGGGGACAGCTAAATAGATATGGAAACCAGCAGATATAATGATTCTTATGTGCTACTAATTCACTTCTTTCTCTCACTTTGGTTAAGAATCAACATGCAAAGTAGAAACAGCCCTGACCTTAATATTCTCTTGCCAAAGAGTTACACAAGAAACAATATACTTTTACAAGCATAAAAACACGAACTGAGGAGTACAAGTTACACAGTGTGGAAGAGATGGTTAGCTGTCCCCCATATTTGTTTTTCTCTTCTTCCATCCTAATACAGTTTTTAAGCTGGCACAGGGTGACCCAGGCTTACTTGCTTAGGGGTACAGCCGTGTGACTAAGTTGTAGCCAATGGCATGTGAATTGATGTGACAAGTGGACACTTGTAAAAAGAAGAGTTGTACCTGTCACTTTTCCTCCTGTCCACTGGCTGAAACGAGGATGTGGTGGCGAGTTGTCTTGGACCCTTCAATGAGGGCAACACCTGGAAATGGTGAGGCAACAAGACAGAAGAAACCTGGACCCTGACAGCTTCTCAAAGAGAGCCCCCTATGTACTTAGGTTTTATATGAGAGAGAAATAAAATTGTCTCTTGTTGGATCCACTATTATTGTGGGTCTCAGTTTCCATGCCCTAAACAATACTGAATATTTCCCCAGATAAGTTGGGTTGAGGTTGTTTCAAGTCAAAATCACTGTGATTCTCTCTGGTTTGCCCAGAGGTAACTTAGACTTTCATAGGCTCTGACTTGACAAAAGAGTTTTGCCACTGTTAGTTTTCTATGGCTGTTGTAACAAATTACCACAAGTAGTGGCTTAAAGCAACACACATAAATTACCTTACAGTTATGTAGGTTAGACATCCGACTTGGGTCTTACTGGGTTAAGCAAGATGTTGGCAGAGATGTATTCCTCTCTGGAGGCTATAGAGGAGACTCTGTGTCCTTGCCTTTCCAGCATTTAGAGGCCATCCACTTTCTTTGGCTTGTAGAACCCTTCCTCTACTTTCAAAGCCAGCAATGTCAGGCTAAATCCCTCCGATGCTTCCATCTCTCTTCTGCCTCCTTCTTTGCTTTGAAGGATTCTTGCAATTACATTAAGCCAACTTATCAATCCAGGATCATCTCTCCACCTCAAGGTCAGCTGATTAGCAGCCTTAATTCCATTTGTAGCTTTAATTCCTCTTTGCCATGTGACCCACGATATTTAGTTTCTGATGATTAGGTCATGGACATCTTTGGCAGACCATTATTCTGCCCATCTCGGTCTTTTTTCCTTTTTCTTTTGTGCATTCTCCAACCTCCAAAAATTCTGTTTTATGTATATATATGTATGTTCATATGTATATACATACATCTATTTGCTTCCTCTGTCCAATGAGAGGGTCTAGAAGCAATGACACTGTAGTAGCAATTGGGTATACCTTGCATGAGAGCTTTGGTTTCTATCTCCAAAAAAGAAATCTGGACTCCTTGAAGAAATAGGTGATTCCAGGGTGGAGCAGAGAAAGTACAAGATGAGTCTGGAACATCTTATTATGTCAGAAAGTAACAAAGTGCTCAAAGAGCTGTGGAGACAGGTCAAGAGGACATAAGAACTACCTTGAAAGGCCTACCATTAGCTAATCTGAGACCATTTGAGCGTAAAATAAACAATGATAATAAAGGATTATAAACTATTAAATAAAATAAGAATCCATGTGTCTAGGAAAAACTCTCTGTTTTCCTTCATTCTCACATTGAATATTTCTGACACCAGATGTGTGAGGGTTTTCCCACATTGACCAATTCTCTGACATCAGTTGGGTGCCCTAAAATTCAATTCAGTTCTGACCCTAATCAGAGTTAGTACAGACCCCGCAGGTTAAGGGCTCAGTTCCACAAGACTGCCCCCCACTTCAGATGCCAATTGATAGTCCCAGCTCGTCACCTGTACTGCTGACTAACCAGCTACAAATCAGAAGTTCCCATGACCCCTTCTCGGGTTTGATAACTTGCTAGATTGGCTCAGAGAATTCAGGAAAACTGTTTACTTACTACTGCCAATTTGTTACAAAGGATATTTTAAAGGATGAAAAGAGCAGCCGGATGAAAAGATACATAGAGTGAGGTCCAGAAGGGTCCCAAGCACAGGAGCTTCTGTGCCTGTGGAGTTGAGGTATGCCACTCTCCTAGCACATGAATGTGTTCACCAACCCGGAAGCTCTCCTGACTCCATACTTTTGGAGTTTTTATGGAGGCTTCATCTCATAGGCATGATAGATCATTAACTCAATCATCTCCAGCCCCTCTCACCTTCCCAGAAGATGGAGAGTGGGGTTGGAAGTCCCAAGCTTCTAATCATGGCTTGGTTTTTCTGGTAACCTGGCCCTATCCTGAACCCAAAGCAATCTACAGATTTAATGCAATCCCTATCAAAATGCCCATGACATTTTTCACAAAACTAGAGCAAATAATCCTAAAATTCACATGGAATGACAAAATGCCCCCAAATGCCAAAGCAATCTTGAGAAAAAAGAACAATGTTGGAGGTATAACCCTCCCAGAATTCAGACTATACTACAAAGCTGCAGTAATCAAAACAGCATGGTGCTGGCACAGCAACAGACACAGATCAATGGAACAGAATAGAGAGTCCAGATATAAACCCACACACCTATGGTCCATTAATCTATGACAAAGGAGGCAAGAATATACAGTGGAGAAAAGACATTCTCTTTGACAAGTCGTACTGGGAAAACTGGACAGCCACATGTAAAACAATGAGATTAGAATATTTCCTCACACTATATAAAAAAATTAACTCAAAATGGTTTAAAGACCTAACTGCAAGAATGGAAACCATAAAACTCCTAGAATAGAACATAGGCAGAACATTCTTTGACATAAATCATAGCAATATTTTTTTGTATCAGCCTCCTAAGGCAAAAGAAATAAAAGCAAAAATAAACAAATGGCACCTAATTAAACTTACAAGCTTTTGCATAGCAAAGGAAATCATCAACAAAAGGAAAAGATAACCTATGGAATGGGACAAAATATTTGCAAATGTTGCCACTGACAAATGATCCAAAATATTCAAACAGCTCATATACAACTCAATATTAAAAAACCAAGCAACCCAATAAGAAAATGAGCAGAAAACCTGAGTAGATATCTTTTCCAAAGAAGACATACAGATGTTTAACTGGCACATGAAAAAATGCTCAACATTGCTAATTATTAAAGAAACACAAATCAAAACAACAGTGGCTATTATCTCACACCTGTCAGAATGGCTGTCACTAAAAAGTCTACAAGTAAGAAATGTTGGTGAGAATGTGGAGAAAAGGGAACCCTTATACACTGTTGGTGGGAGTGTAAATTGGTGCAGCCATGATGGAAAATGACATGGAGGTTCCTCAAAAAACTAAAAATAGAACTACCCTATGATCCAGCAATACCACTCCTGGGTATCTATCCAGAAAAACTGAGAACACTAATTCAAAAAGTACATGCAGGCTTCCCTGGTGGCACAGTGGTTGAGAGTCCGCCTGCCGATGCAGGGGACACGGGTTCGTGCCCCGGTCCGGGAAGGTCCCACATACCGCGGAGCGGCTGGGCCCGTGAGCCATGGCCGCTGAGCCTGTGCGTCCGGAGCCTGTGCTCCGCAACGGGAGAGGCCACAACAGTGAGAGGCCCGCGTACCGCCAAAAAAAAAAAAAAAAAATGTACAGGCATCCCAATGTTCATAGCAGCACTATTTATAATAGCAAAGACATGGAAGCAACCTAAGTGCCCATCAACAGATGAATGGATAAAGAAGATGAGGCATATATATACAATGGAATAGTACTCAGCCATAAAAAGAAGAGTAAAATAATGCCATTTGCAGCAACATGGATGGAACTAGAGAATATTATGCTTAGTAACATAAGTCAGATAAAGACAAATAGTGTATGATGTCACTTATATGTGGAATCTAAAAACTAATACAAATAAATGTATATGCAAAACAGAAACAGACTCACGGATAAAGAAAACAAACTTGTGGTTACCAAAAGGGAGAGGGAAAGCAGGGAGAGACAAATTAGGGGTATGGGATTAAGAGATACAAACTACCATGTATAAAATAGATAAGCAACAGGAATATACTGTATAGCACAGGGAATTACAGCCATTATCTTGTAGTAACTTATAATGCAATATAATCTGCAAAAATACTGAATCACTATGCTGTACACCTGCAACTAATATTGTAAATCAACTATACTTCAATTTTTTAAAAAAGAATGCAGCAGAATAATATTCATAGCAACATTATTCACAATAGCCAAAGGGAGGAAAGAGATGTCCATCAATGAATGAACAGATAAACAAAATGTGGTATATACATGCAATGGAATATTATTCAGCCTTTCAAAGGAATGAAATTCTGACACATGCCGCCACATAGATGAACCTTGAAGACGTTATGCTGAGTGAAATAAGCCAGTTACAAAGGACAAATACTGTATGATTCCACTTATGAGGTACCTAGAATAGTCAAATTCATAGAAACAGAAAGTAGAATGGTGGTTGCCAGGGGCTATGGGAGGGGATAATAGGGACTTAGTGTTTAATGGGTAGCGTTTCAATTTGGAAGAAGTTCTGGAGATCGTGATGACTGCAGAACACTGAATGTACTTAATGCTAATGCACTTAATGCAATGTACTTAACTATATACTTAAAAATGGTTAACGTGGTAAATTTTATGTTACGCATATTTTATCACAATAATTAAAAAACAAGTAAAAGGAATAAAAGAGCCTTTCCCACTGAAGCCCTCAGTGGCTGGTCAAGAGCTTAGCATCCAACAAGACCGGAGACACAAGAGGTGCTCAGGGAATCTGTGTTAGGTGCACGAGTCAGTGGTGTCACAATATGTCTATTCTCATTTGTATTTCAAAGGAACAATCATTTCCTGAATTAGCAAACATTTTGTACTATTTACAATGCTCCCTCTTTCGTAATTTTGGACATTTGAGGATGATGTGCAAAGCTTATCGGACAGAACATTCTGATTGTTATTGTGATTGCAGTAGTGGCATAAACCACGCCTCCCTGTACTCTTGCTTTGTGTAGTCCCTTTCACATTGACCCTGGGCTTCAGCATATGACTTGCTTTGGTCAGTAGGATATTGTCAAGCTCTACACAGGCAGAGGCTTGACAAATGGTTGCACACTGAGGCTTCCCTACTTGGAAAGCTCACTCTAAGAGCCAACTGACCACCATGTAAGAAGTCTGAGATCACTACGCTGTCAGGAAGCTGAAGCGAGCCATGTGGAGCAGCCAAGGTACTCACTGTGTTAAATAAAATAATGGTCCCTGAGGAGGTCCAGGTCCTAATCTTTGGAACCCGGCAATATGTTAAACTACGTGCAATGTTCCATGTTAATGTCATACAACCTATCCACTGTTCTGGTAAGAACAAAATGTATACATGTGTAACAGCCTGTAAAATATGAATAGAGTAATATTACTGATTTTGAATATGAATTAAGTGCTCTTGTATGTGCATTAAAAACTGGTATTGCACAGTATAAAGATAAATGGTGAAATTCATATCAGTAATTTAAATTTTTTGGGGGGTGTACGCGGGCCTCTCACTGTTGTGGCCTCTCCCGTTGCGGAGCACAGGCTCCGGACGCGCAGGCTCAGCGGCCATGGCTCACGGGCCCAGCCGCTCCGCGGCATGTGGGATCTTCCTGGACCGGGGCACGAACCCATGCCCCCTGCATCGGCAGGCGGACTCTCAACCACTGTGCCACCAGGGAAGCCCAGTAATTTAAATTTTAATTTTTTGTGACAGATCTTTTGATGGCAAGTAGCAGAAAATTACAGGAACTATCTTATGTTTAAAAAAGTGCATGAGGAGGATTTATTATAACAATACAGAGGCATCTCAGAAACCAAGAAACGAAGGCAGAGTACAGGAGGCCCTTGAACCAGGACCTGAAAAGCCATCAGAAGCACAGCAGTGCTCCTCCATCCCCCCAGGGCCACATGCTCTCTTAAACCTGCTTCATTTTATCTGCTTTGTCTCTGTCTCTGTCTCTCTTTCTCTCTCCCTCTCCCTCTCCAGGATGACTTTCTCTGCTTTTTCAGACATTCTGGGTCAAATAGGATAGTCCTAGCCCAACCTTTTCTTTGTTTGCAGTCTTAGCTCCCAGTACAATGACCAGTACCTCTGAGTCTCAATTCTAAATTCCTTGGAGAGAGAAAGTGGTCCAGGTGGGTCAATTATGCAGCCCTGGTCCAATCAGCAATGGCTAGGAGGGCAGGGTCAGCTAGAATAAACATGGCCAATAGGGCCAGTGTGTGTATGTGGGGGGGGGGCAGGGAGGGGGCACCTACATGTGTGGCTGTGTGCACATGCATGAGCATGATGGCATTTTGAGGCAGGCAGATACACTAGAGATGTTCCTATAACCCAGCTCGTCTAGGCAATAGGAATCTATTTGTTCCTGGTGCTGTAACTTTGAAGAAAGTCAGAAGAGCAGGGCAGGTGGTCCCAGATGCCAAAGCCAGGAATTCTGGGAGTATAGAGAGAGATACTTGTCCAGAGAAAGCCTGAGTCAGAGCATGGGCTCCTGGGATGCTGCTTCCTGGAACTCTTATACGCCACCCACTCACTCTCAGCTCGGGGAAGTCCAGACCAGTGGGACATCTGGGGCATGGGCATTCAGGAAGCTGAATGTGCGGTGTGGGTGGTGAAGAAACAGACAGCCTGTCTGTGTTTAATCTGTCTCTAGACAACACGCTCTTCTGTGTTTCTCCACCTTTCCTAATGCGTGTCTCCATTTGAGGAATCAAAACTCCCACGCCTTTTTAATGGTGATTACATCTTCAAAGTGAATTAATTATTGTGATTAAAATCAAATCTGTAATTATTATATGGATCATTCATTTCTAAATAAACATCCCTCCAGGAGATTTTTGAAGCATCTCTTTGGGAGAATGGAACGCTCTGTCCCCTGCCCCACACCAACTGTATCCCACCACTGGTTGAGAATAACTGATTTCAATCATAAAACAGTCAATTCCATTCCACAGACATTCTTATTCGTGGTAATTATTATTAAATCAACACTTTTGGGATCTAAGAAATGGCCTTAGAGTGAAGATTCATGGGGATACATTTACTTGCAATGAAGAGATAGCCTTGAGCCATTTCATTTTATTAAATTGCCCTTGTATTGGACATTTTTATATCTGCTGTTAAAAAGTCAGCTATTTGAGATATGCCCACACACTGTGTCATGTTTTCTGATGTATATATAAAATGGAGTTTGTGCAAATGAATAAAATCTCAAATTATATGGCTAGCTGATCTATATGTGGTGGAATAATAAGTATTCCTAGTATGGTACTCCCGCCTACAAACCAAGTGGGTAGTCAAGAGCATCATCGTCTTTATTATTCTAACATCTCATCATTTATTTAGAATTGGGTTTATTAAGGCCACCTATTGTTGCCTTGAGTATTATCAAAAGACTTCAGAAATCATGTTATTTCAGCTTGAAGGCTAAGTGGTCTTCAGCAAATACTGACAAAAAGTTGTCGGGTAAAAATCTCTTTCCTAGAACAATTAAAACAAGAATGCGTTGGGGTGTTCTCTTCTTGCAAAGGTCTAGAGTATTATTTCCCAAAACGGGTTCTGTGTGGTGTTATCAGATATGACGCAGAGAGCAGGGGACGACGGTCCTTGTGCAAGCAAACACTAAGAGCTTTACCACAGGACAATTCAGAGGGTTTAACACACTAATGAAGAGAAGGATAGCCAAGAAGAGGACACACATGCACTGCTTCAAAACAAATTGGATCACAGAAGTCCTTTTTGAGGACCATGCTGGGAAACTCTAATTCCATGAGATATAAGTTTGAGGAAGCTCATCTATTGTATGGTGGCTTTTTCAATAATTGAGGTGAAATTCACATAACATAAACCATTTTCAACTGAACAATTCAGTGGCATTTCGTACATTCACATTGTTGTGCCACCACCACTTTCATCTAGTTCCAAAACATTTTCAACATTCCCCAAAGAAAACCCTGTGCCCATTAAGCAACCTTTCCCTATTCCCGCCTCCCCCAAGCCTCTGGCAACAACCAATCTGTTATTTCTACAGGTTTAATATGGTGGCTTTATTTTTTAATAGACTTTATTTTTTAAAGAGGTTTTAGGTTCACAGCAAAATTGAGCAGAAGGAACAGAGAGAGTTCCCACACACCCCCTGTCCCCACACACGCACAACTATCAACATCCTCCACCAAGTGGTACCTTTGTCACAATCATATGTCGGCTTTTCAATGGGATTTTTTTTAATTTATTTTTTTGTTTGTTTTTTTAAAAATTTTGTTGAAGTATAGTTGAATTACAATGTGGTGTTAATTTCTGCTGTACAGCAAAGTGACTTAGTTATACATATATTTATTCTTTTTCATATTCTTTTCCATTATGGTTTATCACAGGATATTGAATATAGTTCCCTGTGCTACACAGTAGGACCTTGTTGTTTATCCATCCTATATATAATAGTTTGCATCTGCTAACCCCAAATTCCCAATCCATCCCTCCCCCCTCCCCTCGGCAACCACAAGTCTGTTCTCTATGTCTGTTAGTTTGTTTCTGATTTGTAGATAGGTTCATATGTGTTGTATTTTAGGTTCCATATCTAAGTGATGTCATATGGTATTTGTCTTTCTCTTCCTGACTGACTTCGCTTAGTATAATAATCTCTAGGTCCATCCATGTTGCTGCAATTAATCAGATATTTTAAGTGGTTCTTTAAAGCCTTGTTTTCACAGCTCAGATATTTTTATCAGCATATATGCATGACAAATTTCTACAGAATTGTTCTATAGTTCCACTTTTAATGCTATTGTCCTCTATTCCCCTAATGATGACTACATGAGTTTTTTTTCCCTACTCATCTGCATCAAAACGTTCTAGTTCATGACTGTGAAGATGAACTGAAAAGATATTTCCTTACAGGTGCTCAGATAAACCTTTGTTGTTGGGTTGCTTCATCTCTCCAAGGTTGGCATTATGGCTTCCATAAAAGTAGAAGACTAAGCATATGCTATACCTCCTCACCTCCCTGAAACAAGAAGTCTGCTTTTTGAGTAGAATAATGAATGGGTTGTAAGAAAAGGGAGAACATCTAATTTTAAAATGTAGTCCTCTTTATCTTTGTGTGAAATGCAAAACTTCAGGCCGTTGTTGTTTTCATCTTAAAATAGCCACTAACTGAAAATTTCAGATTATTTAATTGATCATTCAGCCATTCAAAGGTTATTTGGCAGCCATCACCAAGTCTTCTAGATGCTTTCTAGGAAAACAAACAAAATAAAATTTTAAAGAAGATACCTGTCTTAGTTTGAGAGGTGTTGCATAGTAGTTAGTAAAATTCTTTAGGCTTGATTAAGCCCAAGTACCCAAAACATGCAACTTGTATTGATTTACTGTAGTTTTCCAAACCTCTTTTCTAAAACTGCTCTCACTAGCTTTCACCCTTCTTGGTAAAAAAAAAACTGTAGTTAGTTTTGCATAAATTTAGTCAATCGAGGGTTTTCTTGATCATTTCAAAGCTTTCTCTCTCTGTCCTTGTCTTTGGGGTAATAGCTAAGTTCCAACAGGCTCTGTAGGAGGCCGGGTTGGGGGAAAGAACTTCAGCTGAGGAACCAGTGTGGGCCTGCCCTTACTGGTCTCTGCACGTCATTGGCATTTGCACTCACTGGCACCTGCCCAGATATTTCCATCTGGCCTCTGGTCAATGATCTCTGCTGGTCACTTGTTTTCATCTTTATCCAAACTGGGAATACTGAAGTTCCACCATTATTCTCTCAGCTACCCCTACCCTTGGGAAGACCTAGCATGGCTTCTTGTGCCATGCTGGAGTGCAGGGGGGCCCCTAGGTCTCCCTTAGGTCCTTCTGCCTGGACCTCTCAACCTTCAAGAGCCACTGTCACTTGTCTATCCTCACTCCACAGAGGAGGGCTTGGGGAGCCTCCTTGCAAGAGTTTACTCCAACTGGAAAGGGAGTGCAGGTTCCCATACTCATCTCTCACTTCCTGCAAAAGCCCCTCCCCTGATCTGAATCTCTTTGCTTTGCCCAGTCCAGGTCATTGTGATCTCTTCTCCAGGCTGGTTCTACCGTCCACTTCTTTTGTTTAGCATAGACTTCGTGCCCTGAGACGCCTTGGCTTTTAAAACAGAAAAAGACCATACTCTTGGAAGTCAAATCATTTGCTCTCAAACTATTGTCTCTGCCACAAGTTTCAAAAGCTGATTTTTAAATTAAAAACCAAAACTGAGTACATTTTGCCCCTTTACTCTGCTCTAACAATTCATTCTTTCCTGAGTTGATGATGCCTGTCACTGGAAGGACAAGGGGAAGGACCCTCAGATCGTATTTCAAATTGTTAACTTGTTTCTCTCTCTGTGTCTCAGTAGAGTGTGTTTCTCTCTCTAAGAAGAGTGTAAAGATTAACTAAAATATAAGGCTACATTACAAAAGATGTCACAGAGCTGTATTTGGTTATTGACCAAAATGGTATAAATACTGTGCAGTCAGTGGCAGGTCAAATCAATATGGGATGGTCTCAGGGGTTTTCAAAGAGGAGAGGAGGATTGATTGGTTTGTGATATGTAAATCAGTGGAAAGGAACATCTAGTGGATTCTATGTTGAACCACAGAAATGGAAATATACAAAGTGTGGTGTTACAGAAGCTGGGGGAGAAGAAGATTTCAGGGAGGAAATGGTCAACTGTATTAAAAGCTATAGGGGAGTAAAAGAAAATACTTATTGAGAAAAAGCAATGGTGTTAGTTGGAAAGTTCCCATGCATTGGTGTTGGAAGGGCATCCGGTAACATTCCCTGATATTTCAAAGTTGTTGAATTCTCAACAGAGCTGGATATATGGAGATTGTAGTAATGGACAAAGAAGGGTAAGACATGTTGGAGTCATGTTGGAAAATGGTCCCTGACCCAGAAAACTGCCAGAGCACACTTCCACTGGTCCCTGGGGCTCTGTACACATAATCACATACCCCGGCAGGGAAGGGATCCATTTGACTTTTAATAAGCATGCAAATGAAAAGAAAGGAGTAATAATATTAGTGTCTGAATACAAACTGGCAGGGTAGTATGTGTAAAATCAACCTTACTTTAATCTATGCTTATAACTGGGAGTTCTATCAGCTGTGCTCAATCATTATTTATTTATTAGTATTCTAGATGGGCTCTCAAAGCCATATGTCTACAGCAGAAATGCACAAAAGGATTAGCAGAGAGTCAAGCTGCAGTATTAAATTTTAAATTGCATGGTATATTCATAATATTCTTGGATCTCTTTTTTTTCTTTTTAAAGAATTCCTTTCTGTTCAACTTATTTGAAAAGAAAAATGACTTTCACTAGATTATTTTAAAATGAGCTTTGGTTTAACTAGAATGAATATCTTGAAGCCATTTTAGTCTTGTCTTTGTACTGTATATAAAGTGAATACAGAAATCTGCTCAAAATCACGAGTTTGAAAAATCTATAGCTTTAAAGGGCCAATCTATTTTAATTTACTTACTGAATGATCAGCTGGATATGTGATGGAACCGTAAATAACATCCATTTTGAAGTAACTACATGGTGGACATTTTCTGCTAGCCAAATAAGCATTTGGGGGACTTAGTGATAAGAACAAAATCTTGCTCTGAGTCAGGACACTATTAGAGCTGAGTTAAGTGCCTGCCTGCCCAAGAGCTGAATAACAGCTCCATGGGGTGACTGGGAGTTAGACTTCATGGCAAAATGAGGCGGTGTGTCCTCAGTGACAGAAAGAGGAGTGTGTAATTGAATGAGTGAACTCGAACGATTGATGGATGACTGTGGAGACATGAAGAGAATGAAATTTATTTAGAGAAGTTCTCAGGTACAAACTTCCATCTACACATGACCATGGGGGTCATAGTCTTTCTGCTTACTTTCCCTGTGCTAAGCGCAGCTTGGTGGCTGCACTCCTTCGTACATCTCACCAAGATCAGGCAGTGACCTAGGAGTTCGAGAGGCATCAGGAATTTTCAGAAAGGGGAAAAGAGTTTTCAAAGTACAGAGAATGAGTATCACGAAGCACATCTTTACCAAAATAAAGTATGAATTCTGAAAGTTTTTTCTATTCTCATCACCAGGCTTTCTGGATTCATGTATCTGTGATTGAAGAATTTTTTTATTGAAGTATAGTTGATTCACAATGTTCCAGGTGTACAGCAAAGTAATTCAGATTTTATATATATATATATATATATGTATGTATATATTCTTTTAGATTCTTTTCCACTATAGGTTATTACAAGATATTGAATATAGTTCACTGTGCTATACAGTAGGTCTTTTTTGGTTATCTATGTTATATATAGTAGTGTGTATCTGTTAATCCCAAATTCCCAATTTATCCCTCCCCCCTTCCCCTTTGGTAACCATAAGTTTGTTTTCTATGTCTGTGAGTCTATTTCTCTTTTGTAACTAAGTTCATTTGTATCATATTTTAGATTCCACATATAAGTGCTATCATATGACATTTGTCTTTCTCTGTCCAACTTACTTCACTTAGTATGATAATCTCTAGCTCCATCCATGTTGCTGCAAATGGCATTATTTCATTCTTTTTTATGGCTGAGTAATATTCCAGTGTGTGTGTGTGTGTGTGTGTGTGTGTGTGTGTGTACCACATCTTCTTTATCCATTCATCTGTCAATGGACATGTAGGTTGCTTCCATGTCTTGGCTATTGTAAATAGTGCCGCTATGAATATTGGGGTGCATGTATCTTTTTGAATTAGAGTTTCATCTTTTCTGGATATATGCTCAGGAGTGGGATTTCTGGATCATGTGGTAACTCTACTTTTAGTTTTTTAAGGAACCTTCATACTATTCTCCATAGTGGCTGTACCAATTTACATTCCCACCAACAGTATAGGAGGGTTCCCTTGAAAATATTTTTTATAATGGAGGACTCGATTAAGAAATCAGGTCAGTTATAAGTGACAGAGCCCATATTGGGACTGAGGACTCATTACACTTCACCACACCTGTTCGAACACAAGTGACAGAAGAATCTCAGTGGGTTCTGATGTCTGTTGCCAGTGCCTCCTTATAGGACCCATTCACCCTCACTTGATTCTTGAATTCTCAAACCAGCTCAATCCCTCTCTGCCCTGGACCTGCATGTGTGTTGTCTCCCTACCTGGGATGCTTTCCCCTCTTCGCAGGCCACTTCCTTCTCATCCTTCAGGTTATAGCTTAAACTGGGCTTCCCCACAGCAGTCTTTCCTGAGGACTCAATCTGGACAGTCCACAATTTGTAACTATTTTTTGTTTGTGCTTATTTTCTCCTTATCCTCTTGATGGCAGGTGGTTTCTTTGCTAGGAGTGCTGCAGTGAAGTACCACAGACTGGATAACATCAGCAACATAAACTTATTGTCTCACAGTTCTGGAGGCTGGAAGTCCTATATCTAGACATAGGCAAGACTGGTTTCTTCTCAGGATTATGAGGGAAGGATCTGTTCCAGGACTCTCTCCTTGGCTTGTAGATGACCTTCTTCTCCCTGTGGCTTCACATTGTTTTCCCTCTATGGATGTCTGTGTCCAAATTTCCCCCTTTTCTATGAACACCAGTCATATTGGATCAGGGCCCACACTAATGACCTCATTTTAATTTGATTATTTCTGTAAAGACCCTATCTCCAAATACAGTCACATTCTGAGGTACTGGGGAATTAGGACTCCAACATATGAATTTGGGGGAGGGGGTGAGGAAACACAATTCAGCCCATAAGGCAGGAATTGTGTAATTTTCTCATTATTCACTGTATAGCTGCTCAGCACCTAGAACAGTATCTGGCACATAATAGACCTTAGCTAATGTTAGTTGATTGAACAAATGACCTACTCTTCCCAGTTGTTTAAGGGATGAGTTACCTTGCAGGTCTAGCACTGAACTTTCTCTTCTGGGCCCTGTGGTTCTTGTATGCTGGGGAATTATCTTATTGCTTCAGGGTCCTCAGTGGGTATAGTCATTACTTTATACAGACCCTGCATCTTTCCTGGAAACACGTCATCTGACTTATTGTAATACACAAACTACAAGATGACAATGTTTTAAGTGGAACAATTGCATGTCACATAGATTCATACCCTTGTTTACAGAGGTGGACATAGGTTGTCTCCAAGCTTCCTAGTTTACATGGTTCATAGGGTCCATCAGATAAAAACAGGTCAACTGCTCAGGACAAGAGCAATTCTCACTGGTTGTTGGTGTTAAGAATGGACAAGAATTTCTACTGGGTGATACCCTGAAGGTGGCATTGTGTATCATGACAAACTTTAATGTATTTATAATTTCTTTTTTCTTCTGTTTGGGTTTTTTTTCTTTAATTTTTATTTTATATTGGAGTATGGTTGATTTACAATGTAGTGTTAGTTTCAGGTGTACAGCTAAGTAATTCAGTCATACAAACACATATATCCATTCTTTTTCAGATTCTTTTCCCATATAGATTATTACAGAATACTGAGTAGAGTTTTCTGTGCTATACAATAGGCCCTTGTTGATTAACCATTTTATATATAGTAATGTGTATATGCTAATCTCAAACTCCTAATTTATCCCTCCTCCCCTCCACATTTCCCTTTTGGTAACCTTAAGTTTGATTTCGAAGTCTGTGAGCCTGTTTCTGTTTTGTAAATAGGTTCATTTGTATCTTTTTTTTTTTAGATTCCACATATAAGTAATATCATATGATATTTGTCTTTCTCTGTCTGACTTACTTCACTTAGTATGATAATCTCTAGGTCCATTTATGTTGCTGCAAATGGTATTTATAATTTCTGATTATATTAGAGTACATTTTCATTGAAGAAAATATGAAACTTGCAGGTAAGCACAAAAAAAGCATTATAAATAACCCAAAGTCCCAGCATCTAGGAAAAAACCATTGTTAACATTCTGGCGTATGTTTTCCTGTTTTATGTTATGCATGAATAAAATTTTTAACAAACGTTTCAAACTGCATATTACTTTTCAATCTGTTTTTAATTAAACTATATTTCATACACATTTTCCCAAGCCATTAAATATTCTTTAAAAATATTTTTAATAGCTTCTTTGTATTTCACTAAATAAAGGCATTTATTTATTGAGCCAATCTTCTATTGTTGGATAATTAATTGGTTTCCAAGATTGGCTACCATAAGAAATGATGCTGTGGACATACTTATAGGTAAGTCATTGCAAAAATTTATAATTATTTCCTTAGGACAAATTCCCAGAAGACCAGTGGTCAACATTTAAAAGTTTTTAAACATAACTGACCACTTTTCTGTATGAACTTCATAAAATTTATACTCTGGCCAGCTGTGTTCAAGGGTACCAGTTGCTTACGCACGTAACAAAACTTTGTGTACTATAATTTTATTTAATTCTTGTCAGCTTGATACACAAAAGGTGATATATACCCCGTTGTTTTAATTTGTACTTTATTATTAAAGAAGCTAAAATTTTCTTAAAAATAAAATGATTGGCTCTGCAATTTTGTGAATTACACTTTCATGGCCTTTGCCAATTTTAATTTTTTTTGATTTGTGAAAGCTCTTTATTGTATATATTTATTTTTAAACTTCAAGTGTAGTAGTGATGTGTTCCCAGTTTTGTTTATGCTATTCCAATAGAAAAGTACAATATGCTTAAACTTTTAATATGTACTGTTTTTCCTTTATGCATAGGAGTGTAACATTTTTATATAGTCAAATAGACCATTTTCTAAAATGATGTTGCTTTCAGTGTCATGATTAGAAAAGCTTACTGCACTCCAAGGTTAGATAAATGTGTACCTATATTTTCTTCTGGAACGTTCATGTTTTTTTCTTAAAAATTTACATTTTTAGCCCAGCTGAAATCTATTCTGGAATATAATAAAGTTAACTTAATTTTTCCACAAGTATTTAGTCAAATTATATAACAAATATGATTTAAATGACACTACTATCCTATGCTAAATTCTTAAACATTCCTGCATTTGTTCTGGACTTTCTATTTTTCTTACCTTGAATTGTTCGTCTAGTCCTGTGCCCGTACCACATTGCTCAAATTGTTGTGGCTTTATAATATATTTCAACATTTGGTTTCAGATTCCTTCTTATTTTTCTTTTAAAAATTTTCTTGGTTATTCTTTCATGTTTATTCTTCTGGATAAACTTTGAAAGCATTTTGTCAAGTTGCAAGAATGTTCAGTTGGTATTGGATTAGATTAGAAATGTATCACATTTATAAAGCAAACTGGGAAGAATTAACACTTTAATAATAATGGATTTTCCTATCCAGAAATACAGTGTCTTTCTCCATTTTAAACTCTTGTTAAAGTATTTTTTGATTTTCTTTACACAGTATAGCACATTTTGAAACTATGCTATATTTTTTGCTTCTTTTGTAGATGAAATATTTATTTTTTAATATGTAAAAGTCATTGATACTTGTATACTTATGTTCTTATCCACCACTTCCTAGTAGTTTTAACATTTTCATGAATGATTTTCTTGAGGTTTCAAGGTAGGTTAAAAAAAATGAAAATAGCATTAGTTTTGTTCCCTTTCTAATATTTATACCTCCTATTCCTCTTCTTGTTTTATTATATTGTTTGGAACTCACAAGAAATAAAAAAGAATAGTGATTATTTTAAGCATCTTTATCTTATTCCTGACCTCAGTTGAACAGCCTGTCAGAATTATATAAAGTGTTGGTTTGCAAAATATGCCATTTATCATTTTAAGAAAGTTTTCTTCTAATCCCAGTTTACTACACATGTTTATATAATTAATGGATATTTAATTTTATTATCTATTAATTAATTGGGGACATCTATTGAAATTCTGGGTTTTCTCTTCTTGATGTGATAAATTATGTTAGTAGATTTTAAAATATTAAATAATCCTTGCATTCTTGGTGTAAACTCTTTTTCATTGTGGTGTACTATTCTTTTATTTTCATGCTGGATTCAGTTTGCCAATGCTATGTTTAAAGATTTTTGTTTCTACATATTCACTAGATTATTTAATAAGCTTTCTCTGAGTGTTTAATCTTTATCAGGTTTTAATACTGGGTTTTGCTAGCTTCATAAAATGAATTGGAAGCTTTCCATCATTTTCCCTACTTCGGAATTATTTAAATAGCGTTGGAATATTATAAAAATGAAAATAACACGAGAATTCATTTCGACAAGGTTTGTGATTTCTTCCAGTTTCTGGTCTATTCCAATGTCTTACGTCTTGAACCAGTTCACAGGGCTCTTTCTCAGAAAAGTGCTTCTGGAACGTTAATGTGCACACAGATCTCCTAGGGATCTCATTGGTACGTAGATTCTGATTCATTAAAACTGTACCAGGTAGTTCAAGTAGCCCACTCTCTAGAGAGTCACTTTAATTCACAGAAAGATAGAAGAATATCTAAGGAGAAGGATTATGTCTTAGGTCTTGTTCTCTAGCAGCAGACACTAATTTGAGGACTCATGTACGTGTGATTTATTTTAAAAGTGCTCCCAGGAGAAACTGGCATGGGAGTGAGGGGAACAGGGTAGAGGAGAGGAAGAAGCTGAGCAAGGGTGTGTGTTCAGGAGATGTCCCAGCCTCAGCTTGATCCCGCAGGGAGCTCTGGAGGGGGAATTACAAGTTTGTCCGGACTCCGGGCAAAGGAACTGTGCTTTGTTCTCCTGCACCAGCTAAGGGCTGTGGGGTCCAAGGGTAAGGTGGGAGTGATGTAAACTTCCTGGTAATTCCTGCTCTAATGCCTGTGGGCAAAGTGATTCGGGTGGCCTGAGGTCAGTCCTCACAAAAAGAGTTGCAAAAGTTGTGGGAGGGGTTACACACTGTTAAGAGGTATCCAAGGGCATGTGGGCAGAGCAATGACAGTACTGGCTTGTTACAGGGTGGATTCTGTATCCCTCAAGTAATCCTGCTAGACACTGTTTATTTCAGACAAATATTCAGTTTAAAATAGGGCAACAGAGAGTTTAAGACTGTGCTCTCTGATTAGTTGTGACGCTTAGTCCTCCCATGCTGGAATACTTTGGCAGAGATCAATTGATCAATCGCCTGGGAGTAGGGTTGATATCCTTCTGTGAAAAACAAGGAACCATCTAACAAGAATGTGTGCCTGCATGGAAAGCCATAGTAACCTTGCTTTAAGGTGAGACATGGGAAAACCATGGGCAAGGCCAAGATTCTCCTAGAAAATTGTTTTTCATTTACTATGGTGCATAGACACATGGAAAATAAGAACCTGAAGCTCTACTTCATACAATTTAACAAAAATATCTTTAGCCTGGAATTTTTCAAGGCTTTGGACATTAAAAATATCTCAGTAAAGGACCCAAATTATTTCCAACAATACAAGATAACTAAATAAAATAATGGTTATGGAAATTTAATCTATATACTAGTTTGTAATTTGAGGAAAGTCTACCAAAAATCATGTCTTTAATTTTAGAAAAGATTATCTGCTGCATCTCTTCTTTATACGGTTATTAGCTAGAGTTTCAGCAATCTGTTCAAACCATAATATCTGTATATGAGAATATATTTGTTATTCTCATCTCTATAGTAGGAGGACATACAGCTCGTCCAAAAGTGGTCCATCCGAGCCTTAACAAACAACCATTTGCACTGTGGCAGATTATATTTTCCAAAGATGGCTGCTATTTATGTGTATATATACATTATACATCTATATCTTTATCTGTATCTATATTCATATCTATTATATCTATATCTATATCCCATTCGTTGTGCCCTTCTACAATATGCTATTGACACTTCTCCATCAAGAGGTAACATCTGTGTTCCCTCCCTCAAGCTTTACCTGTGTTCTCACGGGTAAAGCTTTGTAACTGCCTTGTTCAACAGAATATGGCAGAAGTGATGCTGTGTGGCTTCAGAGTCTAGGTCACAATAGGCAATATAGCTCTTCTTCTTGCTGCATTTACGCTTAAACCCAGCCATCATGTTGTGGGGATGTCCAGGCTATGTGAGAGGACACATGTGGGTGTTCCAGCTGACAGTCCCAACTAGGCCCCCAACCCATGGCCACCGTCGTCAGCCTCAGACATGCACGTGAATAAACCTTTAGAGGACTCCAGCCCTCAGTCCTTGAGCTGCCCAGCTGAGGCCCTAGACATCATGCATGATGCGGAGACAAGCTTTTTCTGTGATGGTCTGTCGGAATTCCTGACCCACCAAGTCTACAAGAGATGACAAATGATTGTTGTCGTTTTAAACCACTAAATTTTGGTTAATTTTGTTAACTGAGACAGGCACCGGTAATCCATCATGTCACATATTAACCTTCCAAATAGACATGGGTCTATTTATGAACACTTTTATATTTCACTGATCTGTTTAGTCATATTTTTAAGGAAAGTTTCTTTTTGTATCAGTGTATACGTATATAATGCTATGGCAAAACAAAACCCCCCAAATCTCTATGGTTTAATATATCAAAGACTTATTTCACATTCACACGAATTCCACTGTGGGTCAGGCAACTCTCTAGGCCAGTTGTCTTCCATTTGGAGATTCAGTGGCACAGGCTGCTTCCCTGTTGTGATGCCACAATCTCAATATATGGCCTCCAGGTCACTGAAGCATGGGAAGACAGAAGTGAAGAGTGTGTATCAGGATGTTAAATGGTTTGACCAAGAAGTGACACCTTTTCTGTCCATTGGCCAGAACTAGTCACACAGTCCCATCCACAGCAAGGGGGCTGAGAAATGTGGGAGATTACATGAATATGGGGTGAGTAATAGATGTTTTGCCACACCCTTTATTATTCATTGTTTATTTTTCCAGAAATTTCTTGGCTATTCTCACGCATATATAGTTCCTGACAAATTTTGAAATCCGATATATTAGGTTGTAATTGTTTTTATAAAAAATGAGCTCTTTCTATTTTGGGGGGAGGGAATAAGCTAAAACAAAGAGGGACAAGAAAGGTTCCTTATTTTTACTGTTGGACATTTGTTGCTCCCTTCCTACCAACCAAGACTCTTTTGGTTCCTGATTAAACATTACTAATCATGGTTTAATGTCTAGTTCATTTAGCATAGGCCATAACCAATTCCTGGTTCTAGATCCAAAAGTTGAGGAAAGGTCAATGCCATTTTCAAATTTCCTTGATGATTTGCTGAGTAACTGAAACACTGGTCTTAGAAACCTAGACTTGAAACAGAGAATACACATATCATGTGAGGGGAATGCCCAATAATTTAATAGTTCTATAGCTTTGGGGGAGAAGAGAGTAAAATACAGCCCTATTAAAGATAGGATAAAATGTTGCATTCAAAAGAAAAACAAACCTTGCTCAAAAAGCTTTGGAATCATTATATAATTTTAATTGAAGTCTCTGAAAGAGTAAGCAAAGTATGGAATTTTGTCAATTTTATATTTAAATGACAGGTAATTCTCCTTAGCTGAGTAAGGGGGAAACCATGCTTTTAAAATTTTATGTTCATCATGTTTTGTATTTGTAGAAATATTCCCCCTTTACCTTGGAAAATGACACTTCAGATCTATCTCAGACCTGCCTTATGCGGTAAATCACAGGTATTATTTTGAGATTACATTGTGCTTGAATGTTCCTTCTTTTTTTTTTTTTTTTTTTTTTTTTTTTTTTTTTTTTTTGCTGGAGGCAACCAAGAGTCTGCCTGGAGAAGCAGACATTAGGCCTGCTCCAGGCTTCTAAATATTGACATAACCCAGGCAGGGTTCAGTTTGCCAGTTTGCATTCCTTTTTTCTCTTACATTTGCTCCTAAATTGATCCAGTCCCATGGCTTTGTAGCAGAGAACAAACCTGACTCCATATTGGATCTATTCCTTCAGCTCTAACCCTTGTGCTATGTTACCTGTGCTGGCTTTATACCATTGTAAAAGAATGTTGCCTAGAGCCTGAAATGTACAGGATAGCCCATTCTCGGGGCTCTGACCTTTAAAGGTATAACAATTTTTCATTCATACAGAGATAAAAAGTTGCAGAACAGAAAATAACAATTGTCTTGTTGGAAGTTTATAGGAACATTGTGATCAGACCTACATGGACAGCTGCCAGAACAAAGGATTCCTGTACCAAGAAGTTTGCAGCAACCAACCACACCCCCTCCCCTTTTAGTACAAAAGAAGCCCGAATGCTGACTTTGGGACACTAGTCCACCATCTCCGTTTGCTGGCTTTCCAAATAAAGTCACTATTCCTTGCCCCGACAACTCATCTTTTGACTTATTGGCCTGTTGTGCGGTGAGTAATATGAGCTTGGACTCAGTAACAGCTTTAAAAGGCACCTACATCCTGGCGACTCCAAAATGTATATCCTCCATCCAGATCTCTTCCCCGAACTCCAAGTGTTGTCCGCCTCTCTGCTTGGCTGTCTATTAGGCATTTCCAAATCAGAACTCTTGATTTCACTTCCACCCCACTACCCGTTCCTTCAACCTTCCTTATTTCTGTCAGTGTTCCGTTGTTCAGGATAAAAACCTATACATCCTTCTTGATTGCTCTTTTTCTCTTTGAATCATAAAGTCAATCCACCAGCAAGTTCTTTGGGAAATCTAAACTCAGAGTATTTCTAGAATCCAATCACATTTTACCACTCCACTACTACCAACTCAATCCAAGTTTTTATGAAGAGGTAAGTGTTAATTTGCTCATGAATTATCCCCTGTAGAGAAGGAATTGGCCTCCTGAAAATCTCCATAGAAATTGGCTAAGACTAGTGCTGAAGGCAATCAATCCTGGTCAACAACAAGCCTTGGACCACAGCCCTCCCTGCATGTCCTGAAAGAGGCTGGTACTTTTCCAATCATGAGCGATGATGAGGCAAATCCCGCTGTTAGCTGTCTTTATCATACAGCTGCAACAAGTACCTTGGATCCTTCTCTTACTTCAACAACATCAGAAGAGGAGCTGGCAGGATAGGGATGGAAAAAAGTTCTGCTGTATCCAATTGCCACTGTATCCTGCTCCCTGCTCACCCCAAAGGAGGGACTGGCAGGATAGGGATGGAGCACGGTCCTACTGTGTTATATTGCTGTTACATCCTGGCCCCTCATTATATCAGGGAAGAACCTGTTTCTTCCTTAACCATTCAACTTAAAAGCCCCACATCCCAAAAGTCACACCCTTCTCCCACATCTGACATCTGTGGTGAAGCTACCTCAGAGTGTGAGGGGCAGCAGGGAATTCACATAACTGCCCTGGTCCTGTCTTCTTGAGTTTTTCCTGATGAATGATGTTCCTACAGGTCTGATCTATGTGCCAGCAGATCATTTGTACTTGTTGCACAATAGGTGCTCTATAATGTCCAAATCAGAGCTCCTGATTCTGCACCCCCATCCACTGTATTCCTCCTCTAATCTTCCCTATTTCAATTAAGTGAGAACCTCAATCAATCATCAGTTCATACCAAAAACCTAAGTGTCGTCGGTTCCTCTTTCATATCCGTACGATAAATCCAATCCATTATCAAGTTCTGCAAGAGCTCTATGTTCAGAATATAGTCAGAATTCAACCATGTTTCACTGCCTTGTCCTCCTAGTCAGACTGCCTATTTCCACAAAAGAGCCAAGGTCATCTTTTATACACTTGAACCAGGTCATGTCACCATCTAGTTCTAACCTCCCCAGTGGCCTCCCATTCCATTTAGAATACACTCTACATGTCCTATCATGGCTACGGGGCTCTACATGATTTGGCCTTTATCTCATTTTCTTCTACTCTTGCTCTTGTTCACTCTGCTCCAGCCACAGTGGCCTCCTTTCTTCATCATGAACATGCTAAGCTTGCTCCCATCCCAAGGCTGTCCCTCTGCCTGGAATGGTCTTCTCCTAGCCCTTGCATGACTTACTTCACCCATATCACTGAGTTCAAATACCACTTCCTCCTGGGTGCATTTCCTGACCACCCAATCTAAAGTAGCATTCTCCTTCATGCTAGATCCCCTTATCCTGTCTGATTTTTGTCCTTGCACTTATCATCACCTGAAAGTATATTATATATTTCTTTATGAGATTGCCTGTCTCCCTAATAGATTTTCAGCTTCATGAGAGCTGGGACCTTGTCCATCTTGTTTGCTACTCTATCTCCAAGGCCTAAGACAGGGCTTGGCACTGCTCAAAAATTATTTGTTGAATAAATGAATGAGTGGGACTAAAAAAGTTCTGAAAATCATTTCTCAGATATCTGGGAAAATTGGAGGATCTTTCTGAAAATATAATGATTCATCAATTAGGTAAGGAAAGGCAGGGTTTTCTGAACTCAGTAAGTGTTTAATAAATACAGATTGAATAAGTAAATGGATAAAATGAAGCTGCCTTTATTCATTGCATAGAACAACTATGGAATACCTCTAAGTTTGTTATTTTTTCTAGACTCAAACCACCAAATATGTTTTTTAAATTAAGTTTTAATTGAAAAAGTCATACTTTTGGGGAAGACAAACTGTTCAGTATGTGAAAAAATTCTTTTGGGAAAGATAAAGAAGTGTCAAATATGATAAGTAGTATCATGTATTTGTGTGTAGGGGGAAGATCAAAAAATCTTTCTTTGAACATCTAGTCAATGACTGTTCATCCTTTCAAAAGCATACATTAATTGCAAGCTGTCAGTACAAACTCTTATAATAATTCTTTCTCTGTGAAATTGACCTTAAATAGGATTAAAACTGACCTAACATGAATTTGTTGAGCTACTAGTGAATGTAGTTTGTCCATGATCACTGAGACATGCAAAGTTAATGAAAAATCCCTTATTTCTAAATGAAGGTCACATTTTATACAAAAGGAAGGGAATATTTTTCAGTCCTGTGAAATTTAAGAACTTGAGAAAGTTAAGATTTGACAGTAGAGTCTATTATTTTATAGCAAGAACATAAGAAATTGAAGTTCCAGTATGACTGAGACCATTCTGTTTCACTATGGAGAAAGTTATTACTTCCCAGCCTGCCAGTAGTTTTATAAGCATCGTAATATGGGAGTCAAAGACCTTGGTCCTGTTTATAGCTGGGACTGAGTTCACCATTTCCTTAGGTGTTCTCCAGCAGGGCCTTGCCTAACAACGACACAGAGCAATAATCTTTGAAATCTAAAGCAGTGTCAGTTCAATGTCTCAAATAACCTTCACACCGAGCCTCTTAAATTGTTTTTCTTTACCCATAAAACAGATGAAGTAACTGAGTTTGTAAGAAGCTAACAACTTTCTCCAAATTGCAAAGCTAATAAGATTTTCCAGGCTGGGGCAACTGTGGTGCAATTGAGTTAAGGATGCAAAACATGGAGCAACATGAAAGGAGACGGTAATCAATTGGACTTAGTAACCCAGTGAGAGGTGCCAATAAAATATTTAAATGGTGAGTTCTCGGGAATAAGTGGAAATTCTTGTTTTGAAGTTCAGAAAGTAGACTAAGAACAGAAATGGACCTCGAGGTAATATTTGAGCCATGAACTAGATAAATCACTCAGGTGGGTTAGTTAGAAGAGAATTGAGGCCATGAACGAAAGGATGCCATGGTAGGAGTGGATCCTATCACAGGATGAAGACTAAGAGAAGGATGAATTTTAAGGAAGAGTTACTCATTTGTGTCAGATACTATTGAGAGGTTCTATGGGGTGAGGAATAAGACCTTTGAAATAAAATGGACATTGAGGTCCTTACCTCTAACAAGGAGCCCCCAGCGATTTGGCAGGGTACTGATGATTTTAATAACCCTATTTATCACCTAATTAAAGAAGGGCTAATTTTAGAACCATAATGAAGCAAGACAACACATTTTGTTAGAGGATTTGTTGCCTCCTTAAATATAAGTCCTTTTTTCCTCAAATGTTCTTTGGACTGCTTTGAATCCTTGCATTTTTAATTTTGGGTATAAAATAATTTTTCATTATCCTTATGGAGTAACTCATGGACAGAAGGATGTATTTTAAAAGAAAAAGGCTAGATAAAGATCTTAGTTTTTCTATGACACTAACTATGTGGCTCTTAAAGTGATTTTTATAAAGTTCAAAAGGTGCTTAAATTTAGAGCTGAGAGTCTTTTTTCTCTCATCGTCTTTTTATAAACCAAGGATTGTCTCGAGTTATGCCTTTGATGAGATGTACAGTATGTTGTAAGAAAAGATGTCCTCTCAACACTTTGAAGATGCTCATAAAATGGTGGAAAAGATGCCAAAAAAGATTATTCACTAAAATTAGCATATATCTAGTGGTTCATTAGCTTGAATTTACATTATAAAATGGTTTATTGAATTGATTGACTGGGTACTTTTATAATGGCTAAAGACTGGTTCTTGACTCTGTGCTTTAGAATTGCCTGGGGAGTTGTTGTTTTTCTTTTCCTGAAGCTGTCTCCTTTAATTGGGTAATATTTTTGCAGAAAGAAGGGAGCATGCCATATTGTTGTTTTTTATAAAAACAGACAATTTTTAGAGCAGTTTTAAGTTCACAGCAAAATTAAGTGGAAAGTACAGAGAGTTCCCATATTTTCCCTGTCCCTACACATGCAGAACATCCCCCAGAATCAATATCCTGCACTAGAGGGTACATCTGTTACAATTGACGAACCAACATGGACACCATTATCATTCAAAGTCTATAGTGTACATTAGGGTTCACTTTTGGAGTTGTACATTCTATGGATTTAGACAAACGTATAATGACATGTATCTATCATTATAATATCATACAGAGTATTTTGACAGCCCTAAAAATCCTCTGTGCTCCACCTATTCATCCCTTCCACTCCCCAACCCCTGGCAAATACTTATCTTTTTCCTGTCTCCATAGTTGTGCCTTTTCAAGAATGTCATATATTTTTGGAATCATACAGTATGTAACCTTTTAGTTTGACTTCTTTCACTTAGTAAGATGCATTTTTTAAAAATTCAGCTTTACTGAGATATAATTGACATACAAAATTGTAAAGAAATACACATTTAAGATTCTCCATATCTTTTCAAGGCTTGATAGCTCATTTCCTTTTAGCAGTGAATAATATTCCATTGTTTGGATGTACCGCAGTTTATCTATTCACCTACTGAAGGACGTCTTGGTTGATTCCAAGTTTTGGGCAATTATGAATTAAGCTGCTATAAATATCTGTGTGGACATAAGTTTTCAGCTCCTTTGGATAAATACCAAGGATCGCAATTGCTGGATCATATGGTTAGGGTATGTTTCGTTTTGTAGAACTGCCACACTGCCTTCCAAAGTGGCTGTGCTATTCTGCATTCCCACCCATAATAAATCAGAGTTTCTGTTGCTCTCACCAATATTTGGTGTTGTCAGTGTTCTGGATTGTGGCTATTTTAACAGACATGTAATGGTATCTCATTGTTTTAATTTCCATTTCCCTGATGACATATAATGTGGAGCATCTTTTCATATACTTATTTGCCATCTGTGTATCTTCTTTAATGAGGTGTCTGTTCAGGTCTTTTGACCATTTTTTAATCAGGTGGTTTGTTTTCTTATTGTTGAGTTTAAGATTTCTTTGTATATTCTGGGTAATCGTCCTTTATCTGTTGTGCCTTTTGCATATATTTTCTCCCAGTCCGTGGCTTTTTTTTTTTTTTCATTCTCTTAACATTGCCTTTGCAGAGCAGGAGTTTTAATTTTAATGAAGTCCAGCTCATAAATTAATTATTTAATGGATTGTGCCTTTGATGTTGTAAGAGGAGCTTTATTTATGTATTTATTTATATTCCTCATCTTCCTTTTGTTTTTTTCCCCTAGCTTTATTGAGTTATAATTCACATATAACATTGTGTAAGTTTAAGGTGTACAATATGTTGATTTGATATGATATATATTTCAAAATGATTATCACCATAGCATTAACTAACATCTCCATCCTGTCACATAATTACCATTTCTTTTTCATGGTGAGAATGTTTAAGGTCTACTCTCCTTGCCACTTTCAAGTATATAATACAATACTGTTAACTATAATCACCATGCTCTACATTAGATCCCCAGAACTTATTCATTTTATAAGTGGAAGTTTGTACTGTCTGACCAATATCTTTTTATTTCCCCAAACCCTCAGCCTCTGATAAGCACCACTCTATTCTCTGTTTCTAAGAGTTTGGCTCTTTTAGATTCCACATATACATGAGATTATACACTATTTGTCTTTCTATGTCAGACTTATTTCACTTAGCATAATGCCCTTAAGTTTCATCAGTGTCATCCCAAATGGCAAGATTTCTTTCTTTCTCACAGCTGAGTAATATTCCATTGTGTGTGTACGTGTGTGAGTATATAACTATATATATAACTATATATATAACTATATATATATATATATCTCACATCTTCTTTATCCATTCATCTATTGGTGGACTTTTAAGGTGCTTCCATATCTTGGCTATTGTGAATAATGCTACAGTGAACATGAGGGTACACATATCTCTTTGAAGGTCCTGTTTTTATTTCCTTTGGATAAATATCCAAGAGTGGGATTGCCAGATCATATGGTAGTCCTATTTTTAATTTTTTGAGGAAGAGAGGAGAGCTTTTAAAAATATCAAATGCCCAGTCTCCAGCCCTAAAGAGTCTGTTTTGGTTAACCTGAGTGAGGCCTGGACATCAGCATTTTAACCCTCTCTAGTTAATTCTAAATTTGAGAAGCAGAGGTCTAATGCCATAGTTTCCTTTCTCTACTTTTAGGTAACGACTTTCTTTAATTAAAAAACAGACAAACGAAACTTATTATTTGCTTTTCTGGAGATGGCCCAATATCTTAATTTTCCGCTTACTGCTCTGATCTCTTCTTTTCAATCTCACTCAACATAGGTGACCTCCAGAGCTCTATCCTAGCTCCCCATCTCTCTTTAGCTAGATTCTCTTCCTCAGCATCTCCATCAGCTACATAGCTATAAGTACCCTCCATAGGTTGACAATGTCCAAATGTCTTTTCTCCAGCTCTGAAATGGCCCCTGAAATCCAAACTTGTATATCACATTATCTCTTCTGCATTCCAACTTGGATGTCTTATAAGAATGTTAAACTGAACCTGTTCCAAACTGAATTCTGTGCTTCCAGACCCAACCTTCACAAAACCTATGCTTCCCTTAGTCCACCATGGGGCAAGAATCAGACTGAAGTTTCTTCTTTTTGTCTTCTCCCACAAACAATTCAGAAGTAAGTCTTGTATAGTCTACACACACCCCCAAGTACATCCAAAATCTGTCCACTCCACTCCTCCTGAACTACTTCAACCATAGTGCAAGCCACCGCCTTCTCTTCCCTGGGAGACTTCAGTGACCTCCCTACTTCCACACTTTGTCACTTCCCACTTCCTCATCTGCCCGTGATCCATCTCTACATGTGAACCAGAGTGAATTTCTAAAAAAATGTAAATCATTGCTTTAAAACCCACCAATGAATTGTCATCCTTTTGCAAACAAAACTGTGTTTGTTTCTAAGGGCTGCCATATCAAAGTACCAAAACCTGGGTGGGTTAAACAACAGAAATGTGTTGTCCCACAGTTCTGGGGGCCATAAGTCTGAAATCAAGGTGTCAGCAGGGCCATGTTTTCTCTGATGGCTTCAGGGGAGAATCCTTCCTTGTCTCTTCTAGCTTCTGGTGTTTGTTGGCAAACTTTGGTCTTCCTTGGCTTATGATGCATTACTCCAGTCACACGGCCGTCTTCTCCCTGTGTGTCTTCACATCTTCCCTCTGTGTATGTCTGTTTCTGTGTCTAAAGTTCCCGTTTTTATAAGAACACCGGTCATATCAGATTAGGACCCACCTTAATGACCTCACTAATTTATCTCTATAAAAACCCTATTTTCAAGTGAGGTTGCGTTCTAAGGTACTGGGGGTTAGGACTTCAAAATATTTTATTTGGGCGAGACAATTCAACCAGGAACAAAAACCCAAACTCCCTACAATCAAGCTTTACATAATATATGTGACTCTTGCTTTCATCTGTGACCACATCTCCTACCACTTGCCCATCTCACTCTGTTCCAGCCACCTTGGCATTTCTGCTTGCCAACTTTGCCCTTAGCATTTACTTGCAAATGTCATGTCCACAGAGAAACCAACTCTGGTCGCGCTATTAACTCACCCCTCTGCCTGCACTACTTCAGTTACTCTCTAGCTCATTACTATTTCATTTTCCTCATAGCATTTGTCACACTCTGAAGTCACCTGGTGTTTATATTGTCTCTCTCACTGTGGCAGATACTACTGGTTATCTACTCCTACTATTCATCCTCTTTCATCACTAAGAATCTGACTATGTCTAGTCTGCCATGCACCCAGCTCCAGGGCGTGGATCATGATTGGGTCAGACTGGTCATGACAATTGTGCTTCTCTTTGCAGAGATTACTGTTGGAGTGGGAATGTGGCCAGGTTCTGGTCAATGGGATGCAAGGGGAAGCCCTTGGGGTTTCTGGAAAGACTTTCCTCCTGACTGAAGAAGCAGACAAAAAACAAGCTCTTCTCTCCTCTCTTGACTCCTGAATTTCAATGTGATTTCTAGAGTTCCACCAGCCATCTTGCGTCCATGAATTGATCTGCTAGAGGGGAACAGAAGCCAACAATGTTGAGCAAGATGGAAGTGGGAGGAGCTTGAGTTTTTGATGATACCATGGCTACTGTACCAACCCTAAAACTATTACTTCCTGATTGAGTGCCATAAATTTCCCTATGTTTTAAGCCATTGATATTCAAGTTTTTGTTATTTGCCTTGAAAGTGTCCTTACTGACATACTCCTCCACCATTACCAAAGATACTTTGTCTGTCTTATCCAATGCTGGACCCCAATAAGAATGACATCTGGCAGGTACGAAACACTGAAAGAATATTTGTTGAATGAATGTATGCCATGCTACTTATCTTTGCTCCTCTGACTCAGCCTTCTTCCACTTACAAAACCTCTCCTTTGTCTCAGACTGCCTTCCCATTCTATTCTCTCTCTTTTAACCTCATCTGGCCCCAGCTCCTACCCTGTCTCCTCCTCTGCTCTCCACATCCTCCTGGCTCACCACAGTATAGGTTTAGGCCCAGCCAAAAGTCTGACTGTGTGTCACTCCACAAACTCATCTTCGTCCTCTGGTTCCCATTCTGTGGCTTCAAAGCCAAGATCCAGTGGTGTTGTCTTGGATGAACCATCCTGACCACGTTATACCCTGCAGTGTCTTCATAAGTGAAAGTCTCTTTCTTCCTTACACTAGGATCTATGTCCTACTTTTAGTTGCATCTCCCACAAATAATAGAGCATTACTGTAAAGGCACAGTTCAGTGAATTTCTGTTGAATAGGGGCAGCGTGGCATAGTGGCATAGTGGTTAAGTCCTGGCCTTTTAAAGACAGCAAAGCCAGGGCTCATATCTGCTATTTGCTATTTGCTATTTGCTTGCTTGGTCAACCTCAGGGAAATCACCTGTCCACTCAGAGCTTCAGTTTCTCCACTTACAAAATAAAGAATAATAGTATCTACCTTATAGGATTACTGTGTATCTCTCTAAAAGAGATAATGCATCTAGATATTTGTCACAAAGCCCAGTAGAGAGTAAACACCCATGAAATAGTTGCTATTATTATTAATAGCTATGTTTGAATGAATACTATTATATTCATGAGCATGGTAGAGACTAGTATTCTCATAGATAATTGTAAATCATGCCTAGCAGGCTGTGCTGGTGTGTTGGGATTTTACACACACACACACACACACACACACACACACACACACACACACATCCCCGCCACACCCCTATCTGTATCCATGTAGATATGATATCAAATGTTATTGGCTTTTGGTGGGTGTCTTGATAAGTACGTATTATATATATGTATCTTGTTATGTACCCTCCTAGAAATTTTCTACTTTCAAAATGTTGTAGCAGAGACTATAGCAGACTGACAATGAATCTGAAACCATTTGTTTGTTTGGAAAAGTAGCTAGAAAGAAGAGGCTACATTTCCAATTGTATGTTAATGATGTTAATTTTCCTAAATTTGGAAAATGCAGTGTTCAGGTCAGGACTCCTGGTTGCCAGCCGCAAAAACTGTCTCTAGCTAATTAAAGCAGAAAGGAATTTATTGGCAGGATTTGTGGGTGTGGTGATGGGGGGTACTTCACAGAATCACCAGGAAAGCTGGAGATCCAGGCTCATAAAATGGTGACAAACACGGATGCAGCCCAAAAGACCAGAATGCTCCAAATGCCATCATGGGTGGACCCTGTGTCCCTGGAACACCCTTTGTCGCATGGCTGGGCTCTCTTGCACTTGACGTTGGCTGCTGTAACCTCTGGGCTCTTGATTCCAGTGTGCCCATAGGGAATAACCTCTGACTGTCTGCAGGTCTTGGCCACTCCTCCTGAATGGTACATCTGGTGAGCCAGGCTTGGGCACGCCTGGCTCTCCAGCTGCTCTGAGGAGGGGAGAGGAAACACCTGCTCCCTTCAGATCCTGCCTCCCACCTGCCTTGGGATTCCCCATCCCTTCGGGGGTATTTGGATGCTGGGCAATCCCTGTAAATATCCACTAGAGCTACCGAGAGAGAGAGAGGCAACCTAAAAACAGAACCAGAAATAAAAGGCTCAGGAGGGTCCCTTGAAGAATTTCCCATCCAGCTGATAGACATCTTCTTCTCCAAACTCTTCCCATCCTGAGTGCATATGAAATAGCAGCAGGAGTATTTTCATCCCCTTTGGCATAGATAGAAATGTAAAGAGAGTCCTTCTTTCTCAGGAACGTTAATAATGGCTGGTAAAGTAACCACATGTGGCACAGTGACCTTTCTGAAAAGCACGGTGATGTGATGAAAAGAGTTGCTGGTGCCAGATACCCATTGATAGGCTCAGAAACAGGTCCTCTGGAGCCCAAGAGGCGGAGGCAAGCCTCCCTCTTGAAAGGGGCAGCAGATGGTATTCTTCGCCACCCCTGACAGAATAACGGCTGGAGGGAGCAGTGGGGCTCCATCTGGGAGAGAGCCTGTCTTCTGTGGCCAAGCAATCAATGTGTTTGCAATTTTTACACTTTCTGTGGTGCCTTGCAGAAGGGCAGCTTGTAGGAGGCTGGAAAATTCCAACCAGGAAGAACCACACCTTTTCATGTTACTTCAGAGCAGATAGAGTGGTTCTGAGAACCCAAAGGCAAAAGATAGCAGAGTGGAGTGGTGAACATATGTTGAGAGAAAAACACAAATTATCAGGAGAAATGAAAATGTTGATGGACGTCAAGCTCTGATATTTGAAAATGTTGGTGGCCAAAGGATTTATCCACCCTCTCGATCTGACCCACAAAATTGAGCCAGAAAATGTGTTCATGACTATTTCCATGGCTCTTACTCAGCTACAAGTCATTTCCCCTTTCAGATTATTTCCATTTTTAAGCTCCAATTTCCATTTGCTTTTTGATCTTCTGCTTTTAAGACATTTCGGCCAATATCATCATTGGCCAAGTGCCAGGTTTTCTTTCAAGGCTTTGAACTTGTCATTTATCCTTTATCCTTGTAGGTGGATTCTGTTTTGTGACTGGCTGGTCCCAGGTGGACAGGGTTTCCCTGGTAAAGCAAAAGAAAAGGGGCTTCTTACTAAAGGGTGGAGATCAAACTGAAAAATTGAAGACATCTCCTGTAAACATCAATGACTGAAGTAAAGGTTCTGTGGAAAAGTAATAATGTGATTACCAATTTATGAATGAATAATAAATGACATGATCTAGCTGAACCTGACGGTTTCAGCATCAATAATTAAGTTTCATGACATATTTATCACTTTTTTATAATCTCAGTTTAATTCTTCATCAGTGTTCATTTAAAAAAATATTCTGGAGCTGGGTTCATCTGACATAAAAAAAAATTATAAATGGTTCAATGGTTCATTGTGTTTTCCACAAAAGTTGCTGATGGTTTTCTGTCTTCATTTGCAGCTTTTAAGGGCAAGAGTTAGGAAATATTTCCCTTTGTATTCCTACAGCTCATAACAGTATTATCCAGCTAGCAGGCATTTAGCCCACACACGTAGTTACCTTTGTCACTTTTCTACTAGTTGTGGTGTCGTGGGTTGGCTTTACCTGTTATTCTCACACTCACATAACTCGAGGAGTCAAGGACTCCCACTTTGTCACTGTGTCTAAATCAGATCTAGTGTTTTATTCTAAATGATGCCGAAGAAGGCGCTGATTTCAGGACTGTCGTGGATTTAATCATGGATCTGCTGCTAAAAATCATTTGCTGGATGAACAACTCAGAAAAGAACTCTCACCACCCACCCACACCGTAATAAAACAGGGCAGAGTTTTGCACTTGCTTCCACAGCATCGCCCGAGAAGGAGTTCTGATTCCCATGTTTCTTCTCTCTTACTGAGAATTTCAGCTTCATCCCGGTCAGCTGCTGAATCGTTAAGCAGAATGCCACTCTGTATTTCCGTGTCTTTCGTGCGGACGGAACCTCTTTAGGGCAGCCACATGCTTGCCAAAGAATTCAATCCCGAATTCAATCCCGAATATTATTTAGCCCCTTATTATTTCCATAACATCACAAAAGAAGAAGAAGAAGAAGACGAAGAAGAAGGGGGTGGGGGACTTCCTCGCCCTTGTTACTCCTATGCCGTTCGCATCGTAAGATGCTCCGTGGAAGGGAGCCTAGCGGTGGGCAGCGGCTGCGAGTCCCCGATACCGGGCGCCTCACATTTCCGTGGCATTCCCATTTGCTAGTGCGCTGCCGCGGCCGCACGCCTGATTGATATATGACTGCAATGGCACTTTTCCATTTGACATTCTCTCTCTCTCTCCCTCTCTCTCTGCCTCTCTCTCTCTCTCTCTCTCTCCCTGTGTCGCTTAAACAACAGTCCTAACTTTTGTGTGTTGCAAATATAAAAGGCAAGCCATGTGACAGAGGGACAGAAGAACAAAAGCATTTGGAAGTAACAGGACCTCTTTCTAGCTCTCAGAAAAGTCTGGGGAGAAAGGAGCCCTGCGTTTTCCCCCAAGGTAAGCAGGAAAACAGCGCTGACGGCTTGCCTAGGAAATTACTTCTTTCCAAAAGGAGCATTTCATCCTCCTCTCAGACAAAGAGACAACCTTTAAATACCACTTAAATTTGCATTAATTGAATTTGCATTAATCTGTAGTGGGCTAGCATTGTGTTTTGTAAATGAACGGGTCTTTGAAGTCGGTGACAGGACAGGGGAGCCTCACAGAGAGGCTGGAAAATCTCTTTGGGTTTGACTGAAAGAGATTGGATTTTCAAACTCTGCGTAGTTAGATGTAACTTTGTAATGGTTCTTATATTTGACCCCGTGAAAGGAGATTGAGAAGCAGCTACTCGCCGACATGGATTCCTGGAGCCCCAGTATCTTCCCCGCTGCCCTCATCCCTCTTAAAACGGGGGCACTATGAACGCGGGCAAGACTGCAAGTTTAAAAGCGCACTGTTTACTTTTATTACTACTTATGTATGCTGCTGATCTCCTGCCAGGGCTCTGCCGGAGTGCTTAGAATGACTTCAAACAATAGGCAACATTTATTTCTAGCTTTCTGTGTCACGCTTTACAAGAATCCTGTTCCTTTGCACCTTTCTCCCAACTTGCAACATCTTCAATTCCATAGATGCAGTCAGGAGCGCCGGGGAGAGGGGAGGATGGCTTTACTATAGGATTTTGATTGGGCAAAAAGTCCGAGGAAATGCATGCTGTTTGCCTTGGCCTTATTGCAGAGGGTTATTTTTAGTAATCAGCTTGTCCCTGCAGCCGACCGATGCTACCCAGTCCAAGCAGTGACTGGGAAAGGATGCTCCCAACCAGCACAGGGACCAGGACCTGTAGGAATGACTCCTACAAACACCTGAGGAATATTCGGAGGGTTCTTGCAAGCTCTTGAATACAAGTTCTCTCTTTAAATGAACAATTGGGCTGTAGGAGGCCTGGGCATAACTCTTTCTTGGGGGACGGGAAGTTTGTGTACAGAATGTTAATGACTCAGAACACCCTGTAACTGAGGCTCATTGTAATCGAGGAGCTGAGATAAACCTGCAAGAAAGAGGTAGACTCCCTTCTCTGCTGAGATTCAGGTGCAGAAAAGGAAGCTATTTGGCAAGATGGGAGTCCCGCGCTCTATGCTCTGTAACTGTCATGAATAGCAGATATGGTTGCTGTGAAACATGTCTCTTTTCATGTATGATATTAGTGTATTTTAATTACAAGGAGCCGGCGTTGGCGAATTGCTCCAACACATAACATTAAATACCAGGTGCATTTGAAAATGTAGAGATGCCTAAAATGCAGAGCTGGCTCTAGGTGTCTATCGAATGCAGTGGGGACTACAAGATGCTTCTCAATCGTTTCGACCAAATGCAAATATCTGCCCCCGGCCTTTTTTTTTTCTTACCAGTCTGGCTTCTGAAAGTAAACTTTTGGGTTCCTAGAGACCAATATTCATCGTGGAACGGGAACTTGGTTTATGGGGGAACTCCTCTGATTTTCTCTAATAACTAACCTAACAAGCATTGTCGAATGAGAGTCTGGCTTTTGAATGAGGTAACTTACAACCTTGGGATAGTCATTATTTATTTGAGAAAGGCTGAAAAGGTAGCATGGATTCGATTGCCATACAATTGAAAACTACTGCTGTTAACAAAGCATTTAGCCGAACCAAAACAGTTTTCTTAAACTATGATTCAGACCATTATATGAGAGGGTCTGAGCACAAAATGCAATGTTTTGCATCATTTACTTTAAAATACATTTAGTTCAGGTAAAAGGAGTGCTGGCTGAAGCCTTCTTGATGACCATGTACCAAGCAGCTGACACCCACAGATGGAAACACGCCTGTGGAGTTTTCAATCTTAATTCATGTTCCAATGACACCGTCAAGGGGAAAATAAATCATTTTTCAATACATTTAACAATTTCCAACTCATTTATTTTCCTCGGCCCTTGAAAAATGTGGCGAGTTTCTCGGAATTACAGCCACCAGTGGTGGCTGGCAATTTTTACTGTATTTTCAGAACTCACAATTCAAGCACTCTTATTCTTATTGGTTAATTATTCACGCCATCATTCTTTCAATAACTTATGCTAGTCCTGATGGATGCAAAGGTGAATGAGACATTGTCCTGCGCCCTAATTCTCAGTCTGTATGCCATCTCCAGTTAGATTTTGGAACAGAAATGGACTTGGCCAGTGGGTAAACTGGTCAATGAGTTCCTTGTTAGAAAGAACTATTTCAGATATCTGCTGGTACCCAGATTTACTGGAAATGATTGTCGCTTATCGGTGGGTTTTCTTTCCATTTATGATAAAGGGGTTCCCCTCAGGCCTTTATCACCGGATCCTGGGGACACGTCACTCACAGCTAGCAGAGCCTGGATCTTTCCTTCCTGGGTAGGAGAAGCCTAGAAAAGGGGCAGTTTATTCTTCCTCTGCTCCCTTGAGCCCCCTTTGGAAAGGACCACGTGCTGTCTGTATCGGGGATGGCTGTGAGTCACCTACTCAGCGACTGACATCAGGGCCACTTGATGAATCATTGAATTAGAAACATGCATGGAGGAAGATGCAGTCACTATCTCCCACCACTTACTTGTCCCACCCCCAGGATCGAAACCAGTGACCTCTGGGCCTGGCCTAAATTCAAGAGGCCCCTGGGAAGGAGTTGCCAGAAGTTGTTCCCCAAACCCAAGTCTCCGTCAGAGCCACTAACAGTGTCGCTTTCAAATAATCTGATCTTGTGTTTTCTGCCTCGGATAGGTTACTGGGGGGAAATACCCTGAAGACAGCATCACCAGAGTCCTTGATTTGGTCCTTATCAGCAGATAATCCCCTGTGGTTGGATTAAAATGCCTCTGACTCCCTGGGGGGCCTGACTCACCCTAGCCAGCCCTCAGCTTCTTGGCCAGCGGCCTTCCAGGCCATCCTCACCTCCTCCCATGACAGTCAGCTAAGGCAACTTTGCCCGGGCCCCCTGCCTGAGCCAGTGGAAGCAGGAGGGATGGGACGGCAGGTGGCAGAACGGAGAAGGGCTAAAGCAGAAGAGGGAAGCTGGGCCTTGGGAGGGTGGGTGAGCTCCGAGGCCCAGATTGCTGTGGCCTGCCCTGGCTGTGATCAGCTGTCATTTCCTCTTCGTGTATGACACTGTGGAACATATTAAAATTTCTCTGGGATGGTATGTTTGGAATTCCTCTGATGCCCCACCTCACCAACTTACCCGGACAATAAAAGCAAGGTTGTAAGCCTTTGAACAGCTGGCAGGCTATATATTTCCCCTCTTTCTTTCGCATAATCTAATTCAGAAAAGAATCCAGCTAGACTGGCAGTGCCATGTCTGGGTACTTGTTTCCTGCAAGTCCTTCCTCCACCACCTCCTCCCGCCCTCCCTGGAATCTTCCTGGGTGGCATGTGGCTTTTCTTTGCTTTTGCTCTCCACCACTCCCACCCCGCCCCCTTTTCCCCTCGCCTGAGCTCCTTCCATTGTGAGCTCGCTCTTTGCTCTGCCTGTTTTCCAGACAGCCTGGGTCCTGTTCCATCTGGGGACAACAGCCCATGAGGTCTCCCCATCTCCATAGTATTCCCAGGATGTCATTCTTGGCAGCAGCTCTGCCGGGCTGATAGGATCGGGGGTCTTTTTGGAGCGCCCCGAGCCTGAACCCACTCGCAGAGAGGAGCAGCCTCATGGCTCGGGCTGCCCTTTAGGCTGCTGGGAGTAGGGCTGGAGTGAACCGGGTTGGCAGGGACAAACATACCATCACAGTGACCCGCACATCTCCGGCAAAGGGCCGGGGGTGGGAGTGCTATGGGAACGCCTGGATGCACTTCGGCCTACATTAAGAGAAATGTGGTTATTCTCTGTTTCAGGGAGAGAGACAAGTGACTTGAAACCAAGCTCCCTGGATCCTTGGGCCCCGCCCTGCCCCCTTTCTCTGTCCTTCCCACATCCTTCCCTTCCCAAGGAAAAAGAAGGACAGACGGGACCTTTAATTTGGCTAGCGTGGGCCTGAATGTCTTTATGAAACCCGTTTTGTGAGAGGGAGAGGGGAGAAACGGATCCTGGGTTGAACCGAACCCAGCATGGGGCTGGGGAGATGGAGAGGATATTTTCTTTTTTTTCTTTCTTTTAACAGCAGAACAACAGATCGGTTTATGAGTTGCAAATGGAAGGAACTGGACTTCTCAATTAGACATTCCCATTTAAGAGCTTCGTGTCACCCCCTGTGCGCAGCATCCTTAAAAGATGCTGCACATGTCCTCGGGACCAAAACGTATTATGGAGCACTCTACAGTACAGGTCCCTGGTCCTTTTCTTTTCCTGGGGGTTTCGGTAGTCTTTTCCGAATTAGCTAAAGTTCATTAAAAGACCCAAAAGGAAAAATTGAACACAGCTGAATTAAAATGAGTCTTTTCCTGTTAGCTTGACAAGAAGGGGGAAAAAAAGAAAGGAAAGAAAAGAAAGAGAAGAAAGAACCAACTCCCCTCCTCTGCCACTTCTTGGGTTTTAATATGAATTATTCCATACAAGTCCCTAGGCTAGAGAATCTATTTAAAGACGCCTGGCAGCATGAAGAGAGAGGGTAAAAATACAACCACTCTTTTGTCCATCAAAGGTTTTCTTTGGGAGGACATTAAGAGCCTTCCTATTTTCCTGTCTGCCCCTGCCAGTGGCAACATTCCAGCTGGTAGTACCCACTCCTCACCCTTCAGATCAGCAACCGTAAACTTCTATGTTTGCGTCCAGGAGAAAACAAAGGGTGGCGAGTTCTGCTGAAACCCCTGTGCATGTGCAGCGGGGTGGGCGAGGCAGGGACTGGCTTGGCTGCGCAGGTTGCGTGCTGCAAATTCACACACCCACACATTTGAGTTTTTGAGGAAGATTCCGCCGATGGCATTCTTTCTGATGCCAGACGCTCTCACATCTGCAAAGCTTTCTTCTTGTGTATCTGGCAATAGCTTGCTTGGTACCATTCACGCTTACTGTCCCCCTCATCAGAGGGTCTCAGAGTCTGATGGGTGAGCCTATAATCACACCCCCAGACCCATTTTCAATAATCAGAATGTAACACCCTGGATGGGCTTCACAGTCTGGGACAACTACTTTCTTGTTAGAAAGACTACTGACTCAGAAAATGCAAAGAATGGGTAACTTTAGGAGGCAATATATCCCTCACGCTTAGAATCAGGAATTCATCCAATCAGAGTCCATTTCACCCTCATGTCCAAATCTGCACATGAACATGGACTATAGGTTTAAACTCAGTTCTATAAGATTTGCAGTAGATATGTTTTTCTCTTTGTTTTTCTACAAAAGCTAAGAATTTTTTCATACCATTTTCTCTCCTCCAAGGCCGGGCTCAATCCCAACTTTTTCTTTTAAGCTGTGATCCAACCCATTGCCAGATTCTTTAAAAATGAAAGGGCAACAGGTTAATACATTCAAGAAAGTTGATGAGGTGTCAGAAAATTCTCAGGGGCGACCCTTCTGCAGTGCCACCAACCAACAATAGCCCTAAAGATGGAGTCTCCTCCCATCCTTCCATCAATAGGGAATAAAAACAGGCAAAGAGCAGGCCATGGAGAAGCAAAGAGAAGGAGGAAGGATTATTTCTGATGTTTAAAGTCTGCCACTGGAGATTTTCAAATAGCACAATTTCAGAAAGGGGAGCTTCCCTGAATTTCACCTACTCCCTCCCAGGAAGAGGGGTTTGAACTCTGAAGTTGCCTCCTTTACCTGACATTAGAGAAGGAGGTCAACTCCTACAGTGAAGAAAACATCCCCCTTCCTTAACTCTAAGTGAAATGGAGGAACACACATTCTTAATATGGATGTGAAGAGTCCAAGAAATCCAGTTCTTAACGTCCAATTTTTCTTTAAAGCGCGAGGCAGTATTCAAGGACTTCATATAGTTCTGTGATTCCCCCCCAAATTATGGAAAATGACTTTTTTTCAGAATTAAAATTTTTCTGTTGAGGTCTGAAATCCAAAGGCAGCAGAATGGAAGTGTCACAGGGGAACTGGCAATCAAAAGACGTAGCCAGAGTGTGTATGGTTTAAGCAAAGCAAAATACGAACAGAAAACCAAAAGCCCAATAAATTCATAGTGATTAGCAATAAGGGAAACATATTTTTATGTGATTGGCTTTTTTTTCATTTTTAAAAAAATTTGTATTGGAGTATAAGTTAATTTACAATGTTGTGTTAGTTTCAGGTGTACAGCAAAGTGAATCAGTTATACATATACATATATATATATATGTATCCATTCTTTTTCAGATTCTTTTTCCATATAGGTTATTACAGAACATCGAGTAGAGTTCCCATGCTTTAACGTTGCCCCTTTGACATGAGTCTGTGTCCACAAGTGTTGCTTCCAAATTGCCACAGGATTGAATCCAGTATTCAAGTCCCATCATTGGGCAGAAAAGGCAAATTGAATGCGGAGTGGAAATACTGAGTTGCTCTATTGTTTATGCCCAATTTCTAACTAAGGGCTCTACAGCTGTTAGGTGAGATCACTACCCATCATTCCAAAGTGTGGGTAAGGAGATTCACATGCAGCTTTGGAAACACTTTGTTGGACACTTTGAAGAAAAGCCAACATACTCATTTGGCTCCGGGGTAAAAGGGAGCTTGTACCCTGAGCTAACATTGGTTATCTGCCTTCTCCTAAGGCCATACCACGGCCAGCAGTCCAGTGGCAGAGCAAGTGTCAAATTAACTCAACACCAGGGTCCCCAGGACACCAGGGCACCTTTTCTTTTCCACAGGGAGAGTGTACATTCATGTGTTTGTGAGACCAAGTGCCCTGGGTTGGGTGTCTCAGAACTTTCCTGCTTTCCTTCCAAAGGGTCTTACACAAAGTAAACGGTAGAGTGTTTCTCATTCCTCATGTGAAACCCCCTTCCTGGGAGGCAGTGGGTGAAATGAAGGGAACCTTCCCTTTCTGGAATTTTGCTATTTGAAGTCATTGAAAGGGCAGTGGCAGATTTGAAACATAAAAATAATCCTTCTTCTGTCTTTTCTGTTACCTCTTTTGTGGCTTTCTCTCTCCCTATTATTGATGAAAGGATGGAAGGGTACTCCATGTTTAGGGCTATTGTTGATTTTTGGCACCCCAGAATGCCCACCCCTAAGCCTCTTCTGACAGCTCATCACCGTATCAGTCACAGCTTTTAGTGGAGTGGTAGATTTACAGAAATAATCCAAACCCCCAGAGGAAAAGAGTTCAGCCCTATCCTGCTTCTTGACACATGGGTAATCAAGCTCGGTCATTTCCAATTTATGCAAGGTTTGTTCTCTAAAAGTCAGTTATGTCAACTGTTAAGAACTCAGAATGAGTCTTTCCGTAGAAACTGTAGAAGCCCACAGAAGCCCAGCACAGGAAACAAGACCCGTACCCAATGGGCAACTCTTTTCGACCCAAGTCCCAGCCTAGAGCTTCAGGTACCCTAGCACAGAGGTTCCATAGATGCTTTACTAAGCGGACTGCCTTGCTCTTAACCACATCTGCAGAGAAGAAAACTCTTCTAACCAATCTTCCTCTTCTATCCTGAACAAGAGCATCATAAATGGCCCCACTAGGGCATGAGGATCTGTGGCTCAATCTGTTAGGAATAAGGGTCATTCATAGGAAAGGTGCAAGAGGGTTGAACTCAGCTTATATCCTCATCATCACCAACTGAAAGAAGTTTAATTCTACCATGATTGACTACTATTCGCTTTCTCCTCTCCCCATTTGGTGGAGACTGGAAAGAAACGCTACAAATTTTACGACAGCTTTAAGAGAAATAAGAACTGGTTAAGTATCCTCGCTAACTGCTTCCTATTATTAACAACATGTTATTAATTTATAAACCATATTTGGTACATTCAAACACCAAGTCAACTGGTTATGACGGGCTATTTTTATTTCGGGCCACCAATACAGCCTCATCAAGGGGCTTAGGCACCACATTAGAACTTGTTTGGACTTTTCTGTGATCGTTAACTTCTTGAGTAAACAAGGAACTCTTTGTGTAGTATTTCTTCGGGGAACATGTAGCCCCAAAGCAGGCGAGTACTCTGAGAAGCTTGGGTAGAGTTAGAGAATGTTGGAAATGGATAGAACCATAGAAACATCTCAAACAATCCGTACATTTTGTGAATGAGAAAACTGAGTCCAGAGAAGACAAGTGACTTGCTCAAGATCACACAGCCAATGACGGGAAGGGAGGGCTCAGAGCTTGCGGCTCCTCAGATCAGCCTTCCTTCCACCAGAGCAGACAGCAGTAGAATGCTCTTCTGGTTTCAGAAGGTTGTGGAATAGTTATCCAATGTTTCTGGCAAATGAATGCAAAACACCGGGACATGGAACACAGGCTAGAAATGGGTTGGGGAGGAAGAGATGAAACCTGTAGGGAAGTGGGAGTTTGGATCACAATGAGAGGTTTCTCTGGATTTCCTGAAAAAATCAGGATTTGAAGTTTCAGTCAGTCTCTAGGTCCAGTCCTCCCACACCAGTCTTGCCCCAGACAGTAAAACTATTCAATCCATGGACACACACACAGATAGGGCCACTTGACAGTTGGCCAGAAATTACTTCTATTCCCAGTCCTTCTTTTTCACACCCTTCTTTACCCCAGGCTTGTGATTTATTGCTTCTTCCCTGGGCTCTATTTCTCCTTCCCTTTTGCTTCTCCCATCTTCCTCCTCCATCACCATCACCACTGAGTTTGGCCATGTCTGCCTAGTAATGCAGGCTGGGAGAAAACAGACCATCCCAGACTGGAGAACAGTTGTTTAATCCCAAGGAAGTCCTCCTTCTCCTAAGATGGCTCTATGGGAGCAGGCATTGCCTCCTATGCTCTGCCACCTCTAATTGTAGAACAGACACCGTGAGATGACAAGGGCAGGAGCTGCTCCCTCCCCACTGACCTTGTGGCTGCCCATCCTTGGAGATACCAGGGGCTGGCAGGCTGGAGGGCTGGCAGTGTGTGTGGTCAGGACGGCTGCCTCTGGAGCAGCCCAGGCTTGGCTTCTTGGCCACTACTGATGTGCTGCCAGATAGGAATAATATCAAAAACCATTCATTGAGCACATGGGATGCTTTATAAAATCCAACAGGCTGTTTACAGTTTATAAATTAAGTGCCTTCGGAAGAGGCATCTGACTTATTCTCCAAGGCATCTAGTTGACTAGTTCCAGTTGGAATTCTTTGAGTTCCTGGGAAGGGGCTACTTAGCACTTCACACTCTCTGATGAGACTTTGAGTTTCTTGCTTTTTTAATCCCAGTATGAAGTGTTATCTAGTGGCAAGCTTTCTTTTACATTTAAATCTCTGATTTTTTGTGTGTGCAATTCCTTTGAGAGAGGCTTTATCTTCTGCCATTTTTACCTTACTCATGCCTGATATGATTGTTTAAAATGATAGTAAATATCAAATAATTCTGTCTGGCACACTGATGTCATTCCAAAGTCACTATATTTCATCTGCTTAACTTGATCTTCTTAGAATGAAGCAAAGGATGTTGCATATGAATTAGATGTTAAATGAGTTCATCAGCGTGTCTAAAAAAATTGCCCAGGAAAACAGCGGGCCAAGACTCTTTGCTTGTGGATGCAGTGAGCTGGAAGAGGGAACTAGAATAGGACTTATTTTTTCCCCTGACCCTTGAGTCTCATCTGTTAGGGCAAAAGGAGACACATAGTAGGTGCTCAGTGAATATGTGTTAAATATATATTTGTAGAAAGAAGCCACGGGAGGTAATACCTGCATGTATTATACTGAAAACAGCCCCCAGGGGAAATACGGACACTGAGCACGGCCCTCCCTTGTCTGGCAAGCAGGGCGAGAATAAGGCCACTCTTGGCACTTGGCACTTGTCTTAGCCAGTTGCTGGAATAACTTGTGTGAAACCAGCACTTTACCCTTTGCCAGGCAGAAGGTCAGCCCAAGAGTGAGCTGATTTGTAGATACAACACCATCTCTCACCCAGGAGGCTGGGTCTGCTGTAAGCTCTGCTATATTATTTCGCTGAGAATGACAGGTGGGGAAATCTGGGCACCAGTTGTTCTTTTCCACTGGTATCGTTTGGAGGGTAGCTCCAAAGTCGGGCACGCCAGCCTACGTGCCTCTCCTCCAGCAGAGGCTCCACATTGGAGCTATTAGAATGTGGGCTCTGTACATTGGCCAAGTCCATGTCTCAGAGACTGTCCCCAGAGCACGGAGCAGCCCAGGTCTACTGAGTTCAACAAGAGAGTCGCTTTCTCACTCAATCCATGCTGGCTGGGCTGAGGTTCTAAGTCTTAATAGGCAGCATTTGATTTTCATGCTACATGGCTTTCACAAAATTAAAGCAAGTTAGAATTAATTTAATTTTGAGAAAAATGACAGAAGCTCCTACAAGACAGACGTAGATACCCCTAGGCTGCCATAAAATGGGGATCTCGAGTGACGAAAACTTCCTTCATTCTTGATTTTCCCCTTTGTGAGTGCTTCCCTGGGCACTCTGCACAGCCTCTCCTGTGCACATCCGGACCAACACAATGTTAAGGCAACTTGACTTAATTAACATCACTCTTTTTCTTGAGCATTCTGTTCATTTCTTCTTCAACACAACAGTGTTGGTTCATTCAATTTGAACACAAGGCAAAAATCTCAGTGTTATGTTGCAAGGATCATACCTTTATGCTTCGAGGGTTCTGTGATTTCCGTGGCATATTTACACTGCTGCTGGCATTCTCATTTCAGAGTTTAATATAACAACTGAACAAAAAGTATCATGCTTTATGAGCGTGTCGAAATGAAAAATCTATTTCCTATTAGTGGTGAAGCAATATTTCTTCTGTCATTCTTTTATACTTTATCACTACTTCTGGGTTCAGCTTATCATCTTTAAAGAGAAAATCAGATAATAAAGTTACATTCTGTGGGACATTAACTAGCTCTTTATCAGTATAAATGTCATAACATTTGCTTGCAAAATTATTTTATTCACCTTTCAGGAAAAAAAATTTTAACTGTGCTTGCAATTCAGAACATTGCTACTAGGTGGCAGTAGTGCACAAGAACAAAATGGTCCACCTGGAAGAATATTTGACTAAGAGACTAGCATGTCTTCCCATATTTATAAGGAATAAAAGTTTAATACTATTAAAATACTCAAACTGGCACAAACTTTAAACATCCATTAACTTAATTACTATTTTTAAGCCAAGCTTTGATTTGAAAAGAGAAAGTATTATTTTTTAATGAAATTCTGGACAGGCAATACATTCACAAGTTCAGACATCTACAAATTAAAAAAAGTTATACAGCGAAAAATCTTTCTCCCATGCCTGTCCTCCAACTCCCACAGGTAACTAATTGTACAGTTTCTTGAGTATCCTTCCAGAGCTTCTCTATGTAAATACAAATTAACACAAATATATATTCTTAGCCCTCCTTGTTTTAACACAAATCAGTAGAGCTTCTGCATTCTTCTTTATAGAGTTGCCTAGTATTCGAATGTATGAACGTTGTGTAATATATTTAACCAGTCCCCTACTAATGGAAATTTTGTGCTGTTTCCAATTTTATGCCATGACAACCAATGCTGTAGTGAATAACCATATGCTTGTGTGATCTCACATGTAAGGTAGTTCTCCGAAGTGAAATTGCTGGGTCTAAATTATACAGATTTTCAATTTTAATAGATATTGCCAAATTGGCTTCTACAGAATTTGTACCAATTTTTACTGTACTTTCTCCAAAGTAGTCCTGTTTTCCCACAGCCTTGCCAACAGGGTGCATGATCAGAGTTCTGACTGGTTGAGCAAAGTGTCTCAAAGTACTTTAATTTTCATTTCTCTTAGATGAGTGAGGGTGCCCATCTTCTACATTTAAGGGCCGATTATACTTCCTTTTCTGTGGAATAAATGCAAATGCCAACACAGACAACCATATATATAGGGTTTTGTTGTCAATGTCATTGCTTGTTTCTACCATCATGCCATGCATGCTTTTCTTTCATTTGCTTTGCTCATTTAACCATACCCCCTGGCCATGGCTCCTAAAAGAAGTTGCTGGCAGTGGAGAGGGAAGTCAGGACTGGAATGTCTGCTTTTCCCCTTCATCCTCTTGCCATTGACTCCTGGGTGAAATATCTGTGAACTGGAATGGTGAAAGGAGAAATCTAATAAATTCTCTTTCGGAGACTAATTAAGGCTTCAAAGAGACAGTTAACCATTTGGGAAAATACAGTCATATTGAAACTCAGGAAATGGTCGGCAGTATTGCAGCCTCTGAACATGGAACCCAAGAAAGCTCTGGCTCTTTGAGCTGAAGTCTTGCTGAGGTTCAATGCAATGTGCAGAGGAAAACCTAGAATATGCAGCTGAAATGAAAACAAAAATGCTCTTCTGCATCCTTTGCTGATTTGGAGCTTTGGGCACAGGTTTGATCAATTTTAATGAAATATTGCCATTAGCACGTACATAAAGGACAGTGGTGCAAAGGTGCATGAAAATATGGTGTCCTCAACTGTAGGATTATCTTCTGCATATGGACATGGCAGTAACTGAATCCATAAGTATCTAAAATGTTGGCATTTTAGAGCAAGAGAGGGTTGCAGACACCATTTTTCCCACTCCCCTATTCTACAAATGAACAGCTTAAATGACCTGTACAAGGTCCCCCAGCTAATTAATGGAAGTGCTGGAGTCCAGGTGGGTCCCCTCATTACTGTTCCCTGCTCTTCCTGCAATTTACAGGGCTTCCCTGAAACACACATGCTGAAGTTTTGCCATGGCCAGGGATGCTTCACTCTGAAACAGCCCCATGTCACACACCCTTTTCCTCCTGGGGTCCCCTGCCCCACACTCGCAAGACAGCTAAACTGAGGTTAAGGGGGTCTGGGGCCACTATATTAGAGTAAAACGAATTGACTTATATGGACTTGAACTTCTTCATCTTATCAGTGCTTTGCTCTGTTTATTCAGACTGTCCATGCGTAGCAAGCTTAAAAAAAGGTTGTACTATGAAGCAAAATAATCAAACTTTTATCTGAAATAACTTTGAAAGTTTTTCTGAAGGTTTAATTATTGTGTTCCTTTTGCTTTAGATGTAACATCAAGTCCCCCAATTTTCCGAAATGTTTGAAAATATTTCTGATGCTCTCTGTTTGCTGGTGTGATAGTGTTGGCCATGCCTTGGGGGGTGGGGTTAGTGAGGTGATTTGAGGAGATTCTGGACCCAAGTCCTTTGTCCAAGAGGTATATGCTTAAAAGAACAAGGCAAGTGTCAGATATGGCATGATCCCACTTTAATGATAAGTCTCTGCTCCAGCAACCACTTACTTTTTCAAATTATACGTGCGCTTGGGCTACAAAGGCTCTTCAGAAATGCGTGAGTCTGTTGGCAAATACACATGTGTTGCCTTAACCGTGCTGGAGGCCAGTTAGCATAATGTGTATTTCCGATGCAGCTTATCATTGGTGCTGGGCGGCACGGGGCTTCACACAAAAACAGGATAAGCCCAGAGCATAGAAGTGGAAAACTAGGTGGATGGGACTTGGACGTGGAAAATGTACTTCCTTCCTGTGGGACGTGGCGTGTGCTTGTTAGTGCTGACCTGCCTTCTCTCTAGCCCTGTAAGCTGACATTGACATCAAAGCTTACTGAATAGACCCTCTTGTCCCCACCAGCCAGGGATAAGGCTGAAAGCACCCAATCGAGTTATGCTCTGGCCAGAACCACTTGACTATGGGGTCAAACTATCCTCCAGCAATTAAAGTCAACAAGTGCTTCCATTAAACCACTGTGTACACCTCCAAATGATTATAAATATGTACCATAAGCTATGGGGGAGGGCTGTGAAATGGATGATAGCTTATGCTAATGACACTCTAGAAACCAATACTCTCCACTCAAAATGACATGGAAAAATTCTACTCGATTACCTCCAGGGTTCCATTAGTTTTTCTGGGTAAACGTTTCTGGGGAAAATAATTTCTGTTTTCATTCCAGCTGTGCATCAGATACAGTGATGATGGATTGCGAGTGCAAACAGTAAGACGAAACTCCGGCATACAAAGGACGATGACAACCAGAAAGCTCCAACCAGATCCTGCCCTTTCCTTGAAAGGAACTGGAGCCTAGGAGGTGAAGGCATTTCCAATTTTTAGTCCTTTGCCTCCCTCTGCTGTTCCTCTTGAGAAGTTTTCCCTTACAACAATGAGAAATCATGTACTAGCTGCATCCTTTTCTATGCTCTCCCTGCTGGCGCTGATGGGAGATACAGACAGCAAAACAGACAGCTCATTCATGATGGACTCCGATCCTCGACGCTGCATGAGGCACCACTATGTCGATTCTATCAGTCACCCGTTGTACAAGTGTAGCTCCAAGGTAAGCTCGAGATCTCTGTGAGAGTAGCCTTACTCCCAGAAACAGGAGAGAAGCCCTATTCCTTTGACAAGGGACAGAGAACTATATGGCTGACCCACAGGGCTTGCCAGAGAATCATCCTTTTAGGGTTTCCCACCGTGCTTTGAACTTTTGTCGGTAAAGCTGCCTAACTGACCATGTACACACCCAGCCAGCTTCTCAAAGTCACTAAGAAAGGCTGGAAGTTTCTCACGATAAAATTGTTGCTAGGCACAAGGTTGCAAGGGTGTGTTTCGTCCCTGGCTGTGAAAATGATGAGCAGTGGTGTCCTTTTTCAAGAAAGAAAATGGCGTCTACAGGTTATCGTAACTCTTTCTATCTCCACCAGCAATAAAGGGGAAGGAAATACAAGAAATATGATTGAGCAGTAAAACGTACTTCTTGACGGGGGGGCGCTCTTCAAAGTGTTTCCTGGTCCATGCCTTTCTCTACCTGCCATGTTTATGTTAAAACGGTTTCAAAACAGAAATGGCATTTTGATAAGTTATCATTTTTACCTTGATATCCACGTCATTCTTGTCTGGAGTAGGTTGTGTGTCTTTTGGCACAGGCAAAAGTGATGTCTCAGTGTTGAGACGGGGTGTATGAAGGAATACTATACTTCAAAGGCCACCAAGAGTGGCCCGCCACCTGAACCACCCAGAAGGGAGGCACACAGTAGGGAAAAATAGACTCGGAAGCAGACTTCTCACGACTCTCACTGCCCCCAGTCACACGAATGAAATTTGCCCACATTTGGTAAATAAGAATTTGTTTAGCCCAACCTCAGAGATTTTCACTTCCAGTCCTGAGACTAAAACCACTTCTATATTCTCATATGGCAAATATTTTTTTAAATTACCAGTATAATTAAGAAGTTTTGGAAATATCAACCACTAAACTTGAGACCATGTAAGTTAATGGCTCTACCCTCCATTTAAAAACATTACAACTTCTGTCTGCCTTTAAAATTTCCATAACTTCTCTGATTATAGCTCAATGATGATGGCTTGTTTTAGTTTTGGGAGATCAGAATTTGGGTTAACTCACTTTAACCCAAACTTCCTGGCTCTTATTTGTACTTGTCGAACCAAAAAAAAAAAAAAAAAAGAGTAAATAGATAAATTTTTGCAAGCCTGCAATCCCTTCTTAGGAAAAAATATAAAACAAATTGAGAAAAAAAGATAGGACATGTTTTTCTAACTGATTGCTCAGAAACTGTAGGCCTGAGGTAAGGTTGCCTAGAGCAATTATTAGTTTCTCCTCCACTCGCCCTATAGAGAGCACTCATATATAGTGTTTCTTATTCCACGGATGATTTCTCCTTCTGCTGAGTTGTCCTCCATAATCACGATTCTTTAAAAAAAGAAAGGAAATAAAATTATTTCAGGCTTCCCTGGTGGCGCAGTGGTTGAGAGTCCGCCTGCCGATGCAGGGGACACGGCTTCGTGCCCCGGTCCGGGAAGATCCCACATGCCGTGGAGTGGCTGGGCCTGCGAGCCATGGCTGCTGAGCCTGCGCGTCCAGAGCCTGTGCCCTGCAAGGAGAGAGGCCACAACAGTGAGAGACCCGCGTACCGCAAAAAAAAAAAAAAAAAATTATTTCAGGCACTTCCCTGGCAGCCCAGTGGTTAAGACTCCTCACTTCAAAAGAAAAAAGAAAAAAAAAGACTCCACACTTCACTTCGAGTGCAGGGGGCACAGGTTTGATCCCTGGTCGGGGAACTAATACCCCACACGCCGTGTGGCCTGGCCAAAAATAAATAAAATGTTTAAAAAAGAAAGGAAATAAAATTATTTCAAAGAAAGTGTTCATGTGATGATAGGAAGGAACAGGAAAATTGGAGCATCTCTGAAAACTAAAGAACAATCTGGAAAGATTTGATGAAAAGATGGAGGAGCGCCTTAGCAATTATCACATTAGTTAAGGAAAGGTCTAAGAAGATATAGCCTTAACTCAAACCCAACAAACTCACAGTGCTTGAGCATGAGTCCTACAAACAGACTTTAGTTTACCTTTGTTCACCTCTGTTTCTTCCAGAATACCATGATAAATAGAGCAAAATTGTGATTGTAGAGAAATGTTTGTAATTTCATGGGAACAATCTGTTTTCAAACATCCCAAACTATCCCAAATATAGCAATAGTTTTATGTAAATGGTGCTTGCAATTATAAACCTTTCTTCCTTGGCCATAAAATATGCCTGGCAGAATCTCAACTACCCAGACCTTTTCTGGATTAGATTTTCTCTATGTATCCGGGAACAAAAACTGTTTTTCATTTTGAGATATTCTATAATTCTTAACTCTCACAGACTCAGGCTGGTTTTCTCTCTAATGGGTTTCACTTAGAAAAATTGTTCATCTTTACAGACTTGGGATATAAAACATGTAGCCTGTGTCTCAAAAACAACCAATGGGGGTTTTTGCAAAGAGGAGACTAGGGTAGATTTTTCCTCTCTGCAAAACTTCTCCCCTCAACGTGAGGTTCAAAGCCCATTATTTACTACTGTTTGCCTGTCAGTTGTTAATGCTTCCTGACTCCCATTTATCCAGTGTCTGGTCTCGGGAAGACAGATAAAGGCGAGAATGTGACCCAGGCTCAGGGAAGGGAGAGCATCTGCTTGAACACCTAATAGGTGTCAGGCACCTCATACTATATGATCTAATCGTTGCTGACAAACCTGTGATGGAAAGCGTTATCATTCCCGTTTTATTGGTAAGGAAAACTGAAACCTGAAAGAAGAATTAAGTAGATTGTTCGATGTCATTTAGCCCAGGAGTGGCAATGTCTGCCTCAGAGCACGCACCTTTCAATTCATATTTCATTCAATTCATTCATCTTTCACTTGGCTCTTCCTATTGGAGGAATGCAAATAGAATGTAGGGGCCATCATTTATTTTTTATTATGATTTTCAAAAAAATTTATTGAAGTATAGTTGATTTACAATGTTGTGTTAATTTCTTCTGTATGGCAAAGTGACTCAGATATATATATATATATATATATATATATATATTCTTTTCCACTATGGTTTGTCACAGGATATTGAATATAGTTCCCTGTGCTATACAGCAGGACCTTGTTGTTTATCCATTCTATATATAATGGTTTGCCTCTGCTAACCCCAAACTCCCAATCCTTCCCTCCCCCAACCTCCTCCCCCTTGGCTACCACAAGTCTGTTCTTATATCTGAGTCTGTTCCTGTTTTCGTAGATGTGTTCATTTGTCGTATTTAAGATTCCACATATAAGTGATATCATATGACATTTGTCTTTCTCTTTCTGACTTACGTCACTTAATATGATAATCTCTAGGTCCATTCATGTTGCTGCAAATGGGAGCCGCTATTTAGAAGTCCAGGCTCAACTCCCAGTCTGTTGAAAATGATGATGTACACTCAGCAATCTTTGTAGAAAAATAAAAATAGTAGTGAAAGCTTTTCTGGGAGCCTTCCATGAGACTATCTGAACTTGCATCTGGCCAGACCCGGGGACCTTTCTCCCATCTCCCAGCAATTCAGGAAAGTGCTGAGATGGAGTCAGGCAGAAAAGACTGGCCACAGTGGTCCACGAAGGAGGTCAGTGTGGCCGCAGATTAGGATGCGCCTGGTGGCTTTCATTGGTAACACCTCCTAGGAGTGGGTACAAAAGATTGAAGAGCGGCAGCTTCATTGACAATCTTCACTGAATTTTTTAGTAAAGGTGGTAAAGCAAACAAGCAAAGAGTCAGTGGTTAGTGGAAATGAGATATCTGGGGAATCTTCAAGGGAACTGAGATCCCAGGCTTTGAAGTGAGAGAGACCTGGTTTCAAATTCCAGCTCCACAGTTGGCCAAATGGGTGACTTAGGGGGAAGTGTAGTCATTCTTTAGTGCCTCAGTTTCTTCCCACGTGAAATGGAGCTAATGCTGTCTCCCTAAAAGTGTGGGTATGGGTATTGGTGATAATATTTGTAACACACCCAGCCTGGCGTTCGGCATATAATAGACATTAATAGATGATAGTATGATCTTGATGATGAAGTTATAAAGTGGACAGGTGTTTAGACTCACTTTTCTATTTTAGTCAACCACTGAAACCTCAATAACTATTGGGATCTCCTATAGCCTTAAAGGATTAGGAAAATGAACCTCACTGAGGTTCTTGTTAAACACAGAAACCTGGCAGGGCTGGGGGAGCACGCAGGAGGGCAAAGTAAATGTAAGCCACTGTGCTGGGTGCTAAAAGGGGGGATCAAAGTCAGAGAGAAACAGATCCTGCCGTCTGACCTCCCTCCCCACGTGAGCGGAGGAAGGAGGGATTGGAGGGGGTGCATTCTGGATTCAGGCCAAGGAGGGGTTTTCAGGAACCGAGACTGGGAAAGCGAGCCAGCTGGGCAGGCCTGTGAAGTCTGAGTTGGGTGAGAAGTAGGAGAGGGTGGCCCCGAGCCAGGAGAGTGAAGAGCCAAGGCGTACGGTTGTCTGAACCCTGAAGGGCCACAGGAGCAGCTAGCGGGGTGGCCCCAAAAGAGAAGGAGGAAGAGGGGTCGGGGCACAAAGCCTGGGGAAAGTCCCTGAGGAGAGGGGACCTGTCAGGCGCAGGGCTGAGCCTCAGGGTTGAGAGGAGCTGCTTAGGATCCTCAAGCCATCTGCCCCCGAAGCTCACAGCATGGTAGGAGAAACGAGGGGAGTCGGGAGTATTGAGTTTATAACACAGTTGACTAGTGGGCAGATATGACTTGATTTTTTTTTTTTTTTTTTTTGCGGTACGCGGGCCTCTCACTGCTGTGGCCTCTCCCGTTGCGCAGCACAGGCTCCGGACGCGCAGGCTCAGTGGCCATGGCTCACGGGCCCAGCCGCTCCGTGGCACGTGGGATCTTCCCGGACCGGGGTACGAACCCGTGTCCCCTGCATCGGCAGGCGGACCCTCAACCACCGCGCCACCAGGGAAGCCCGACTTGATATTTTTTAAAAAAGGAACAAATGTATACCGTGGTGGGCAGTTGAGGCACAAACGTAGAAGAAAACACAGACTACGTTTTTGCCCTCATAATGCTTACAAGTAAATGGAGGAGAGAGGGAAGGGAAGCATTCTGTGTGCAAAGGTCTCTTCAGGTCAGTATGAGTTGTAACCAGAGTGAAGGGACCGGATTCTAGCTGGAGGTTGACCTGGCTCTCTGGAGATGAGCTGAGCAGTCATTTATTGAGGGTGCTGGGGAAGTGAGGAATGGGAGAAGCAGAGGTGAATCATGTTCCTGAGGAGAAAGGGGGGGTGCTTCAAGGGGTGCCGTGGAATAAGGGATGCACAGTATTCACTGTTGAGAAAAAGGCAAAATATGTTTCTCACTCGATTGAGGTACCACAGCCAAAACTCTATTCTAGGATGGGACAGGTGGGTCTTTATTCTGATATTGATGGAGACCATGGCCTGAGCCAGGAATTCACAGGGGCTCCACGTGACAGGAAAGGAAAGTGGCTTTGGAGATGGCAAGTCTTTCAACAAGGGGTGATGAAAACCATCTGTGTTTGGATTTTCTCTCACTCAGAAGACAGTTGTGTATTGCAGCAAAAGGCCTAACTGTCTAAGAACTGTGGTAGGTCACTAGAGACAGCAGGAGCCTGAGGTCTCCGGGTGCAGTCCTTGGTCTGGACCCAGGAATCACAGCTGGCTACAACCCTCACAGTGTAGCCTGAACTTGCCCTTGACTGACTTTAGCATCTTATGAAACTCGAAGGCTTCAAAGGCTGACGCTCATGGCCTAATAGTATAGCACCGTGGTTCGGAGAGAGAGCTCAGGAATCTGCTGTCTCGGTTCAGAATCCTGGCCCTCCATCGTACAGCTATGTGACTTCAGGCTGGTAACTTAACCTCTGCCTTTGAATTTCTTAATTTGTAAAGTGGGGAGGGTTTACCTTTTGAAACAGTTGTTAAGTATTAACTTGCCTGTGAAGGGCTTGGCACAGTGCCTAGAGCCTAGTAAACGTTCAATACATGTTACATAGCATCATCATTACTATTCCTTAATTATTACCCAAGGACCTTCCATTACTCTTAGCCTCAGCACATGGAAATCAGATTGAACGTGAAAGAGTCTATCCTTGAGCAAATACCCTGAACCCAGCAGCTCTGTTCATATTAGATGGAACTAGGTATCACATCCAACTGGAGCCAAGTGACTCCAAGGTTGGGGGGATACAAAGGGTCTGCTGGAGAAGTTGCCTAGCTTCCTAGCATCAAGAGAGTTGTTGGGGGGGAACATAAGATAGCAAAAATTAAACTGGACCAAAAGCAGATGACATGTATCTGTCACCCACCTGAGCCGTGAAAAGTCAATAGAAGTTTGTATGAGCAATAACCACCTATTGAGAACACACTCTTCTAGTGGTGCAGCTCCATGTGGGTTCTTTGTCCAAAAAAATTCATTTCTGGATTTGATAGTGGAGTAGTGTGTATGGTCTTCATTAAGAGCAGTTAAGCGCAGTGCAAAATGCAGAGCAGTTAATAAAATACAGCCAAGTCACCCACGTATGAGGAATGTGCATTGACCATAAACTGGGGGCCAATGTGTTACGGCAGGTGAACAGATGTCTGAAGGTGTCAAAGTTTTATTGAACTGAACGATGAATTGGTTAAGGAGTTAGAGAGTATGTGGTATCATCCAATGAACTGCTGGGAATCGCTGGGAGTCCTCAAATCCCTGGGGGATGGAGCAACGGGCGAGGGTCTTGACAGTGGAGGAGATATTATTTAGGACTGCCATGGTCCTTAGAAGATTCAGTTGTGCTTAAGTATGGAGGTGGTGATGATGTGTCCCAAGAAGCCCATAAGAAAAAGGTCAGACTCGTGTGGTTTTGATATGGTTACAACTCCCAGAGGCAGGTCAAAGAAGATTAGAGTAGGGTGTGAGTTGGCACATGCCTCAGGAAAGCATCTTAATATCAAGAAGCAGGATATTATAGTGGCTTAGACCAGGGGTTTGGTTTTAGACAGATCTGGGTTTGATTTCAGCGTTGCGTTTTACCAGATATGTGAGTTTGGGCAATTTACTCAAATTCTCTAAAGCCTCAGTTTCCTCATCTGTAATAACAGTACAGATAATAATAGTACCTTTCACATAGGATTGTTATGAGAATTAACTGAGATTAAATGTTGTAAGCGCTCAAGAAATGTTAGCTGCCATCATTATTATTAGCGAAATGATCACTATCTAGTGATGCGTCTAGAGCGGAGCCTCTCAAACTTTAACGGGTCCAGAGCCTTGCTGCTCAAAGTGTGGATGTTAGCACAGCAGTACCATCAACCAGAATCTTACAAGAAACGCAGAATCTCTGGCCTCACTCAGAACTAGTCAAGCACAATCTGCATTTTAACAAGATCCTCAGCTGACTTACATGCACGTTACAGTTTGAGAAGCTCTGGTCTGGAAGAGGTCAGAAGTTGTTCATTAAATCTGTAATACAGGTGAGGCGTGGCCAGGACTAAAATGTGAATAGCTAGAGTGAATCTGGGGACTTCCCTGGTGGCGCAGTGGTTGGGAGTCCACCTGCCGATGCAGGGGACACTGGTTCGACTCCTGCTCCAGGAAGATCCCACATGCCGTGGAGCAGCTTAAGCCCTTGTGCCACAACTACTGAGCCTGCGCTCTAGAGCCCACGAGCCACAACTACTGAGCCTGCGTGCCTAGAGCCCATGCTCCGCAACAAGAGAAGCCACCGCAGTGAGAATCCCACGCACCGCAATGAAGAGTAGCCCCCGCTCGCCCCAACTAGAGAAAGCCCGTGTGCAGCAACGAAGGCCCAACGCAACCAAAGATAAATTAATTAATTAATTAATTTAAAAAATGATTCATATATATGTATGGATACATTTTTTTAAAAAAGAGTGAATCTGGGAAGCAGGTATTTGTACCTTCCATTCCTAACGACACTCATTCATGGATCTTTATCTTCCAAACTCCCTGCTTGACTCCTGTAACACACACACACAAAACGGGGCTAGATAGAGATGGAATCTATATACAGTTGAACTTTGAACAACATGGCTTTGAACTGCACGGGTCCACTTACATGCGGATTTTTTTTCAATAGGAAATATTACCACAGTACACGATCTGTGGCTGGTTGAATCCTCGGATGTGGAACTGCAGATAGGGACGGGCAAGTGTAAATTATATGCAGATTTTGGAATACACGGAAGGTTGGTGCCCTTGACTTCCCATGTTATTCAAGGGTCAACTGTACTGGGAATCTCCCAGAGAGGGGATTTGCATGTATGTTGAGAACGTCAAGGGCCAGATAATCATTTCATGGTGTCTTCTTGGAGGAGAGGGCATTTGAATTTGGTAATGGAGGATAGTTGTATTTCATTAAGTACAGCCAGGAGAAAAGGACATTCCTGAGAAAGGAAAGGCAAAGGCAAGAGACAGGGAAATTCAGGGCAGTTCCATGGACTCCTAAGTAATTAAGCTTGATCCAAATAGAGAGTGGGTGATGAGAATGAGAATAGTTGTTAGTGAGATTGGAAAGATATGTGAAATCCAGGTCATGGAGGACCTTAATGCCTGTTCAGGATTTTGGATTTTATTCTGAAGGCTGGTGGCAGCCACTGAAGGTGTTTATTGTACATGTCTCTGCATTTTCCTTGCCCAGAAAGTCCAGCTCCTGAGGAAGAGGGGCCCGTTGGAGGTGGCCCCAGAGTCTTCAGTGCTGGAGTCCTTGTCCTTCAGGATGAGCTGAAGGCAGAGCTTGAGACCTTGAAGACTTTTAGTGAAATCACTATTAGGTTAGTTCTACAAATGGCCCTAGATTGCTGACTTGGTCATGTTATGGACAGTGCGAGTTGCCTGGTCATTCAAGGTCAGCATTTGGTTCACCTGTACGTGTATCATTTGGGTACGATGCACTGCCATGTCTCTGCCCTTCTGAATGAAGTCTGTTGGCACAGGTTAGCTATACCCATCCAGACTGAAACTGAATCTCTAAAGACTCCATTTGGGGAGGTGATTCTTTGAAGAACTGCTTAATCTGCCTAATAGATAATCCACATTAGAGATGAGCAAATTTAACGTCACTCCAAAGTGAGATGTCAAGGAACTATTCCCACACACTAGCAAGGGTGAGAAGGGACTGGGAAGACCTCGAACTCTCTCTCTCATTAGAGAGATGGGGCGGGCACCAAGAACTGGCCTGTGTAATATAGACCTATGGCAAAATCGCTCAAAACCCATTTCAGATCACGTCTGTTTTCCGTATCAATGTGAAGGGCAGGCAGGATAGAATTGAAGCGTTAATAAAATCAAAATGACTTACAGCTGCCATTTTCTCCCTGCCTCTGTGGCCTCTCAGAGAAAATAAATCAGTAGGCCTAGTCCAACTTATTCTTCACCAAGCCCTGCTAGTAATTTCCTAATATCTCATATTGTCTTGTTGGTTGTTAAGAGATTGTTGGATTCATCCCAGCATCTTTTCAGATAATGATGTTAATGATCTATAATTACCAGAAGTCATCTTCTCTTCCTTTTGGAAAGGTGGGCAGGCCATTTCCTTCTTTTAATTCTTGGGCATTAAATTCTGTCCTATAGGATGATATCAGACTTAATAGCTGGTGAGATTCAAAAATAATTGCTAATTCCTAAAATACCATGAGGTAAATGTCAAACAGTTTCATGCATATTTATGTATCTTTTAATCTTTTATTTGAGTAGTTCTACTTTTTATGTTCTTGTTGTGGGTTCTGGAATTATAGGGCAACTTTTTCGCTATCACTTAATATGAAGCTCACCAAGGAAGACCCTCCCACATAAACATACACCAATAACCTCAGGTTTCCCCCACCTTCTGTGCCTCAATGTATAGGGTTGTATAGCTTAATGAATCAAGCTGCCCACCCTACCCGCCCCATGACTGCCACTCCCAAGAAACCATTTATGTATGGGATGCATAAATGAGCCTCTGCTCCATCCCTTTAATCTATATGCAAAATATAAAGTGTGTGCTTATGTCCACTGTTTGGGGGGTAACTTTGGTAGTTCGCACCAGATCCTTAAAGGATCTGTTTACTAAAGCCACATTAAGAGCCACTATAAAGAACATGCAACCTCTGCTACTTCAACCCAAGCTTTATTGTCATCCTAACCTACATTTGGAAATGGAGGTGGTCAGAAGGAATGCATCCTAGTATTTGCCCTAAATGACTGAAAACTCAATTGCACAAATCTCAGGATCCTTCAGCGTATAAGCCCAGAAGTGTGATTCCAGGTCCCAAAACATACCCTTTTTCTAGTTCACTCTCTTGTTTCAAGTTGTGGTGCCCAGAATATTTCTTCCTAAATATCACTTAGTTATCCTCTTTTTCTTCTTCAGAAACCATATTCCTTTTCTTTAGTAATTCTCTGCACGTGGCAAATTCCTTTTCTCTGTAGTCATTCTTTATTTACCCCCTGATGGTAATTTGGAATGACTGTCTACATTTTCAGACTAAGAGAACTGGCATGGGTCCAACGGTAGACTACCACCTGTCAGTAGAAATTTCTTTTGTTCTTTGGTTTTTATTTGCACATCGTGGTGGTGGGCCGTGTCCAGTGGTTCTGAACCCTCAGCACACTTTGGAATCACCTAAAGAGCTTGGAAAACCACGAAAGCCTGGGCTCAACTCCAAAGGATTTTAATTCACTTGGTCCGAGATGGGGCCTGGGTGTTGACATTTTAAAAGCGAATTTGCAGCAATGTAGGTGATGCTATAGTACTTTATATTTTTGCTTATAATGACAGCTACCAATCCTTTTTCACTTAAGTTGGGAAATTTCATTTAATGGCAGCTGAAGGGCCATTTTCAACTGGAAAAATTCATTTATATCTGTGGTAAACTTTATCTTGATAAAAATTTGCACTCGTATTTTACCACCAGATGAAAAAAAAGATGAGCATCATTTAACAATTAATGTATTTAAAATAAAGTACAGAGAAAAACATGTTTATATTATATCAGGCTTCATTTTGAATGAATCTTTTTTCCCCAATCCTTACTGTAAAGATCTTGTGCTATAACTTTTAAAGCCATACAAATAAGAGTGCTAAACTGTGGACTTAAAAGTAGGTGTGTAAATATTCTTAAGCAGTATTACTTGGAAAATAAAAATAAAATAGAACAACCACGTAAAATAAACCAATATCATATTTTCTTTACCTGTTAAATATTGAGAGACATTTACATTTTTAAAGTAAACTTTAAAATTAGGGAAAAAATAAAATAAAAGCAAATTTGCCAGGTGATTCCAATGTGTGACCAGGGTTGAGAGCCACTGGTCTTCTCCAGCAGGAACTCATCCAGCCAGGAGTGTTAGGGCCTTTTAAAGGATGCTGTGGGACCTGGCTAAAGTTTGGGCTTCCCCAGTGGGGGTAACCACTTCTCTTCTCTCCCCAGATGGTACTCCTGGCCCGGTGCGAGGGGCACTGCAGCCAGGCGTCACGCTCCGAGCCCTTGGTCTCCTTCAGCACTGTCCTCAAGCAGCCCTTCCGTTCCTCCTGTCACTGCTGCCGGCCCCAGACGTCCAAACTGAAGGCACTGAGGCTGCGCTGCTCTGGGGGCATGCGACTCACGGCCACCTACCGGTACATCCTCTCCTGTCACTGCGAGGAGTGCAGCTCCTGAGGCCTGCTGTTGAGTGGCTTCTGGATGGGACGGTCCCTCCCCCTCGCTGAAACAGTTCAACCAGCCAGGGAAGGACTGGCAAGGGAAGAGTTAAGGCCAAAAAAAAATATGTAGCAATTCCCACGGGATTCTGCGTATTCTAGTAATAAAGACTCTACATGCTTGTTGACAGAGATACTCTGGGAACTTGTTTTCCATTCCCATCTCCTTTCCCTGGTACAATTTCTTTTGGTTCCTTTTCAGATTCAGGCAATTTCCCCCTTGGCGCTGAATGCTGTTTGGGTTTCCAACAATTCAGCATTAGTGGGAAAAGTAGGCCCCCATGCAAGAGTGGGTCAGGCTGTCACTGTTTGGCGCAGATTAGGGAAGCATTTGCTTTGGAAAGCAGGAAAGCCCAATTCTTTCTGGGACATCCTCTGGCTTTTTTTTTTTTCTTCTTTTTTTTTTTCTTTTATCTTGTCATTTGGTCTAAGGTTGCCATTGTTGCTAAAGGTTACCAATTTCAAATTCCAGGCACCGAGCATGTGGATATGTTTAGCCAGGTTCATTCACAGCCAGCTAACGGACATTAAAATCACTAACAAACAGATTCTCCTATGTGATGCTGGAACTCCTGATAGTCATCATTATTATTCAGAAATGACTTTGGGGAAGTAAAAGTGGCTTAAAGAATTGTCATCTTGAGGCTCTCTCAGATAAATTATGTTAACATGTTGTAAGGGAGCAGACTTTTAAAGACCTGCACAAATACGGATCCTGCACTGACTTTGAAAAAGGCATATATGTACTAGTGGCATGGAGAATGCTTTATATTCATGCATGCAAATTAGACAACCAAGTACGAATCTATTTGTGGGTGTGCTATAGCTTTAGCCATGTCGTGGGCATCATTCTCTAATATCCACCTGTCCATGGGAAGCTTGCTGCCGAAAATGGTGGCCTGGCTCATCTTCTGAACATTTGGTTCAAATATATTTTGGTCCTTGAGGCTCAAAATTTGAGTTATTCCCATGTTTTGAAATAAAAAGAGAGTATCTTCAAAATTTTGACGGTGTAAGGATTGTTTTTTCCTACTCAACATCCTACTACAGCGCATCCCCTATGGTGTGTGTGGGGGATCCAGAAATAGAGGGAGATCGGGTTTCAGAATGCACGGTGGAGGCATTTTTTTGAAATCAATGTACTAGGGTGGGGGGGGTGGCTTATGAAATGTGGCCTTTAGTCTCAGAATTTAGCTTGCTGAATGAGCACAAAATCTGATGCATTCTGGCTCCCTTAGCCACTATTCTCAGAAGAAAATAAGTATCCATAAATGAAGTCTGAAGAACCAGAAGGAAAACAAATAGCTCACAAACAATGGTTTCTGTGTCATTGACCGTCCAGTGATCCAGGGCCAATGGTACGCATGAGCATTTACAAGAATACTCATGGTGCTAGCATAGTGCTATATCCACTGCAGGCATCTCAACACTAACCCAGACTGGCAACTCAGTTTCCAAGGCAACCTTGACACCATGCTGTCTTGGTTCACCAGAGGTGATGGTGCACCCCACTGTTAGTACAGCCAACCTGTGGGAAATTAATTCACACACCATCATCTCTGGGATTAAATTTATATCTGTGGCTTTGGAACACAATGAAACTAATACTATTAAACCTTGACCTTGATCTTAACCTTCATAGTGACAGAGCCAGCCAGTCCACTAAATTGGAAGTTCTCCCCATTCTGAAGGCAAATGTGAAATGGTAATTTGGACCATTACATGAAGAGAAATTTTGCTATAAAAAAAGAATTAAATTTAATACCTAAAGTTAAATGGTTATAGTTCTTAACCAATAATGAAAGTATTAACTGCTGGTCACATTTATAGCTATTCTTTCATGTCACTAATCGAAAAGCGAAAATAATACTTCTAGCCTTAAAATATCTCTTCCTGGCTTTGAAAACTCAATTTGCTTTGAGAGTCATATGTCCCAAACTCCAGTCTTTATTTCCTTACTACCAATTTGGGATTGGAGGGGGCAGTTATATGAGTCATTATGTTCCAAATTCTCTTGAAGCCATAGAAAGTGTTCCCTTCAAATTCTTTTATGTGGTCTATTGTCAAAGTTTCCCCCATGGCAAAAAGTAGAATATGCTTGGAACATTAGAGAATCATAGAATGGTGGCATTGGGAGGGCCATTAAAAAGCTTCCATTCTCCTCTCTCGCTAAATAGATGAGCAAATGTAGACCTGCAGAAATCCAGGAACTTGCCCAGAGTCACACACGTCATCTTGGCTTTGGAACTGGAACCCAGACTTCCTGCTCTCTGCAGCCATGGGTTCTTCCCTTCCCCTTGCCAGTGAAAGGAGCCCCGCTTTTCTCAGGATCTTGCATGCTGATTATGGTGAATGGGCTGGAAAAGAGTACAGTGAGAGAGAGTAAAATTTAATGGGGGCAGGGCTTCCCTGATGACGCAGTGGTTGAGAATCTGCCTGCCAATGCAGGGGACACGGGTTTGATCCCCGGTCCAGGAAGATCCCACGTGCCGCGGAGCAGCTAAGCCCATGCACCACAACTACTGAACCTGCGCTCTAGAGCCCGTGAGCCACAACTACTGAGCCCACGAGCCACAACTACTGAAGCCCATGCGCCTAGAGCCCGTGCTCCGCAACAAGAGAAGCCACCGCAATGAGAAGCCCACGCACTGCAACGAAGAGTAGCCCCTGCTCACCACAACTAGAGAAAGCCCGCGCCCAGCAACGAAGACCCAAAGCAGCCAAAAATAAGTAAATAAATTTATTTTAGAAAAAAATTTAATGGGGGCATATCAAGGCTGAGAAGGAGGAAAAAGAGTTATAGTTTTCCTAAAGACCTAAAAATAGCCCTGGGAACTGAGAGAATTTAGACATTATTGGATATTAAGTTACTATGGAATTTGCATTATATCTTTCAAAAATTAAACATATTTAGCCTTATGTTAATGTCTACCCCTAAGGATTGAGAGAGAACCAAATGAAAACATTGATCATTTAAAAACACTACTCGTGGAATGCCTAAGGAATGTCTTCCCCATTTGCTCTGCATGAATAAAGGGAAATTAAAATACCTTATAATCTCAGTAGCTTACATCTTAAAACTCTGTGTGATAATCCGCAATGGTGCAGGGCAAGCCTCTTGTAAACTGATCTTGCCCTCATAATTCATAAGCATTTAATAATAATGAGTTAATAGTATAGTGGAAAATGGAGAAGTTTATGGGCTGAACGGATTTTCTTGGGATCTCAGTTTCTCAGACCAATCACTTCGGTTTTATTCATGTAACCTCCTGAACTTTCCCCAGAAGTTTAGAATGAAGGACAAATCAACCACGCCTGGTCCTGAGGAAATAGCAGCTGGCTTTCTGCTAAACTCAAGTGTTTGCTAATCCACTCAACACATTATTTTGTATTAGGTAGAACAGGATGCCTACACATTATGACTGGGGAACTGTTTGAGGAAGTTGATTTCTTCTTTGTGACGTTGGAGAAATTAAGGTACAGATTTGCTTTTGGTCACTTCTTCAGGCCCCGTTGAAACATACACACTCGAGCAAGAGAGCTACCCAAGATGGCATGCCAAATGCCTGGGGGAAAGGGGTTTGGGAAGGCTTAGATGGGAAAGGGAAGCCATATCCTGCTTCTGCTGCCTTCTTCATGACCCCAGGGCAGAGCCACATCCTGGTAGACAGACAAGCCCATTCCCTTCCAGAGCTAGAATAATGGAGAAGCTTGGATCTGGGAAGAGAGGTTCTGCCCATAGCTGTATCATTACACCACAGGAGGACTATTTGCACATTGAAACAGGCATTACTAAGCCTGTTTCAGTGTGCTAACAGGTACCCAGCAACTACTTGCTGACGGACAATAGTTCATGAGAAAATGACGTCATATGCCAACAAATCAATGTTTGCCCGCGAGTCTTCGCTATATTAATGAAATATTTTGGTATATTCTACCATAAATCTATGAAAACATGGGTAATTTCTTTAACTCAATTATGAATGTAATTCCAAATTTCTCATTGATTAAAGACACGCTGTGCCCTCAAATATTAATGCCATCTTCTCACGTGGTAGACAGAACATTTAAAATCTGGCGACCATGGTGAACATGGACATGCACGCACCAGGGAAGGATTTGTTGCCTCAGCTGTCAATCCTTTCCAGGTCTGCCTCAGCTGCAGAGTCACCTTGCCCAAGGGCATACTCTTCCAGGGGTGGCTCTCACATTCAGTGACTGATATGTAGGTAGGGTAATAAGAGGCTGGCTATCTTAGTCCGATGAAAGACAACTCTAGCGGGCAATTCTCTCTCCAGAGCCATCCAACTGGGTTGGCTGAGGCGTGTCAGCTCTACCTCTCTTCCTGCCCACACTTGCTTCCCTCCTTGTGTTCCACAGGTGATGATCCCTAATAAATACCCTGCATCGCAAGTTCCATCTCAGCCTCTGACTCTTGGGAACCAAACCTGCAACAGTAACTTTTACATATTTTATTGACCTGTAAAAGGAAGCGATTACATCTACGCCATCTTGTCTTCTTAAGTGGCCAAGAATATTTAGGGTTCAAATCAATGTTTCTGCTTCCTCTAAATGCATAGCTTAAACATATGTACCAGCACCTACTATGTGTCAACTAGAATGCTAAATGCTGGAGATACTGCGGTGAAAAAGCCATAACTTTGATTTTCATATGTGCACAACCTAGAGAGGGTGAGAGATGACTATGAGAAGTGCACTGGTGACATACAGAGATAACCCACAAAGCCGGCAATCTTGTGTGCTTGGTTTTAAGGTGGCCATTTTAAAAGTAAGGAGTTATGACTTTCTATAATAACATTATATTGGTACAGCACTCGCACAGATGGTATCTCATCCTTATGAGGTAAGTTAATTATTACAAAAATCTCAGGGATAAGAAACCAGAGGTTGTCTTCTGATCTTAAAGTCTGTGCTTTCTTTGCGATTCCCAAACACCTTCTTTTTCTTTTTTCTAAAGATTGAAGACAGAAGGAAAAGACCACCAAACCATCTTGTGTTGGTATCTGTCAGTTCTCATTAGTAAACTACGATTCCAGAATGCAAAGAGCTTGTTGACACAAAGCATACAGGGCCTTGACCCAATAGAACTTTAGAGAATGTACTATTCAAATACAAACTTCTGCAGAAAATAAATACGTTTCAAATTATATATGAAACCAAAGCTGTGCTTGTGAGTTTAAAACCCTTTTGTATTTGGCTGTCATCTTTTGAATAGCTTCAATATCCTAGTGTTACACATACATGGTAAATTAAATGGTTTATTGTAAAATTGCTCAGAGTTAGACATGGCTCCCTTGGAGCAGTTTGACTTGTGTGGCATGTCATTGTCATCATCATGGTTGCCCTCATCACTGTCGTCATCGGCATCATCATCATTTTTTTTTTTTTTTTTTTTTTTTTTGCGGTACGCGGGCCTCTCACTGTTGTGGCCTCTCCCATTGCGGCAGAGCACAGGCTCCGGATGCGCAGGCTCAGTGGCCATGGCTCACAGGCCCAGCCGCTCCGTGGCATGTGGGATCTTCCCAGACCGGGGCACGAACCCGTGTCCCCTGCATTGGCAGGCGGACTCTCAACCACTGCGCCACCAGGGAAGTCCCATCATCATCATTTTTAACCTTGATTAACAGAGTGTAATGAAGCAGGCATTGTGCTTAGCACTTTTCTCTGCTTTATCTCATTTAATCCTCCCAACAGACCTTGAGGTTAATATTATCCCCACTTCACAGATAGTATGAATAAATTCTTATGGTTTCTAATCACTCGGACTTTCTCTTTTGGTACCTAGAATTCTTCATTATCTTCAAAATGATCACCAAACCTAATATTGCCATCATAATCGCAAAGTGTATATAAAGTAACTGTCCATGCATATGTGCAGTGGAAATAAACTTAAAGAGGCAAAGATCTTTCCTTCTAAGAGCTGACATTCCAAACCCTGCATATGTTTTGGGTTATTTATTTATTTATTTATTTATTATTTTTGGCTGTGTTGGGTCTTCACTGCTGTGCGTGGGCTTTCTGTAGTTGCGGAGAGCAGGGGCTACTCTTCGTTGCACTACGTGGGCTTCTCACTGCGGTGGCTTCTCTTGTTGTGGAGCACGGACTCTAGGCGCATGGACTTCAATAGTTGGGGCTCGCGGGCTCTAGAGCACAGGCTCAGTAGTTGTGGCACAAGGGCTTAATTGCTCTGCGGCATGTGGGATCTTCCTGGAGCAGGGCTCGAACCTGTGTCCCCTGCATTGGCAGTTGGATTCCTAACCACTGTGCCACCAGGGAAGCCCCCTGCATATGGTTTTAAGTAACTAAATTCTTAACAATGTGTCCTCTTCAATTTTGTTCTACACCAGCAGTGTGTTTTTTCTATAACACTACCATCCAATTATTTCCTCTTCACATAGGAACAGTATCCTTTGCCTGCCCTTATTAAACTACACAGCTTCATTTGTGATTCATGACTTTTTAGGTAACTGTCATTGGAAGAAGCCATGAGAAACCATAGCTAACGGAATCATTGGTCCGAAAAAGGAACATGGAAGGCATGTCATCCAACTCTCTTATTCTATAGATGTTTTTGATGTTGTGTCTCCTGACTTTTCAACCAATGCTCACGCCATTGGCCAGTGCTCTATTCTTGATTCTTCTTGCATGACAGTCTCTCATGAACCATGAAAATGAATTTTTCATTATTGTTGTTGAAACCAACATTCTAAGGCTTTCTTAATAACTGTTTGCCCACTTTTACCCGCTAATTCATAGTGCTCAACACACGTATCACTGCATGTTAAGAGCATGAACTCTGGGGCCAGGCTGCCTGAATTCACACCCTTGCTCAGCTGTTTATTAGCCATGTGACTCCTGGGCAAGCTATTGGGCCTTTCTGTGCCTTGGATTTCCCATCTGTAAGATAGGATGAGTCTATGTATAGACTTCATGGTTCTATTATGAGGATTAAATGAGTTAATACATGATGTGTAGAAACCCAGAACCATGCCTGGCACTGAGTAGCACTCATGAGTATTAGCAACCATTTGCATTATGCATTCAGAGTTCAAACAAGTTGTAACTTCTCTAATAGAGCTTTGGTTAAGCCGAACATTATTCTTATCCATAATTTTCCCCAGCAAAAATTTATGCATTTTTAACATTTCTTGTTATATTACTATACGATAAAAAGTTTTCATTTTTAAGGTTATAGTACTAAATTGGTAGAAATAAATCAGAACTGGTTGTTATTTTACAACTTAATTTTCAGTTTGTGTATTCTGCCTTAAAATTACATTCATTCTAGTGACAGAAGACACTTATTAGATCATTTTATTTGCCCTCCTCCATGCATGAATCAGGCTTAGATGAAAACAACTAAAGCAATGAAATGTGCAAGTTTTAAAATATTTTTCTGGGAAATTAATTTATTCTAAAATAATGTACAGCCTTCTCTTCCTCCCATCATTCAATTATGCTCAAAAACCCTGTCTTCTCTCCCCCTGCTTCACACCCCCCTTTAATAATAACTCTTGCAGCTGTGAGTTAATGAGCCTATTCTGAAGTATGTTCTGAGTAGTGGCCTGCTGGAAGAACTTCATGAAGGCACATTTTTGGTTAAATTTAAATTTAAATTTAAGGACACCAGAGAGTCAGGGACTATATGTTCCACCACAAGGAAGGGAGGATTATATTAAATAGTACAAATTAACGCATCCAAATCATTTATTCCTTACATTAATTTCTACTTTTCCAGAATAGTACAACTACGGATTATCACAATTTATACATTTTCCCAAAACAGCACAATTACTGATTAGCACAGCTTAATATATCTAAATCATCTATCTCTTGCATTAATTTCTATTTTGCCAAAACAGCAGTCATTTACCCAGAGCCAGAAACTTGTTGCAAATATTGGATTTGAGCAAAGAGTAGAATATCCAATTAAAATTGGAAAATTACAATTCTATATGACTGAAGCTGTAATGTGAGCCACGTAAATCATTTTTGTTTGTTTGGGGTTTTTTTGGCCACACCACATGGCATGCGGGATCTTAGTTCCCTGACCAGGGATCAAACCCACGCTCCCTGCATTGGAAGCACAGAGTCTTAACCACTGGACCGCCAGGGAATTCCCCACATAAATCATTTTTAATTTCATAGTAGCCACACTAAAACAAATTTTTTAAACAGGTAAAATTAATTTTAACAACATATTTTACTCCATCGAATCTATCCCAAATATTATCGTTTCAACATGTAATCAATATGAAAATTTATTACTGAGATCATTCACATTCTTTTTGTCATACCAAGTCTTTGAAATCTGGTGCTTATTTTATAGTCACAGTGCATGTCAATTCCAACCATACATTATTTTGGAAATATATGTACTGAAATCCCTGTGAAAAAAAGGGCAAATATGGTGGACAAGTCTAAGGACAAGATCAAAGAGGTTGAGGCAACAAACTATGGTTGAACTGGTTTAGAACCTCACAAGCAATAGTTACTTGGACATTTAAGAGACTTTACTGTCCACATGGCTTTGCTCAACAATATCCTAGGAGTCAGGAAACCCAAATGCATTCCTGGCTCCACCACCAACCGTGTGATCCAGAGTGAGTCACGTTTTCCAATACTCAGTTTTGTAGATCAGATTATGAAGATCTCTTCCCATATCATGAATATCCTTTACACACACACACACACACAGAGCCTTGCTCTAACACTTACCTATTCTCAAGGTAAAGGAATTTCTAAACGGTCTGTTTCTGTTGTACTTTCACCACTGAGAAACCTGATATTTTTACTTGTTGAGTTTATCCATGTTTCCTTTTCTTCTTTTCAAGAGTTGTACATGGGTGATATTCTATATAAGTGATTAAAAATAGAAGTGAGCTCAACCTACTGTATAGCACAGGGACCTCTACCGGATACTCTGCAATGATCCATATGGGAAAAGAATCTAAAAAAGAGTGGATAGATGTGTACGTATAAATGATTCACTTTGCTGTACAGCAGAAATTAACACAACATTGTAAATCAACTACAGTCCAATAAAAATTAATTTTAAAAAAGAAAAACATAGAAGTAAGCTCATTAAAATATTGCTTTGACCCAACTCGGAACAGAATGAATCGCTGATAATACATCATTCATTTTGAGAACTTTTTTTTAAAAAGGTTAAACATGTTACATTTCATGAAAAATGTATTACATTTTCATGATCCTTTCCTCCTAGCTCACTCTTCCTCTTTTCCCTTCTAACAAAGGCAGCAGATGGATGGGAAGGGATGGGGGTCGTTCGGTGGTGGGAGGGTGGGTCAGCCAACCCTTTGCTTTTGTGTATCGAGGCCCTGGCTATATGCCAGAGGTATCTGAGGAAAAAAGAGAGCGGAGCGATACAGGCTTTTAGGCCGAGTGCTCGTTTGTAATTAAGTTGCTTAGTTGCAGGGCCATCAAAGGAAAACTTCAAATACCCTGACAACAAAACCACCTGTGCTAAAAGCAGAAGCAAGATCGTGCAGGGGAAAGGCAGAGCCGACGGCAGACACTAAGGAAGCGCTGAGCAGAGAGGCCATTTTGAAAGACAAAAGCAAGAGCCTGGGCTGTGTGTCAGAGGAACCTGGTGGGCATTGTTAGATGTGAGACTCCGAATCTATTGCGGGGGCCCGGTGCTAATGCACGAGATCCTTAAGCCTTTCTTTGTTCACTGTGTTGCCTCAAACGGGAGAGTCTGATTTTAAAATAATAAGCCCATGACATCATTCGTGGAATACTTATGCTGCATCCAGTATTGGGCTAGACACGATGAGTACAATCTCTAATTTAATCCTCTCAACAACTTGGTTGTTAGGTGCATTTTACAGACAGGGAAACCAAAGCTTAGAGAGCTTGAGTGATTTGCCCTGAATCTCACAACCAGTAAGGGGCAGAGGCAAACTAACCACAGATTTCTGTCTACTGAGCTTAAGATTCTTTTTCTTTTTGCTCCGTATCCATTTTCTGTCCCCGCACACACCAAGGTTTGACCCTCAGAAGTCACGTTCGCATTGGAGGACTGTATCAGAGGGTCAGGATCTAAGGTCAATCTATTTTAAAAACCTCCTACCACTCAAGTCTTTTTAAGACCAGCTCCAATTTCTAATAGGTCCTTAGTAACTTCTAGGTAATCTGGGGACTCCAGCTTACCACCGGGGCCCTGGAAACTTCCCAAAGAAACTTTAAGTCAGACTTCACTTGGCTTTGAATACAAAGGATTTGGGTAAAACTCAGCCAATAGAGCTTCTGATAAACATGGCCTACTCTTGGGAAGGGGGGAGAGGGGTAAATTAGGAGTTTGGGATTAAAGTATACACACTACTATATATAAAGCAGATAAATGACAAGGACCTACTGTACAGCACAGGGAACTCTACTCAATATCTTGTAATAACCTTAAAGGGAAGAGAATGTAAAAATATATATATATATGTTTATATATATATATTTATATATATATATATATATATGTACACCTGAAACTAACACAACATTGTAAATCAACTATATTTCAATAAAAATTAAAAAAAACCAAACCAACCATGGCCTACTCTTTCAAACAGGCAAGCACTACAGATAACATGTACCTCTCCAGAAATATAACCATCCCAGACATATAGCCTGTGGTAGTGGCCCACTGCATCATTCTAGGTAGGCAAGATTTTTCAGTGTCAATCCCCCAAAGCATTATATATCATAGCAAACAGCATTTCGAGCAACGTTCACACTGGCAAGACATCTGGTATGTAGCCTTTAGATGGTGCTCACGTTCTACTGTTAACACAGAGTCTGCAAGAACCCTTTGTGCTCAGAATCAAGGAGGTGGAAGGGACCTCAAGAATCTGGCTGTATTTCAAACCTCCTTTGCCAGGCCCTGGGAACACCCTCGCAAACACGTTTTGAGGTATCGTGGTAACAATACATTTCTGGGGTGTTCATTTCTATAGCAAGGTTTTGGTCATGCTAAATGTACTGGACTACTCTAGGCAGGTCTCACGCTATCCGTGCCATCAGTCAGTACTTTAAATGTGAATATACATCCTCAGAATTCAGATTCATCTTGTGTCTTTGTGCATTGGCTAGAGCTTATAACAATCTGGGTGTCTAATGTCTGATTGTGTCGCCAAATTGTGTGATGGAGCCATTCATGTTGTGAGCCAGTTTTCTTCGGGAAAGCCTCATTCATTCACTTAAGAAAGAACTGGTGAAACCTACCATCATTCATTTTTTTTCTGGCTCTGAAAAGAGGGGTGGGGGAGAAAACACATCACACCATAGCAACCTTTCTACGGCAGGCTTTTATGTCATTTCTTCTCTTTTCCACACATTGTGAGTTCCTGAGGCTCCATTTGTCTCATAGTCCTGCCAAAAGAGACAATACTTCGCGCTCCAGTTTTTCTTTGCCAATGCAGCGGGTGACAGGCTGTGTCACGGTCGCATTGAGAAACCTTTGACATTGTTGAGGTTTTTTATGCAGGGAAGAAAATAACTCCTTGTGCATTCCCATGGACGGCTCTGCACATGTGGGAGCTGACAGAGGTTCCCAAAGTAGGACGCCACACTTAGAATATATACTTGTGGGTATGCGTGTTTGTGTATGTGTGTGTGTGTGTGTGTGTGTGTGTGTGTGTTTATATCTGCCCTGAGTGGAGCAGAAAGAAGATCTAGGGAGCAGGGCAGGGTAAAGGTCAGGAAGGAAGTGAAGTTCCCATCCAGGTTACCGGGTGAGAAAAAGTTGGGGAGAGTCATGATACCATCATTCTGATGTCTGAAATGCTATCATAGTGGAAAAACATCAGTCTGTCCAGAAAGATCACATAAGGGACAGAATTAGATCCAAAGAGATGGGAGTCTTTTGGAGACAGGATTCAATTCAATTTCAGCAAGACCTTTTTTTTTTTAGTTCTTAAAATTAAAAAAAAAAAACAAATTCTAGCTTACAGAAGAGTTGCAAGAAAAGTACAAAAAACACTCATATGCTGTTTGCCTAGATTCCTCAGTTGTTAATATTTTGCCACATTTTCTCACTGTTGCTCTCTGCTTCTGTCTCTCTCTCTCTCTCACTCTTTCTGTCATATGTATTTTTTCCCTGAATCATATGAAAGTAAATGGCATATAAATATCCCTATATTCCTAAATATTTCATCATGCATTTCATAAGGACATTCTCTTACATGACCTGAGTAAAATTGTACACTCCATACTCAAATTTCAGCAGTTATCTGAATGGTATCCTTTATAACAATATTTTTTTCCCTCTGATCCAGGATCCACTAGGATAACATTTCTGGTGATGTTAATAAGTATGAACTTTTTAAGATTTGGGGGTTTTAGAAATGAAAGGGGCTGTATCAAATATCGAATTTCAAATATCAGCTTGGCAAGTATATCATATAACACTTACCAGTGTGGCAGAATAAAAGAACTATGTAAATAAACAACCTAAACAACCCCAAACCTTTGTGGTTAAGGCTGTTTCTGTCCTATGTGTGAAATCTGCCTGTCCCAAAGTGGTGAAAATATCCTCTTAGGTCCTCTTCTGGAAGCTTTATAGTTCTAGGTTTTACATTTGTGTTTATAATACATCCCCCAAAAGTTTTTTGTGTGTGAATGCAGTGAAGAGTCAAGGTTCTCTTTCTTTTTCTTTTCTATACAATTGTACCATTTCCATTTCTTTAGAATATTATGGCCCTGCTAATCATCAGATATCTTTCATAGATGAAGAGAAGAGATTTGGCCAAAACTTTGCAGCAGATGAAAGACTGGGTAGGGGGACATTGCATTGGGAGGGTGTGGTCATATGAGGCAGAGGGCTCGCATTCCCTTGCCTCAAACATCAGTTGTTGGAGATTCATCCTGGGGGTCTGAAGTGTCACTTGTGGCCTTCTTACTGAATTTCAAAAGACAAGGAACTTGCTTGTTGCTTTAGAAAACACCTTTTGGGGACCTGGCCAAACGGTACCACTCGGAGGAGGTTGTTTCTGCCCAAGAAGTAGCCCCTGAGCGTCCAGGGGAGCCCAAAGCAATTAATACATAGGTGGGAATTCTAATGTGGATTTTTACTTGCCAAGTACAGAATATCATACGAGTTTGTTTCAGAAGGGGCTTGGTTGGAAGAGACATTCAAGCTGGGACTTGAAGGAAGGGCAGGAGAGAGCCAGATGGGGAGGAAGGTTAAGATGGCCCCGGCATGTATAGGGGGTAGGGCAGCTGGCAGCCAGCGATAGGTAGCCCCAGAGACTAGGTTTGGGAAGTGAGGCAGAGGATGGAGAAGCATGGGGATGACAAGGAAAGGGATGCAGCAGTTGACTTGCCTCTCCAGGAACTTTGCACTGTGCTAAGGATTTTAGACTTGATTTTAGGTGCATTGTGAAGCCTTTGAAAAATGTTGTGTTACTGATTTTTCATGCACAGAAAAATATTCTTATAGTTACTTGTGTCTAACTATTAAATTTATCAAAGTAATAAATATAAAAACCTATATTTTTAAGCTTTTAAGCTCAACTTATAAGTTATATTTATAACCTTAGTGATTTTTGTACAAGAAAAAGGACCATCACTTAAATTGTTTATTTGATTAATGTGCACTTATTTCATAAATTTGACATATCAAATTCTCCTCAATATTTAACACCAGTTTCAACTTTAATTACTCGAATTACCTTAGATATTTCAAACTACATTTACAAAGTTAATACATTTGATTCTCTCACATTTACAAAGGCAGATTCACAAATCTAGTGTGAAAAACTTTCCTAAAATTTAGTAGATCAAATTCTCTTAAGCATTTCAAACATCTTTAAAAAAAGAAAAGAGAAGCCCCCTTGGAGCAAACCTTCAACACTTGTCGCTACACTTGTCCAAACAGAACGTTCCCAAAGTGTTCTTGCTTTTTTTGTTGTTTGTTTGTTTGCGGTACGTGAGCCTCTCACTGTTGTGGCCTCTCCCGTTGCGGAGCACAGGCTCCAGACGCGCAGGCTCAGCGGCCATGGCTCACGGGCCTAGCTGTTCCGCGGCACGTGGGATCTTCCCGGACCAGGGCACGAACCCATGTCCCCTGTATCAGCAGGCGGACTCTCAACCACTGCGCCACCAGGGAAGCCCCTGTTCTTGCTTTTAATACTTTCCTTGTGTTACTTTGTTGAACAAAGGGAAGACATTTACCAGTTCAGTTTAGCTGAGGTTTCTTAGTCAGAAATTCTGGGCTGTAAAAATCTGAGCAGGAGTTTCACAGGCCCTGTATTTTATTATTGTTTCATTTATTTATTTTTTTTCTTTTTGGCCACACCATGCGGCATGCCAAGATCTTAGTTCCCCAGCCAGGGATTGTACCCATGCCCCTGCAGTGGAAGCACAGAGCCCTAACCACTGGGCAGCCAGGGAAGTTCCAAGGCCCTGCATTTTAAAATGTTCCTCGGATTTGTTTTACTCAAGTATGGTAAGACATGCAGACACGGAAATGACTGCCATGAAGGAATAAGTTCTTACTCACAGATCCCTAGAATCAGGATGCCCTCCACATCATGCAGGGCCACATGGGGAAGCACCAGAGTCAGTCAGGAGGCAAAAAGAGTGAGCGGGAAATGTAAGCAAGAGCCTTTATTGTGTTTTTTGTGAAAAGGAATGAGCAAGGCAGGGCAGACAAACAGAGCAGGCTTAGGATTGAATAGTTTGAATAATTTGGGCAGGCTCTGGGCTGTAAGGATGGTCCCTAGTTGTCTGGTACGTAGCCCTGGGGTGATTTAGGGCAGAGGGATAGTTTCTTGGACTGCAGGATCCTGAAAAAAGGAAGTAGATGGTGGGTATGGACCAGCCCTAAATAAATAAATAGATAGATAAATAAATAAATTTGTAAATTTATAAAAAAGAAAAAAAAAGAAATGCTTGGCTGGGCTGGGCAAGATGGAGACCAGAACCAGGCACTGGTATAGCTGTCTTCAGCCCAGAAATGGTAGTGGAAGCCATGAGAACAAACAGACAAACCTTTCAGGGGACCCTGGGACCAACCACATTTAAGGGGCAGGTAGGAAAGAGGGAACTGCTGGAGACACCTGAGTGGTTTCAGTCAGAGATGCTGAGGCCAAACCGGGAAAGAAACAGTTGAGGAAGTGGAGGTTGGCGAAGATCTGGGGGTGGTCAGCAGCGCATCACCCACCCAAGGATTGTGCGAGGACTGGGGGATTTGGTGGCATTATGGGGAATCTTTGGTGACCTTGGCCAGAGACTTTCCATCAAAGTGCAGAGGAAAGGGACTTGATTGCCAGGAGAGGTGGACTGTGGGGATTGGAGGCTGCAGAAGTGAGGCCAGCAAGGCAAGTCTACTGGGCTTTTTTCAGATTTCCTGAGCAGGGCAGGAGGAAAGGTCCTGAGGAGTGAGCTCCTGTGGCCTGCTCTGCCCTCTCCAGGACCTGCTGACTCACACGTATTGTTCTCCAGGGCCCTCAACTGCCTTTTAAACAGCATTTATTGCCTTAAATTAGTTCCTATAGTCAAGAAAACTCTTCTCTGACCTTTCAGGATAATTACCACAAGGAGGCAGGAAAGTGACAAGAGCTCTGTTATTCTGTAATATGTTTGCATGCTTTCGTTATTTTTCTGTACCCAAACCTTGCCTCTGGCATCTTTAAAATGGATTTCCATATTTTTATTGAACTCATTCACTTCTATCTTTCTCCTTTTAGGTATTTCCATGGAGCCCTTTTTTTTTATCATTTAAAAAGTAAATTGCTGTCAGTAACTATAGGGGTTGACAGCTATAGTTCTTCTTCTTTTTCTGTCCACTCTCTATTTTCTTATTTTTTTAATTAATTTTTAGTGAAGTATAGTTGCTTTACAATGTTGTGTTCGTTTCTGCTGCACACCAAAGTGAATCAGTTATACATGTACACATATCCACTCTTTTTTATATTCCTTTCCCATTTAGGTCACCACAGAGCATTGAGTAGAGTTCCTCGTGCTATACAGTAGGTTCTCATTAGTTTTCCATTTTATATATAGCAGCGTGTATATGTCAATCCCAATCTCCCAATTCATCCCATCCCCTCTCCCCCCTTGGTAACCATAAGTTTGCTTTCTACATCTGTGGTTCTATTTCTGCTTTGCAAATAAGTTCCTCTGTAGCATTTTTCTAGAGTCCACATATAAACAATATTATACGATGTTTGTCTTCCTCTTTCTGACCTACCTCACTCTGTATGACAGTCTCTAGGTCCGTCCATGTAGCTACAAATGGCATTATTTCATTCCTTTTTATGGCTGAGTAGTATTCAATTGTATATATGTATCACATCTTCTTTATCCATTCCTCTGTTGATGAACATTTAGGTCGCTTCCATGTCCTGGCTATTGTACATAGTGCTGCAATGAACGTCGGGGTGCATGCATCCTTTCAAATTATGATTTTCTCCGGATATATGCCCAGGAATGGGATTGCTGGATCATATGGTAGCTCTATTTTTATTTTTTTAAGGGACCTCCATAGTGGCTGTACCAATTTACATTTCCACCAACAGTGTAGGAAGGTTTCCTTTTCTCCACACCCTCTCCAGCATTTATTGTTTGTAGATTTTTTGATGGTGGCCATTCTGACCAGTGTGAGGTGATACCTCACTGGAGTTTTGATTTGCATGTCTCTAATAAATAGTTATGTTGAGCATTTTTTCATGTGTTTGTTGGCCATCTGTATGTCTTCTTTGGAGAAATGTCTATTTAGATCTTTGTCCCATTTTTTGATTGGGCTGTGTTTTGTTTTTTTGATATTGATCTGCATAAGTTGTTTGTATATTTTGGAGATTAATTCCTTGTCAGTTGCTTCATTTGTAAATATTTTCACCCATTCTGAACGTTGTCTTTTTGTATTGTTTATGGTTTCCTTTGCTGTGCAAAAGCTTTTAAGTTTAATTCGGGCCCATTTGTTTATTTTTGTTTTTATTTTCATTACTCTAGGCGGTGGATTGAAAAAGATCTTGCTGCAATTTATGTCAAAGGGTGTTCTGCCTATGTTTTCCTCTAAGAGTCTTATAGTATCCGGCCTTAAATTTAGGTCTTTAATACATTTTGAGTTTATTTTTGTGTATGGTATTAGGGAGTATTCTAATTTCATTGTTTTACATGTAGTACAGCTGTAGTTTTAAATCTGGGAACGTTTCTGAGAAAATCCAACCATGGCAATATGAATTTACCCTTTCCCATGGGTTCCTTTTATTCAACCAATTTATTTTATTTAGACTTTCTTCTTCTTCTTCTCCTTCTCCTTCTCCTTCTCCTTCTCCTTCTCCTTCTCCTTCTCCTTCTCCTTCTCCTTCTCCTTCTCCTTCTTCTTCTTCTTCTTCTTCTTCTTCTTCTTCGTCAGATTTTCCTTCTGGAATATTGTACTGAGGATTAGAATACTAAGATGTTAAATATAATACTTGCCACCTGTTTCCAGTGTATAGTTTAATAGTATAGCAATAATCCTCTGGAAATACAGGAGTTTTGATTTCAGTGTATGGGGTCTGATTGCACCCTACCTCCGTGTGACACTGTAATCAGTGTTCGTGAAAGTGAGCTTGTTAATGTCTGGTAGGTGGATGCTGCATTGGAGGTAGTCTGAGCGATGAAAGGGCTGTAGTCTCTCCCACGAGTGATCCAAAATAACGTGTGTAGATTGTTCCGTGGTTTATGCATGTCATCATGGGCATTATGTCACTTGATTTCTGTAACAACCTTGTGGCATAGGAAAGTAGGTTTTATTACTATCATTTATCAATCTCATTTTACCGAAAGGAATTCTGGGAAGGTAGTAGTGCTGGCAGCAGCCTACCTTTTGAGTCTTCTCACACACCCACAAAAATTACAGAGCAACTAAGATAGTAAATCTAGAAACATCTACAACAAAGCCAAGTGGCAAGGTGTCTTCATCAAGCACGAAGGAGAAACAGATTTGGGACAAAACACCAACAGCAACAAGACTGGTGAAGAAGCAGCCACTGTGCACGGCGAAAGACAGGAAAAGGATGGTAACTTTCAGTGACCCCAAGAAACAGATAATCCAGAAATGGCCCATCGATTTATTAGCCTGGAAAACTCAGGAGTCAACCTGAGAAGAGCCAAAACTAGAAGGGATATTTCCAGGTTCCAATCTAGGAACCACGTTACGGTAGAATTTTGCTGGAGTGGTGTGGGCCCTAAGAACTCTCAAAGCTGACCTACTGAAGCGCCCTTCCAAGACAAGGCCCACATGAATAGAAACGGTTGCGCTAGAGGCAAGGAAAGAAATGAGTAAGGGAGAGAGCAAAGCTCAGGAACGAATTCAAGAAAACCTTCCTGAAGTAAAATGAAAAAAACTGAAAAAGCCATCTCAGATAATCTACCAGAACAGGCAGCATTAAGACATGTTCTAAGAAAAGTATTGGTGTTTTCAAGCTAGAATGCCATGTCACTGATAAGGGAGATAAATCAGATTGACATTAGACTATTTATGCCCAAAGACAATGGAGTCAGCATATTTATAACACTACGGGAAAGAAAATGTGTGCCAAGGTTTTTTGATAAGCAACCGAGCTGACCTTTAAATATAGAGGCTACAGGCAGACTGTTGCGAATCTACAAGAACCTGGAGAATATTATTCCCATGAGCCCTTCCTGACAAATCTACTAGAAAATAAGCTTCAGAAAACCAATACATGATCTAAGACTAAAATCGTGGTGAAAGGGGAGAAAATAGTTCGTAATGGTTATCTCCGACCACGTGAATGTAGTATTCAAAGCATGAATGAGAAAGGAGAGAGTACATAGAAAGTATGATAAATTTGCTGACTGCCTTACATATACATAAATTGGGATCCAAATTATATCCTGGGGGAGGGAAGAGGGGGTAGAAAGTGTTTATGAGCTAATTTCAAAATTGCTCATTGTAGGGACTTCCTTGATGGTCCAGTGGTTAAGACTCTGCTTCCAATGAAGGGTGTGGCCAAAAAAAGTCATCTTCTCAATTAAAAAATCTTCATCTTTAAAAAAAATTGCTCATCGTAGACAGTATAAATAAAAAGGGACAAAGGGTATTGATAAAGACATTAGTGTATAGGTGTTCTATTGCTATTTTAACAAATTATCACAAATTTAGCAGCTTAAACAAAGTAAATTTATTGTCTTACAGTTCTGGAGGTCAGAAGTCCAAAATGGGTCTCACTGGGCTAAAATCCAGGTGATGCTAGGGCTGCGTTTCTTTTGGAGGTGCTAGAGGAGACTGCGTGTCCTTGCCTTTCCAGCTACTAGAGATACCATATTCCTTGGCTCGTGGTCCCCTTTTTCCATCTTCAAAACTAGTCATGTTGGGGCTTCCCTGGTGGCGCAGTGGTTGAGAGTCCGCCTGCCGATGCAGGGGACACGGGTTCGTGCCCCGGTCCGGGAGGATCCCACGTGCCGCGGAGCGGCTGGGCCCATAAGCCATGGCCACTGAGCTTGCGCGTCCGGAGCCTGTGCTCTGCAACGGGAGAGGCCACAGCAGTGAGAGGCCCGCGTACCACACACACACACACACACAAAAGCTAGTCATGTGAGTCGAGTGCTTCTCACATTGCATTCCTCTGACCGTGCTTCCATCATCCTATGTGCCTTCTCCCTCTGACTCTCCTTTCTCCTTCTTCCACTATTAAGTACTGTTGTGATTACATTGGGCCACCCAGATAATCCCGAATAATCTCCTTATCTTAAAGTCAGCTGATTAATAACCCTAATTCCATCTGCAATCTTAACTCCCCTTTACCATGTAACATAACATATTCATAGGTTCTAGGAATTAGGACATGGACACCTTTGGGGGAGGGCATTATTCCGTTTGTTGCCGTAACTATATACTAGGTTCCAACAAAAACATAAAACTTCCCAAATGTCAAAATATATCCTCCCTCCAAAAAGAAAGAGAACGAATAAAATAGATTGAAGGAAAAACTGAGGCTCAGAAGTAAATAAGCTAATCATTGGTTGACCCAGGGCTGAAACCAAGAATATCTAACTCCAAATTCCTTGTTCTTTTCATTGTGTCACATGATCAAGTCCAAAGGCTCATCTCCTAAGAGGTGGAATTATGACTGTCAGTCTGGTCCTTGTAAATAAGGAGTCTCTAAAGATAAAAAAATATATGATTGTGATCAGGATTATTATTCCTAAAGGATGCCAAAAATGAATTGAAGAATGTAGAGGAGCCGAAGGCATAATTACTACTAATTTAAATGTATAGTAGGATTTTTATGGGGATAAATTGGGTCATTTTTCTTTAGAAGAAAAATGTCTTCTTAGAAGACAGAAATACAATAAGAGATTTAAGTTAAAAGTGCAATAACTTTAGATCTTCATTAGAAAGAAATTCTTTTCTTTCAAAAGAAGAAAACACTGGAAGAAAAGAAAAACACTGCAGTAGAAAAAGTAGGGATTTTCTGCTGGGGATCCTTGAGTAAAGAAGAACATAGCAATTAGAGAGAGGTTGAGGCAATTTCCCGTCCTTGAAGAGAGCACCAGGCAAGATGGATGATTTCTTAGGATCTCTCTTAATTCTAACAAGAGATGACAAGATTCTGAACACAGAGTAGAGAGTGTGTCATGTGTCCAAACTCAAACTGCTGTTGTTTCTGACCATCACTGGGCAGTTTGGAAAACTCATCAGACCAAAGTGTAAAGGAAAGCTTAGGTATCAAACATTTGGAAAGTTAATGCTGTTTGCTTTGAGGGAATGAGACAATATGATGGAAGAAACACCCACATAACTTCTCCAGTCTTGGAGGAAGCAGTTAGAGTTGTCAGAGCGAGAGCGTGTTTTGGGTTTTGATTCTGATCAAATTGTGGCCTTGGGAAATTGATTGAACTTCTCTAAGCCTCAGTTTTCTGATCTGAAATATGGGCATAATAATACGTATGCCAAGGGGTTTTTAGGAAGACTAAATGAGGGAATGTAAGCCAGGTTCTTAAAGACGGGCCTACAAAATGACAGACACCCAGTTAATGATATGTTCCTTCCTCCATGCAAACCATGAAACAGGATGCACTTGATTTGAGATGTTTTCATGTTGCCATTAACAGGCCTGAGCAACACCTCCTTAAGATCTACCTTCCTAAGAATGTGCCCTCTGTGCCTATACTTTCTCTCCCCTCCGTCATACTCACATCAGCACCCCAAATTTACATTTGAGTGGCCCTTCAACAGATGTTGGGTGGATAAGACCTGCTCCTACTCTCAAAGACAAGGAGAAAACAGAACAGACACAAAGAGACCATTATAGAACAACATGAAAGCACTGTGAGCAGTGAGAGCAGCCAGCAGACACTATGGTGCCCTTGGGGTCATAAGGGTCTTGGCAAGATGGCAGGTAGTAAATCTGAGCTATAAGTTGGCCTTTCTGCTGGCCTGACTGCACTTTGATTGGGCGTTCCTGGGGACAGGCACCTCCCTTTGTTAACTCCAAAGAAGTGGTTCTAATGGTGAAAGATATGCTATCAGTAGGAATTGATGTTTTTTCATTCTCAGGTTACGCTACTTGGTCACTTAATGCACATAAGACGCATAGGGTGGCAATCTCTCCAGAGCCATCTGATCTCATCCTAGGAAGGAGAATCCTTCTAAGAGATTTTGTGAATTCCAGCTCTACCAGCAGAGGTGGCACTCAGGACCAGTGCAGGCAGCCTGACTGTGCCTGCCTACTATGAGCCCCAGCTGTGTCTCGGCTCCTTAGTATATATTTCTGACGATAAATTAGGTAAGTGAATTATGGTTGGCTGTGAGCTAAAGGACCAGAAATAGCCACAAATTCTTCCCCTCCCACCAAGAGGGGTAGTCTATTTCTGCAGCTCTTGAATTTGGGTTGGCCTTGTGATTTGCTTTGGCTAATGGGGAGTTGGCAAACAGGATGTAAACAGAAGCTTGAAAAGCACTCGACATTTCAGCTGATGCCATTCTAGACCAGCCAGCCCACAGCAGACAGGCAACTGACCCTAGAGCAGAGGTTGGCTGGACAGCTGCCTGTTTGCTGTAAATAAAGTTTTATTGGAAAACAGCCAAGTGCATTCATTCACTGCTATCTATGGCTTCTTTAGCGCTATGCTGGCAGGGTTGAGTAATCATGACTGAGATTGTATTGCCCACAAAACCTAAAATATTTACATCTGACCCTTTACAGAAAAAGTTTGCTGACCCCCGCCTTAGACAAATGAAGCCCAGTCAAGACCTCCCTAGCCAGTCCCAGCCCAAATTGCCAGTCCATAGAATTACAAATTAAACAATGGTGGTTTGGGGGCTTCCCTGGTGGCGCAGTGGTTGGGAGTCCGCCTGCCGATGCGGGAGACACGGGTTCGTGCCCCGGTCCAGGAGGATCCCACATGCCGCGGAGCGGCTGGGCCCGTGAGCCATGGCCGCTGAGCCTGCGCGTCCGGAGCCTGTGCTCCGCAATGGGAGAGGCCACAACAGTGAGAGGCCCGCGTACCGCAAAAAATAAATAAATAAAAAGTGTCTGAAACATTGTGTGCCTTAAAATTAAAAAAAAAAAAAAAACAATGGTGGTTTTAAGCGTTTAATTTTGGAGTAGTTTGCTGGGTAGCAAAAACTAACTGGTACAGTCACATAAAGGTTTCTCAGAGAAGTTTGAGAACAACCTGCAGCTGAAGAAAGGTTCAGAAGTTAGATGAAGGTAGAGAGATAGACAGCACAGTCTTTTTTGCCTTTACCTTTTGACAATGTTTTGGAAGAGGAAATTGGTGTATTTTCATAATAGCCTTGCACATATGTATGAACTGAAAACAGAGCAATTTGTCACAAGAGTTATATATACGGTTCCACACCTATCAATCTATCAACATCTATCAGTCTTTCTCTGTCCTATGCTTGTAGTGATTGCAGACAGATTAAATAACTGGATGGTACAGCTATAACAGATAGCAGAGACTTTGCAAATAAAGGCGCTCGGATATTAAATTTTGACAAAACTTCTGTTAAAATAGTTGAGACTGCTTTCCTTGCTAACTACGAGGATTGACATAGTGTCATTAATTTGTCTCAGTCTCCCAGCGGAATGCACTTAATCCAACATTAAATAAAGGCTGTTTGGTGGTTTTTTAGTCCTTCAAGAAAGCATCCTCCTTGTGGTAAGAAAAAGGAAGATTTTCTTTTTAACTCCCAAAGAGCAGATGCCTTACTTCTGTCTGAGCACTTGGAACTATATTTCCCCTGCCTCATAATTCCAGGCCCCCGAACGCTGGAAAATAAAATGCCTTTTGGAAATAAGACCACCTCATCATGTTTGTATGCAAATTGCTTATTCTTTTTTTTTTTTTGGTGCCGAAACCTGGGAATTGCTTATTCTTAATCATCCTTTGCATCTGTTCTGAAAAAGCTCATGTAAACAAAGGGATCACATGTGCCTAGAAGGCCCCAAATAAAATATTCTGAGTTGGTGGATTGATTTCTTAAACCGACATTTACCAAAATTTATGTGAGAAAATAAGAAATTGTGATTCCCTCCATGGCGTGAAGGAACTAAAGCCAAGAGTTACATAAAGCCATCCAATGAGTCATCATTAAATCTAAATTTTGTGCATACAATTTCCTGGCACCCAAACCTCACTCAGACTAAATCGTCACTCTCTCATGGATATTTCAAAAGTTAAAATAGATTTTTACTATCACTTATTATGGCCTAGATTTCTGTGGACATTTTCTTATGAAAATATATGATTCATATGATCATCACAACATTTTACTCTTTAATTAAGCTGCAGATTAAATTTACTTTGCTTCATCTGGTAGGTACCACCTTGTTCAGGTTCTGATAAATTCTTAGTAAGTATTTTTGCTGTTCTAATGAACCCAGGCTATTTGAAATCACCAGACAATATTTTACATACCATTTTCCACATCAATTTTAATTTAAATGATCTCAAAGAAAAAGCCAGAAATATAACATCTTAGCCTTAAGAGACTTATCCCAGAAGCATTTTCTCTGTCTGAAAAAAAAACCCTTCATAATTATAAATTTGTCATCGAGGCTTATATAATCAGTCACTGGAGAGTCACCGCGAGATATATGTTGTGTCTAAGTCATGAAGAAATCACTTGATGACAAAGTAGGACTCACAATTTAAAAGTAAAAAATCATCTACAACACCCTACAAAAGCACCTTACTTCTGCAGGCCTCGATGTTTCTTGCTAAAATACTGGTAAATAGGGAATAAAAGGTACAGACATTTTTACAAAGTCTTGGACATGTAAATAGGTAGGTTAAAAAAGTAATAACTCTATTTGTAAAAGGTTTTCAAGCTAAAACAAGTCTCTATCTGAGTACACACTACTTATCTTTTCTTTCTCAGGTCATCATTATCTTTGTGAAAGAGAGCAAACAATAAAGCAAGCAATAAGTTAAACTGTAATCAACGTGTTAAAAAACAAATATATCCTGATTTGAGCAAGAGGCATAAATCTTATCTCTGAGGTAAATAATAAGTGGGCAGGCATCCAGTTAATTGGTGAAATGCAATGGTCCAAAAGTGACCTGCTTTCACAATGAGCACACACTTATTTGCAACTTAAAGCTGTTTGTCTGCACACAAGTGACACAGGCTTCTTTGTTCTAGATATGACATGTCATTGCAAATCAAAATGAATATCTTGCTATAGTTCAGTTGATGTGATCTATTTTGTACAAGTATGATGAGGATTTTTTGCAATTTCATATTCACTGAACCATGGAAGCCCTGTTTTTCCACTTGCAAAATCACCATAAAATGTATAGTTATTATGTAATTAAATACAATGATTAAGAAGATGTGGGTGAAAGGAAGGTTTCAAGGGAGGGAAATTCATTTAGATCAGCATTGAAATCTCTGTGAGCAAAAGGAAATTTTCCTAAACCCAAGAAAAATTCACTTAACAATGGTGGTCTTTTCCCTATGTTGTCTGTCAGTTTTTAATCAACTTCATTCTCTATCCTCTTCTACTTTCTTAGGGTTTAATTCCTTTGTTGATTCATCTTTCCACTTTTTTCCTTTCTCCCATGCCTTCAGTCATAAAAAATTCCCCCATGAGAAGGGCACGAGTGACCAGGACCAGTTCTACTCAGCAAGAAGAATTAGTGCAAATAATTGCTTTCATAAAAGGAACAAAATTGCCATGTATGTTAGTTTGTTCAAGCTGCCATAGTAAAATACCACAGACTGGGTGGCTTAAACAACAGAAATGTACTGCCCCACGGTTCCGGAGGCTGGATGTCCAAGATTAAGGTGTCAGCAGTTTGGTTTCTTCTGAGGCCTTGCCTTGGCTTACAGATGGCCGCTTCACGCTGTGTCCTCATGTGGTAGTCCCTTTGTGTTGTCTGTGTCCTAACCTCCTCTTTTTATAAGGATACCAGTCGTATTAGATTAGGGCTTACCCTAATGATCCCATTTTTAACTTATTTACCTCTTTAAAGAACTTGTCTCCAAATAGTGTTACATTCTCAGGTTCTGAAGGTTAGGACTTCAACATATAAATTTGGGGGGCACATAATTCAGCCCATAACACCATGCTACAGCAAATCAGTGTCTCTCTGCAAAACAAGGTGAAGAGAAGACATTATGCATGTAGGACTTTTTTTAGCAGCATCACCATCACCACTGTAACCATCTTCCCTCTCTCTCACCTCCTTATCTTGAAATACAGTATCAGGGAAGGTTAGACTGGGAACCACAAAGCCTGATCTGGCTTCTAGTCCTGCCTCTGACATTGTACCTTGGGGAGATTCCTTCAGCTCATTGGGTCTTGGTTTTCCTCTCTGAAGTGTTGGTGGAAAAGATATTCAAGATTTTGTCTATGCCTGAAATTTCACGGTTTCATAATTATATTTATGACCGTACCCATAGGCAAAGTAAGGAAGATTGGAGTTTATTCTAGGACCATTCCTGTTGCTCCCAAATCACTCCCTAGCTCACTTATTACACTATTAAATTGTGCTCTTAGAAGTTCCTTCTTGCCAAGTGAAACAAGCCAGACACAGAAAAACAAATTCTGCACCATCTCACCTAAATTAGTCGAAGCAGCGAATAGAATGGTGGTTGCCCGGGACAGGATGGAGGGAGAAGTGGGGAGGTGTTGATCAAATGGTACAAAGTTTCAGTTACACAAAATAAATTCTGTAGATCGATTTTACAACATAGACCCTATGATCAACTATAATGTGTTATATACTTTTAAAATTTCTAAAAAGGTAGATCTTATATTAAGTGCTCTTATGACAAAAGGAAAGAAGAAAACAAAGGGTACAGGAGGAAACTTTCAGAGGTGATGCCTAAGTTTATGGCATTAATAGTGATGATGACTTCACAGGTGTGTGCTTTTTCTCAAATGCGTTAAATTGTATACATTAAATATCTACAGATTTTTCTATATTAATCTTGCCTCAATAAAGTGATTTTTTAAAAAGTGCCTTCTTTGGATGAAGACCTTGCCCCTCTAAGCATCTTGTTTAAAATATTACTTTTAGGAGGAGCAAGTATGTAACTAATAATGTGCAACAATGTATCTCAAGATTGGTTTGCTGTTTTTCCAAAGAGTGTAAGTGACTGTATGATTTCAATGTGTATCCCTTCCATCAGTCAGTAAGAAACGTCTATTTAGCCTTTACTCTACAACATATTACTACTAATAACTATAATAATAGCTCCAATTTATTGAATACCTACTAAGCGATTGGTTTCTGTATCTACAATTTCTAACACTTCGTAGTTCTAGGAAGTAGGTTTTATTATCTCCATTTTTTTTTTTTTTTTTTTTTTTTTTTTTTGCAGTACGAGGGCCTCTCACTGTTGTGGCCTCTCCCGTTGCGGGGCACAGGCTCCGGACGCGCAGGCTCAGCGGCTGTGGCTCACAGTCCCAGCCGCTCCGCGGCATGTGGGATCTTCCCAGACCAGGGCACGAACCCGTATCCCCTGCATCAGCAGGCGAACTCTCAACCACTGCGCCACCAGCGAAGCCCTATCTCCATTTTGCAGGTAAAAATCTTGAGACTCAGAAAAGTTGATTGGTTTTTCCAGTTGTACATAGCTAGTAAATTTAAATCACGGTCTTGATAGCACTTCATCTCTTTCTAATGCTGCATTATTTCAGAACTGATTCTGACAAAGATCTTACTCTCAGGGACCTTGCAGACTAGTAAATGAGCTCAAAGAATAGAAATGAAGTAGGTCATGATGAGGACATGAGGGAAGAACTCTACTTCCTTAGAAGTCAATTACTGCCCAAACATTTTATCACTAGTAATGTTTTAACAGCAGCTCCAGGATGATGAAAACCCTGATAACACTGACAATAATGATGATTTCTAGATCAGGAAATTTGAAGATCTTCAAATTTTATCTGTAAGAGGACACCAAGCATGAGATCATTTTAAAACAGACCCTGTAAGACGTTTTAAATACATCTTGAGGACATTTTTTAGTGTTAACTTTTTGCTGATTATAAAAATAATGTATGTTCATCATTGAAAATTTGGAAAATACAGAGAAGTATGAGGAAGAAAACACAGTAGCCTATATTCCTGTTTTCAGTGATGATAACATATTTGTGAATGTCATTCTGGTCATTAGTTCCATGAAATTTTAACATGGTTGAGTACTTACTATATATCTGATTTTCTTCCTATTTTTTAAACTTAGCAACTATATTTCGTCTCTAAATTCTTTGTGAACATTATTAATGATGCAATACTATTTTATTATTTAGATATATCATTTATTTGATCAATATTAGACTGTTTCCATTATTTTATAATTTGAAATTTTTCATGTACAAATAAATGTTTGCATTTAGAATTATTATTGCTAAGGATAGGTTCCCAGAAGTGGAATTACAGAATAGGAAGAGAGGAGCACTTTTAAAACTGCTGATAAATATTGCAAAATTGCTTTCACAAAGATAATTCTTATTTTTATTTCCACTGGCAATATAGTAAACACGCATTTCATTTCCCCTTCCTTGCCAATTTTGGGTTTCATCATTTCTTTTTTTTTTTTTTTTTTTTTTTGCGGTACGCGGGCCTCTCACTCTTGTGGTCTCTCCCGTTGCGGAGCACAGGCTCCGGAAGCGCAGGCTCAGCGGCCATGGCTCACGGGCCCAGCCGCTCTGCGGCATGTGGGATCTTCCCAGACCAGGGCACGAACCCACGTCTCCTGCATCGGCAGGTGGACTCTCAACCACTGTGCCACCAGGGAAGCCCTCATCTTTTCTTAATCTTCTTTAATTTGATAGGTAAAAAAATATTGTAATATTTACTTTTAGTTTGCAATTATTTGATTACTACCATTTTCAGTAGTTTATCACAAGCTTACTTAGTAATCGAATTTAGAATTTTGAGGACTATATACTCATAACATGGACTCATTTATATTTTGAGATCATATTTATTTTTGTGTTAATTTCCATTCTCTTTAATTTACAAAAATTTATTAACGTGTTGTGTATAAATGTTTGTTGAAAGTAATGTTCTCAACTTTTCTCATTTGTGTTTAACAATTCTCGACATGCAGTTTTTTCTTTCTATCAATCAGATGTGTTTCCAAACACAGTCTTAAATTGAAACTTAGAAATTCTGTGCATGGAAGTATTAAATAAATATTCATGTCTATTTTTTGTATTTACTTCTTGTATTGTTTGTATTTTCTTGGTTTTGATTTACGGTCATTCTTTACTCCAACTGAAATTTATTTCAAGTATTTTGTGTGGTGAGGATATAATTGATTTTGTTCCCAAATAGCTAAGTAATTTTCCAGCTCATTTTACTGATTAATTCCTCTTTTTGACCACCGATTTATGGTGCCACCTTTATTACACATTACATGACTACCTGTCAATGATATACAGATTTATTGATCTGTCAAGGAATTCTTGCCTCATCTAAAAAAAAGCTTTTAATAATTGAACCTTTATGATGCATGTTAAATATTATTATTTTGAATTTCTGCTTCCATTCAAAATGGAATAACAGGGACTTAGAACAAATTTTAATAGAAAAAAATAAATGAAAACAACAGTTTTCAAACATTGGACATCAGGCAGTGGAGGCCACTGATCCCTGAGAGAGGATAAACAAATGAGTTGAGCAAGTTGAGCCTGCTGCTCAGAAAGAATTTCCTGGCAGCAATGCAGGGAGGGAGAACCCCAATGAAGCTTAGTGTTGAGTTTTCAGGACATATACTGAAGAAGAGAGGGTCCAAAGAGAGTTTTCCAGAGATCTTGCATAGGGTCCCTTCAAATGAGAGCTGATCGATGCATGTGCATGAGAGAACTACCAGAGGCTGGGGAATGGAACAATCCCAAAACAGGAGAAGGAACAATCTCCAGAATTCACAGAGTCAAGAATAGTTTCTGTTCCTACTAGTTAGAGAGTAGAACCTCATAATTCACAGGGCATCAGAGAGAGTAATAACATGGATATTGACTGAATCATGAAATAAAAATTAGACCTTCACTAAAGGCTACTCAGGTCTCATCTTCACAAAGCTTAAAACAAAGCCCTAAAATAATCAAACTGTTTTCAAGTAGCTTAATTACATCCTAGAACAAAGCTTGAAATTTTTTTGAGGAACACAAAAATATCTAACTACCAACAAGGTAAAATTTACAATGTCTAACAACCAATCAAAAATTATCAGGCATGCTATGACAAAGGAAGAAGAATATACAATGGATTTCTGTATATTAATTTTGTATCCTGCAACTTTACCAAATTCATTGAGGAGCTCTAGTAGCTTTTTGGTGGTGTCTTTAGGGTGTTCTATGTCATGTCATCTGCAACAGCAAAAGTTTTACTTCTTCCTTTCCAGTTTGGAATAAAATTTTGCCATTTGCAACAACATGGATGGACCTGGAGGGTGTTATGCTTCGTGAAATTAGTCAGACAGAGAAAGACAAATACTGTATGTTATCACTTGTACGTGGAATCTAAAAAATAAAACAAATGAATAAATATAACAAAACAGAAACAGACCCACAGACATAGAGAACAAACTAGCGGTTTCCAGTGGGGAGAGAGAAGAGGAGAGGGGCAAGATAGGAGTAGGGGATTAAGAGGTACAAACTACTATGTATAATATAAATAAGCTACAAGGATATATTGTACAGCACAGGAATATAGCTAATATTTTATAATAACTTTAAATGGAGTATAATCTATAAAAATTTTGAATGACTATGTTGTACACCTGAAACTACTGCTGTAAATCAACTATACTTCAATAAAAAATGGGGAAAAAGGCATATGCCGTTTGATCAAATGCCCTTTGACTGAATGATTTCAGTGTTGAAAATCTCCTCCTTACAAGTAAATTACCAGTATATAATGATGTTTGTACAAAAAATGCTTATTGTTAGATGGTTCATAGAGGTAGAATGCTAGAAACAAATGGAATCAAAGAGGGAATGGTTGAATACATTATGTCCATCAACTGTAGACTATTATCCAATCATTAAAAAGAAGGTACCACTTGATTTGGAGGGATTTTTATAGGAATGTTCAGGGGGAAAAAAGATGCAAAAATAGGTGTGTAGTATGATCCACTTAGTAAAAATAAGCTATAACAAACACCCAAATGTGTGTATGTGTATATATGATTATATAAGCTTGGTAAGAACTATGGAAGGATACATGCTAAGTAGTCAACATGGTGTGTGTGAGTGCACTAGTGCGTGTGTGCATTGGTGTGTGTGTGTGTGTGTGTGTAAGGGGACTGGCTGTTGGTGACAGTGGGGGGGTGGATGGAGGAGCCAAGCAAAAGTGAAAAAGGAAACAAAAAGTTTACACTATTGAAATATATGTATATGAACACATGTATGAATTCACGTAAAATTTTTAAAATGCATTTTAAAAAGAATGTTATAAATAACAATGTTTTGTGTGCTTCATATCCATACTTAAACAACTTTGGAATTTGAAGCAGACCCTTACAGATGTCTTTTGTTTTGAGAGCCTTGAGCTAAATAAAGGAAGCATTGTTTTCCTCTAGGAAGGATTTCAGGATCATGTAGTTCATAACTTCTGATCTTACTGCCAAGAAAATATCAGAACCTCAATCTATGAAATCCATCCTTTGTTTTATGTCCACATACACACGCCCCCCTCCATTGCTTTGTCTCAGGCATAGACATCTGACCAACTTATTTTAAAATGTTTGTTGTTATGAACAGAATTCGATATTTTATGGTTGTTTCTGAAGCAATTGGAGGATAATATCATAAAATGTATCCTAGCTAAAATTTTTCATTGCTTTGGATGGTTTGGGTCTGAGCAATTACCTTGAAAAATCAAATAAAGAAGCTGTGCTTTCCCCCTAGAATTTAAATAACACCTGCTTTTTTCTCAGGACAGTTGGATCAAGCCCTGTCATGTGCTATTTTACTATAAAGAGGTCCGAGATATGAAGCACCTTAGGCACCAACGTAATTCAGAATGACTTAAAGGGTACCAGCTGAATGAAAGGTGGTATCTGGAATCAACAGATGGGCTTAACAGCAAAGGAAAAATACAAGAAGTATTTAAGTCTGAAACACACAGGACAATGTACAAGCTGCTGCTCCTTATCCCTAAAAATTAAGTGAACAAACAAACAAAACCAGAAGGCTTCTTTAGGGGAAGTGAGATTCTCTGGGGTGTTTAAAAAAATGGAGGGACTATTGCTATTGTTTTTATATGGAAATGACAGGAGACTGTGACCGAGAAAGATAAAAAATATAATTCAGGCACAATTTTTTTTAATCTAACAACCCTGGAGACTTGTTGCCATTTGAAGCTAACATATATTTGAATCTCAGCATCTAATAGTTTTATAGAAAGTTAACCTCAAGCTTAATTGTTTATGTCTCTCCATCCTGAATTTTGATCACACTGCGGTGGATAACTTGCCTGCAGAATCTAAACATGTGGGACTTCACTGCTCAAATATTAATTTTGTGAATTTATTAGTCTCTAAGACAAAGCTTTAATGTGTCTGGATTGTGTGCATAAATGAACTGTGGAACTACATGCACTGGCTTCCTTGTGGGACATTTTGGTTTGTCTCTATGCTACCAAGTGCACTTAGGGTCAGAAAGAAAATGAATGCAATTGACCCCAAAGAGTACTTTTAACTGGAAATGTAGTTAAAAGCTAACTCTTGAGTGATTTGAACCATCACTCAAAATACCCAAATTCTGGGCATTCCAAGTAACTTATATTCTTTTTGTTTTTAATTCTTTTGAATTTTTGTTTTTTTTTTTCTTGGCCATGCTAGATAGTAGGTATTAAGTAAATTTTAGTTGGACAAATTAGTGTTTAAAACTCCCCCTTTGAGGCAGCTAATGGTGTAATTGCATCTGCTTTGATTCAGATCCCTCCACCCCTTTCCGGAATGATGGAAATCCATACTCTTGACAGTCTATAGAGTCCCCCACATCCCCTTAGGTTACTGAAGTCAGCAAGATCAGTCTGAAATTCAAATTCTTTTCCAGCTTAAAATTATTCAGCAGCTTCCCTTAATTTTTTAGGATACACTTCAAATTCTTTATCCTTCATATGCAAGCAACGTGATTATGCTCCTGTCTATCTCTCCACCTTACCTTCTATCACATCCTTCAAGTTCCCTTCCTTTTGGGAACTTTAAGACATCTTGTACAAACAATAAATGCTGGCGAATTTGTGGAGAAAAGGGAACCCTCCTACACTGTTGATAGGAATGTAAATTGGTACATCCACTATAGAGACGGTACGGAGGTTCCTTAAAAAACTAAAAATAGAGCTACCATATGATCAAGCAATCCCACTACTGGGCATATATCCAGAGAAAACCATAATTCAAAAAGATGCATGCACCCCAATATTCATTGCAGCACTATTTACAATAGTCAGGTCATGGAAGCAACCTAAATGTCCATCAACAGAGGAATGGATAAAGAAGACGTGGTACATATATACAATGGAATACTGCTCAGCCATTAAAAAGAACAAAATAATGCCATTTGCAGCAACATGGATGGACCTAGAGATTGTCCTACTGAGTGAAGTAAGTCAGACAGAGAAAGACAAATAACATATGATATTGCTTATATGTGGAATCTAAAAAAAGGGTACAAATGAACTTATCTACAAAACAGAAACAGAGTTACAGAGGTAAAAAACAAACTTATGGTTACCAGGGGGGAAAGGTAGGAAAAGGAGGGATATATTGGGAGATTGGGGTTGACATATACACACTACTATATATAAAATAGATAACTAATTAGGACCTACTGTGTAGCACAGGGAACTCTACTCAATACTCTGTAATGGCCTATATGGGAAAAGAATATAAAAAAAAGTGGAGATATATATATATATATATATATATATATATATATATATATATATATATATATATATATATAACTGATTCACTTTGTTGTACACCTGAAACTAACACAACATTGTAAATCAACTATACTCCAATAAAAATTAAAAAAATAGACATCCTGGATATTGTGCTGCATTCATAGAGCTACTATACCCTTCTCACACAATACTGAGTCTTTGAAAATCAGTCTATTCATCTTATAAATTCCGACTTCTTCAAAATGAATTTTTGTCTGTAACATCCTCCAGAAAGCCTTCCTAGTTAAAACTTAATTTTCAAGTAACAGATACTATTTAGAGGTAGGTTAAAGGGGTGTGTATTTTTAGTAAGTATGGGAACCGTGCTTTGGTCAGCAAATCATCATAGAGGAGAGCGATTTTAAGCTAAACCTTTAAGAATGGAGAGGATTTAGATAGGGGAAGAGACTCAGGCATTCTTAGGCAAGACGGAAAGGTTTCAACGAAAGTATTAGAAGAAAAGGTACTTATGCCAGATTCTGAACTGAATGATTTTAATATTTATTCTGGTCCCAGTATTACAGTTTATGAGTAGACATTCGTGCTTACCCTCTTTAAGTTAAAGTATAGCATCATGTACCTTTAAAGACTATTAAGTAAACTTATAAGGAAATTTCATAAGAAGATAAGCTTGTGTTATTACAGGGCAATTAGAGACTTTGTAGATTAAAAATAAGGACAATACATACTAAAGAGCTGACATCGAGATTAAGTAAAATGGATATTGGAAATTCAGTGAGAATTGGCCAAGAAGGAACTCTAGATTTAAATCCCTTGAAATTTAATATACTTTGCCCTAGGTAAGATTTATGGCCTGCATGCTCGTGGTTTTGTATTCTTAATAAAATGCATCTAAGGCAAAGCCTAAGAATGGCAAAGAGAATGAATTTAAGCTTACTTTGGCAAAGTAAGCCCTTTAAGGTGTAGGGTACCTAATATATTAATGCCTAGTTACAGGGCAGAGGTCATGGGATCTCAGTGGATTTATTATGGATAGTAGTAAAATTATGTCAGGATTTGAAGTCAGTGACATTATCACGAACCAGCAATTAAAAGCCTTTTTCTCCACCTTTTTTTCTTTAAAAGAAATGTAATCATAAAATATATAGGTATGCATGAAAATGCACAGATAGTAGTTCTTTCTTTATTCTCAAACTGGGCAGGACCATGTTAAAATGCCATATCTATTCCATGCTCTCTAATGTAGGACGGATCTAGAGACCTAATAGTTCAAAGGAAAGTCACTTTGCCCAGCAGGACAAACTCCATAAAAAACTGTTATTATTTTTGTCTGAGAATGAGATGACCTAGGGGTCAACTTAACAGTGCTTTAAATATACAAAGCACAGGTTGATGAGAGTGAGGTTTATTTTTCCATTTCATTGAAAGAAAAACCAAAGCAAGACTTTAACAGAATGAAGCTCTTAGATAAGATGGAAGGAAAGAAGGGCTTTTTGATAATAAGTATCTAATAAACACTCAAATGAATTACTCGATGACCTTGGAAATCTTCCATCCAAGTCTTCTGTAGACAATTACAAGAGTGCTGGGCTGGGGATCAAAAGACCTTTAACCCTTAGTCACTAATTAGTTCCATGACCTTCGACAAGTTACTTAGTTTCTCTGGGTTCTAATTTCTTTATCTGTAAAATGACAGCTTTTGACTAATAAAGGACACTTTCAATTCTTACCTAGATTCTCATCTTGCTGAGATGATTCCTATCTCTAGGAAATGGAATAGATTTCCTTGCTAGGCTAGCTAATGGCTGACCTCTTATGCTTTTCCTCTTAAAGCACTAATTCCTTCACATTTTCTTATCATTTCATCAGCACTCTGAAATAGAAAAATGCAAAATATCCTTTTTTTTCCTAAAGATTCATATCAAACATATATTTACACTGAAAGGTCAAACCTCTATGTTGTTTGAACTTTGATGCTTTGCAGAGAGTACTATATGATTTCTTGGAGCACTATACAACAATTCACCTAGTACCAACGATAACTTCTATATGCTATGATGGAGGCAGATGTGTGAGTCCAAATGTGCCCAGAAGAAGGTATTCAGGACAACTGAGGGGGTTCAGGGAAGGCTTCCTGGAGGACAGGACATTTGAAATGTATCCCAAAGAATGAGTAAGAAAGCATTCTAGTTAGGGTGGCCAGATACAACACAGACACACACTGAAATCTGAATTTCACACAAACAAATTTTTAGCATAATTTTTAGTATAAATATGTCTCAAATATTGTATGGAACACACTCACTCTAAAAAAAATTATTTATTGTTCATTTGAAATTTACATTTAACTGGGCATTCCAGTTTTTTGTGGTTTTTTTTTTTTGCTAAATCTGGCAACCTGAATTCCAGCCTCAGCTCTATCTGCTCTTCTATGCCTCTGACATACTACATTACTCATCTCTCTCCAAGGCAGTATCTCCCTTCTATAGCATCTTCCCAGAATGGCCATCTCTGACCATGGGGGCCCCACCCCCATTAAAGTTAATTACTCTCTACTTTGTGCCAACCCCATTCTTTAACATTGATCTCTATGTCAGGACATCATACTGTATTGCAATTATTTTTTATGTCTTCAATAATATTTTATAAAGAGCCAAAAATACACAGCGGGGAAAAGACTGAGTCCTCAATCAATGGTGTTGGGGAAACTGAATATTCACTTGCAAAAGAATGAAATTGGAACCTTATATCACTTTAGAAAACCTGAAATAGATTAAGGACTTAATTGGGATTGTAGCCATAAAACTCATAGAAGAAGATATAGGAGAAAAACTCCTTGACATGGGTCTTGGCAATGATTTTTTAGATATGACACCAAAAATTCAAACAATAAAAGCAAAAATAAACAAGAGACTTAATCAAATTAAAAATCTGCTGTACAGCATCAGTAACAATAAACAAAATGAAAAGACAATGTACAGAATGGGAGAAAATATTTTCTTTTTTAAAAAATTTTTATTGGAGTATAGTTGATTTACAATGCTATGTTAGTTTCAGGTGTGTATTGCAATTATTTATTTAGTGTCTATCTTACTATTGGAACATAAGCATCTGGAGGGCCATGTCTTATTTATCTTGGTATGTTCAGAGTGCCCGGAAGCAGATGAGATCTCCGTGAACATTTGTTGCCTAAATGAATATATGGATGTAGATATGAGTGAATGGTCCATGTAACACTGATTTCCAAATTAATCAGAGAACAAATAGGAATGACACTTTGAATAAGACCGTTTATATATTTTTTTTCTATTTTCTTCTGCAAGTTGCGTATATTGGACATTTATCATGTAGTGGACATTTTTCTCCCTTTTGATTGCCCAGGATCTAAACTCCTTTCTTTTATTTGGGGAATCTGCTATTGAATTCACACAATGACATGGTGGGAGACAGGTCTTAGCAACTAGAGCATGGTCATGTGACCCAAGCCCAGTCAATTAATATGGACTTTGAATTCAGAATGCATTCAGGGTTTGGAAATCAGAATGAATGATAAGGGGAGTTTAGGCTTTACTCTGCCATTGCTAGTGGTGGCCAGCAGTGCCCAAGGGTGACATGCTAACCAGGGAATTTTCCTTCTGCATGACTGTGACAGTCCTGAGTAATGTTTGTCATCTATTTCCAGTTTTTTCCTTCTTCTGGGAACATGGTACAGTTTCATTTCCTGGCTGCCTTGTGGTTGGGTGGAACCATATGACCAGTTATGGCCAATGAATTGGGCTGGAAGTGATGAGTGTTCCTTCAGGGCTGAAGATTTAATTGGTCTAGTGAGAACCTCCAGAGTTATCTTTTCCTTCTGGTATGGCCACTGGCAAGGTTTGAGATGGTGGTTGCCTTATCAGCCTGGGGCCCTGAGCAACTATGTTGAGCAGAGGTCCTCTGTCAACCCAAAATGGATATGTGGATTGAGTAAGAAATAAGCCTTTATTGATTTAAGCTGCTTAAACATAACCTAGGCAACCCTGTAACTTTGGTTCCTGTTTATTTATTAGCCTAGCTCTTTAGTCTTCCCACTGATTCTGTTAGCCAACCTATATCTTTCCAACAAATCTTTGTTTCGTAAGATAGATAGAATTGATTTCAGTTGTTTACTCAAGAATATAAAGTGGCCCACTAGGGATATTGTGACAACTGTGACAGAAGATGGTCATTGCAGTGTTCTACCTTTAATTTGTAAGAAGAAAGTTATTTGGGCCTAAGAGCTGTTTTCCCAAATTGTTATGGAGAAGAAGTAGAATATCCAGGAGAAAAGAACATTGTCAGAAATCCTAACATTTTATGGCTTGGTAGCTATGTTACCTCTGGAATGCAGCTGTCACTTTTACCATTTACTTATTCCTCCAGGGTTGATGTGAAGGTCACATAAGAAATATCATATGAAAATGATATTTAGCAAGGTTGTACACATGTGTAACTTTAGCAGGGTTCTGTAACTTTAGCAAGGTTGTACACATGTGACAGCTTATTCCTCACCCAGGCTGGGACTGAGCCAGTCTAGGCCATGGAGAATGGAAGGAGGCCCATTGCAGTAACACTTGAGACTGAATTATTAAGTCTTTATGCAAAGAGCAGATCACTGCGACCACTGTGTAAATATGGGAGGAAAGTAGGGACCTTGGGAAGTAAGAAACCCTAAGACATCAGCTTGAGTTTCAGCTGGGCTTGGGTACATGGCATGTCAGAAGAACATCTGCCTGGATGTAAGCTTTTTCTATATAGAATGGATAAATAACAAGGTCCTACCGTATAGCACAGAGAACTATATTCAATATCCTAGGATAAACTATAATACAAAAGAATATTAAAAAATAATGTATATATGTATAACTGAATTGCTTTGCTATACAGCAGGAACTAACAGAACATTGTAAATCAACTATACTTCAACAAAAAAATAAAATAAGTTGCGCTTCCCTGGTGGCACAGTAGTTAGGGATCCACCTACCAATGCAGGGGACGCGGGTTCGAGCCCTGGTCCAGGGAGATCCCACATGCTGCGGAGCAACTAAGCCCGTGCGCCAGAACTACTGAGTCTGTGCTCCAGAGCCCGCGAGCCACAACTACTGAAGCCTGTGCGCCTAGAGCCCATGCTCAGCAACAAGAGAAGCCACTGCAATAAGAAACCCACACACTGCAATGAAGAGTAGTCCCCGCTCACCGCAACTAGAGAAAGCCTGCATGCAGCAACAGACCCAACGCAGCCAAAAATAAATGAATTTAAAAAAATAAGTAAATTGGGGCTTCCCTGGTGGCGCAGTGGTTGAGAGTCCGCCTGCCGATGCAGGGGACACGGGTTCGTACCCTGGTCCGGGAAGATCCCACATGCCGCGGAGCGGCTGGGCCCGTGAGCCATGGCCGCTGAGCCTGCGCGTCCAGAGCCTGTGCTCCGCAACGGGAGAGGCCACAACAGTGAGAGGCCCACGTACCGCAAAAAATAAAATAAAATAAAATAAAAAATAAGTAAATCAATAAAATAAGTTAAAAAAAGAAGAAAAACATCTGCCTGCCCTCCCAAGCTGTCACTGGGATGAGGCCAGAAGCGCTACAGGCTAATGGGAAGAGAATTACATCCAACTGAAGATTCACTTGAAACCTTGTTTCTTATCATGAGGCAACTGCTTCTGGATTCTTCTACTTGACAAAAGCATTGTATCAGACTCTTCAGGTGCATTGCATCATATCCTTCTAGCACATCATTTACCCCCACTCTTGAAGTAGCAGCCCGTTTTGCCCAGGTATACGCTCATCGTTCTGTCATTTATTAGTTGTGTGATGTAAGGAAAGCCCCCATGCCTGGTAGTCATAGTGTCCTTCTGTGTGTGTTTTAACTGAGGAGGAGACTTGGGTTTCAAGTCATCTTGTAAATAGCCAAAGGTAAGGCTGTGACCTCTGGAATTTGGACTCTGCTACCCTTGCCCCTCTGACATTGACGGCCTCTGCCCACTTAGGAATTCTCAGTCGCTCTGCTATTGCTTGTGTGGTTGTTATTTTTCCTCACAGTGATTGGGTATACATTTACTTTATTTTAGAGTTATTTGTAGCTTGGCATTTCTGGTTTTGTGCACTCTTACTCTGTTTAGCCTATTTTAAATAATTTTTCTATGAATTACTACTCTATTTTCTTTTCTATTCTTTGACCCTCTAAGATTTATACTTAAAAAAATTCTTCCCTTTGATTATCTCTTCATTTTACATGACATTTTATTTTTCAAATCACCTTTATAGTATTTTCATTCTTTTTTTACTTCCAAGACACTAACAAACTCTTTTGATTTCAACTCCTTACATTTTCACCATTTTGTTTAATTTTATTCAATTGTTTAATATGCTAAATATTCCTTTTTACTATAAGTTTTTAACTGTTACCTTTCCCCATCACTTTCCCCATCATTTCTACCATTCACTGTAATTGTAACCTGCCGTTACAGTTTTTCAGGAAGAAACTGTTTTGGTGTGTTTTTTTCACATCCAGACCCCAAGCTGAGATATGTTCTTTTTCTTCTGCCTTTCAGGCAGGTGGCTTGTGTCCAATGAGCCCTTTCATTGACCCATTCTTCTTAGTGTTTGGACTTCATCCAGTGGTCTCAGCTTCAACATCTCATGCAGCATGAGTCCAAAGCACTGCCTCCTATCCTGTGCTGCCCTTAAAAGCCAGTTCCCTTGGTTAGGAAAATCATCAAAGCCGCACTAGAGCTATAGTTTCATATGACCACTTGCATTTCCATCTGCCTCCTAAATTTTAGCCCCTCGTGATTTCTATCACTTTCTTATTAACCTGGCCATACATTTATTTATTTATTTATTTTTATAAATTTATTTATTTATTTAGTTTTGGCTGCATTGGGTCTTCGTTGCTGCCATAGGCTTTCTCTAGTTGCAGCGAGCAGGGGCTGCTCTTCGTTGCGGTGCACGGGCTTCTCATTGCAGTGGCTTCTCTTGTTGCAGAACACGGGCTCTAGGCATGTGGGCTTCAGTAGTTGTGGCGCACAGGCTCAGTAGTTGTGGTGCACGGGCTTAGTTGCTCCGCAGCATGTAGGATCTTCCTGGACTGAGGATCAAACCTGTGTCCCCTGCACTGGCAGGCGGATTCTTAACCACTGTGCCACCAGGGAATTCCCAGGCCGTACATTTAAAAAGATGTTTGTTATGTCTCTCTATGTTTTGTATTGAGACAAATTTCACATAACATGAAATTAACCATTTAGAAGTGTACAATTCAGTGATATTTAGTAGCTTCACCATGCTGTGTAACCACCACCTCTGTCTATTTCCACATTTTTATCATCCCAAAGGGAAACCCTGAACCCGTAGAGCAGTTAATCCCCCGTTTCCCATCCCCCAGCCCCTAGCAACCACTATGCTGCTTTCTGTATTTATAGATTTACCTACTTCGGATATTTCATATAAATAGTATCGTATAATATGTGATCTTTTGTGTCTGGCTTCTTTTATTTAGCATAATGTGCTGTCTGTTATATTTTATCTAGTGTTTTTAGCTGTTTTGTGTTGGGAGAATTTTCAGGACATCTAGTATATACATCATGTTGCTGGAAATAGAAGTCCTGTATCTGATTATTACCGTGAGTAGGAAATTAAGGGACGTTACTGAAAATCCTTTTCACTGATATTTATCTGTTGGAGTTCAGAAACTTTCACTCAATGTTTTACTTTTTTTTTTTAAAGCAAGAATAAGAGAGTTTCCTCTAATAGTTGGTCAATAATTCCCTAAAACAGTGGGCATTCAAAGTATACTTTCATTTTATCCATATTTTGAATACACTAAATTGCACTTAATAAATTACTAGAAAAAGTGATTTTTTTCTAACTTCACTATAGGGAAAAAAAATTCTTGAATCAGGAAAAAATGTGTTGTGAATACATCTCCTTGCTTATCTCTCCCACAGGGATCAATTCTTAATGAGCTTCCAAATACTAGTTAGAAGTAGCAATTGTTTCTCAAAGTGAGGAAATAGAGTCTCTAGGATAGTATAGCCAGAGGCAAACAGTATTCTTTTGATAGAATAATTTTGAATGTGCAAGATTTTCATGTGGTTTTGAACTGATAGAACAGTGTTTATCAGCTGAAGAGATTTGCCTCTTGGGAGGGACTCCAGACTTTCAAGGATCTTTCTCCTTTTCCTTTATCATTGGCAATTTTTCTTCTCCCCCAAATTGTAGATGAAGAAACATTTATTAAAGGTAATCATCTCGCAATTAGCCAGTAATAATCTGGCTTTCATTTTCGGATGCACTTATTTTAATGAGCGAATCTGATGAGGTCAACACAGGACCACTGAAGACAGGATCTTTGAAGTGAATGTGTGTGATCTTAATGGATGTAGTTCATCATTTGCCTTTTCATCACCCAGTATTCATGTCTCGCAGCACCTTTATTCATCTTAGAGATGAGCTTCTCAAATGCCTTATTTGCTCAAATTGTCCCTTATTTTTCTCAGGTGGATAGGAAAATAATTACATTAGAGACTTCTTAGACATCTAATTCAACCAGTACGGGGTGCTTTCATCTAGACCAATGGTTCTCAACAGGGGGTGTTTTTTCCCCCCCCAGGGGACATTTTGCTATGTCTGGAGACATTTTTGTTTGCCATAAACAAATGGCGGGGGAGGGGAGAGCAGTGGTGATGCTACTGGTATCCAGTGGGTAGAAGCCTGGTATATCATTTAGGGTTCTCCAGAGAAACAGAACCAGTGAGATGTACATATATAGATGACGAGGACTATTGGCTCACCCAACTGTGAAGGCTGAGAAGTCCCATGATCTGCCATTTGCAAGATGGCGATCCAGGAAAGCCAATGGTATAACGCAGTCCAAATCAGAAAGCCTGAGAACCAGAAGAACCAGTGGTTTAAATTGCAGCCTGAGGGCTGGAGATCAGATGAGATCTTTCAAGTCAAGCAGGCAGGCAGGAAGCAAGAGGGGCGAATTCTTCTTCCTTCACCTTTTGCTCTAGTTAGGCCCTCAATGGATTGCGTGATGCCCACCTACACTGGAGAGGGCAATCTGCTTTACTAAGTCCACAGATTCACATGCTAATCTCATCTGTAAACGCTCTCATTGACACACCCAGAAATACTGTTTAATCTGGGCACTCTGTGGCCAGTCAGGTTGACACATAAAATTGACCATGGTACCAGGAGTGCTGCCAAGCATCCTACAATGCTCAGGACAGCCCCCATAACAAAGAATCTTCCTGTGCAAAGTGTCAGCTGTGCAGAGGTTGAGAAACCCTGATCTAGCCTGAAGCAATTTCAGAATTTAAATCATGTTCCTTCTTGGTCTCAGATGATTTTTAAAAATTATTTATTTATCTATCTATCTATCTATTTATTTTTGGCTGTGTTGGGTCTTAGTTGTGGCATGCGGGATCTTTCATTGCGGCATGCAGGCTTAGTTGCCCCACAGCATGTGGGATCTTAGTTCCCCTACCAGGGATTGATCCCACATCCCCTGCATTGGAAGGCGGATTCTTAACCACTGGACCACTAGGGAATTCCCTCAGGTGATTTTTAAAGACTTTTTTGTTGTTGTTGTTGTTTATTTTTTTTTAACATCTTTATTGGGGTATAATTGCTTTACAATGGTGTGTTAGTTTCTGCTTTATAACAAAGTGAATCAGTTATACATATACATATGTTCCCATATCTCTTCCCTCTTGTGTCTCCCTCCCTCCCACCCTCCCTATCCCACCCCTCCAGGCGGTCACAAAGCACCGAGCAGATATCCCTGTGCCATGCGGCTGCTTCCCACTAGCTATCTACCTTACGTTTGTTAGTGTGTATATGTCCATGACTCTCTCTCGCCCTGTCACAGCTCACCCTTCCCCCTCCCCATATCCTCAAGTCCATTCTCCGGTAGGTCTGTGTCTTTATTCCTGTCTTACCCCTAGGTTCTTCATGACATTTTTTTTTCTTAAATTCCATATATATGTGTTAGAAAGACTTTTAAAAATGCATTTGAAGTCTTGCCAGGCCAGAGAATATGCTGTTCTATTAACATAACAAAATGTTAGTGATCTAAGATTTAGTCTCTCACTTTTTTTTTTAAACATCTTTATTGGAGTATAATTGCTTTACAATGGTGTGTTAGTTTCTGCTTTATAACAAAGTGAATCAGCTATACGTATACATATATCCCCATATCTCCTCCCTCTTGCGTCTCCCTCCCACCCTCCCTATCCCACCCCTCTAGGTGGTCACAAAACACCAAGCTGATCTCCCTGTGCTATGTGGCTGCTTCCCACTAGCTATCTATTTTACATTTGGTAGTATATATAAGTCCATGCCACTCTCTCACTTCGTCCCAGCTTACCCTTCCCCCTCCCCGTGTCCTCAAGTCCATTCTCTACATCTGAGTCTTTATTCCTGTCCTGCCCCTAGGTTCTTCAGAACGCTTTTTTTTTTGATTCCATATATATGTGTTAGCATACAGTATTTTTTTCTCTTTCTGACTTACTTCACTCTGTATGACAGACTCTAGGTCTATCCACCTCATTACAAATAGCTCAATTTCGTTTCTTTTTATGGCTGAGTAATATTCCACTGTATATATGCGCCACATCTTCTTTATGAGGAAATAGGCAGTCTACCTGAAAAAGAATTTAGAGCAATGATAGTAAAAGATGATCCAAAATCTTGGAAATAGAATGGAGAAAATACAAGAAATGTTTAACAAGGACCTAGAAGAACTAAAGAGCAAACAAACAATGATGAACAAACAAAATAAATGAAATTTAAAATTCTCTAGCAGGAATCAATAGCAGAATAACTGAGGCAGAAGAATGGATAAGTGACCTGGAAGGTAAAATAGTGGAAATAACTACTGCAGAGCAGAATAAAGATAAAAGAATGAAAAGAATTGAGGACAGTCTCAGAGACCTCTGAGACAACATTAAATGCACCAACATTCGAATTATAGGGGTTCCAGAGGCAGAAGAGAAAAAGAAAAGGACTGACAAAATATTTGAAGAGATTATAGTTGAAAACTTCCCTAATATGGGAAAAGAAATAGTTAATCAAGTCCATGAAGGGCAGAGAGTCCCATACAGGATAAATCCAAGGAGAAACACACCAAGACACGTATTAATCAAACTATCAAAAATTAAATACAAAGAAAAAAAATTAAAAGCAGCAAGGGAAAAACAACAAATAACATACAAGGGAATCCCTATAAGGTTAACAGCTGATCTTTCAGCAGAAACTCTGCAAGCCTGAAGGGAGTGGCAGGACATATTTAAAGTGATGAAAGGGGAAAACCTACAACCAAGATTACGCTACCCAGCAAGGATCTCATTCAGATTTGACAGAGAAATTAAAACCTTTACAGAGAAGCAAAAGCTAAGAGAATTCAGCACCATCAAACCAGCTTTACAACAAATGCTAAGGGAACTTCTCTAGGCAGGAAACACAAGAGAAAGAAGACACCTACAATAACAAACCCAAAACAATTAAGAAAATGGTAATAGGAACATACATATCGATAATTAGCTTAAATGTAAATGGATTAAATGCACCAACCAAAAGACACAGACTGGCTGAATGGATCCAAAAACAAGACCCGTATATATGCTGTCTCCAGGAGACCCACTTCGGACCTAGGGATACATACAGACTGAAAGTGAGGGGATGGAAAAAGATATTCCATGCAAGTGGAAATCAAAAGAAAGCTGGAGTAGCAATTCTCATATCAGACAAAATAGACTATAAAATAAAGACTATTACAAGAGGCAAAGAAGGATACTACATAATGATCAAGGGATCAATCCAAGAAGAAGATATGTATGCATCCAACATAGGAGCACCTCAATACATAAGGCAAATGCTAACAGCCATAAAGGGGGAAATCAACAGTAACACAATCATAGTAGGGGACTTTAACACCCCACTTTCACCAATGGACAGATCATCCAAAATGAAAATAAATAAGGAAACACAAGCTTTAAATGATACATTAAATAAGATGGACTTAATTGATATTTATAGGACATTGCATCCAAAAACAACAGAACACACTTTCTTCTCAAGTGTTCATGGAACATTCTCCAGGATAGATCATATCCTGGGTCAAAAAGCAACCCTTGGTAAATTTAAGAAAATTGAAATCGTATCTTTTCTGACCACAGTGCTGTGAGACTAGATATCAATTACAGGAAAAAATCTGTAAAAAATACAAACACATGGAGGCTAAACAATACACTACTTAATAACAAAGAGATCACTGAAGAAATCAAAGAGGAAATCAAAAAATACCTAGAAACAAATGACAATGAAAACACGATGACCCAAAACCTATGGGATGCAGCAAAAGCAGTTCTAAGAGGGAAGTTTATAGCAATACAATCCTACCTCAAGAAACAAGAAACATCTCAAATAAACATCCTAACTTTATACCTAAAGCAATTAGGGAAAGAAGAACAAAAAAATAACCCAAAGTTAACAGAAGGAAAGAAATCATAAAGATCATATCAGAAATAAATGCAAAAGAAATGAAGGAAACAATAGCAAAGATCAATCAAACTAAAAGCTGGTTCTTTGAGAAGATAAACAAAATTGATAAACCATTAGCCAGACTCATCAAGAAAAATAGTCTCTCACTTTTCAGTGTTCCAGCTCAAGAAACTTAACACCTATATTCTGGTTGGATATTTCCCAAAATACAATCCTTAAAACACTAATGGGTGACAAGGGTTCCCCTGGAGAGCTGTAAACAGACCTAAAAATGTAAATTTTTACATTGCATCAGTGTTTCTGATCACATGCAATTCCATAGACTTTTACCGAATTTTGTGGTACTAGGTTTTTTTCTACTGGAAAGTGCAATGAGTAGCAACAACAGCTATGGAATCTTTTTCTCTGCCGAAGTCATTCTCAGTCAAAAAACGATTAAGAACCACTGCTATGAAAACTTTTCTTTTCAACAGCTCCTCCCGATCAGTCTCCTGCTGGGATGGTCCATTCTCTCTCTCTGCTACTCTTTTCCTATAGATCTTGGTCTTCCTTCAAGACCTACCTCAAGACCCCTCACACTCATGGATGCATTCATTTATTTGTTCATTCATTACACGCATTGAGAATCTACTAAACACCACTACCACTATGCTAAGGGCTAGGGACATTGGAAAACCCCCCAAAGACAGAGTTCCTTGAGTAGCTCATTGTTGGAAGAATTCTGACCCCTGTTAATACTTCCCTTTCCCTGCACCCCCCAATTTAATACTTAATTATATCCTGCTACTTATTACTCTCAAATTGACTTTGTTGGCGTTGATTTCTCCTCCTGAACAAGAACAAAATATCTTTTCAGGCTAGGGTTGCCAGATAAAGTATAGGCCATCCAGTTAAATTTGAATTTCAGATAAACAACATCTAATGTTTTCAGTATGAGTGTGTTGTATGCAACACATTTATATTATTAAAAGATTATTCAAACAACAAAGTCCTACTGTATAGCACAGGGAGCTATGTTCAATATCCTGTGATAAACCATAGTGGAGAAGAATATGAAAAAAATGTATATACATGTATAACTGAATCACTTTGCTGCTCAGCAGAAATTAACACAACATTGTAAATCAACTGTACTTCATTCAATAAAATAAATTTTAAAAAAAGACTATCCAAATGTACCTGGGCATCCTGTATTTTTATTTGCCAAATCTGGCAATCTTGTTTAGAGCAAGCGTTCTCTAGTGTTTTTCCTACATCTCCAAGGACATATGAGAGAGGCCTGGATGTGCAGTCAGGACTCAAACAAGCACTCAAATAAGCAGCTGTCTCATTCCATTGAGGAACACAGAAAGTTAAAATATTCGTCCTCCAAAGGTCGGAACAGTGAGTAATTTGTTCTGGTTGATAGTGACATCATAGCTAAATCAGTTGTGATCTGAAGCAGGAGCAGGCTTCCAGGAAAAGGTGGAGTTTAGGATGTAACTTCTAAAATATCAAATTAGGAGAGAAGAGAACCCATGCCCTAGGGATTTTTTTCTTCCCTCCAGGAAGATAGGGTGGATGACAGTCTGTCTTTTAGTCCCATCCATTCCAAGATGAGTTTCACATAGGGCATGTATACTGATAATGCAGGGAAACAACTTGTTTCAGTCTCAATTATTTGGATAATTAATCACGGAAATTTACCCACAAATAGTATTTTTTTTTTCATCTAGCACTTTGCTATCAGCGAACACTATGCTATTTCTGTGGTCAACATTGTAACTGAAAATACCCAGAGCTACTCCTGAAATCTCAACAGTGATGAAATGACTTGACTTAAATGTCCAGAAAGCATAAACAGCCATTGCCTAATAGCATCCATTTTGAGCCCAGCAGGTCAGAGTTTCTATTTGCAACCTCAACTACAAGTATTGCTTTTTGGAGCCTGAAAATGCCCTGCTATGTGGAATTGGTCGGTAAATGTCACACACATATAGTCCAAGTATTATATAAACAGGAACTACTGTCACACAAAATGCCATGACAACTTCACGACACGTGAGCTTTTTCATCCTTGTTTTTCATTGCCAGGAGTCCTGAGTTTTAATCTTGGCTGTATAAAAGGGTGCTGTTTTTTGCAGGAGGAAGGAGTATCAGAGATGAAATTACTTCCTGTTCCTATTTGGAGCCTTCTGTCTGTCCCATTGTCTCACTAGTAGGGCCTGCCTGACACTGACATTGCTCCTTGGTCCCGAGGCTTTAGGTGGACTGCTGTAGGGACGTGACTGGAGATGTAGACCAAATAGCTCCAAAGGTCTTTTCTAGCTCTGTGGCCCACATCATCATTCCTCTTAAGATGGGAAGGTATTAACTTTTCATCTGTCTTGAGGAGATGGAAAGTTTATTTGAATTTGTTCTAGGTTATTCCAGGTAGAGAACCAAGAAACTGAATAATTTGCTAGAGTAGGAAGTAAGGAAGATGGGGAAACTTTATGTTCTCTGGAATACAGTAAATCCTCTATTATCCAACATAATTGGACAGTATTTTTCAGATTAACACAAATTTATCAGCCAATTACCAGTTTTCAAATCTTTTGATCGTAATCAAATATGCTTAATAAAATTACAGTAAACAGATTTTTAAAAATATCTTATTCTGAAAAATTTCATAAATGTACACAAGTAGAAAGAATAGTATATAAGTGAAGTAAGTCAGAGAAAGGCGAATATCATATGATATCACTTATATGTGGAATCTTAAAAAAATGATACAAATGAACTTATTTACAAAACAGAAATAGAGTCACAGACTTCGAAAACAAACTTATAGTTACCCAAGGGGAAAGGTGGGGGGGAGGGAAACTAGGAATTTGGGAGTAACGTATACACACTACTGTATATAAAATAGATAAACAACAAGGACCTACTGTAGAGCACAGTGAACTCTACTCAATATTTTGTAATAACCTATATGGGAAAAGAATCTGAAAAAGAATATATGTGTGTGTGTGTGTGTGTATATATATATATATATATATATATATATATATATATATATAACTGAATCACTTTGTAGTATGACTGAAACATTGTAAATCAACTGTACTTCAATTTAAAAAATAACAAAATAATGTATTCCTCATGCACCTATCACTTATCACCCAGCTTCAATATCTACCACCATTCTGCTAGTCTTGCTTTATTTACAGCAATCACTATGTCCTCTTAGTGTATTTTAAAGCAAATCTCAAACACTATGTTGTTTTACACTCAAATATTTAGTATGCATCTCTAACTGTTAAGGATATTTTCATATAACCACCATGCCCTTATCACATATGTCAGAATGAACAATAATTGCTTAATATCATCTAGTAGCCAATCCATAGTCAAATTTCTCCATCTGTCCTCAAGATACAAACAAAGAAAAAAATAAAAGGGCTTCCCTGGTGGCTCAGTGGTTGAGAGTCCACCTGCTGATGCAGGGGACACGGGTTCGTGCCCCGGTCCGGGAAGATCCCACATGCCGGGGAGCGGCTGGGCCCGTGAGCCATGGCCACTGAGCCTGCGCGTCCGGAGCCTGTGCTCCGCAACGGGAGAGGCCACAACAGTGAGAGGCCCGTGTACCGCAAAAAAAAAAAAGATCCAAACAAGTCTACACATTGCATTTGGTTGAGCCTTTCAAGTTTCTTTTCTAGTGAGCACAATTTAATCTGTTTTTATTGGACAATTTAGAAAACATTCCAGGATTTCAGAGACTCTTGGGATCCTTAGCATAATAATAATTACACTGCACATGGCCAGATGTCTGTGAGTAAGTGATTATAGTATACAGAATATCAGACTGTGGTTTACAGCTTTGGGATAGAGAGCTTCTTCCAAGTGATACACAAAGAACCAAAGTGAGACCATGGCCTTTGTCACATAGCTTCTTACAGAAAAATGTGTAAAAGACTTAGTTGAGCTTTGTTGCCTTTGTTGTACAAATGCTTTAGCTAGCATTTTCCAGTTTAAAACAAACACCTCCGAAACACTACCTAAAGTCAAGACTATCTATTAGAGAAATCACAGTAAAATTTGAAGACATTTCTACTGCAAGATTTTTATGGGTGTAAGGTATGTCAAGAAAGAGCTAATGGGTCATTTGATTTACTGAGAGAGAAAATACACCGTTTCCAGTAGGATGAGAGGCTTCACCAAAGCAGCTAGCTAGGCTCAGGAAATTGGGGAAACCACATGACAGGGGACAGAGAGGGAAAAAAAAAAAAATCAAGCGGTGGTAACACAGAAGGTATTGGGTTGGCCAAAAAGTTCGTTCGGTTAGTGAATACCTTGTTCAATACACTTCTTGGTGAAAATGAAAAATGTCTTATTTTTACTTAAAACGGAACGAACTTTTTGGCCAACCCAATACATGAGGTTTCAGCAAAGTGACTCAGAAAAAGGTACCTGAAGAGGGCTAAGATAAGAGGAGAAAAAAATCCTGATACTGTGCATTAATCTGCCATTACAAAGTATCACACACTGGGTGGCTTCAAACAACAGCAATTTATTTCTCAGTTTGGGAGACTTGGAAATCTGAGATCAGCGTGCCGACATGATCAGGTTGTGGTGAGGCTTCCTGGCTTGTACGTGGCCACCTTCTCACTGTGTCTTCACATGGCAGAGGGAGAGAGAGCAGAAGAGAGAGAGAGAGAAAAGGAGAGAGAGAGCTAGAGGGCTTTGGTGTCTCTTTCTAATAAGGGCACGAATCCTATCATTAGGGCCCGAGGGAACTCATCTAAACCTAATCACCTCCCAAAGGCCCTACCTCTATATATCATCACACCGAAGAAAGGGCTTCAACATGTGACTTTTGGGGGGACATGTAGCACACGGGAACCAAGGGAATGGAAAGGAATGAAGGGCAGCGTAGTGCCAATTGTCTGAAGACAAGAGTGCCACTGTTCTCTTGGGAAATGCAAAGACAGAAAGTATATTTAACAGTTTTCCTACCCCTGTATAGGAAGTGCAACCTATATATGCCTTGGATGGAGCAGGAAAAAGTGAAAGTGATAATGTAAGAAGCATGATGCTGACTTATATAAAGTATAGGAAAGCAAGGCTCAAGAAAGGCAGGCAACCGTTTGGATTTTCCAATTAGTTTTGGGTGCAGATAAAACTGTTAAACAGGGCTTCCCTGGTGGCGCAGTGGTTGAGAGTACGCCTGCGGATGCAGGGGACACGGGTTCATGCTCCGGTCCGGGAAGATCCCACATGCCGCGGAGCGGCTAGGCCCGTGAGCCATGGCCGCTGAGCCTGCGCGTCCGGAGCCTGTGCTCCGTAACGGGAGAGGCCACAACAGTGAGAGGCCCGCGTACTGCAAAGAAAAAAAAAAAACTGTTAAACAGCTGGACTTAGCAAACTGCTGAAAACTAGACTGAAAGCTCTCTAAGGGTAGGGCCTGGGTCTCTACATCATTGCTGTCTTTAACACTTAACAGTGCATCTGCCCTGTGATGGGCATTCAATCCATACATGAATAAGTGAACTATTTAGTCCTCATGGAAATAAAGTGACCACATGTGTGCAATGGTTACTGTGTGCCTGCCAGCCTGGCTATATCAGGAGCTTTGAGGATGTGATAGCATGTTTCCTGTCCTCAAGGTAGACATATTGCACTCAACAGAGTTTAAACCGAGTGATAGGGAATTCCCTGGCGGTCCAGTGGTTAGGACTCCACGCTTTCACTGCTGTGGCCGCGGGTTCAATCCCTGGTCGGGGAACTAAGATCAGCCAAGCAGCCAAAAAACAAAATTAAAAATTGGTGTTTTACGGATTCAGTGTAGGTGGGCATGAAGGGGGCCTGAGGACCCCGGAAGGTTAATGTGAGCAGAGAGACTGACCTAGACATTACAGGAGAGGCAAGGGGCTTGGGTAGGCAGAGGGAAGACGGAGCAGTCTGGTGATGGGTTGGTAAAGACAGGGAATGGGTAAAAAGCAAAGACGCAGGGGCTGGAATGAGCCTGGGTGGTGGTGAGGAGGCTTGCTCAAAAGGATATGCATGGGGAATTATGGGGAGGGCTGTTAAAAGCAGGGGGACCAAGGTCAGCTCAAGGGATGCCATGAAGCCAGGTAAAGGGTCTTAGACATCATGCGAACACCACGGGGGCAAGGTTGATCACATTTTCCCATCTTTTCGCTTAATATTTCTGCATTCGAGTCATTGTTAGGAAATTTTTACCTACTCCTAGTTTATAAAGGATTTCTCTGAGCACTTGTATAGTTTAATCTTTCACATTTAAATTCCTGATCTGTTTGGAATGTATCCTGGTATATATTGTGAGACATGGATTCAATTTTATCTTTTGCTTTATGGCTATCTAGTTATTTCAGTACCATTTATTAGTAACTCCATCTTTGGGGGGACATGTCAGAAAGACAAAGAAGTCAGCTTGAAGGGGCACCCCAACTCACAGACAATTTGATCAAAATAAATATAGTAGTGGATTATAACCTACTGAATAAAATAAGGATCCATGAGTCCATCCTGCTGTAAATAATAAGCAAAATACATTGAAGATCTGATGAGGAATAAGATATTTACATAGTCTCAAAGTACCTCTCCACAAAATAGTTATTAACTACAAACGAAAAAAGTAACTTTATAGGAGAAGCCTGGAAGATACCACCTTAACCAAGATATCAAAATTAACATCACTAGTAACGGGACCAATTGAAATTGCACCTGATAGGATGCAATTAGGAGAACACAGACTTCTGTGAGATCCCTACCAAAGATGCATAAAATGAATCTAATCACAAGGAAACAACAGACAAACCCATGCTGAGGGACATTCTACAAACTTCCTTGACTAGGGTCTTCTAAAATGTCAAGATCATGAAAGTAGAGGCAAGACTGAGAACTGTTCCAAATTAAAGGAGTCCAAAGAGACAGCACAACTAAATGCAACATATGATTCCGGACTGGGTCATTTTGCTAGAAAGGACATTATTGGGACAATTGGCAAAATTTGAATGGAGTCTGAGGATTAGATCACAGTTGTGAGACAACATTAATTTTCTCATTTGGGGGGCTGTATTGTGGTTTTGTAGGAGAATGACATTGTTCCTAAGAAAGACACACTAAAGTATTTGGGGGTCGTGGTGATGGGACATCGTGCCCACAATTTATTCTCAAATGCTTCAAGGAATAAAAGGTTCTTTGTACGTACTTGTAACTTTTCTGTAAGTTTGAGACTGTGTAAAACAACATAGTTACAGAGAAAAAACCACCTCCACTTTTTCCTGATTTGAGATTCACCTTTTATCACATGGTAAATTTCCATATGCAACTGAATCAATTTATGCAATTCCATTCCATTGAGCTGTGGATTATATAGTTCATGAATTAATGCCACTCTGTTTTAATCATAGAACCTTTTCTACTGTTAGAAAACAAAATTCAACTGAGTAAATTTAAAGATCTAATCGGCTTTATTCAATGGTTCATGAATTGGGCCAATATTATAAAATATTGGCTGTATTCCCTGTGCTGTACGATATATCACTGTAGATGAGAGATTTTAATAAAGTAGTAGGCTATAGAATAAATATATAAAAATGAAAGTCCTCCATTAAAGAAAACAATATTATATTCAAATATATAATGAAACAAAAGACCTCATTCACAATAGAAAAAAAATACCTAGGCATAAAATTAACAAGACACATCCAAAACCTATATGAGTAAAATTACAAAACAGTTTGGAAATACACAGAATTCTACTTGATTGAGTAGAAAAATATATCATGTGCTTGCATAAAAGGAGTCAACATCATAAAAATGCTCGCTCTTCCCAAGTTAATTTTATAAATTTAACAGATTCCAGTAAATCTGTCAGCCCCCTTTAGGGGTTGCCTCAGCTGTTGAAAGCCGCGTCACCATCCCCAGGCAGCCCACTACCAATGGAGGATGAGGCAGGAGTACAAAGGCCTGGCCCCTGCTCCAAGGGGGAACAAGTATGCAGGGCCATTCCAGTCCCAGAATTCCCTGCACAGTTGGCTGAACCTTCCACTGGGACTGAATTACAGGTCAACTTCTCTAACTTCCTGCTTCCTTCCTTTCCCATCTGCAGTCCCGGATCCTGAGAGCACTCCCTAATAAATCTCCTGTTCACTAACCTCTGTTAAAGTGATAAACGCCCTGATGCCTTGATAGCTTATGTGAGCAAACTGATACCTAACTCATTTCAGGCAGTTGTATCCAAGAAATGGAAATTCAAGAACAACCAATCACAAACAGCCAGCTAGGCTTTTCCAGATAGGCAGCTGCTTAAGCTCTAGCCAATCAAATAATTCCCTTGTTTTGCTTCCTTCTCTGATGTGTAAAAGCCTTGCCCCTAGCTCCTGCCATCCAAGTGCCCCCCAATCACTTTCAGTTTGGCGCTACTCCATTCGAATAGATTTTTGCTCAAATAAACTCCTGAAAATTTTAATGTGCCTCAGTTTATCTTTGAACACCTCTATTTCAGAGTCTGTTTCCTGAGTAATCTAGCCTGTGACCGAGGCTGTTGGATTTGGCTTGATCTGTGAGGACAGAATCCTCAATTCTTCATGCTTTGGGCACAAAGCTGGTGAAGAAAATTATCTCAAACTCATTATGATACCACTTAGGTTCCTGAGGAACGGTAAATTCCTGCAGTGTCTCTAGGTTGCCCCCTCTCATAGAATATTTTTCTTCCCTTGTAGATGTGGGTGTCTGACTTAGAAAACATGATGATGCTATATATCTTCTGAAGAGCCCCCCACCAGCCTCGGCTGTTGGTCCACAATCCTGGCTGCACTGCCACAGACAAATGGATCTCCATGTGTACTGCCAAACACCATATTCGTTATGTAATATATCTACTTGAGATATATTATTTTATGTGAATAGTTATAATATATAATTAATTAATATGGCCTACATTAATGTATGTATATGTAATATATAGTTCTATGATTATATTCAGTCTATTACTATATATTTCAGGGGTATGCTCAGGTTTTCTACCTTCTGTATTACATTTCAGGTTTTTGTAGTAGACTGCCCAATTCCCGCTTCACTTATTTTTACAGTTGTTCATAGTTGAAGCCCCTAATGGTCACGACGTCCACAGTGAAGAATACTTTTTTCCTTCTTTAACACCTTGATTTCAATCATTTTGTATAAAGTGAATGTCTATTACTTAGAAGAGTTCAAGTAGCTCCAGCTCCAGCTACTAGCATCATTTTGTAATGTGTAACCCTCTCCACCAGGAATATGTCTTGCTGTGATAGCCGTCTATGAGGGGAGATTATTCAACACAGGACTACACAAAGATAACCAAAGGATTGATTCTGCATCCGTGACCTCACACTATGAAATGAGAATCATATAAATAAGAATAATTAATTTATTCAACAACGAATAGTTAGTATATGGTGGGGCTCTAATACTCATTTCTAATTTCTTCTTCCCCAAAGAATCGGTGAAAACCCTTAACACGGTGTTCTTGGGAAATGTTCTGAGCTTCTCTTCTTCCTGAGCTGAATAGTTTGCAGTTTGCTCTTCCCCTGTGTGTCCCCTACAATCCTTGTCATATCATCTGATACGTCACCCTTTGTTTAGGAAACTTTATTGTGATTCACAGAAATATTCTTAGTCTCGACATACAGTCGTTGTAAAAAAAAAAAACACTTTGGGTCCAGTTGGTTTAGCACTTATGTTGCAAATAAGATTTGTTTTTCTTCATCAGGCTCTGCAACATGTCTAGGTATGACCTCCGTCTTTCTGAAGCCTTGGAGCTTGGTGTTTTGGCCTGAGGCCATATGTTCTGGGGCCCACCCCTCTGTGTTGTGCCCCTTTGTCCCAGTCCTGTCCTGTTGTGGCAATGCGGTCATAGAGGAAAGAGCCATCCTCTGGTTCCTTGGGCAGGAAGAGTCATTTCTCTTTCCTCTCAACCTTGTGTCTATGAGCCAGCTCAGAACATCCGTCTCACTGCCGGCCTGTTAAGGGCAGTCGTGAAGACCCACCTGTCCTCTGCCTTGTTCTCTGCCAATTCTGCTTTGATCCAGTTCCTGACCAGTCCCCTGTCCCTGGGGCAGGTCTTTCCTTTGGCATCTCAAACCAGCCTGTGGACTTTTGAGTTGAATCTCAAGCTTCTAGCCCAAAGTCCCGTGAAGGGCTTTGACTTTGAATGAAGCTAGGCTCCCCCAACTCTCTGGCTGCTTGAGGATGTGATTCCCCTCTAAGCAAGTCCTTGAGGCCAAAGGTAAGGTCTTGGCCCATCGAAAATCCCCTACTGCCTTTTTATTGTCCCCAAGGAGGGGATTTAGACACTCTCAGATTAGGATCCAAGCTGATGATGGATTTTTCACTGGGCTGAACCAGAGGCCCTATAATATTTAACCATTGTTAAGTTGTTAAAATTCCTATTTAACATTGTTCAAAAGCAGCGATGGCTGAGACCCTTTCATCATTTGATACTTCCATGTATATTTTAAAAAAAAAAGATTAACAGAGAAGTTGGGAAAAAGAAACTGGTAAACTCTAAAGAATCTAATTTTAAAACAAAATTTTCTATTTCCTGTCAGGCTTCCAGTGTTCAAAAAAAAGTGAAATGTACAACTTAGATAATATCTGGTGAACTCTGTTCTGCACAGACTGCCTCTTTATTGAAACCTCCTGTGGCATCATAAGAGACTCACCTAGACATCTGTTAATGAAAAGCTGGACGGCAAGAAAGAAGTAATAAGGACATTTTATCTCTTTGGCAGTCTTCTAATAAAAAAACATGAAAGGAAAGTAAGTTCATTTTAATTGATGAAAGAAACACGGATTTCATCAAGTTGGAAAAGGCAGATAAACACTGCTCGGGGCAAACAGCATTCCTCTGTGCTTCTTGTTTAAAGATGCTGAGCATCGCTCTACTGGATGAATTAGGTTCATGATAATTATCTGTTTTCATATTTGGTTTTCCTAGGATTAGCATCATTTCTGATCGATAAGGGAATATATCCAATGATGAGCACAGTGCCTGACACAGAGCTGGTGTTCAATAAATCATTCTGGAATGGATGAATAAAAGAAAATGCAAGATCTCTTCCTGCAGGAATTTATTATCTACTTGGGAAGAGAAACACACACACACACACACACACACACACACACACACACACACACACACACGATGCTTCCTATCATTTTCTTCATTGTTAATATTTCACTCTTATCTTATTTTTCATTATTAGTTTTGTAGTGTTTGTAATAAGTCCTAAAGGTGGTCAAAAATGTTCTCTGTAGGGCTTCCCTGGTGGCGCAGTGGTTGAGAGTCCGCCTGCAGGGGACACGGGTTCGTGCCCCGGTCCGGGAAGATCCCACATGCCGCGGAGCGGCTGGGCCCGTGAACCATGGCCGCTGAGCCTGCGCGTCCGGAGCCTGTGCTCCGCAACGGGAGAGGCCACAACAGTGAGAGGCTCGCGTACCACAAAAAAAAAAAAAAAAAAAAAGTTCTTTGTATCCTGGACTGTGTCCAATTTTTCCAAGTCTCCAGCCTCAAGCTTTCCTCCCAACTCTGCCTGGAGTGCTCATCTTCCTCGGCAGTTGATTAACTCCTCTTCATCCTTCAAGGCTCAGCATAGTTGATGTTCCATAAATGCTTGTATAATGAACAGACATCTTATCATTAAGATCACCTTGAGATAGGTCAGGGGCTCTGGACCGTGGAGCTGGTTCTGAAACTGATGGGGAGCAGAGGCCTGGAGAAGAGTGGAATGTGTTCAAGGTGTGTGGTCCACAGACAGCAGCACTGACATCACCTGGGGCTTGTTAGAAATGCAGCTTCTCAGGCCCCATCCCAGACCTGGGTGATTTGTACCCACATCCAAGTTTAAGAAACACTGCTTTTAGGGAGGGCTTCCCTGGTGGCGCAGTGGTTGGGAGTCCACCTGCCGATGCAGGGGACACTGGTTTGTGCCCCAGTCCGGGAAGATCCCACATGCTGTGGCCGCTGAGCCTGCGCGTCCAGAGCCTGCGCGTCCGGAGCCTGTGCTCCGCGGCGGGAGAGGCCACAACAGTGAGAGGCCCGCGTACCGCAAAAAAACAAAAAGGAAACACTGCTTTTAGAGGCTTCATTTTGCCGCATGATGCCAGGGGAGAAGATGGACCTTGGCAGTTACCCCACCTAGGAGGCTGAGGACCCTGAACAGGCCTGGACAACTGCCCAGATGTGTCTCTAAAGGCTCCTGTTCCCTCCACAACCAAGGCTTGAGTTCAAGCCATTTTTGGCCTCGTAGAGCACAACGTAACTGATTACTTTTGTCTGGGGAAAATGCTGTTTGCCAGTGAGTTTTCTCCATAAACACCATGGAACTGCAGTTCCTCTCCTGGCCTTGCTGCCCGTTGAATATCGAGAAAGGATAGTCAACCTTCATTGGACTCAAAGTTTTATATGCCCAGGCCTCTGGCTGACTTTGCATTGCTGGAACCAAGCAAAGGACATTCCAAGCAGATCTCACAAGCATCCTTTCCACGCATCCCGTCCCACCCTCCTGGATGTGTGATTCTCTTGCAGGCTAGGTAAGGGGACAGAGCGTCCACAGCTAAGGAGCCCACAACTTCAGGGACCTGTGGATGGAAGTGGATGAGTAAGACTTGACAAGGAGGAGGCCAGCACAGGCTGCCTGCTGGGTGAGGCAGTGGGGATGTGGGCTCAACATTCAAACACAAGAACTGTTTTACACCAAAGCGTGAGAGATGGAAGTTTCCAGAATTCAGCTTAGAGCTGGACCAAGACTTTCTCTGCCACCAGTGACTTCTTAGTCACAGACATGCCCAAACCCTCTTCTAGCCTGAGGGCAGCAAGAGCTCAGAATTCTTTGGCAGCAAGTGGATACATGGACTGGGGTGGGATGAGATAGAGGTGTACTTCAGGCTTCATCAATTCACCAGACCTGGAGCCAGGCCCCCACCAGGCCCACAGCTTCCCTATTCTGAACAGAAGCACTTCACAGTTATTTCTTGAAAAAGCCACACTACACTGCTTCTTTCTGCTTTTGGTTCTCAGAGGTGGCTTTCCGGGTGGTATGAAGAAGTACACCTCTGTATTACTTAGAGCTGCCTCAGCTTAAACATCTGTCATCTCGTTGAATCATCCTACGTTTGGCAAAGCCCAGGCCCATGTCCCAGGGCCATAACTAACTCCCCTTGCTGATTCAGGGAGGCCTCTGAATGCTGCCCTGACCATCCAAGGCCTCACCCTGACACCACCAATTTCCTGGCTTCCTGCCTCGGCAGCTCCCACAAAGGGACACACTGGGTTGCTCAAGGAGCAGCTGGCTGTTTTGATCACTTGCAAACATGAGACTTTTTAAGATAAACTTTAGGTGTTGCATTTGCAATACTAGGGAAGAACCTGCTTGAGTTCACCGTGGGCATAAGGGCAGGGAGAGTGGGGAAAGGAGTGGGTATTCGGAAGCAGGTGAGAGGGGTTGGCAATCCCACTCAAGCATATGCCAAGGTAATGGCAATACTGTGTGGTAGATCAAGGTGGGTCTTGGAATCTTCCTGGCTTTTTAGAAAAGCATTATTTCTGGCTTTTTATCTTGCCTTTGCCCCTCGCTAACTACTTTATCTCACTTACCTCATCTGTAAAATGGGCTGTTGTAAGGTTTAACTGGGAATTACGCATGTAAAATGCTTAGTACGGTGCCTGGTACCAGAAAAGCCCTCATTTACTGTTTGCTATTCCCTCTACTGCTCCTTTCCAGGGAGTCACTGGGGTGCTGGAGGAAGACACCCAATCTGCCATCCTCCCAGCCCCCAAGCTGAACAGCGCACCAGGGATGCTGATGGGAAAATACCGTGCAGCGCAGAAGGCCAAAGGGTGGTGGTTCCGGGCATGGACTCTTGGAGGCCCTAAGTGACCTCTCTGCTCCGGCGTCCGCCCTCCCCAGGTTTGAGCGGCGGAGCTCCGGGCGGGGTCGGGGGCGGTGCGCTCCAACCAGGCCGGCGCGTAGGCGGGCGGGCGGGGCTCCGCGACCCGACGCCCTCGGCCGGCAATATAGCCGCTCGGCTGAGGCGCTGGTGCGCGGGGGCAGCGCAGCGGGCGGGGGCCGCGATCCAGACACCGGAGCAGCTGGCACCGAGGTGGCCCGGAGAGGGACGAGCAACATGAGCAGCAAATGCGACGTGGTCGTGGTGGGGGGCGGCATCTCAGGTCAGTGGCGGCTGCGCGCCCTCCTTCCTCCTCCCGGGCTCCGACAAGTGGCCGCCCAGGGAGGCACGCAGGGCGGCAGTGGGGCGGGGTGCCGCCAGGAGCCCCTAGACCCTCCGTGCGCCCGAGGGGATCTAGAGGGTCCCGAGCGCGCACACGGAATCCTCCCTCGGGGGAAGGATTTGGTGCGCCCCTGGACAGAAGCCGAGGGCTGGAAATGTGTTGAAGGTCTGGGGCTGGACTTTGAACTTTCCCCCGGACAGCTGCCAAGCCTGAGCTAGCTGGAATTTTCAAATCGCGGGGGAAGAAAATGGGCAGGGGACAGAGCCTTACTAGGGGGTGGCATAAAGGTCAGTCACTTTGTTGCAGCCTGACCTGGGCACTCTACATCCTTACTTGGAGCACGCGTGCACCACTGCGTGTTGTTATCCTGGAACCAGGAAAACGACCTTGAACAGCTCCCAGTTCAGAAAGGATTGGACCCTGGGGCAGTCGATTACCAACGACCCTCCTCACCCTGATTCTTTGTGGTTCCACGATTGCCTTGTGTCTGCCTGGGGCTGCAGGGCCTTCTTGTCAAGTGCCTCTTCTCCTCTCATTCCCTCCTCCCCCCACTCAGTGGCGGTGGCCAAGAAGCCCAACAGGGATGGGGACAGAAACTACCCTCTTAGACACGGGGGGAGAAGCAGGGAGAGGGGCCGTGCACACAGCAGGGCCCCCAAAAAAACAGAAGCCAGAAGAGGGATGGGGTCAGTGGGGGAACCCACCCTCTCAGGAGGGTCAGGCGGATCCTATGGGATGGAGTCAGTGGAACTAAGCAATGCATCCAAAACAGCCTGGCTAACAGACCCCTGGCGATGCTTTGGCCGAACCCGCAGGACCTCCTGGTGCTTGAGCCGTAATTAGGACACCTCCGCAACCCGTGAATGTGTTGGCTAAAATGTGCCCTAACCAGATCTCAGGAGCGGGGCTCCACCTTGTTCCCTGTGGGGCGGGCAGGGCAGAGGTGCTCTGACTCCCTTGTGCCAGGTGAAGAAACCAAGGTGTTGGACGTTGGGTGCTGCTCTTCCACTCCAGCCTACCTCACCTTTGAGTCAGATCTCAGGGGTTACCACTTCTGTCTGCCCGGTTCCTCCTGAGCTCACCCATGCCAGGCTCTGTGGCCGGAGCTGCAGGTACACAGGTACATAAGCACAACAGCATGCTGAGGTAGGCTAAGCCTATATAGATGCCATTGTCTTTCAGTATTTTTGACATCTTCTCTCCTAGAAGAACTTGGACTCAAAATCATATCTACCTAGGTGTTTTAGAAAATATCGCTAGGTGCGCCTCCACGCTGCCTTGCACAGCGCCCCATCTTAGGGAAGCTGAAGCCTCTCTTTCTAGGTCCCCAAAGTCCTTTTCTTGCCCAAACTATGTCTAACGGGTTCAGATTCTTCTGTTTTCCCTCTTATTTTGGCCTTTCTGATTCATACTCCAAACCTTCAAGCTCACTCAAATTATTCATGTTAGACTCGTATAGGAAAGATAGATAAGGTTTTAGCTATTTTTTCCAACAGTGATGAATCTCTACTCTGACCCCCAAACTCTCCAAACAAGGGACTGGTGAGTAGATCTGCCTTTTCTCAAGAACCTTACATAGAATAGGCATTGTTCTACATGAGGATAACACCAACTAGTCATAGCTAGGTTACAAGGTTCTTGTGAAAGGTGAGTGAAGCAATGTGTGTGAAAATGGCTTTGCAAAGTCTGACATATGTATGACACAAGGTCTTGCAAGAGTTTTGCTCATTTATTCAAACAGTAGGCATTAGGGCCAGCTGCGGTAGAGGATGCAAAAGTGGGTCACATTGTTCTCGTCCTGGAAGATTTGTCCATTCAGGAAGGGAGGTGAGGTATCCAGGCAAAGACAATACAAGGTAGAAAGCGGCAGGTGTCACAAGAGGGGTCCACTCATTAATTCATTATCCATTCATTCAAGGAACATTTGCTTCCTGTCCCACATCTTATCCCAAAGGGAATGAAAGGTGAATTAGGCAGAGCCATTGCCCCTGGGGTAGTCACACGCTGAGGCAGAAGGCAGAGTCATGAACAAGTAAAACTAATGACCTATGATAGATGCCTTAGTAGCAGGAAGTTCTAGGCAAAGTGCGTGTCCAACTCTGCCTGAGAATATCTGGGCAGACTTCACAGAGGAGGTGACACTTGAAGTCGATCTTAAGGAATGGATAGGAATTCACCAGGAGACTAGATGAAGAAAGTATTTGAAGCTAAAGAGCAGCTTATATAAAATCACAAATATGTGAGATGTTCTCATGCTTAGGAAACATAAGAACTTCAGTGTGGAGTGTTGGGGGGACTTGTGAGAGACCAGGCTACGAAGGTGGGTTGGGAGCCTTGTATGTCATCCCACAAAGATTTAGTTCCTTCTGAGGTCAGTGAACAGCCACTGATGATTTTTCATTCACAGAGTGGCATGTGTCAAGTGACAGGAATATGGTGATGCAAAAAGAAGAGCAGGCTTGGGGGAAAGATGCGACATCTAGAGTTGGAGGTGCTGGGTGAACTCCCAGGGAGAGATGTCTAGCAGCTGGAAGTGCAAGGAACAAGTTGGGCTGACAGAGTTGTGTGACAGAGACATTTTAGTTGAAGCCACTTAAGTCCATGAAATGACCCAAACCAAGAGCAGAAAGAGAAGAGAGGATGCCTGGGACAGAACTGGACAAGGGCGTGCTTCCCTCCTCCACTGGGAGGAAGATATTGCAGTCATTCTTTTTTCTTTTATAATAATAATCTTTTTTAAAAACTAATTTATTTATTTATTTATTTTTGGCTGCGTTGGGTCTTCATTGCTGCGCGCAGGCTTTCCCTAGTTGCAGGGAGCTGGGCTACTCTTTGTTGCAGTGCGCGGGCTTCTCATTGCAGTGGCTTCTCTTGTTGTGGAGCACAGGCTCTAGGCACACGGGCTTCAGTAGTTGTGGCACGCGGCCTCAGTAGTCGTGGCGCACAGGCTTAGTTACTCCGCAACATGTGGGATCTCCTTGGACCAGGGATTGAACCCTTGTCCCCTGCATTGGCAGGTGGATTCTTAACCACTGAGCCACCAGGGAAGCCCTACAGTCATTCTTTATAATTTGATGAGAGAGATAGGAAACTGAGAAACTGAAAAACACTTAGTTAACCTCAGATCTTAGCTCAGATGTCATTTCCCCGGGGCAGCCTTCCCAAATCCCTCTAAATGGGATTAGATGCCTTTGTTTAATTTTCCTCTGCCATCTTGTTCTTTTCCATGAGTTTTTCATTGTTCATATATTAATGTCATTTCTTGTTCAATATCTTTCTCCACTAGGCTGTAAGCCTCTGGAGCCCGGGGAGGTGTTTCTTTTTCTCCCTGAGAACCTCTAACCCCAGCTCCAGAGCTCTGCCTGGCCCAGTTAGCACTCAAAATGAGTTGAATTAATGAACTTTAACTTTACACCAACAAAGCAGCAGTTGATTGGATCTGATATTCACATCCATTCACTACCAATCCTTTTGCATGTCCTGCCAAATCATATTGAGAATGGGAAAAGTGGTAAAATCAGAATTTGGGGATTAGTCGGTGACTGACACAGTGGTTTAAAAGAGTCTGAATTAGGGGCTTCTCTGGTGGCACAGTGGTTGAGAGTCCGCCTGCCGATGCAGGGGACACGGGTTTGTGCCCCGGTCCGGGAAGATCCCACGTGCTGCGGAGGGGCTTGGCCCGTGAGCCATGGCCGCTGAGCCTGCACATCCGGAGCCTGTGCTCCGCAACGGGAGAGGCCACAACGGTGAGAGGCCCGCGTACCGCAAAAAAATAAATAAATAAAAATTAAAAAAAATAAAAGAGTCTGAATTAGACTCTGTTTTTTTAACTTTGTTAATTATTAAACTTGGGACATTCTGGTCATTCTGGTCATTCTCTGATAGTTTGCAAAGCTGTCAGCAAATTTTAATCACTCCCTTTGGGATAAACAGGTGTACTGGGGGTACAGCTGGTTAATATGTAACTTTCTTTTTTAGTGTTTGAAAAATTCCAAGGCAACTATAGAACAGCTTTTTGTTTTTGGAAATGTGTGTGGTATATAAATGCACGCCTCCTGAAATCTCTTTCGCCCGAGGAGCAGCTCATCTCTGGAGACTTGGCAGAGTAAATGGCATTTCCCCCATGGGGCTGGACAGCAGCATGTGGTTTCTGTTCCGAGTCTTGGTTTTAAAGTTTGGTTTGGTAGAACCATGGAAACTATCTTTTGCAATTCTGGAATGGCTCTTGCTCAAGCCTCAAAATAAAAGCTAAAAAGGGAAACTTGAAGCAGAAAGGAGAACTTTTTTTTCCCCCCAGGCTTGAGAGAGGAGATCTGGTCATGTGAGGGTGGCAGGCACTTGGCTAAGAGTCTGGAGGAATCAGAGCCAGCTTTCCAAGTGGTAACCAACACTTGGGAGGTGATCTGCGCGGCCAGGAGGGCCAGCTTGTTGCTGGTTGGCAGGAGTGGCCTGGGCGGGGGCGTCAGAGAGGGCTCACGAAGGATCATGAGTTGAGGGATGCAATAGGCAGACGTGGCCTGTATGTTAGTGGCAAAAGCCCCACCTCACCTTTGATGAAGAAAGATAGAGAACTTCCCTGGACTCCTATGACGCACCTGAATGTTCTAAAAAATAGTAATCGGGTAGAAGTGCTTGGAAATTTGTATATCCTGGTCAAGGACAGGATATAGAGAAGCAGTATGGCAATGTTTAAGCAGCATACATCAGACATCAAACAGACTTGTTATGAATCCCACTTCCTACACTTACCTATTGTGTCACCTTAAAATTTCCCTCACCTCTCTGCTCTTCAGCTGCCTTATCTTTATTTTTTTTAATTTATTTTATTTATTTATTTTTGGCTGCGTTGGGTCTTTGTTGTTGTGGGCGGGCTTTCTCTAGTTGCGGCGAGCAGGGGCTACTCTTCGTTGTGGTGCGTGGGCTTCTCATCTCGGTGGCTTCTCTTGTTTCGGAGCATGGGCTCTAGGTGCACAGGCTTCAGTAGTTGCGGCACACGGGCTCAGTAGTTGTGGCTCGTGGGCTCTAGAGCACAGGCTCAGTAGTTGTGGCACACGGGCTTAGTTGCTCCACGGCATGTGGGATCTTCCCGGACCAGGGCTCGAACCTGTGTCCCCTGCATTGGCAGGCGGATTCTTAACCAGTGCACCATGAGGGAAGCCCCCAGCTGCCTTATCTTTAAAATGAGACTCCTAATGCCTTTATTGGCAGAGAGGTTGTTGCTAGGATTAGAAAGAATGCACATGAAGGACTGTACACAGCGGTCATTATGGTGTCAGCTTGTACCTTTTGAAAAAGACATCTTTTTTAGCTCCTAGGGTTTTTTAATCTGTGGGAGCAGAGGCAGGCACCTCTGTGTAATCACATCTCCCTCTTTACTAACCAGTCATTTTTCTTGCTGTGAGGCATTTATAAGGTGGCAACAGGATGCAAGGTATATACGCGGGCATGGTTCCGGTCTCATCCTGCCCCACCCCCATCCCTTCATTCCCTCTGGTGCGGAGCCTGAAGAGCTCAGGCTTACCTTGGGCTTCAGAGCCACTAAACCCACTGTGTTCCTCTTCAGAAGACATTTTAAAAGCACTAGATCTGTATCTCATCACTACCCCAGCCTGGCTGTTATTCCGATTCTGTCCTGGTCCTCATTTTCAGCCACCCGACTCCTGTCTTAATTATAAGCAATAGTAAATGGGACTATTATTTATGTCTTTAATAATATTAATTATTTAATAATAATAAAAGAGCCAGCATTTTGCGTGTTGTCTATATGCTAAATTGAGTAACAGTGAGGTGATCCTAGTATTAACATCTGCTGAGCACCAAATGAATTCGAAATCTTCGCGTAGAAATGTGTTCTGTGTTTAGAATTTCTGACATGTTTATCTCTTAAATATATATTAAAAATAATTGGAGTTTAAGATTTTTCTTTCAGTTTAGCTGCTGACTTTCGTATATCGTCTGAGTTCGTAAATCACATACAAGCCAAGAAAGTAGGGCTGCGAAGCAGCATCCCTGTGACAAGATAATATTCCGTGAGAGAGAGTGTGTGTGTGTGTGTGTGTGTGTGTGTGTGTGTGTGTGTGTTAGAGTGTGTACATGCACAGCCACTAGCCATCCCCTCAACCCAAGGTTTGACAGTGGGGTCGACTGGCACACTGCCATTTCAGATCCATTAGTGGTTAGTGGCCATGTTGTCAGCCTGATTAACAATAATAGCCAAGGTCTACTGTGTGCTTGCCAGATGCCAAGCCCCATTCCAAGCACTTCACATGCATTTTCTCTTTTAACCCTTTAAACTGCTTTTTGAAGTATTATCCCTACTTTCTAGATGAGAAAACTAAGGCATGGAAAGGTTACCAACTTTGCTTAAGGTGGCACAGCTGGTTAGTGGTGAAATCACAATTAACGCCATGCTCTTAACCTCTATGCTCTACCACGGCTGATTTCTTCTGCTCCCAGAGAAAATGTCACTGCAGGAGCAGTTAGTTCCAGCCTCTTAACCTTTGCCCATCATCAGAGCAGCCATTTCCTCTGTAACAATAACTTAGAATTTGTTTTGATACAATTTGTTCACGCTGGAACAATGGAAAAGACATACACACTGAGTAATACAACTGATATGTATGGCATCAAAGTTTGAAAGTCAGCTGGTTTAACAGCTCATACAGCTTAATATTAAAAAAACAAACAACCCAATCCAAAAATGGGCAGAAGACCTAAATAGACATTTCTCCAGAGAAGACATACAGATGGCCAACAGGCACATGAAAAGATGCTCAATACCGCTGATTATTAGAGAAATGCAAATCAAAACTACAATGAGTAGTTGACCTCACACCAGTTAGAATGTCCATCATTAAAGAGTCTACAGACAGTTAATGCTGGAGAGGGTATGGAGACACTGTTGATAGGAATGTAAATTGGTACAGCCACTATGGAGAACAGTATGGAGGTTCCTTAAAAAACTAAAAACAGAGTTACCATATGATCCAGCAATCCCACTCCTGGGCGTATATCCAGAGAAAACACTAATTCGAAAAGATACATGCACCCCAATGTTCATAGCAGCACTATTTACAATAGCCGAGACATGGAAGCAACCTAAATGTCCATCAACAGATGAATGGATAAAGGTGTGAGATAGATATATATATATATATATATATATATATCTTATTCAGCCATAAAAAAGAATGAAAATGCCATTTGCAGCAACATGGATGGACCTAGAGATTATCATACATACTAAGTGAAGTCAGACAAAGACAAATATCATATGACATCACTTATATGTGGAATCTAAAAAATGATACAAATGAACTTATTTACAAAACAGAAATAGACTCACAGACATAGAAAACAAACTTATGGTTACCAAAGGGGTTAGCGGTGGGGAAGAGAGAAATTAGTAGTTTGGGATTAACATATACACACTACTATATATAAAATAGATAACCAACAAAGACCTGCTGTATAGCACAGGGAACTATATTCAATATCTTATAATAACCTATAATGCAAAAGAATCTGAAAAAGAATATATATATGTGTATATATATACATACATATATATCTGAATCACTTTGCTGTACACCTGAAACTAACATAACATTGTATATTAACTAGACTTCAATTAAAAAATGGTTAAGAGAGGGCTTCCCTGGTGGCACAGTGGTTAAGAATCCGCCTGCCAATGCAGGGGACATAGGTTTGATCCTTGGTCCGGGAATATCCCACATGCTGCGGAGCAACTAAGCCCATGCGCCACAACTACTGAGCTTGCGCTCTGGAGCCTGCGAGCCACAACTACTGAGCCCACGTGCCTAGAGCCCGTGCTCCTCAACAAGAGAAGCCACCACAATAAGAAGCCCGTGCACCGCAGCGAAGAGGAGCCCCCACTCACCACAACTAGAGAAAGCGCGTGTGCAGCAACGAAGACCCAATGCAGACGAAAATAAATAAATAACAAATTAAAAATTTTAAAAATGGTTATGAGAAAAAAGAAAGAAAGAATATACCCAGATATATGGATTATCACTGAAAAAGAAATCTGCTTGTTTTTAAACATCTTTATTGGCGTATAATCGTTTTACAGAGGTGTGTTAGTTTCTGCTGTATAACAAAGTGAATCAGCTATACATATATCCCCATATCTCTTCCCTCTTGCGTCTCCCTCCCACCCTCCCTATCCCACCCCTCTAGGTGGTCACAAAGCAGCGAGCTGATCTCCCTGTGCTATGTGGCTGCTTCCTACTGGCTATCTATTTTACATTTGGTAGTGTATATATGTCCATGCCACTCTCTCACTTTGTCCCAGCTTGCCCTTCCCCTTCCCCGTGTCCTCAAGTCCATTCTCTACATCTGCATCATCATTCCTGTCCTGCCCCTAGGTTCTTCAGAGCCATTTAAAAATCTGCTTTTAAATGCAACTGATAGGGCAAAAAAAAGAGAAAGAAAATCAGCTGTTTTGATGATTTCTGCATTTTTGACAGTAAATACGCAGGTGGCCTCTGACTCAAATTTATCCTATGAACTTGAAGAGATAATTTAGCTTCTAACTTATTTCTCTAATATTTTGGGCCTCAGTAGCCTTTTCATGTTCTATGGACATGGTAAAGTCAGTATAATGTTCCCGTGTCAAGTATTTCTCCAGATATCAGTAATGACAACAAATGTTGCTATCACCAAATTCTAATGTTCATACATTTCTTTATTCCTGTCAAGATTCAAACTATATATGCATATGCACTTGACTGATGGACACTGAAGTAGAACTTCTGCAGTTTAATAATATTTAAAATTAGTGAGTATTGAATTATTACAGGTGACAAGGTCATAGTATAATGGTAGATGTCAAGTCAGCACCTGGGACAAATGAAATGTGTACAATAGCATGTGACTGTATCAGAACTCCCACTAACTTTTGTTTCATCTTTGGATTTGATGGCCATTATACTTATAGTCTTAGCAGTGTTCCATGTGTATGTCTATTACTGGATATCATTTACCATGTTTAATGTAAATTACCTGTTTAAGCATCTGTGAACCCTCACTTGATCATAGGCTGCTCAAAATCAGGGACTTTGTACAATGTATCTCCCTATCTCTGGTGTTTAGCAAAGAACCCAGCTCACCCTAGCCCCCAGAAATTGATAGAATCCCTTGATCAGGATCGTGGGTCTTCTCAGGCTTTGGACCCAGAGAAGGTAAGCCTTACAACAAGAAATCTGTTGAAAGAATGGACCTAACCTTTCATTTCCTGGAGGAAGCAGGATAACACAGAAGTTAAATGCAAGGACTCTGGGAGCCTAAGACTTGGGTTCAAATCCTACCTGTGTCCCTAACTGTATAGCTTGGGTTAGTAACCTACTTCCACAGCCTCCAGATTTTCACTCATTAAGTGGAGTGATGGTCCTGGGGCTAACTTCTGGAATGCTCAATCAATATTAACTCTGCTGTTTTTACAAAAGTCAGCAGGCAGTACTTAACTGAGGGGATCCTGGAAACGTACAAGATCAAATGCACTTGTAAGTCCAAAAAGTGAGCCAAATTGAGAGGCCCTGTTCAGAATGAGTGTTCTTGTCCCCATAACAGAATACTTTGGAAGTTTGCTGAGGTGAAAAATGCAGCATTACCATTTGGCAAAGGCCCCAAATTTGTTGGGCTTAGCGTTTTAGGACTGTTTCTGAATAAAAGTCATTATTTCCCTTGAGAATGGTATAAAATTCTTTCCTGACTTTGACCATCCAAATCCCGTAAATTCCTCGTGAGCTAAAAAAATGTTTGTTCTAGGGAATTCCCTGGTGGTCCAGTGGTTAGGACTCCGTGCTTCCACTTCAGGGGGCACAGGTTCAATCCCTGGTCTGGGATTTCAAGTTCACAAAATGGGTCCATCTTCAGTCTCCTCGGTTAACTCAGTAAACAAAGGCACTACAGAAAACCAAGTTCCTACCCTCAGAAAACTTAAAATGCAATTGGAGACACAAGAGCAGCACATATAGGCAATAAGAAAAGACTAGAAATAATAAATAATTGAGTTCTGGGGCCTTCCCCAGCGGTTCAGTGGTTAAGACTCCGTGCTTCCACTGCAGGGGGGGCGTGTTCGATGCCTGGTCCGAGAACTAAGATTCCACATGCCACGCGGCGTGGTCAAAATGATAATAATAATAATTGAGTTCTGTACTGGGGGACCCAAGAACTAAGTTAGATAGAGGAAATCACTGAAGACCCCAGGAGTTGCAGAAGTTCTCCTTAAAGGAGTGGAATTTGAACAGTTCCTGAAGAACAGTTAAGGTTTGGGGTCGGTAGAGAAGAGAGAGGCTTTAAAGATGGGAGGAATAATATAGAGGCAAGTCTAGACTAGTAGGATGGGGAGATAATGGGTAATAAAGTTAGAAGGAGGAGGGCAGTATCAAGCAAGGAAAAGCAAAGTGAGTTGGTTACGTTTTTCTGTGGTTGGAAAGAAGAAAGCATTGACCATTTTTACTATAAAGATAAGATGGGCAGTTGTGTGCCTGATAGGTGAAAGAGGGCAACCCTAGAGCCAGGGCAGCCAAAAGATGGGTAGTAATTCAGGAATAGGTTGAGGGGTGATCAGCTGTGTATAATGGATTGAGTTATCCTGAAGCTCAAGGAAGGTTGCAGGAGAAAGGGAGGGGAGACAAGAATGGAAAGAAGTATTTCAATGGTACACTCTCCTTTTTTCTATTTTGCTGAGAACATGCCCAGAAAAGAAGTATCACAAAAAATAGTATTTCCCCCCTGAAGTTTTATAATTGAAATGGAAGGACTTGACTGTATTTTTAAATTTCCTTTTTTTAAAAAATAAGATCAAAGAGGTTTTCTTCCTAAGGGTTGTGACCCAGCTTACTAAATGACAAACACACATCTTGAGCAATCTCAAACACAAACTGAATAGTTCATCCTGTTTTGTAACATAAAAGCTGTCATTGAAACTTGTTGTTTTGTGAGAGAGAGGGCAAAATCAGAAAGCAAGTTCAGGTAGTTTTGGCCTTTCAAATGTTAGTTATGTTACCATAGTCTCCTTTTAATGGCATCTTAAATGTCATGTTCTAGTTAATTTCAACTTCATGTCAGAAGTTTACACTCTTGATCTCATGTCATCTCATCCCTTACCTGGGCCATTTTTCACTCTGGACTCATCATCATCATCAACATTTATCAGAATTCCACAACAGTGAAGGTGTCCTTCTAGGTCCTTAGTTTTATTTGCTCTCCTTCCAGCCTAAATAATCCCCCCTTTTCGTTTACCTTGCAGACATTTCCAATGATTCTTTTATAGTGAATTTGGAATCCTGACCTCATCTTTTGGAATTGGAGCTACTTTTTATTCCTGTGATCCCAGTTGTGTTTCTGTCTTAAATTGTTTCTTTATAATTATGTTTAATTCTATCTCCCTTCTTTGGGTTATTTTCCAGTTGAAGCAACACGCTCTTTGGAAAAGTTTTGTTATCCAACACGGCTCCCTTTCAGATAACTTAGGGTAAAGTGAAGAATTAATAATCAAATTAATAACCAAAGTTCCCTCGAAAATTTTTAGGACGAAAGGCCACTGATGTAAATGAAAGATGAAATCACATTCCTTCTTGGTTATTTACAGTTTAAGGAATTTTTTTGGAGACGTGGGAACATTTTTTTAATAAGGTGAATTGCAGAAATAATATATATTTATTGTGAAAATCTGTAAGTTACAGAAAGAGACAGAAAGAAAATGAAAATCATCTATAATTGATTCCCCCCCTACACACAAAACAGCCACTGTTACTATTGTCACCTATATTTTCTTTTTGCAAACCATCTACTGTATTTACTGCACTCGCTGGTAGTTCTTTTTAAATAAATAACATATTATGAATGTTTAACCATGTCTTAAATGCTCTTCTTCTATACGATCTTGATAACTTTATATTATTTCATCTGATTATATTTATTTACCAATCTTCTATTGCTGAACATTTGTGTTGTTTCCAAATTTCTGCTATTTTAAACAAAGCTATTATGAATATCCTTATACCCAAACCTTTGTGCATAACTCTGATTATTTCTTTAGGAAATTCCTAGAAATAAGTGTTGGGAATCCTTTTAAGGCATTTAGTAATGATTACAAAATTGTCACTCCAAGAAAGTTTCATCAGTTTAAGGTGGAATTTTAATAATGGGCTTCTTAGTTACTTCACTAGGAAACCAGTATTTTTCCCTCTCTGACACAGCACAGAGAAAACCATCATTCTTCACCAGCTCAGTGTTGTAATTTAATGAAATTGTATGTGCTAGGTTTTGTAAATGATCTTTAGTCTTGTAAAATTTCAGTGGTGGCAAGTAATTCTTGCTCTCTACGACATGCAGGCAAACCACTTTTGCAATTAATGCTCTATGCCTACCATGATTTACTAGGTCTTTATATATTTTTATAGCGCTTTATAATTTTTTGAATACCATTATCCTGTGCTTCTAGAAGTTTGAGATCATTAATTAGATAATTCTGTTGCGTTTCAGTGCAGAAAAGAAAAAAGGATAGTCCTGTAGCAAACCATTTTCTATGATTATTTTTACCCGTCTAGATAAGACATGAATATAGCCTTGGTCCACAGTCTATTGTAAAAGCCGATCAACCAGCTGTTTCATGTTTTACATTTTAATTTCCTCTCTAGTTTGCATTCAAATCCTATGATAGATTTTGGTTTATTTAGGAGTCCTATAAGATACAGTTGATTGTTTTCAGAATAGCCCTTTTATGCTATGCCAGTTAAAGAGAAACAGCCCTTGTTAAGTACTGATGATAAGCACACGTAAAGGCATACACTCAAATGAGTTATCCTCATTTCATCAAACATGTTTTCTTATTTTGTTGTTTCTGCAGGGGAGAAAAAGAAGTCAGGTTTGCCCATTCGTTGATTGATTCATTCATTCAATAAACCCTTATCAAGTGCCTTATTTACGAAGCATTGGGCTAGGCGTGGGAATATGCAGATGGGTAATCCATGTTTCCATCTTTGAAGGGTACACCAAGCAGAGGGAGGTGCATGCAGCCACATACAGGTGAATTCTCTGAGGGGTGGTGTGTGCTGAGAAAGATAAGTTCATCTGGTTCTGATGACACAGAGGAGAGGAGGATGGCATCTCACCTCAGGGCCTCAGAGGACCCAAAGGAAGACTTGGTGATAGGATTTATTAGAGAGATAATTAGCCAATTCAAATATTCTGCCATAAAATATAGCGTTAAGTGGTTGAAATTTAAATCTACATTCTAATATACGCATGGCATTGAAATTTCAGGTTTGTTCTTCTTGCCGTTGGCCTTAAAATGGCAGTGTAGTGGATGCTGTAGTGGGCTGCCCAAGCCCCCTTTAGGACAGTTATTCCCCCATCTGCTGAGAGTGTTGGCTGCTGCTTTGTTCACAGCTGAGTCCCTCTCTGGAAATTGCCCTTGACTGGGGGGAGCTGACTTCCTGCAACAGATGTGGGGATATAGAGGCCTGGCCCCCTTGCCTTGCCCCTGGCCATCTCAGCTGTGGAGCCCCCTGTAGGATTGACTGAGGCCTATGTTGTGACTGCATTTCAGTTCAACTTCTTCCTCTGTCCAATCCTGCTTCACTTACATTTTTACCCGTGTTGAACCCTGATAAAGCTTCTATATGCAAATCAGGTTCAGAAGCTTCTTGCCACAGACCCTAATTTAGTCAGACAATAATTGAACAGCATTTTTGTTCTGCACATCACAAGATGTTCTAACCACGAAGCTTCAGTCAGTTGGAGGTGGAGGCCATTAAAGGATTTGGCCCTTTCCAGGATGCAAGATGCTAACAGGGCCGGGGAGGGTGGTAAGCCTCATCAGTTCTGGATAATCTCTCTTAGGTGTCCTGAGAGTCCCTGGAACAGGGGTGGATGGTGGAGGCTGACCACTACACTGGCCCATACAAGCTCTGGGGAATTCAGTTCTTCTCTCACCACTCTGTGTGCTGATTTACAGGTGAGATTCATAGGCTCTGATCTGGACTTGCTACAGATGTGGATGTCTTTCTTTATTGGAGAAATTTGTGGCAGTGCAGCCAAGGCATAAATTATGAAGCAGACACCCCTAGTCTGTGAAGACGATTCGGGTCAGGAGCCATCCATCTCTCCCAGGCTACCATTTTGGATCCAGCTCAGATTCTGGGTTATTGGCAAAATGGTGCTGTTGGTGTCAACCTCTGTTCTTCCCCTAATACTACAACCATTTCATGCAGCTTCCTGTAGGATTTCTTATAGGGAATTGTAGATACTGAAAGTGATTCTAGAAATGGATGATGGAATCCCAGAAGGAGAAGAGAGAAAGTGAGGCTGTGAGGGAGCTGTTGGTAGGATTTGAGTGGAAAGGTTCATAGATCGAGGGTCTTGGGTTAAAGGACATTGATGTGAGATGGATTTGAACGAGTGAACTAGAAGGATAGACGATCGTGATTGCAAGGGAGGGTGCTGTAGAGTTTGGACAGGTAACCTTTTGACTGTATTTTTTGGAAATGACCATTAATAGCATTTAAATGAGTTGCAACATTTTGAATCACCATGTCCAGAGATAGTATTCTCTGTGTGATTCACCAAACAATTTAAAGGCCAGAAAAATGAATGCCTTTTAAAAAAAATAGTAATCTGCTCTTGGTTTTACAACTGGGCAGAGGACACAGCTATTCATTAAGTCCAAGTTTAGGGATGACTTAAGTCTAAATTTAGGGAAGGCCCATCTGCTGGATTGAGAAAGGCAGGAATCCTGTGCTTTGGGTTCTGAAGATTCTAAGCAGAGGTCTTTGTTCAAACTGCACGCACATCACTGAAAGGATAACCCCTCAAATGCTGACTTGTGTGTGGGATAGGGAGGGGACCCAAAGCAAGGTGCCCAAGGACTGGCAGCGCAGAGCAACAGGGAGACAAAGAAAGACTTTCCCTACGAGCTTACTTATTTGAAGATGATTGGAAAAGCATGGAAAAAGGCAAGGGCTATATATAATTCAGCATTACATAAAGTCCAATAGGAACAACACATTGTCACGTTCCACGGCAAAACAGAGAGAGGAGAGAGAGAGAGCCGGTCCTTCCCATGCCCCGCCAAACCAAAGATTATAGAGCTAGACTGTTAGTATTATGATGACATTGACACTTTGAGGATTCTGTTCTCTGATGGAAAAAGATGAAGCACATTACTTATGGAAATGTCTGTAAAAGGAAATTGTGGGCTAGTTTTTAATCCTGTGATTCAGCCTCTTCTGTTTACTATCTACTGAGAAATCTTGTCTGGCAGCATGCCAATCTTTCTGTCCATCTGCTGCTAGCCTTTGATTGAGAAAACATTGAGGGCCTTCTACGTGCCAGGTGCTAGGAATGAACAATCAGGAGACAGTTCCAGTTTAACACAGGCGCGCACACACAAGGAATCACGTTAAATTACATTTCTTGTGCCTGTTTATTGTTGATGCATGCACAAAAATGTCCCTTTTCAATGAAAGAAACCTCCGTGTACCTTTCAAGAGATCACCCTTGGACCAAGTTAGAATAGATGCTAAGATAACTTTGGTTTGGGTTTCCAGGTGTTGTGTCCTCTGTTACCTTTTTTAGTCTTACTCATAGATGGTGTGATACTTCTGGGCTTAGGAGGGGTACGGAGAACATCACAAATGCCTTTTCTGTCGTCAGAAATCGGGTTGCATGCGGGAACGGCCACAATCTGAAAGGAAATCACATGGGTCGCCCTAGTCGATAAAAGGCAGAACATCCAAAATACACTGCCTGTGATCTGCTTTTCTCCCCTTGTTCCTTTCTCTCTGATTTCGTGAAGAATATGTCCAGAGGGAAATGAGTTTTCTGTAGATAAATCAGTCTGCTGGTCCACAATATTGCGCTTCCAGTGGACAGGTCTGAGAAATGCGGAAAAGTACAAAGAGGTTGAGCTGACTGCAAGGTAGGCGAGGCAAAGACATTTTATGTGCAAAAGAAAAATCATCTGGGGCTTATGCTTGCTTTATTTCTGGACTTTATTTGTGAACAGAATACTATGAGAAGCTGATGGAAATGAGAGAGCATTTTTTTTCTCCTGTGTTCTTTTAAAAGGTGTATTTCAGTAAACAGATATTTTTTAAATATGGCTTCCTTTCCCATAGATGAATTCCTTTGACAGGAATTTATAGGTTTAAAGATTGCATGAGAGCAAGTTTAAAACCAATCTCTAAAATTCAAAGCATTAGTGAATTGTAAATTTCCGATGAATATATGTGTGTGTTAAGATATTTGAATACTTTTTCATAGAAAAATAGGGGTTTTTAAAAGTATGAGCAATTAGAATTTAAACCACTCTTCAAATCATGCATTCTATATATAAATTCTTGGCATTATTTTTCAATATTTTTTAAATACAATGGATGAAGACCTCAATGACAATGAAAAGTGATGCCTGCATTTTTCAAGTTACAAGTAATTTGTAAAGTGAGAGCTTATTCAATCTTGCCACTAAAACCTTTGCATCTATGTGTGAAGAACACGTGCAAAATATCGTAACAAAAATACAGTATCTGCCTGGTATTTCTAAAGGACCTTGGTTACATATAATTCCGTACATATAAGAAAGGCAATATTAGGGGTTTTTTCCCTCCACAAATATATCCTTCCTATAAGGTGGTATGTGCAGTATATTGATTTGTACAATTTTACATGAAGCGGAAAGTCAGAAATAGATGGAGCGTGGAAACACATTGAAAGCTTTTATTTCTCTCACACTGTTACTTGTCTGGTTGAGTATTGTTTCCTCTGTCTGGCATCTGAGCCTTGTGGTACAGCACAGTATAAGGGTGTTTGGGTCCTATAACCTGTTATTTAACTAATACTGTTTTCTAGAAGAGTTTCCACTAAGATTTTTCAGCTTCTCGTGCTATGTGTTAACCAGGCATTTTAAACCATCACTTCTCATCACTCCCATGATCCTACCGTTTCATGCTTCCCTCCTCTTTCTCTAGCTGCTCCTTCAGCCTCCTGTGCCAGCACCTACACGCTTCACCTCCAGTGTTCCCTGTTTTGGGAAACAGAATCACCTTCAGACCAGTTTTCAAGTCAAGACCCTTGACACCGGTAGCAGACATTGGAGGGGTCCCGCCATCTCCCCTCGGCACCCATTCCCATATACAGGGACCTACGGCTACTGAGTGCTGCAAGTCTATGCCTGAGGGCTTTCTCTGGCCACTGGAACCCATAAGGGCTTCCACTCAGGACAGGCCAGCAGTGGGGCGGGGTTAATGCCCCCAGGAACAGCCGTCTTCCTAAGACTGACATGATCAATCAATCCCCTCTTAGTTGGAATCACTAAGGCATGTTCTGCACAGTCTCCCAGAGGTCTCGAGTGGGATCAAGCCCCAGTTGCCCACAATAACAGCCTGCTAGATGCTGTGTCTTTACTGCCTACCTTCCCTCCCTTGTTTCATCTCCCCAGAGTCCTACCGGGGCTTCTTTTAGGTCACCTCCCAAATAAACTAGTGGCATCCAACTCCTTGTTTCAGGGTCTGCTTTTGGATATTAGATACTTTCTTCTTTTCTTATTCCTAAAGTCCTAGTTGCAAAATATAGCTTGGATCGGTCCACCTCACCGTCTCTGTGTCCCTCCAGACCTGGGGTTCCACACGTGGGACCGCTATAGTTCTGAGTCTGCTCGTGTAAGTCCCGTCATTTGGTCCAGCCCTTCTCCAGTCCACTCTTTTTCTTTCTCCTTTTTTTACTGTGAAAAAATATATATGTAACGTAAAATTTACCATTTTAAGTGTACAATTCAGTAGCAGTAAGTACATCTATATTGTTGTGCAGCCGTCACCACCATCCATCTCCAGAATTTTGTCATCAACCTAAATTGAAACTCTGTCCCCATTCCTCTCTCCCCTCAACCCCTGGTAACCTCCATACTACTTCCTGCCTCTATGAATTTGACTACTCGGGAACTTCATATAAGTGGAATCATACACTATCTGTCCTTTTGTGTCTGTCTTCTTTCACTTGGCATAATGTCCTCAAGGTTCATCCATCCAGTCCTTTCTTACACTAAAGGAAGAATAATTTGTTTTTAGTGGGGAAAACACAAATTTGATGTTTCTAAGTTACAAACATGTATTGTCAGAAGTGATGTAAACAAAGTTGTTCAAAGACAAAAGCTAACTACCCATCGGCCTTTATCCCATCCCAACCCTTCTGAGGTGACTTGTGTTGACAGCCTGGCACGTATCCTTCCAGACTTTTCTCCTGGAAGGATCATCTTTCTAAAATTTAAATCTCATGAGGTTACTCGTGTACTTCAGACCCTTCAGCAACCTTCCATTAAACCCAAGATCAAGTCCGAAATGATGACTGTGGCCCAGACACACTGCAGACCTGAGCCCTCCCTACAATGGAAGCCCAATCTCCCATGACTTCTTCTGTTCACTGTGTAGCCACACTGGCCCACCTTCAACTTCTCAAATAATCTACCATGTTCTCTATGGTCTCTGGCCTTTGCACTTGCTCTTCATGTGGATCTCTTCCTAGCTCTCCTACTGTTACTGAAAGTGGGGTCTGGCTGCTCACCTCTCGAAAGCCAATAAAGAGGTAAGGTTGGTGGAAAGGAAAGTTTGCTTTATGTCGGAGGCCGGCAAGCAGGGGTGGGAGGGAAGGGCAGAGTCCTGTCCAAAGGCCGACTCCCCCACCACTGACAATCAGGGGGCAAGAACTTTTATAAGCCGAGGGAGGGGGCCACATGCAAACATGCAGAAAACAGCACAGTCAGCTCTGACAGTCATCTTGAAATTGGTCATGCGGTGGTCTGACCAGTGTGGTCTTGATTGTTTTAAGTACAGTTAGTCTTTAGTTCCAAGGTCGGTTTGTTCATATATCTTTGAGGCCAGCTCTCAGAATTGTGGCTGCTTGTGTCATGGCTCCAGTCTGGTCATCATGTGGTTGACTTCTTCCACCTGTTGGGGGTTTGGTATCTATAAGACAGCTCAAAAAATATGGCTCTGAATATTATCTATAGCCCTTGAGGAGGAACTTAAAGGTCCTTGACTATTTTTAATGACTAAACTATTATTAGTTAGTCTTGTTGGGCTGTTTTCCTTTGTTTCTGCATTTTCTTACTTCTCTGATTACACTTATTCTTTGGCTAAAGTTTTTCCACAGACAAAAGGCAGGTCGAGGACATGGGGGTCATGGACCATGGGGTCCTGCTCCGTTTTCCTCCTTCCTACCTACGACTTTGGTGACTCTTGATCATCTTTCAGAGTTTATTTTAAAACTTACTTTTTAGGGGGAGGGTCTCCTTATCTGATAGCTTTTCCCGCAAACTACACTGCACCCCCAGTTCTTCCTTCCTGTGGCACCTTGTTTTATACCTTTCCTGCCCTCCCTGGGATAAACTCCAGGAGTGCAGACGCTCTGTCTTTTTCACCACCTAGCACAGTGCTTGCACCTAGTAAGTTCACAGTAAATATTGATTGGCTAATTAAGCCTTTCTTTGAGAACCAAATTTAGAACTTTGGGTTTTAAATTTCATTTGGACCCCTCTGTGTTATCCCTCTTTTCTGAGTTACTTTAATGTAGTTATTATGATGGGTTAGTAACTATTTTTTTCCCAAGTAACAGGGTTCATTTTTTTTCAGTTATACATATATGTGTATCTATTCTTTTTCAAGTTCTTTTCCCATTTAGGTTATTACAGAATATTGAGCAGAGTTCCCTGTGCTAGATAGTAGGTCCTTGTTGGTTCTCTATTTGAAATATAGCAGTCTGTACGTGTCAGTCCCAAACTCCCAATCTATCCCTCACCCCATCCTTCCCCCTGTAACTATAAGTTCGTTCTCTAAGTCTGTGAGTCTGTTTCTGTTTTATAGACAAATTCATTTGTATCATTTTTTTTAGATTCCTCACATAAGCGCTATCATATGATGTTTGTCTTTCTTTGTCTGACTTCACTTAGTATGATAATCTCCAGGTCCACCCATGTTGCTGCAAATGGCATTATTTCATTCTTTTTAATGGGTAAATAGTATTCCATTCTATACATGTACCACATCTTCTTTATCAATTCATCTGTCGATGGACATTTAAGTTGCTTCCATGTCTTGGCTATTGTAAACAGTGCTGCAATGAACATTGGGGTGCATGTATCCTTTCGAACCATGGTTTTCTCTGTATATGTGCCCAGGAGTGGGATTGCTGGAACATATGGTAGTTCTATTTTTAGTTTCTTAAGGACCCTCCATACTGTTCTCCATAGTGGCTATACCAATTTACATTCCCACCAGCGGTGTAGGAGGGTTCCCTTTACTCACACCCTCTCCAGCATGTATTGTTCGTAGATTTTTTGATGATGGCCATTCTGACTGGTGTGAGGTGATACCTCATTGTAGTTCTGATTTGCATTTCTCTAATAATTAGCGATGTTGAGCATCTTTTCATGTGCCTCTTGGTCATCTGTATATCTTTTGGGGAGAAATGTCTGTTTAGCTCTTCTGATGATTGGTTAGTAACTATTAAACCACCTAGTTGGCTGGCAAAATTATATTTTTAATGAAGGGAATGTCCTCGTTTTCCCTGAGTCTTCTTGTCCCATTTTCAACATCCATGTGCTCAGCACTTATTTGATGACAGCTTTGACTCTAATCTACCATAATATAGGCCACAGTCCCTTATCTGCAATTCCCAAACACCCAGAGCTCTGAAAATTGAAAGTATTTTCAGGAGCTTTCAGTAAGAGCTGACCAGAACTGATGTGTCTGGTTTGCTATTAGTCATATGTTTTACTGCAGACATAATAATGCAGGTGATCTCAGAGTGGTTGTCCCAGTTGTCATTAGGACTATTACATAATATACACCTACGTACTGTTTTGTCACTCTAAAATCTGAAAAATTCGAAGTTCTGAAATGCATTTGGTTCCCAGAGTTTCAGAACAGGCCCATCTTTAAAAATATAAACTAGGGGGCTTCCCTGGTGGTGCAGTGGTTAAGAATCCGCCTGCCAATGCAGGGGACACGGGTTCGAGCCCTGGTCTGGGAAGATCTCACATGCTGCAGAGCAGCTAAGCCCGTGCGCCACAACTACTGAGCCTGGGCTCTAGAGCCCTCATGCCACAACTGCTAAGCCCGTGTGCCACAACTACTGAAGCCCTCCCACGGGCCTAGAGCCCGTGCTCCGCAACAAGAGAAGCCACCGCAATGAAAAGCCTGTGCATAGTAACGAAGAGTAGCCCCCACTCGCCACAACTAGAGAAAGCTCTCATGCAGGAACGAAGACCCAATGCAGCCAAAAATAAATAATAAATTAATTAATTTAAAAATATATATATAAACTAGGAGGATGGTATACTTTGGAAAATATAATACCAAAAATGAAACAGTCATACATTTATTCTGTTCATCATGAGGTTTTAGTTTGTTAGTTGGTGGGTTTTTGCTAAGGAACACAATTAGTTCATCGTTCTCAGAAACGACCTGAGTATTCCCACCAAACTTTTCAGCAAGAATTCAACATGTAGGAGTACCAACAAAGTTTCCAATTTTAAGCTTTCAGTACTTTGGTGGCAGTGCTTCCATGGCGTCTGCTGTTCTGTCCCTCTGAGTAGGGCCATCATGCTAACTGAACCCCAGAGGACAGTAGGGTTCCCTACTCACCAAAACTTGGCTGACTCTGGAACCTTCCATCTGCTAGTCTCTGCCAGCACTAGTTGTCCCTGCTCTGATCCCCTGAAGCCCTTGCTGCTGTTTCCATGGACTGGACACGCTGCAGTCGCCCCATCCACAGCACTGCACTGGGAGGTGCTCCTTCTACACCTGTAGGCTGAGGTCTCAGAATCCTCTGGTTGGAACCCCAGGGAAGACAGTGGCTCCAGAGACCCCTGCTCCAAAGGCCACCACATTTCCCATGCAGCCTGGTATGTAAAGATGGGCTGTAGTTATTATGGCAGTTGAAGGAAACTCGGCATTATTTGTAAAACCGAGTCAACAAGATCTAATTCTAAATCTATTTCTGTTTTTTCTTTTAATAACTTGACCAATTATCATCATTCTAGATCTTTCTAGTGGGGCAAGATATGGCTATTGTTTGAGAAGGGAAGAAAGGGTAGCATGTATCTTGGCTTGGGTTCCCCTAGAAGCTGACCCTAAGACAGAATGTGAGTGCAAGTCATTTATTTGGGAAGTGATCCCAGCAAACCCCAGAGGGGTTTGGAAGCCTAGAGGAGGTAAGGAAGTCAAAAAGGATGAATTTTCAAGCCTGTTTCCACTGTGAGTGACTGGAGCTCAATCCTGCTGGGGACCCCGGGGGAGACAGTGGAGGATACTCCTCATTTATCCCCACTGAGTTGTGAGGCAGAGTCAGTCAGGGGCTTAAGTAGGAACGAATGAGGAGGGGACGCAGGGGGGTGGGGCATGGACAACACCTGTTACAACATCTTTCATCAAAACCTCAACATAACTTTAAAAAGGAATGATAATAATTGTAAACCTTATCGAGTTCTAAAATTTCATCTTCTTAAAGTTTTTAAATGACAGCTTCGTTGATATGTACAATTCACATACCATACAATTCACTCACTTCCAGTGTACAGTGTAATGGTTTTTAATATATTCACAGGGTTGTGTAATCATGACCCCAATGTAACTTTTGAGTTTTTTTGGCCCCACAAAAGGAAACCCTGCACCCATTTGCAGTCATTCTCCATTCCCCATCACCACCACCACCATCACTACCCGCCTACCCTCAGCCCCTGGCAACCACTAATCTACTTTCTATCTCTAGATATTTGCTTGTTCTGAACATTTCATATAGATGGAATCATACCATAAATGACTTTTATGTCTGGCTTCTTTCACTCGGCATAATGTTTTCAAGGCTTATCCACATTGTAGCATGTATAAATACTTCATTCCTTTTTATGGCTGAATAACATTTCATTGTATGGATAGACCACATTTTGTTTATCTCTTCATTAGTTGATGGACATTTGGGTTGTTTCCACTTTGGGGCTATCGTGGATAGTGATAGTGCTGCTATGAACATTCATGTACAAATTTCTGTGTGGACATATGTTTTCATTTCTCTTGGTTAGATACCTAGGAGTGGAATCGCTGGGTCATATGGTAACTCTATGCTTAACCTTTTGAGAATCATCTTCCTAAGATTTTTTAAAATTTATATAATATATATAATTTATAATGTATATAATTTAACATATATATAATATATATAACATATATATATTATATATATAACGTGTTAACTTCTGCTGTACAGCAAAGTGATTCAGTTGTATATTCTTTTTCATATTCTTTTCCATTATGGTTTATCACAGGATATTGAATATATTTCTCTGTGCTGTATATACGGTAGAACCTTGTTGTTTATCCATTCTATGTATAATAGTTTGCCTCTGCTAATCCCAAACTCCCAATCCATCCCTCCCCTACCCCCCTTGGCAACCACAGGTCTGTTCTCTATACCTAAGATTTTAAAATGTCATCTCCAGTGATTTTCTGGATACCACGTAGTGGATGCACCTAGAAAGATGGTATTTTGTGTTGCCTTCTGGGAAGAGAAGTTGACTGTATTAGTCCAGGAAACTGGAAGGAGACAGGAGGGGCTTGACCAGCTAAGCTGCCTGCTTCTCCCGTATGCTTTTCCTAGATGGTTGGGACTGGAAGAGATAGATCCTTGGGGCAAAATGCCCCAACATTCACAGGAAAACCCTGACCAAAGAAAATACTTACTGGTGTATTTAAGTATATGCTTATATATAAAATGTGTATATTTACATGAATATATTTATGTGTATATTTAAGTATTATATTTAACATATAATAAGTATTTTCCTTAGTAGCAATTTTCCTATGAACGTTGGGGCATTTTAGTTGGCCTGTGAGCCTGGAATACAGATCTTGATGCCAAATTCAATCCCTTAATGGGTGAGCGATAATTGCATTGTATTCGTCAGTTTAGAAAGCACAATATAAACAATGTCATTAAGTTCCAAAATTTACAGGGTAATCTAATAAAGATGTATTGGTGGTGTTCAAAGAAAAAGCAATTAAGGGAAACAGCTCCTGAGCCTTGAAAAAATAATGTACATCCTTCGCTCTTTTCCCCACTGTCATCATTAGGTTGTAATTGAAGTAAATTTCATAAAATTTCAAGTAGTTGAGTTTATTTTTATTAGATTTGATATACAGCTTTGGGAAAGCACTTTTGTCAATTTACTTGCATACAATTTTTTTCTGAAATAGGGAAGGTTAGTGACAATACAAAGGCAGATAGACTGATTTACAGAGAAGTTTTGCAATTATGTAACTCTAAGTGCTTAATTTTAGGTCTCTAAAAAGTATAAATTTATAACAAAAAGTCAATCATTTATACAATGAATCCTGGAAATAGCCCAGTAAATGAAACTACTCATCACAACTAATAATTTTTTTTTTACTAATTCTGGATGAATTATTTTCATAAGTTTATTTTCAAGTCTTATCATCCAAAGACAACCACTCTTAACATTTGGGTATATTTTATTTCAACCTTTTTTCATGCATTTGTTTGTTTTCTCTGTGTGTGTGTGTCACACATTTATATTTATAGTCATAGAACAAACACAATTTTATATCTTTTCACCTGATATTAAAACATAAGCATTTTCCACATTATTACAGTCTTTATGAACACAATTTAATATCAAATAAGCTTACCATAGCTTACTTAACTGATACCAGATTATTGGACATTATGTACTATGTGTGTGCACTGTTATTATAAACGACGCTGCACTAAAGATCTTTAGGAATGATATTTTTTCCACATTTGATATTATTTCTTGGAATTGAATCATAAAGTAATAATTTCCGATTTAAAGATATGGATACTTGAAAGTTTTTGACAGATACTGCCAAGTTGCTTCTCTCAAATGTTTTACCAATTACTATTCTAGCCAGCTTTGTTTCATCACATTGTTGACAGCCTTTAATATCATCCTTTTTTTACAATCTTTCTCAGATTGCAAGTGAAAATGGTATTTCTCAGTTTCTCAAATTGAGAGGTGAAAATGGTTGTTTTTAATTACTAGAAAGTTGAACATTTTTCTTGTGTGTATTAGTCAATTACATTTTCTGGGAGGGCTATTTTTATTTCTTTTTTTTCTTCATTTGTGGTTAGAATCTGGGGTGGAATCTATTCTTCTTTTTGAATAAACCAGTATTTACATATATGTTTCTTGGTTACAGTTAAAAACTTTAACCAAGATGTTTAAATGCTCTTTGAGAACGATTATGCCCTTCTAATGCAGGTAGTCTTCTGTGAGCTTCTCGACCCCTTCCAATGTACAGATCTCACACCCAGGTGTCTGGCCAAAAGCCATGGGATGATTCTGATACTGCAATTAAAATGGTTTGGTCCAATAAGTAGACTTCCTTGAACATGTTTTCCTTGTGGTATTATTCTATGCAAAACTTGTATTGTGATTCTGCTACTTTTACAAACCCCCAGGGGAACGTAGCAGTTTCAAACTTCACCTGTGCTAAGATGACTCCCAAATCACTTATGTATTTCCAGCCAAGGTCAACAGATGGGAGAATAGATAACTATTGGCTTTGTAGTTGGGTCAGTCATGAGAGACAGAAGGAACTGGGGAAGTGTGAGATACAGATGGACATAGTAAGACTAAGCTAAGAACGTACATGGAGACCCACACAAGGATATACACAGAGTAGAGGAGCCCCAGAAATAGACTCATTGAATCAAACAGAAATTCAGCTGGACAAGGGGGCACAGAAGAACAGAACATCACAGCATAACTTTCTAGATTGAGAATTTTGTTACTAAAGGCTGTTAAATGTATATTTGCAATTGTGGGTGTAAGTGTTGACATTGGCATTTTCAGTTCCATTTGCTCCTTTGTCTAGGAGGAATTTGTCAAGGATCAGAGGACCCCCAGGTCTGGATTACACCTCCTTTTAACAAGATGGAAGCCACCTCTAATGAGAGGTGGTTTCACCTTTCAACTTGGAATGCAGATTGGTATTACAACTTGGTGCTATGCCCAAAGCTTGCGAGTACAGTGTTTGTTTAAGGTAGTTACACACACACACACACACACACACACACACACACACACACACACACAATTTCAGCTAGAGCATAATATTAAAACACATTTAATGTATAAGAAACTTCTGTAAGTAGCTGGTACAACATAGACCAGGTACCTTTCTGTTCCACAACCTAATGGTGCAGGCTTAAGATTTAAATGCCCCAGAGGAATTCATAATTAACAAAGCCTTTAAAATATCAGATGCTCAAGTGATCTTCGGCTGAGGAAATAGTTTAGTTTTCTGATGGGTGCCCAGACTCTGTTATTGATTAAAGGAAACTCTGTAGCCTTTAGATGTGAGGCAGGCAGGTTGTGGAGCTGACATTGTACTGTTGATATTTGGAGACCTGTATGAATCCTTCTCCAGGTGGAAGACTCCATTTCTATGTTGACACTTTTTTCCTTGCAAATTTTTTGGAATAAGTTTGTAATTAAAAAGATATTTGGAACAGAAAAGTTGGGGTTGAAAATTTTAAAGGGCACTTGTGATCAAATGGTCACACTGACATTAAAATAAGTTTTGTGATACATCAGATTTTGAGTAGATATGCATTCTGATGAACCCACTAGAGTAAGTTCTTTGCAAAATGAGCCCCTGTTCATTCTTTGCAGCTGAACTAGTTGACTTGTCTGAGTTGTTTCATGCCAGCAACAAATATTTATTGAGGCTGTCTACATGTCAGATATTCTCCCAGGTTCTGGGAATAAAGTAGGAAACAAAACAACTAAGACCCTGCCCTCACAGAGCTTATAATCTAGTGAGGAGGATCACACAGTAAATAACCAATAAATCAACCAAATAAATACCTACCTACATACATACATACAAAGTACTACCAGTGGCAAGTAATCCATGAAAAATAAAATAGATGGTGTGATGGAGCAGAGTCAGGGAATACCTCTTCCTTAGAGGTGAGGTATAAGCTGAGATCAGAGATGTTGAACATGTAAGTATCAGGGAAAAAGGGTATTACGGGAGATGGGAACAATTGATGCAAAGCCCCTATGGTGGGAACAACTTTGAAGTGTTCAAGGAAGAGAAGGAAAATCAGCATGGCTGGAGTGGGATGAAATGGGTACTAAGGCAAGATACGTAGGCAAGAGTGAATTCATATGTGGCCCTGTAAGTTAAGTAATGAGGTGGGATTACCTCTTTGCAATGTAAGTCGTTGGAAGATTTGAAACAGGGAAATGTCTTGAATTTGATTTGGCTTTAAAGGATATTCTACCCTATGTAAATTGAAAACAGAGAAGTAAGAGTGGAAGCAGTTGCAGTTGCAAGGCTATTGCAATAGTCCAAAGGAGAGATGCTTTCATCTTAGACCAAGGTAGTAGCAGTATGGGTTCTAAGAAATGGTTGTATTCAGGTAGAGTTGACTTACTGATGTATTGATTGGAGGGTGGAGTGGCCAGGGGGAAAAAAGAACAAGGATAATTCCTGGATTTGGGCCTGAACAACTGGGTGAAGTGTGGTACCATTACTGAGGTGGAAAAGACTGCAGAAGAACTGGTTTGGTGGAGGGGACTCAAGACCTCTGTTTGAGATATGTTAAGTTTGAGATGATTATTAAATAGCTGAAGGCACAATTAAGTAGGCAATTTCTATATCAAGCTTGAAGCTTCAAGTCTATAAGCTTGAGTGAGATCACCCAAGAATGATTAAAAAAAAAAAAGAGAGAGATCCTAGAACTGAGTCTTGGGGCTCTCCAACATTTAAAAGCTGGGAAGAGGAGAAAATCCAGCAAAGGAGTCTGAGAAGAAGCAGAGTTAGAGAGGAAGAAACCCAAGGAAGTGTGGGGCCCAGAAACAAGTGAAGACAGTGGGTCAAGAAGGAGGACGAGGGAGTTCCCCGGTGGCCTAATGGTTAGGATTCTCGGCTTTCACTGCCTTGGCCCAGGTTCGATCCCTGGTTGGGGAACTGAGATCCCACAAGCTGCACGGCGCGGCCAAGAAAAGAGACATTAAGGCAGATCCTACAGACATTGTAAAGAGAGAGAGAGAATAAGAAGGAGGACAAGAGGAGAAGCTGCTAAGAGAACAATTAATCTAAGGACCCAGACTGGACCACTGGGTTTGCAATATGAAAATCACTGACATCCTTGACAAGAGTAGTCTAGGTGGAATGGTAGGGATGAAAGCCTGACTGAAGTGAAGTGGAGAAATAGAGGCAATGGGTGAAGATAACTCTTTGAAGAAGTATTATGAAGAGATGCAGAGGGAAGGGGTTGCAGCTAAAAGGAGATATTGGGGCAGTTAGGTTTTTTGAAGATGAGAGATACCAGAGCAGGTTTGTGTGTCGATGACAGTGATCCAGGAGAGAGGGAGAAATTGATGATGCAGGAAAGAAGGTATATGATCAGAGGATCAAAGCCCTGGGGGGGAATAGGATCCCAAGAGAGTGGCGAGGGTTGACTTCCTTAAAGAAGCCACTTCACTTAAGTCATAAGACGTAGAGAAAGCAACACATGCAGGTACAGGTGAAGGTATATAGCTGGATTTATTATGGAAAGATGATATTTTTATTTTCTCAATAAAAAATGAAGCAGAGTCATCAGTTGAAGAGGGCTGGGGGCAGGGGAGGTGGTGTCATGGAAGTTGAAGAAGAAAAGGCATGAAATAGCCATTTTGGACAGTGGGAAATTACATACTACGGTTCAAAAACATTATTCATTTAATTGCGTGAAGGTATCTGTCAAATATAATAGTCTTAATTTTAGAAAAGAGATATTAAAATATTCTCCCCGAGGATGATTAATCAAAAGCTAACTGCTGGGCTTCCCTGGTGGCGCAGTGGTTGAGAGTCCGCCTGCCGATGCAGGGGACACGGGTTCGTGCCCCGGTCTGGGAAGATCCCACATGCCGCGGAGCGGCTAGGGAGCCTGTGCTCCGCAACGGGAGAGACCACAACAGTGAGAGGCCCGCGTACCGCAAAAAAAAAAAAAAGATAACTGCTTAGATTGCTCCAAGTCCATGATAAAAATGTTATCAACAGAGAAAAAATTGCTTTACCTCTTCTGCTATGGTCAGTGGGCATTTGTCCAATCTATGATACAATTTATCCATTTGCTTTGTTATAGGTTAAAAAGAAGGTGGTTTAAGACCCAGTCATTTTTGGTGTGATGCACAGTTTGAAGAAATAATAAAACCTGGGATGTTATGCCAATATTGTAAGACATGGGTCTATAGATAAATCATATACTGAATCAAAGGTTGATGAGACATGCTATAAAAAGGCTTGAGTTGCCAATAAGTATTTGTGGGGAGGTGGAACTTAAGGAAGCAGAGGCATGATTAATTCCCTGGCAGGCCCAGCCTGCCTATCACTATATGACAACAGCAGGCTCAATATATGCAAGTAATTTTGCACACATAACCTTTGTTTCAACTCTGCCTGCAAGGTACATCCCTGTTTTACAGATTGGAATTAGGAGGAGTTCAGAAGTTATTTGCCCAAGATTCCACAGTGCCTAAGAGGCAAAGTGGGGTCAGAACCTCATTCTTCCAGTTTCAAAGCCAAATACTTCCTAAGATGTTGGATCCGTTCATTGAACAGATATTTGTTGAGTATGTACCATGCAACAGGCAATATTCTAAGAGCCTTATATATTTTGCCTCAATTTCTTTTCACAACTACTTGGTAAGGTAGGGAGTAAATACTTCCACTCTTTTACAGGTCAGGAACTTGAGGTTTAAAGGAGGGGATAAATTTAATCACCTAACCAATGGTAGACCCTGAATATGAGAGATGTCTAATTTTTCAGAAAGATGAATGTTTCCTTTTTGAAGTGATACAAAGCCAATTTCACACAAGGAATTAATTAAGACAATTGGATTGGTAAGGGTTGGGGCCCACTGCTCAGAATGAAATCTAGATATTCTGACTAAAAGCACCTCAATTTGTCTTTGATTTGGGGTAACTGAGTAGATGTCCTAAAGTGAATGAGGAAACTGGATCCCAGCTACAGATACCCCTGAGATAATTTGCCCAGACAGCAACAGACATTCTGTTTTTCTATACATTTTGGCACTAGCGTTCATTTTTGTGTGGCAGGTCCTCTTCTGATATGAACCTAACAACTGAGTCCAGGACCTCTCACTGAGATTTAGAGTGATCCTTTTTTACTCTTTCTGAGAGTATAATTTTCCCTAAAAAGAATTGAACCTAATGAACATACAAGTAACTTCATCTGAGTTCCATTTGAGGCCCTGTCTGCACAAACATTGACAGCTTGTTTTGGCTTTCCGGAAGCCTTTTATCAAACCACAAGGTGGCTTTTGGCCAGACATGGAGAGCTTTCACCCTATCTCCAAACAGTTGGTATGAAATAACAGGAAAAGCCTCTTTCCAAAAATAATTTGAGTGAAAAGTTTAAAATTATAGAGCTCCCAAAATATTCTTGGGGATTTAGATGCAAATTCTGCCTCAGCCTACCTTCTCCAGGCCCACCACGTTCTCCTCATTTCTTTTTTTTTTTTTTTTTGCGGTATGCGGGCCTCTCACTGTTGTGGCCTCTGCCGTTGCGGAGCACAGGCTCCGGACGCGCAGGCCCAGCGGCCACGGCTCACGGGCCCAGCCGCTCTGCGGCATGTGGGATCTTCCCGGACCGGGGCACGAACCCGTGTCCCCTGCATTGGCAGGCGGACTCTCAACCACTGCGCCACCAGGGAAGCCCTGGTCTCCTCATTCTTATTGTAGGTGCTCTAATAAGGGGTAAATTATTCATTGCTATGGTAACTGTGACTCAGGGCTCATACACACCTTGGGGGAGACAGTTGGGTAGGGCAAATTGTCTAGAGCCTGAGCTATATTTGGGGGGATGAGATGGTATTAAGTGAAATTTTCCCAGGAGAACAAAGGCCTGGAAACACTAAACAGTGTGGGATATGGGAAGAACCACAGGGGGAGGGGATTCAATATTGCTAGAGTATAAGGTACAGGGTGGGGAGCAGAAGGATAAAGCTAGAAAAGTTGACAGAGGTGAAGTCACACTGGATCTTTAGGGCATTAAGGGTAAGATGGGACAAGGGATCAGGAAAACTCAAGGATAAATTCCAGGTTTCAGACACAGACTCCCGGGCAAATGACTGGGCCCAAGTTACGAGTCAGAAAAAAACCTGGGAAAATGGATAGGATATGATCATTCATTAGTTTCAGGTTTGTCAGTTATCCCTACATTGTAAATATAATGAAAACGAGGAATTTCCTTACTGGTTTGATGAAGAGCCCTGCTTTGGAACAGGAAGAGCTGCTATCTTTGAAGCCATGCAAGGAGCTGACGAATCAGTAAGAACCCAAGAAAATGGTGACCTCTGCTGAAGCCGTATCCCTATTAATGAGATGAGGTCCAGATAGCTTAGAGCAGAGGTTCTAAACTGGTAGCCCATGGGCCTTCCTGCAGCACTGCATGTCTTGAAAGAAGAAGAAAGAGGGAAACTTCTAGTTTCTTACACTGCTGTTTCACCATTTTTCACTTGGTGGAACTAAGTACACTTCCAGCCTTCCCACGAAGCTCCCTTTCCAAATATGTATATTACAGTCACCCTCTTCCCACCCCTGTGGTGCCTTGCCTGTTAGGCTTCGTTCTTTTCTAGAAGCACGTTAGGCTTGGATATCAACTCCTTGATAACGTGCAGCTTAAGGACAGTAGTGTGGTTGAGAATGTTTGTTTTGTAGGGAGGAAGAGAGGAGGGGTTTTTTTTGAGAGGGGATTCTGTGACCAACCCACCACCAGTTGTAGCCACAATGGCTACAAATTGACCAAATGGACCAGTTGCTTTAGGTAGTATTCCCCAAAATATGTAAGGAGACATTTCTGCCCTTGAGAAAATCACTTCCATCTCCTGTCCCCCAATAAGTTATAGAGACTAAGAAATTATGTAAATAGTATATAGTATCTCCTGATGGAGGTATGCAATACGTCCAGCTGGATAGAAACCAGTTTAACTTTTTGTGTGTGTGTGTTTATTTTTATTTTATTTTACAGCAGCTTGGTAACATATTACTAACACCATTGTTGATACAGAAAATGTCAGCAAACATTTGTACTTAAACAATGCTTCATTCATCTTTTTTTTTTTTTTTTTTTTTTGGCTGTGTTGGGTCTTTGTTGCTGCGCGGGCTTTTTCTAGTTGCGGCGAGCGGGGGCTCCTCTTCGTTGCAGTGCACGGGCTTCTCATTGCAGTGGCTTCTCTTGTTGTGGAGCACAGGCTCTAGGTGCGCGGGCTTCAGTAGTTGTGGTGCACGGGCTTCAGTAGTTGTGGCGCGTGGGCTTCAGTAGTAGTGGTGCATGGGCTCTAGAGTGAGCGCAGGCTCAGTAGTTGTGGCGCACGGACTTAGTTGCTCCACGGCATGTGGGATCTTCCCGGACCAGGGCTCGAACCTGTGTCCCCTGCATTGGCAGGCAGATTCTTAACCACTGTGCCACCAGGGAGGCCCCATTCATCTTTAAGTTGGGCAAACCTTAAGTATTTTGCAATTAAAAGTATGTATAATCTAAGAAAACCCACCTATTATTTCAAGTAATCATCTTCATAATTTTGATTTTATAGCCATTTAAAGAAATTGATATATAATTGACATATTAGCTTTAGGTGTACAACATAAAGATTCAATATTTGTATATACTGTGAAATGATCACCACAATATGTCTAGTTAACATACATCACCACACATAGTTACAAATATTTTTTTTCTTTGGATGAGAATTTTTAAGGCCTACTCTCTTAGCAACTTTCAGATATACAATACAGTCTCATTAACTATAGTCACCATGTTGTACATTACATCCCCATGACTTATTTATTTTATAACTGGAAGTTTGTACCTTTTGACCACCCGATTTAACTTTTTTTTCCAGAATTTTTTATTGTGAGAATTTTCAAGGAATTATACACTCATATACCTACCAACTAGATTGCACAGTTAACATTTTTGCTATATTTTGTTCCGTATTATCCATCTATCCATCCCTCTCTTTATCTGTCAATCCCTCTTTTTTTGATGCATTTCAAAGGAAGCCACAGACATCGGGACCTCCTGCCTCTAATTACCTTAGCACGCCTATCCTTAACCAGCTTTGTTTGCATCTGCATTTTCTTGTCGTACAACAAACACAAAAATCACGTGTTTTTTTTGTTTTTTTTGTTTTGTTTTTATCACAATGCCTTTATTATAACAAAATTCACATGTTTTTTATTAACACCTATTGATGTCACTCAAATTTCATGCTCCGCAGGGCAGACTTTGGGCTAATGCTTTGGAGTTATGAAGACACCACCTATGTAATGAAATTCCAGGTTAATTAAAATTGTTGTCCTGTCTCATGTAGATTAATCACAGAATGGAAAGGGGGTTAATCACTATTTTACAGATGGGGAAAGTGAGGCCCAGAAAGGTGGGGACTCTTGTTCAAGGTCATAAAGCCCATTAGACCTATTTGGCATAGAGCTTTTCTACAGAATGACAATGTTCTGCCTTGTCCTTGAATGAGGCTATGTTTTTCCTTTTACTCTGGTCCTTGCGCACCGCTGACTGCCTTGGTCTTTGGCTCACAAGGGTGTTTCAGCAGCAAAGTAAAACTCCTGGGCCAGGCTCCAAACTAGGCTCCCAAATGACTGCTTTGTAACTTCATTTCTTCCAGTTACTTGTCACATCTCATCCAGATTTCTTTTCCTTGGCAATGTCCACATTTTATTCTGTTCTTCTAGAATTCCAAATTAATCATCTCATTTTTGGTGAAAGGAGATGTTGAAATGAAGAAGTGTTCAAAGTATTCTACAGCAGGCCTGTGACCCTCTTCTGGGCATTTGTAACACCCAGCTCTTTCAGAGACTAAGATCTAGGGAGTGGGTGAGCCAAAGGGGGAATGGATCTCTATTTTATATTCTACCTTAAAGATGTTTGTGATTCTAAAAATCATGTTGATAAAATAAATAAATAAATAAAAATAAAATAAAAATCATGTTGGTAATCCATAGGAGGGCAGAGATATTTCACCCTTAAATCACAGTCAAGGAAACTATCGTGGCATCATATGATTATTTTCGATACTTAAAAAACAATATTCTTAAAGAAGTGTGTGTTTATTTATATATATTCCATTGAATTTCCAAAAGGTGAATTAAACGATTAGTTTTATATAACAATTTTTAAAATGAAGACTATAACACACAAATTTGGGAAAGACAAGTCTGTAATTTCTGGGTTTGCCTCTTTTTTTTTTTTTTTTTTTTTTTTGCTGTACGCGGGCCTCTTACTGTTGTGGCCTCTCCCGTTGTGGAGCACAGGCTCCGGACGCACAGGCTCATCGGCCATGGCTCACGGGCCCAGCCGCTCCGCGGCATGTGGGATCTTCCCGGACCGGGGCACGAACCCACGTCCCCTGCATCGGCAGGCAGACTCTCAACCACTGCGCCACCAGGGAAGCCCTGGGTTTGTCTCCTTTTTTCATGGGAGACCATACTGAGGTCAAGCAGAAACAAATTTTGTCTACCATGATTATAATACACGAAAGAGAACCCACTTCTTTCACACGACAAAAAAAAGACAAGAGCTTGGCTATGAAATGAGGCTCATTATTATTGCTGACATTTTAGGGAAATGCAATAATTTACATGTAAAGCGTGATGAAACAATTTTTATGGTTTTAAATGTATTTTGAAAGGCCTTGGAAGGCAGTCTCATTGTAGTATCTCAGAAGCAGCCGCATCTGGAGAAAGGTTTCTATGGCAACTCATGAAAGCTTGATGTTTTTTTTCTCCTTTTCAAGAGCATAAATCATCACATGGCCTGAGGCTTCAGCAAAGGTCTTCTTTATTTTAGAAGCTATTGCCATTTGTTTTTGTGTTGTATATTTTGACTAAGAGAAAACAGAGCAAAGGGCTTCCAAGAGGGCTTGGAGTCTTTTTCATATCTGGGGACAAGATGTGAATAACATAATTCTAGACTTTGCTTCTCAGTGATCAAAGTGATAGTACATACACATTGATATGTTTGGTTTATATCATGTGTTGTTTCAGTTTTCAGGAAAGTTGTGATCGGTGCGTTCTCAGGAAAGAGGAGTTAGCCTGGACTTGAGGAGGAACTGTTTGGCCAAAGCACCTCTTTTTTTTTTCTTTCATAATTGAGATTTTATTGGTTGTTTTGAGGATCGGTACACAGACATTTCACTTTGTACACAATTCTCAACATACGTACCAAAAACCTAAAAAAATCATGTAGTTGTGATTCTTTTCTGAATAGTTATTCCAGTGACTTTCCAGCTTAAAATTTGGGGGCAGATTTTCCATCACAGGATATCAAGTACCAATATCTTCAAATATTGATATGCTGTTACATCGTTAAGTCCCACTAATTCACAATTTAATATCACATACACTACATACTCAAATTGTCAATCGTTCACAGCACATTAACAGTTACTAGAAGAACTGGACTACCACGACCAAAGATGTTACAGAGTGCACAAAATTCTGCCCAGGAGAGCCAAGACCAAGGGGTCAGTGGTTTGCTTGAGGAAACAATTCTACCAAAAACAACGTGGGAAGAGAAGTAATTTAAAGTGTTTAAGACATTAAATGCACAACTGACTCCAAACTGCCATTTAGTGTGCTTTGTATTATAGGATAGAAAAGCTACCCTCCATCTGTGGAATGTTAAGCTGACACCCAAGACAATCAAAGCCTCCCATATTCAATATCCCACTATTTTCTGGTTGTACCAAAAAATAAACAACCAGCAAATGATTTCACCTCTTAAAAAAAAGCATTTACACTTAAAAAATGGGATGAGGTGGGATTCCTTCCTTTTTAAAAATGTTTCTAGAGCTACTAAAAAGCTTGCATTTACAAAATAGTTGATAAAAATATTCCCCTGGATTGTACAAGAAGGGAAACAGGGACCACTGATAGGACCAGGTGTGTGAATATTAATCAGACTTGGCCTCTTTCTCTCCTGCTTCATCAGAAGCTGGGCTCTCCTCATTTTTAGTTTTTCCATTTTCTGCAGGTCTTCTTTAGTTTCTTGGTTAGCCACTTCAGCCTGTTTTCCCTTGCTCCCCTTTTTCCCTTTTGTTTGCACTTTTTTGTCGGAAGATTTATCCTTTCCTGCCGCCTTTTTTGGCTTCGTTTCCACTTTTGCAGGAGTCGGTTTAGCTGACAACCTCGCCGATCTCCTCTTGGGCTCCTCCTTCGCCGCCCCCTCGGCGGAGCTGACCTTCCTCTTGGGCATCGTGGCGGCGGGGCGGGCGCGAGCCGGGTGCCTGCGGGCCGCGGCGCGCCGAGAGCCTTCGCGAAGCTAGGCTGCTTGGTCGCTGCTGCGACCCGCGGCGGGGGCGGTAGGAGAACCGGATGGAACCGGATTGGGAGCCCGCCCCCTCCTCCCCCCTTGTCCCCCAGCAGCGAGCTCCGTCTCCCTGTCGGCCGGGCCCCCCCCCGCCCATTGGCTACGGGGCCCACTGCGCCGCGGCCCGGGCCCCGAATAGGTGAGGCGGGCCGTCACTCGACCACTGAGCCCCGCCCCCGCTCTGGGCGCCCCTACCCGCCCGCCGTCTGGCAGGGCCCCAGACCCAGGCGAGGGGGCGGGGCCCAAAGCACCTCTTAATGAGTAGTTCAATGGCGGTATCCTAGAGGGCACTGCGACGCTCTAAATGTCTTCAGATCTCCCTGTAAATGTCTTGGTCCCAGGGTTTTGGGCACTGACAGACTCCAGGTGGTTTTTATCAATATAGTCTTTCCAAGAAAGTTACTAAAGAAATATTCTATTTTTAAAACTCGGCATGCTTTGAGAATTTTTTTTAACAACATTGGCCCTTGTATGTTACAGGAAGTAATGTGACTAATGAAGAACACACAGTTCACAAAAACAGAGCCGGATTTTAGACCGAGCTCTGCCATCGCTAGTTGTGTAACGCTGAGCAAGCTCTTGAATCTCTCCCAGACTCCATTTTCTAATCTGAAAAATAGGAATAACAGTGAGAGCCTCAAAGACTTATTGTTAAGAACTCAATGTGTGTGAATATTGGAAACTGTAGTGCTGTACAAATATAAGGTGGTTATTATAATTGGTTAGCTGGCTTTCTTTCCAGCTCTTTTTCTTTGAAGAAGTCAAGGGTATCCCTTTACCATTTCCGGCGTGACGAGAAGAAATCAGTTTCAACGTGTGTCAATATTTTAGCTTCCTATACTATATTAAATATATTATGTTTATATAGACACCATTTCAGCCATTTGTTTATTTCTTGACTAAGTAATTAAATGTCATCTTTGCTGCAGGGTATTAAATGAATACATTCAACAAACATGTAAGTGCCAACTGTGTACTGGCATCGAGGACACAGACTAGATAATTAAATTCTTATCATTCAGGAAATAAGTTTTCTGAGTTTCAAGGCCATGACATAAGCTTCAGGCTGATGCCATGAAAGAGGGGTTGTAATCCAGCCCACACTGCTAGCCAAGCACCGATGTGAGCTGCATTCACCCGAAGAAAGGATGCCTTTTTGAAATTCACCTGCCATGAGTGTGTGCCTTTGTTACGGAGTCCAAGCTCGCTCTGCTCACCGCTCAACTGGCCAATAAATCGGGAGACAAGGTGTTGAGGCAAAGGAATAGCGACTTTATTCAGAAAGCCAGCAAACCAAGAAGATGGCAGACTAGTGTCACAAAAGAACCATCTTATGGGGTCTGGATGCCAGTTTCTCTTATAGAACAAAGAGGGGGAGGAGGTGAGGAAGTAAGGTTAAAAGGCCATTTGCAAATATCACCTGGAATGGCCAGCCTCGGGGAGGGAATGTGTTAATTTCTTCTTTCTTGCAGCCATTCACAGGTGGACAGGGTCAGGATGTTTCCTTGAACAAAGGCACTTTGGTTTAACATTCACAGAGAGGGGCAGGGTTCCCTGAGGCAGGCCATTATGTATAGACAGTATCCTTTTAGTGAACAAAAGCAATGGGAAGCAAAGGTTAAAGTAAAAGAAACAGATCCAGCATGCAGTCAGATTTTGTTCTTCCCTGTAACACCTTCTTGTCATTTACACAAAGGTATGGAATGTGCTAGCAGTGACCCTGATGTTTATGTGGTTCCTGATGTTCTATGGAAGGCGTTCAGTGTTTCACCCTTTAGTAAAGGCTGCTGGCCATGTTTGTTATCTGGAGTCAGATTGTCTGGATTTGAATACTGGCTCTGCCATTGGCCAGCTGTGTGACCTTGGGTATATTACTTGGCCTCTCTGTGCTTCTCTTTTTACATCTGCCCACTTCATAGAGTTGTTAGGAGGATAAATTCTTATATGTAAAACATTGGGAATAAAATGTTCCTGTTTTCAGTGATATCTTTACCTGCCTCTACTCTGTGTTGAAGAGTTCAACAATCAACGTCTGAATTCTACCTACAAATGCCGCTCTCCTTTAATGAATTTAATCTCACATTGGTGATATTTTTCTTTTTACCCCAGACCCTTTTGTTTGTGTGTGCATGTTTGTGTTAAATAACTGAAAAGGCATTCTCTGTAGAGACATCAAAGAATTCCAATTCTTTGATCAGAAGGTCACTTGGTTGTTTCTAGAATTTTCTCATAAAACCATTTGCTTTGTCAGAAGTGACAGAGGTGATGAGGGCTGTTTGCATACTTTTGGCTTTTATCCTTTCTGAGGGAGTGCTTATGTGGTTTACCAGTGTTATAAGGGTAGAGATGCTTTGAGGTACAGTGAATTTTTTTTCTCAGTTTCGGTTAACACGGTACTTTTTTTTGGTAACTTTAAACTGAGAAAAAGTCTTTATGTAATATTGAAGTACTGATGTTTCATAATGTTTTCAAAACAATTAACTTTGCATTTGAAAATGCTGACAAATTCTGTTAAAGATCAGGTTTTGATAGGAAGGACATGAGACATATCGACAAAGCAAGAAGAGGCCCCTTTGTTACCTGCACTGTGTACTTTTCAGTCTCCTACAGTATGTTACTCTTCGGCCCTTTTCCGTGGCACAAAACTGGAAGCACGGAATGTTAATAAAGCTGCAAACCACTGATGTTTAGGTATTTTAAATAACTTGAGTGTCTAATCCAAATTGAAGTATCCAAATAATTTAATTGAAATAGTCATCACTTTGATGAAACATTTTCCAAGTGAATTACCTGGGAAGGGAGATGAAATATTTTGATCATTTCATGGCATTAGGCTTCAGTCTACCATTAGTAAGGTGCGCCATGCTTTGCTTATCCATCCGAAGGAGACTCCCTGAGCCAAAATACTAGGGATCCTGCACCATTTAGAGGTAATAAATGAGATGATCTTATCAAGGGCCTGTCAGGGACACATAGGGGCTGCCTCTGAAGTTGCCAAATGATCATTGTGAAATGATCCTGCATGTTAAACTCAAGTTTAATTAGCTCTTTAAAAGTAGGAAGTCATTATATGCTTGTTTCTAAATTAGTTGCAAAAATTAAATATCTGTTTAAGAGAAAAACTGATATTTTAAGATTCTTCTATTTAGATGGAGAGCAGAATGTTTTAAAACACTTTGCATCAATCAGTGTATAGATTACTGCATTTAAAATTTTTCCTTTTTGGTCCGTGGGTGGTGGCTAAGAGTTCAGGTTTGGGGCTGAACCCTGACCCTGCCATTTACTAATTGTATAAGCTACGGCAAGTCAGTGAATGTCTCCAAACCTCCATTTTTTCTTTTTAAAATGAGGATAATAATACCTCTCAGCACTGTGGTGAAAATCCGATGAGCATTATGTATGAAATGCTGTTTCTTCACACAGCAAAGCAATCCTCAATGCTTTATGATGGTGGCTGCTATTACTGTGGGGTTTTTTTTTTTTAGCTGTTATTGCATTGTGTCAGGAAATGATTGCCTGTTTCAACTGTGCCAATTACACTGTCTAGTGTTCTTAGGGCAAATGTAATTCTGCTACTTTATGATTTTTTTTTCACAATAGTATTGCATTTTAAAATTCCCAGACTTCCCAGAGAATGTACCATCTCTCATATTTTTGTTCTATGGCAAAATGTGTTAAAAGTTCCAAAGGGGGCTTCCCTGGTGGCGCAGTGGTTAAGAATCCCCCTGCCAATGCAGGGGACAGGGGTTCGAGCCCTGGTCCGGGAAGATCCCACGGAGCAACTAAGCCCGTGCGCCACAACTACTGAGCCTGCGCTCTGGAGCCCGCAAGCCACAACTACTGAGCCCACGTGCCATAACTACTGAAGCCTGCACGCCTGCAGAGCCCATGCTCTGCAACAAGAGAAGCCACTGCAATGAGAAGCCTGCGCACCGCAACGAAGAGTGGCCCCCGCTCGCCACAACTAGAGAAAGCCCTCGCCCAGCAACAAAGACCCAACTCAGCCAAAAATAAACAAATAGATAAATTTATTTAAAAAAAGAGTTCCAAATGACTGACATAAACATGAACTCTTGGGAAACAACCCTGTTGTAAGCTGGGGCACTTCTGGATACTTCGTTGTTTGCTTATTCTTTGATTAATCAAACCATTAGTCCTTTTGCCAGTCATCACTAAGGAATCCCTTGAGATCTTAACAATCTTATTTTATTTATAAAAAAAGTTTTATTGAAGTATAGTTGATTTAGAATGTTTTGTTGATTTGCAATGTTATGTTAATTTCTGCTGTCCAGCAAAGTGATTCCGTTATACATATATATACATTCTTTTTTTAATATTCTTTTCCATTATGGTTTATCATAGGATATTGAATATAGTTCTCTGTGCTATACAGTAGGACCTTGTTGTTTATACATCTTAACAATCTTAATCAGCTCCGGGCCAGACTCCAACTCCTCAGTTTCTTCTTCAGTTTCCTAAAATTCCCTCCTCCTAAACTTGCAGGGACTTTCTTAAGCCATTGGTATTTGCGTCAATTATTTTTCAAATCAGTTTTTGTCAGTTGATATCCAACAAGCATGAGTGAGACAAGTTGTGAGGTATTTCTAACAACATATTCTCGTATTGCCCTATTTAAAGATATTTTTGAAATTTCTATTTATGCCTTTTTAAGGCACATGAGCATAAAGAACGCTATTCAATGATTTGATAAGACCCTGGCTTGTTTTAGTAAATGTTTCTGTTTAGCATCAGATACTATTGGGTAACTGCGCTTACCCAGTAGTACCTTTCGTGGAATATAAAATGCTAGCGTAGGGGCTTCCCTGGTGGCACAGTGGTTGAGAGTCTGCCTGCCGATGCAGGGGATACGGGTTCGTGCCCCGATCCGGGAAGATCCCACATGCCGCAAAGCGACTGGGCCTGCACGTCTGGAGCCTGTGCTCCGCAACGGGAGAGGCCACAACAGTGAGAGGCCCACGTACAGCAAAAAAAAAAAAAAAAAATGCTAGTGTATATGAGTGATGTTGTGTTTCGTTCTGAGCCCTTTTGTTTAAGCCTCAACATGCTCAGCAAGTGTATCTGAATTCCACGATAGCAGCTGTTACTATGGCTGCATGTTATTTCATATTTCATTGGTTGAACTGATGCTTGATAAGAGAAACAGCATTGAATCATCTGCAATTTTGACTCTAAATAGAAAGGTTTTCTCTCTCTCTTTGTTTTTTCCTTATAAAGGTAAAATTAGGAGACTGGAGTTAAAAATCCAAGCCCTGTATTTCTAAATTAGGGTTCTGCAGTGCTTGTGCACATTGCTCATGGGGCTGTGGACTTTGGCACCATCACCCCACCACCAACTGGAAGTCCCGGTCTTGCACCCAAGGACAGGGATCGGAAGATGGATTAACTCAAATAATGGAATTTCACATTAGCCTCTTTATTTTTTTTTAATTTATTTATTTTTGGCTGCGTTGGGTCTTCGTTGCTGCGCACAGGCTTTCTCTAGTTGTGACGAGAGGGGGCTGCTCTTCGTTTCAGTGCGCGAGCTTCTCATGGCGGTGGCTTCTCTTGTTGTGGAGTACGGGCTCTAGAGCGCAGGCTCAGTAGTTGTGGTGCGCGGGCTCAGTAGTTGTGGCTCACGGGCTCTAGAGTGCAGGCTCAGTAGTTGTGGCGCATGGGCTTAGTTGCTCCGCGGCATGTGGGATCTTCCCGGACCAGGGCTCGAACCCATGCCCCCTGCATTGGCAGGTGGATTCTCAACCACTGTGCCACCAGGGAAGCCCCACATCAGACTGTTTAAAAAAAAAAAAAAAGGTTTCTTCTTTTAGGGCAGCTCAGAGAGGGGGAATGAAGCCTCGGCTTTTCATTGTGGCTTTTACGGTAGGCTCATATCTTATGTTCCATGGATTCTTATCAAACCACAAGATACAAGTGTGTGTGCTTTTTTTAGAATATTCTACTTATGTAATATTTATGTATTTATTTTGGCTGCTCTGGGTCTTAGTTGTGACACGTAGTATCGTTGCTGTGGCATGCGGACTTCTTAGTTGTGGCGTGGATGCGGTATCTAGTTCCCCAATCAGGGATGGAACCTGGGCCCCCTGCATTGGGAGCGCAGAGTCTTACCCACTGGATGACCAGGGAGGTCCCCACAAATGTGTTTTAAAAACACGTTGGTCCAAACAAAGTGAAAAATATCTTTTGAAATGTAATCTCTCCCTGAAACAAAAATTGAGAGATGCGGTCTATGAAAAGGATGGCTCTGAGGCCCCGTGAAAAGCAATACTCGTAGTGGTTATAGAAACGGACACTGGAACGAAACTGCCCGGCTCTGCTGCTGGCTCGTTATGTGACTTTGGACACCTCTTTGTGCTTCAGTTTCCCCAGCCATAAAATAGGAATATCAATAGTACCTTTTTTATTGGATTGCTGTGAGAATTCACTGAATTCTCACAGCATTAAAAATATACATTAAAACACTTAGACTAGCATCTCAAATGTTGTGAGCACTATATGAATATTAGCTATTTTTGTGGGAATCATTTTTTTTCACGCTAGTGTGATCTAAAAGTCCCAGAACTATTATTTTTAAAAGACGGGATAGAAACTGTTTCACTTATCTGTAAGGCACAGCATCTTGTCATTTCCTTGATTTTGTTTGGTCTCATAAAGCAAACGAGTAAGGTATTTGGAACTGAGCAAATTCAGTTTATTGTGGTAAGAGCACCAGAGTTCTCTTGTCTGAGAAAACTCTGTAAGTTAAAGATGCAGAATTTTAAGATCTGTGAGGTCAAAAACTACATTCAGGATGTACTTATACCAAAAACTACATATTCGAACTCTACGCTAAGCTTTATACTTTATCAAAACTCACTGAACCCATTGGGTAAGGTTTATTGTATGTAAATGTACCTCAATAAAACTTTTTTCTTTTTTAAGTTGAACTCGTGGTGGTGGAAATGTAGTAGGCATACAATAAGTATTTTTGACGACATTAATAATTAAATGAATGAATGAATGGAGTCATTTCATTCTTCAGTGATGGATCATATGGGGAATTAGGACAATTAAGTGGGTTGAATCTTATGTCCTTGGTTTTGAAACTTTACATCAACTTCTAAAAGTTCAGTTTTAATAGTAAAGCTTAGGTCCTTTCACATGTTTTGAAGGCAGACTCTACCCCCCACTCCCCAATTTACCGGATTTTCAGATTTGCCTTGAGAATGAAGTCAGTGGCTCCATTTCGTCCTGTGTCTGCTGGGGCTTATACATTTCTCTTTTGTGTGGCTTTGTGTTTTCTTTCATGTTGTCAGACACATAATCATGTAATTTAGTCTTTAAAGATAGACATTTTGATATAGTGACCAAAGAAGTTTTTTTGTTTTTGTTTTGTTTTGTTTTTTTGCGGTTCACGGGCCTCTCCCGTTGCGGAGCACAGGCTCCGGACGCGCAGGCTCAGCGGCCATGGCTCACGGGCCCAGCCGCTTCACGGCATGTGGGATCTTCCCGGACCAGGGCACGAACCCGTGTCCCCTGCATCGGCAGGCGGACTCTCAACCACTGCGCCACCAGGGAAGCCCCAAAGAAGTTTTTAAGATTTGAGACCTTTACCAAAAATGAAATCCCTTTTATTCTTTCTAGAAATAGCAGTTGGTTTCCCAGACTTGGACTCTGGATCTCTATTGAGAAACCCTAGCCACCTGTAAGTTGAATAACTTGAGCGTGATGATAAGCCATGTGTATGAGCTAACATGGACTTTTCTCATTGGCTGTTAACATGAGGAGCTGATCTGGAGTCCCTGTAAAGTGTTTGATTCTGATTTTTTCTTGTATTTTCTCCTAGGTATGACAGCAGCCAAACTCCTGCATGACTCTGGCCTGAATGTGATTGTTCTGGAAGCCCGGGACCGTGTGGGAGGCAGGACTTACACCATCAGGGTAAGACAATAATGATGGGCGGGAGAAACGTGTCACTGAAGCTGAGTTTCTTGTTTCTTTCTGAAGGTCTTCAACTTCATTTGACTCTTTTTAAGAGAGTGAAAATTACTCTCCACAGCCTCTCAATTTGCTTCCTTTTCAACCCTTTTCTTCTGTCCCTTTTCTCACCTCATGATACTTGGCACTTGCCCAATAAATGATTGCACCAATAATTAGGTGTTTGAAATACATTAGTGAATAAAACAAAGACCACTGCCCTTGTGAAATGTCTGTTCCCTTTTTTTTTAGTCAGAGAACTATATAGTCAACAAACAAACAAAAACAGAAGAGGAGGACCTGATCTGGTGTCCCTGACTATTAGGAATCCAGTTATGTTTGGACATGTTCAAACATAGGAAGTTTTTCTAGTCACTCTTCTTCAAAGGTTGGTCCTTAGTTGTTTCAAGTGAAGCTAATTCATAACCATATAGAAAACTTCCTACTGAACATAAGAGCAGTTTCAAAGGTTTGAATTAGGACCAAATATTCCCTAATGCTATCTTTCAAATGTCTGGATGAGCAAACCACAAAGGAAGTGGTCATTTCCTGGATGGACTTAGAGTTTATCATACTAAGTGAAGAAAGTCACACAAAGAAAGACAAATATCATATGATATCACTTATATGTAGAATCTTAAAACAATGATACAAATGAACTTACAGAACAGAAATAGACTCACAAACATAGAAGACAAATTTATGGTTACCAAAGGAGATAGAGGGGGGAGGGATAAATTAGGAGTTTGGGATTAACAGATACACACTACCATATATAACATAGATAACCAACAAGGACCTACTGTATAGCACAGGGAACTATATTAAACATTTTGGAATAACCTATAATGGAAAAGAATCTGGAAAAGAATATATATATATATGTATATATACACATATATACATATATATATACATATATATATATAACTGAATCACTTTGCTACACACCTGAAACATTGTAAATCAACTATACTTCAATGAAAAAAAAAAGGAAAAGAAGTGGTCATTTCCTTTCTCGCTTTTCCTCTAGCATTAGGTGCCTCAAAATTAGCCTGAAATGCTAAGTAAAGAGAAATTCATCCATAATTCACAGCTTACAAGTCTAAGCCACTAAAACCCAAAGCACGTTGTGGTATGTATTGAGAATGATGGGGTTCAGAAGTCTCTTGCCTATTTCAAGGTCAATCAGTTTTGCTTTACATTAAGGAATGATTCTATAACTGTTAAGTTGCATGACTGAAGTAGAGTTGCTAACAGAATCCAGTTTTCTATGGATACACCTCAACGTGTGTCTAGAACCTATGAAACGCCAATTTGCTTATTTCAGGGCTGTCTTTTTTTTTATCTTATGTTATCTTATAACATTTTTACATATATTTATTTTTATTTTTTTTCCATGGGAAAACAGAACCAAAAAGTTAAATATGTGGACCTTGGAGGATCTTATGTTGGCCCAACTCAGAATCGCATCTTAAGATTATCCAAGGAGCTAGGATTGGAGACCTACAAAGTGAACGAAGTAGAGCGTCTGATTTACCATGTAAAGGTAAGCCTGGACCAGCCTTTGAAGGATTTGAAGATTTCTCTATGGGTGTTTTCCATATATGAATTCCAGATCCTCCCCTCAGACAATCTCCTTCATCCTTGAATGATGTATATGTATTTTATAAGTATATTTCAACCATTCTGAGAATTTTTTTTTTTTTTTACTGTTATCAAAGGAGAATTCTAAACCTATTTGGGAAGGTTATTGATGAAGTGGTATTGCCCATTTGGTGAAAAGTTTAACAAAACCAATAGAGAAAAAAACATTTGTGATTGATTTATTAAATACCTCTATTAAAATAACGGGCTCTTTCATGTGATACAAAAACCTGTGTATAGTTTTACTAATGCTGCCCTAGACTTCACATTATAGAGTATTTGCAACATGTCTAATGTAATATTTTGAAATTTGGTCATCATGTCCTGTATATAGGCTAAACTCACTCTCTTAGAGATTTACATAAAAGTAAGTCAAGTCTCAAATTCCATCTTTCATGGGGAAGCTCCATTGATCTCTCCCAAATTCCTGTGAGTTTACTGGGTTTCAATTCCCATGATCATTTGTAGCTCATGGTTCTTGCTTCCATGATACTTATGCTCATTCACATTCATGGCCAGTGACTCTCTTCTTTCCTTTGTTCTATGTCAACCTGGGTTCAAATTCATCTCTTTCTCTTGATTTTCTTCGGACCACCCCAAGCATTTGTGTACAGCAAAATTGACTGAAGTTTTGAACAGTGTGGGTAAGGGGTTCAGTTGCAAAAACATAGACAACTTAGAATTGAATACTGGACGTTCTAATTCTAATAAGCTCTTCAAACAGTGTGCCCCTGGGGATTTCTCACTGGCCACATTTCTCTGTGGATTCCAGTCTCCCACCATGTTTCTGCCTTTAGACTCTTCTGGCATCTCCCTGATCCTTGTTTTCCCAGCATCATTTTCTTGGTCCACAATGTCACTGATGTTCTCTGACAGGCAAAGACTCACCTACCCTGGACCCCACTCTGAAGTCCCACGGAAGGACTGGCAGAGGTTTTGAATTTCAGTCTTTCCTCTCTCTCCCTCACTTGCTTCCGTAAGTGGAAGCGAGCAGTGTAGAGCCAAGTTCCTCACCAGAAGAAATCATCCCCTTAGGAGACAGAAGAACTCGCAACAGTCAGTTTTGATATACATAACAGTGTTGACACCTGGATATTATTTGTGGGTGATAATATCAAGAAGGACAAATAATAGACTGTACATTGTCAGTCGTTTAATAAAACAGGAAATAAACATCTATCTGATTTGGTATAATGCGGGTAACATTTATACATAAATGTTGATGTTCAGATTTTGTTTTATGAGCCTTTTCACCTTGCTTCCCTATTTGTCTAGTGGAAAAAGAGACACATGAATTAGAAATGAAAAAGTAGCATGGCGATAGAGTGATTTGTTGAACATCCATCAGCAGCACTTAGTAAGCATTCTTCATTGCGTTCCTTGCTTTTATATGTAGCTCATCTTGACTGATTTCTTCTGTCTTTCTTGTCCTAACCTTTAAGACTTGCAGAGACTGAATTCCCAGAACACTACGATCTCTTTTAGGTTTCTCGCGACAAAGGAGATGACTAGAAATTATATTCACTTTTCTGTGTGTGTGTGGGCAGGGTTTCTTGGCAGTCAGGAGCTAAGTTCAGGACGCTTTGCTTATCTGGAAATCTTATGGCCGACATTATGTTCCTTGTTTGAAAGAGATGGCTCAGAGTTATCAACTGTGGAAACGATGTAATACTTGAATTTTTCAGAGTGATGACCGAATAATGCTGCTTTCTTAAGCTATTTCGTATAACCCACGTGCAGCTAAGAAAATATAATTAAGCAGTATCTCTGACTTGATACAGAATAAATATATATGCCGACATTGCTTTGTATGAAATTCAAAATAAATGTTATTGCTTTTGAATTATTACAAAAGGAAAGCATGTTTACTGTAAAAATATAATAAGAAAATGTGGTAGAGAAAAACAATTAAAAAACCCCTCCAATAATCCTATCTAGAGGAAATCACTCTAAAATATTCTTCTGGTACCTAGATTTTCATGTTCCTATATTGCTATTTTCTGACTTCTGCTGTACGTGTTTGATATACTTACTTACTCTCTAATTAATTCTCATCCTGACACGATTGAAACACTAATGAATTTATGAAACAAAGGTTTTTTTCAGTCTTGATAAGGGTGCTAATTTGACCTCCTTGTGGCTGTATCCAGTGAAGCGCTACACGATAATAAATAATAATAAAGACCTTAGAGCTAAGAAGTCCTCCCCAAACTAAATATTTGTTCTCCACCATCATCACCTCCATGTCTTTGCTCATATGTCATTTTTATTATTTTGAACCTGTAAAAAGCATCTCAGATGACTCCATCCATTTCTGGGATTATTGAGCAGAACTCTGATAGCTGATCTGCTACTACACGCCGAAGAACGTAGTTCAAAAAGTTGTCTTCTCTGTCATGGTAGGCAGTACTTTGGCCATTACTCTCTATTACCTATTTCAATAACTACTGTTCCCAAGTGCAAATACTGTTCCCAAGTGGTTCATGCAAATATCTAGTATATTTCTGCCTTGTTTCTTCAGCGGACCTGCATGTATTTCTCAACCCAAAGCCTGAGCATATCAAGAGTATCAAGTGTGTTACTTCTCATATTGTCAGATCCTGCAATTCAAATCAGCCTGCTCAAAGATTCTGTTTTTTTCAGTTTCTTACATGGTCGTTAAAAGAAGACAGTGTTTTACGTGCAACCTTAATAACATTAAGCTAGGGAATTTGGATATGATGGTTGGAATTGAAACTGGTGAAATGGAGCTACTCACAAAAGGGGGCAGGGCGGTGCTACAGCAGCCCATGATAGGATAGCTATCCAAAGGAAGGGTGTGTTTCCCAAGAAAGGAGGACTCCCAGTGTCACCAGTTCTCTGATAGTTCTGGAAGAAATGGTCTGTTGACAGATGGGATGTGCTCCTGCTGGGCCCATAACAAGCATGCATCAACCCCTGGTGTGCTGTGATGTGCAGGGCGTTTTGCTGTCTGCCTCTGATCTGCCAGAAATGTTTCTATCTACTGAGTGGCATTCATTTTTAGTACTACAGTGGATCTGTCTTATGTTGCTAAAATGTGGTTTTCCAAAACCTTGTTTGTGATTCAAAGATGTGATACTGAGCTATATTGGGATTTAATTATCAGTGGGAAAAGTGATCGCTTCAGCTCAAATCTATATAAGTTAGAAGGTGTTTTCTGCACTTCTCAAATCAGTGATGCAGTCCTTCGTGCTTAACAATTATCGTGAAAACATCTACGGAAGTTTTTAATCTGTTTCACAAATCGTCATGCTAATTTCTGCTAGGATAGTTTAGAAGGCAGCTGTTTACATGCCTTGAAAGTGACTTGTGAAAAATGTTCCGTTTTAGGGACTATCTCATAATTAAAAAGATAAAAAATATAAACCTCTTAAGGGATCTTGCTATATTTTAATTTGTGCCTCCTCCTCCTTCATCGTGTGTGTGTGAGAGAGAGAGAGAGAGAGTGTGTGTGTGTTTGCATGTTCACATGTGTGGTCGTTTTGTTGTTGCTTGTTTTTTGTTCTTTTGGGTTCTTACTTGGAAGGAGTTGGAGAAAATTCTGAAGTTTGGTACAATTTAGGCTATTGGCAGATAGAGTTCCTCTGTCTCAGAAGCTTTTATAAGTCTGAAATTTGGAACTAGTGTCTAGTTAAAGTATGCATGAAACTGCCTTAGGCCCAAAAGCTTAACTGTTAGGAGTTTGGTGAACGTAAAGATGTAGCGTGACTTAAATTTAAGAGCCCGACTTCACACTGATCATCATTTCCAAACTTCAGCTGTGGGGAGAAACTGAGAAAAAAAGAAAAATGCTCTGGTCTTACTTCCCAACGAGCAGAAGCCAAGCTCACTGTCAAAGTCCCTTTTGTGTTGTATGTGGTCAACCTCAGGGCTTGAAGAGGCCTATGAAAGAGGAGCCATCTCTCAAATATATTGCCTACTACTTGTTGCTACAACTGCTATTGCGCAAACAACCTCATGGAACAGGCGCCATATAGCAGAGCCCCACAGTTTGGTGAGAACTCTGAAAGCCAGTGGAAAATACAGAAAAAAAAAAAAAAGCACATAAAAGCATACAGCGGGGCTTCCCTGGTGGCGCAGTGGTTGAGAGTCCACCTGCCAAAGCAGGGGACGCGGGTTCGTGCCCCGGTCCGGGAAGATGCCACATGCCGCGGAGCGGCTGGGCCCGTGAGCCATGGCCGCTGAGCCTGCACGTCCGGAGCCTGTGCTCCGCAATGGGAGAGGCCACAACAGTGAGAGGCCCGCGCACCGCAAAAAAAAACAACCAAATCACTAACAACTCCAGCAGTTTCTCTTAGAGCTTCAAGGTTGGTAAGTACTTGGTCTGCCTTTCCCAATCATCCAGGCGACAGTTTTGCAGTGCTTTACCACTTTCTCTACCTTTCAATCCTGTGCCATTTCTTTTCTGGGCACCTGCATCCTGCCCACTAAGCTAATGGCACACAATTTAAAATTCTGTCCTAGCATCACTCCACTTCAAGGTATCATCAAATGATGATTCCAAATAAAGAACTCAGGGATAATGGATCAGCTTGAATGAAATTGGCACTAAACATTAAATACGTTTAAATAAAGATTTAAACAAAGAATTGGAAGAATTACGACTCTAGTAAAGAATGTACTGCAGACCTTTTTTTTAAAAAGCCTTTATATGGTAAAAAAATATATATAATCTATAAAATCAGAATGTGGAGAAGGTGAGAAGGGAAGAGATATAAGAAAGGTGAGGGCTACTGAAATCTTCCTTCATAGCACGAAATCAGTATATACCAAAATGATACTTGTAGCTAATAAAAAAACAAAGGCTCAGATCTCTTAATGATTTTTATGATCTTTTGACTTTATGCTACAGGGCTCTTTCTCTTGGGTTATGCAACATTTATTTGAAGTTTAGCTCTTCCTTCAGTTCCTTCAGTTTATGTTTCTTCCATTAAATTTAAGTACATTTATGTCAATGAAAGCAACAAATATGATTTGATTCTCAGATACTCGTATTTCTTTCTTTGCCCTTTCTTTCCTCCTTCCTTTCTTCCCTTTTTGTTTCCTTCCTGTTTCTCTCAGTCATCCATTCATTCGCTTGTCCATCCATATCAACCATCCATCTATCCATCCAGCCATCCAGCCATCTTTCTATATTGTAGATGCTTACACAGAAGTCTGTGTAAGATGTACACAGATGTAATGTTATAGCTTTTTTTTTTTTTTTTTTTTTTTTTTGCGGTACGCGGGCCTCTCACTGTTGTGGCCTCTCCCGTTGCGGAGCACAGCCTCCGGATGCGCAGGCCCAGCGGCCATGGCTCACGGGCCCAGCTGCTCCGCGGCATGTGGGATCCTCCCAGACCGGGGCACGAACCCGTGTCCCCTGCATCGGCAGGCGGACTCTCAACCACTGCGCCACCAGGGAAGCCCTATTTTTTTTAACCTGAATGGTACGATTTGAGGTAATTTGTTGCCTTCCTCATTGTATTTTTGAGTACTGCTTGAACTTTTTATGAAGAGCTCCTCTCATTTTTATTTTAAAAAATGCAATTAGAAAAATGTCTCTACGTTTTTTCATATTCTTTTCCATTATAGTTTATAACAAGATATTGAATATAGTTTCCTGTGCTATACAGTAGGACCTTGTTGATTATCTATTTTGTATATATTAATGTGTATCTGCTAATCCCAAACTCCTAATTTATCCCTCTCCACTCCTTTCCCCTTAGGTAACGATAAGTTTGTTTTCTACGCACAGACTCTACTTTTGATAGTTTATGGTCTATGAGAAGAGGTTAGGCCCAGTGTTTCCAGCAGATATCTGTGATTCTCACCTGCCTAGGCAGCAGTCTCCTGGGTGACATATCTATTGACAATAACCAAACTGCTTCCAGCCAGGCTTAGTGACTGAGCTTTGACCCTTTGAGTGTAGACAGTCTAGATCCCAAAGCAGCTGTTTGAATGCAAACCCTCAAAGACTCTTATCCTGGTATTACTGGGCCACAGAATTTTCGCAGTGTCTGCTACAGACACACACACACGCACACACACACTTCATCATTGACTTTTTTTGTGACCTTGGCCATGTTATTTATGCTTTTTACCTTGATTTCTCCATTTGCAAAAGATGGACATTTGTACCTGTCCTGCTGAGTGCTTTAAGATTTTAAAGAGAAAGAGAACAGAGACACTAACATTATTTTCACCAAGAAGCCTGCTGTGACACACTGAAGATACTAAGGATGTTTTGATAGAGCTTGTTTCCTTTCCTTTCGAAAACAAACTTTTCTAATAGGCTCTGAGGAGCCTTACTACCAAGTAAAAATTTAAATGGTGAGACACCAGATAGGATAAAGCTTTACAAATTCTTTTCAAAAGAGAACCAGGCCAGTAAACTCATCCTGAAAATATTTTCGTGGGCTCCTTACACTCTGAAATATAACTTCTCTCACTTTAAAATCCAGTCTTCTCTTCTTTATTTATTTCCCATATTACTAATAGGCTAGGACGTCAGCGTTTGGATGCATCGAGACTCACATGCCCAGACGGAGTAAACAGCTAATAAAAAAGAGAAATTAAAATCCCCTTTTTCAGTTGTGTTACCTTCTAAGTTTCCTTCCGCTCCATTCTTCAGATCCTGGCATGTGGGACCATGGTTATTATTTGGCCCAATTGAGACCCTTTCCTTTGGGTTACTAAGGGGCTTTCCTTTGGGTTACTAAGTGCTGATGGTGTAGAGCTGTCAGGAGACAGTGGGCATGTCAGAGTTTACTAATGCCTAAATAACCTAAGTTCACAGAGTCAAAATACATTCATTTTCCCCCTTTTGACAAATACGTGAAATCTGGACTACTCATTAAAATAGCTTAAAGCAGCACTCTCCGGTAGAAGTATAAGATGTACCACGTATGCCATTTAAAGTTTTCTAGTAACCATATTGAAAAGTAAAAAGAAAGAGGTGAAATTAATTTTAAGAATATATTTTATTTAATCCAGGATATCCAAAATATTATTATCTGAACTTGTAGTCAATATAAAACATTATTTAATAAGATATTTTACATTCTTGTTTTGTATTAAGCTTTTGAAATTTGTTATGTATTTTATACTCATAGTACATCTTAATTTGGACTCGCCCCATACTAAGCACTTTATAGCCACATATGGCTAGTGGCTACTGTATGGGACAGCAGAGGCATAGAAAGTTAGCAAATGCTATGGATTTTTGCAAATGTTTCTAATCCATCTTCAGTTTTTTAACAACCTGTCTAAAACATATGTCTAGATCTTATAACATAAACCCTACATTATGGCATAGATTAATTTTACTTATTCTAGCAACTCCAAATATATGGCATCACAAAGAACTTGGAAGTAAACAAAGAGTGAAATTCCTTATGTGCCTGTTGCTTCTTAAGGGCAAACCAGCTTAGAATCCCTTTTTAAAAACTCTCCTAGGGGGCTTCCCTGGTGGCGCAATGGTTGAGAGTCCGCCTGCCGATGCAGGGGACACGGGTTCGTGCCCCGGTCCGGGAAGATCCCACATGCCACGGAGCGGCTAGGCCCATGAGCCATGGCCTCTGAGCCTGCGCATCCGGAGGCTGTGCTCCGCAACGGGAGAGGCCACAACAGTGAGAGGCCGCGTACTGCAAAAAAAAAAAAAAAAACAACTCTCCTAGGTGCCCAGGAAAATGCCATGTCCCTGAGATTTTCATGCATAAGGCAGCGAGCAAGTTGGAATTAAACGAGGTCGAGGTGGTCAGAGATACTGCCAGAGAGTGCTTTGGACACTTCTCAAAACCTTGAAGGACATTGCTAAATAAATGTAACGGACTAACTTCGTGGAGAGCATAAATACTTTTTGTATGATGGCATTACCTTAATTTTATTTTAATAAAGTTTTTAAATTGTCCCTGATTATGACTGACACTGGAGAAACCACAGAACTGGCCCAAAGTGTTATAAAAGATTATTGGCTTAAAATATAGTTAAGGAAGATTCCCACAAGTAATGAGTTGTAGAGAAGATAAGGCTATAGTTCAGTGGAAGATGTTTATTTATTCATTTCATCTTTTAGCGCACATGCTCCGTGCAGCAAAAGGACTGCAAAGTGACCTGGAGCCTTTTACTTCTGACATTTACTGTTTCCTCTTTTTTAAATTGGCAAATGTTAAGGGCAGCTGCTACAGACAGCATCTAGTCATGTGCAAACCAAGAAAAAAAAATCACAATTCATAATCACCTATAGTTCAGGCTCTCACAGTGAACCAAACACACATGTGCATTGTGGTTCCTGGAAACTCAGTTCAAAATTGAATTTAATAGCAACAACAATAGCCAACACCGTTTGAGATTGAAATATGTGCAAAGCACCCGTGTAAGCATCTGATATGCATTATCTCAATCCTCAGAAAAGCTTGATGACCGTTATTACCTCTTATTTACAAATGAGGGCACTGAAACACAAGGTATTTGGGTGATTTGCTCAAGATCCCTCAGTTGGTAAGTGATGGAGTGAGGACTCCAACTCTGATCCACCTCACTCCAGAGTTTGTGTACTTGGTTCCTCAGCTGAGCTGCTGACTGACACAGAAATCGTACCTAAGAGTGGGGGGAAGTCTCAAGAAAAACAAGGAAAAGGGTAAGGGTGCTGAGAATTGAACTGTGGACTCAACCCTCTTCTTTCTGCTCAGGTTCTTGCCCCCTAATACTACCTTGCTTCTGTCTTATGCCTCATTGCTAATTTTTTTTATCCCCATTTGACCTCCTGAGACCCACCTGATCTCCTAGTGGCATTAGGAGCCCACGGAGGCCACCGACATGAACTTTCCCATTTGGTTAAATAAAGGACTATTGAGAGATATTGAACTATCTCATTTCATTCTTAATCCAGGAATTTTTAAAAGTATTAAAGCTGCTCATTCTGGTAAGACTGCTGGAACTCTGTTATATCAGATAAATGTGAGAGTAGACAGCCATACACGTATCTCACATTCATTTCATTTTCCCACTGCAAACTGTAAACATAATATAGTTAGAAGAAGCATTGCTTTAAGTACAACTTCATGCTTAGGCAGAAAAGAGAAGATAAAACAATATATTTAAGGGTGAGCTATGTAGAGTAGATGTTTTGGCAGTTGAAGGGGGTCATTATGATACCTAATGACATTGATCCTTTGGATTAGAAAGGATGAGAGTCTATCTAAAAACAACATGTTATTTTGAGCTGCTACCTCTCTTTCTAAGGCCAGTGTAGTTGTGCTGCTGCTATTTTAGGGACCTCATATTTCTCCATTGTTACTTCTAGGCATTTCTCCCAGATCATTCCTTTTTTTTTTTTGTGGTACGCGGGCTTCTCACTGTCGTGGCCTCTCCCGTTGCGGAGCACAGGCTCTGGACGCGCAGGCTCAGCGGCCATGGCTCACGGGCCCAGCCGCTCCGCGGCATGTGGGATCTTCCCGGACCGCGGCACGAACCCGTGTCCCCTGCATCGGCAGGTGGACTCTCAATCACTGCGCCACCAGGGAAGCCCTCTCCCAGATCATTCTTGACATCTTGTCTATATATCCAGGCTGGTTTCTTGACTGTAGACCCCTGGGAGAAAAAAAAAGCAATAAAAAATAAATTAGAAGAACGAATGAAACTAAATTTTTATTATGGCCTACAAGTACCTAGGTGATAGCCCCTTCCAACCTCCTGACCCAGCCCACTCTAGTCCAGGCACTCTGGCTTCTAGTGTGTCAAGTTTATTCCTATTCCAGGGCTTTTTCACTTTGAAACATTAAAAATGGCCACATACAGAATCTAAAACAATGATACAATTGAACTTACTTACAAAACAGAAACAGACTCACAGACTTCAAAAACAAATTTATGGTTACCAAAGGGGAAATGTGGGGGGAGAGATAAATTAGGAGGTTGGGATTAACATACACACTACTATATATAAAATAGATAAACAACAATGTCCTACTGTATAGCACAGGGAACTCTACTCAATATCTTGTAATAACCTATAATGGAAAAGAATCTGAAAAAGAATATATATATATATCTATATATATATATCTATATATATATATATCACTTTGCTATACACCTGAAACTAACACAACGTTGTAAATTAACTATACTTCAATTTTTTAAAAGTTAAAAAAAAAGATGGCTAGATGTTCTTTGACACCCCTCCTATGGGAAGGGAGAGGGGGGTTCTATGCCCCCTCCTATTGGGAGGGCTCTGTAGCTGATTTGACCAGTAGAATATGATGGAAGTGATGCCGTTCCAGTGTTGGGGCCCAGGCCTTAAGAAACTGGCAAATCCACTTCTCTCTTGGAATAGGCACTCTTGGAGCTTTGAGTTACATCATGTATGAAGTCCAAATACCCTGAGACCACCATACTGGAGAAGCTACGTATGCTTACTCTGGTCTCCTGTCCCAGCTGAATCCGGCCTTCCAGCCTTACCTATCAAGGCACTAGACTTGGCAATGAAATTGTCTTGGACGTCCAGCACAGTCAAGGCTTCAAATGACTTCAGCTCCAGCCTGTCTCTGATACAGCCACACTAGGACCCTCAAGCAAGAACTGCCCAGCTGAGCCCAGTCAAGCCATAGAACTATAAGAGATAATAATAGGCTAATGTTTTAAGACATGGACTATTTCTTTATGCATCAATAGATAATCAAAACATACTTGCTATTTCTTCCATTTGGAATGCTCTTTCTCGGGTCTCAGGTATCCCCTCCTCAGAGGCACCTTCCCTGATAACCCCACCTTAAGGAGTAGCCTCTTCCACCCCACCTAATATTCTCTATCCCTAATTTATCCCTTCCCTGCCTTATTGTTTTTTCAATGCACTTACACATGCTTAACATAATATATATGTATTCGTTTTTCGTATGCCTTCTCCTGGTAGAATGTAAGCTCCATGAAGGCAGAAGTTTGTTTCTATTTTGTCCTCTGAGGTACCGCCAACACTTGGATGAGGACCTTGTGCATAGCAGGCTTTAGGTAAATGTTTTTTGCCTGAATGACTGAAAGAATGGGTCTTTGTTCCTATGTGAGCCTGTCCCTTTTAGAGTACAATTGGGCGGACTTTGATTTGGTATTGTTCTTAGGGGCAAAAGTGAAATATTTTAGTCACAAGTAATCTAGTCTTACAGATAACAAGTGCCTGCCTCATCTGATATCAAGAAACCAGGAGACCCCCACCCCCATCTCAACACGTACACCACCAGCTTCCACCAAAATTCCACAACTGAAGACTACTTTCTTTGTCCACAATTAAGTTACAAATAAACTTACAAATACAGAGGTAAACAAAACAAATCCTTGCCCTGAGGGAGCTTACATGTTAGCTGTGTAGGACCAGGAGTAAGTAAACAAAAAAAAATAGAGAGATATATATTTCTATATTTTCAAAATATAGAAAACCCAACTTATATACCTAAAATAAAATTGGAATTAGCCATATTTGATTTTATATTGCTTTTAACTTGTAGTAACTGACACAATCAAAAAATATGATAAAGGACAAAATAAAAAAAGATGTAAAATATGGATTTTCTTAAAAGTGAAGTTAATTTAGATGTACCAAAAATTCATATATTCTTTTGTATGAAACTTTAAAAAAAATGCTCATTTTAAATGTAACACTCTCAGCTCTAATGGGTATATGAATTGATTTTCAATTTTAGAGTTAAAAATCGGTTAACCACCGAGTTGTGGAATTATGCAAAAAGCTTTGGCTTTTAAAATCTGTTACTTTTCCCACGTCAAGATTTAATAATTTCTACAAAGGCTTTAAACTTTTTAACCAGATCTGCTAAATCTCCCATATACATTAAAGCGATGTGTAATAAAACATCTGCTCAGCCATATTTGAAAAAAAATATATATATATATGTTATCGGAAAGTCCCAAGTGCTACAAAGAATGGGAGGTGTGGGGATGTGAGAGAGTGGGATCCAATATCAAATAGAATAGTCAGGTAGGGCCTCCCTGAGGAGGTGACATTCTAACAAAACCTAACTCTCATCTGTAGGGTTTGCATGATGTAAATACTTCACTGTGGCTCAGGTCAACCTACCAACTTCTCATTAATTAATACAGAGTTGGGAAGAGAGGAGCACAATCGATTCTCCTGAGTCAGCATTCACAAGCCCCCAGCGCCACACTGGAAGGTCAGAGGACCTATAGGCAGTTATAAGAACATTGGCTTTTACTCTGGTCATATGGGAATCCACTGGAAGATTTTAAGTAGAGAAGTAACGTGATCTGACTTTTGTTTTAAAAGTTATATTCTACAGAAGTTCACTCATGAGCAAATAGATACTCTGTGTGTTGATGTGTGTGTGTGTAATGTGTAGCCACACATGTACATATATGCACATGAGCACATGGTTATATGTATATTCTTCATATATGTTAGTTCCCCAACCACCACTCTGCTCTTGCTTTTGGGTAGATACAAAAGAAGAATTCACATCCTTTCCTGCGAAGGTCTGATCCTCTTTCTTCATTGAGGCATTTAACCAAGAGCCTGCTGAAATAAAAATGCCATATATTATCATGGCTTTTAAGAATATGTTGCTTATTCACCCTTAGAGCTTCTCATAAAAGTGAAATCAGGCACACATTGTGAGGCCTTAAGTTGTAGTCACAATTAGTTATATTACTTCATTTCATTAATTGGTGATGAAAGTATTCTTAGGATTCTGCTCTGTCCTCCAACTCTGAGGCTCATAGCATTCTATCCAAACGGATTTATGTACATTTAGGAAACATAAGGGTTGTCAGCAGACATTCAATAACTTTGAAGGGGAACATTTTGAAACTATACTTTGGCCAGTCTGCATTTCTCATTTCTCTGGTCACGTTTAAATTTACTTTCGGTCACCGTAAATTAGCTAGCACCCTGTGGGCTGCTTTGGAATTTAAAGCAATCATATGAGACAGTATCCCTGAATGGAATTTTACAATTGAAGCTATGCATAAGAATGGTGTTAGAGGTATTTTAGGAACCTTCTAAGTTAATAGATTAATTTCGAGTGAGTCTAAATGATACAGATCAAAGGAAGAGAAAATACTTGTATGGTGACAGGCTTCCTGAGCATAAATACATAGGCTTGAAGATGGAAAAAGTGAGATGGCTGAAAATAATGTCCAGAAGAAGAAAGAAGTAAATGCTTATAAATTTCGCAGAAGACATGAATATATCTTAAATACAGTACATCTTAAAGAGTGTCTCTCCTAGCTATGAGAGAAACAGCCTTTGTCTCAGTGGTCTTTTGCTAATATCTTCCACCAACTTGAAGATGTGTTGGCATTATTATATTAAAGTTCCTCATAGCCTTGAAAATATATTTTTTGGGGGGAAAGTCAAAGATAAAACAACCAGCCCATCTGTAATAATATAAAGATTGGGATAACATAGGTTTAGAACCCAGAGGACCTGGATTTGAATTTCTGACTCACTACTTATTAGCTGTGTGATTTGAGGCAAGTTTCTTAACCTCTCTGAGCCTCTATTTCTTAATCTAAAAAATGAAGATAATGATAACACCTTCCTCATAGGGTTGTTGAGAAAGAGAGAAATGAATTAAATATGTAAATTCCTTGAAAGAATCCCTGGTACACAGCAAACATACAGAAAGTGCTAGCCATGATGATGATGATGGTGGTGGTGATGGGATGGTATTTATGATGTTTGCCTGTCACAATCCTTATTTCTCTTAGCCACCTTCTTCTTGCTCATGACTCATGAGTGGAATTCCCCTAGAGGTTTTTTTTAAGCATATAGATGTTCATCCAAAGTACCCCTTAAGTGAATTTCTTTGAAAACTCTTTCTTCCTGAAATGAATTGTTTCAAATAAGCAGATGCCTCTGGGATATTCCTTTCATCTCAGTCCAGCTGGTAAAGTTTGAATTTCCTTAAAGTGTCTTCAGAGTGTATGTGAAATTCACAAGTTGCCTCTTTGCCAGACTTGCCTCTTTCTTCATCTGAATCTCACTCCAGGTTTCTCCTGCCAGGGCTCTTCTCTGCTAGACTCCAGAATGTTTTTCTAATTAGAATCTGCTCAGCACCCTTCTTACTGCCTCAACAAGTGACTCCCTCAAATCAACACTATTCTGCCACCAGGGATTAATGTTCATAGCAGCAAAGCTCATTTGGGGGCCAAGGCAACCTTTCTATTTATGCATAAAGTCTCTTTAGATTTATTCCAAAGTGGAGTTCGTATTTCAAAGCATTGAATTTGAAATCTGGGAATCTTCTGACTCAACTAAGTGAGTGAATCATCATTTTGGTCTGTACCGTTAGAGATAGTAAGCATTTTCCCTCACACTGTTTATGGAATGAAAAGTTGGTGTCTTTACCGGCATTAATCAGTGGCCGACTTTGGAACTGGGTGAATTATTCAGTGGAAAGTAGAATACATGTTGTGTTGGAAACATTCAAGGATGTGAATTTCCATCTTGTGAGGACCTCTCCATAGAGAAAGGCAGACTGACTCTGGAGTCACGGCCCTTTGTTAAAGTCCTGGGCTTTCAGTAAATTCGCTATGGACCCCGGGTATGTCATTTACTGCTTCCCTCTAGTCTATTATCCCTCTAGTCTGTAAAGAGGGACTATTATCCCTCCAGTGTTGTCATGAAAATTAAATATGATAATATATAAATGACTTTATAAATATCAGGTACTTTTACTATTCTAAAAAATCTTACGTGGTAGAGAAACCCTTCAGGAGGGAAATTTTTTTTTGATAACTTGCTTTTTATTTTATTTATTTAAACGTGCTTTTTAGACACAATTTTTGTAGACCTAGATCATCACATTTCCTCAGATTTCAAAATGATAGTCTGCTAACCCAAAGAGGATAATTACTGACATCCGAGGAAAAACGCATTATGAGAAAAATCGTTTCTCTTAGAAGTCTTAATCTCTCTCTCTTTCTCTCTCTCTCCCCTTTGATGTTGTCTGTGCCTGAGTTACAAAGAGCTTTTTCATCTTCTCATTACTCTGTATAGTTTGGGGACATCAAAAGCATTCGGATAATATCTTTGAAAACGCACCTGTTGTCTGGCACCTGTGACCCCAGTGAGGCTACAGTTGGACTAGGAAAGGGGTGCAGTTGTTTGGGATTAGTTGAGCTGCTCTCTGAGGCTGGAGTTCAGGGTCCAGGTCTGGAGGTTCAGAGAGTACTTGACAGAGAAGGTGACTAGATGAGCACCTTCCCTCACAAGGGTGTACTGGGGTGAACAGTTGGGATTGATTGTTTCTGCTGGTAAATCCCAGCATGCAGAGTGATGTTGTAAGGGCAGGAAGCTTTGTGTCTTCTGCTACAAAATCATCCATGGGCTCACACAGTGGAATTCCCCTAGAGGGCCCCGGGGAGATGTGTTTGGAAAGAGACATTGTATTTATTAAAAGTATAACAATAGCATCCTTCTAAGCACTTTACATATAGTATCTCATCTAATCCTTGCTTCAGCCCTGGAGGTAGGTATTATTATCCACATTTTATAAATGATGAAAGTGTCGGCGATGTAAAGTAACTTACCTCTAAGGTCACAGAATCAGTCTGTTTCTAGAGCCAATGCTCTCAACCTCTAAATGACAGTTGGTGAATAAAAAAGAATGAAATAATGCCATTTTCAGTAACATGGATGCAACTAGAGGTTATCATACTAAGTGAAGTAAGTCAGAAGGAGAAAGACAAATACCATATGATATCACTTATATGTGGAATCTAAAATACGACACAAATGAACCTATGTACGAAACAGAAGCAGACTCACAGACATAGAGAACAGACTTGTGGTTGCCAAGAAGGAGGGCTTGGGTGAAGGGTGGAATCGCAAGTTGGGGTTAGCAGACGTGAGCTGTTATACATGGAATGGAAACGACAAGGTCCTACCGTGTAGCACAGGGAACCATATTCAATATCTTATGACAAACCATAATGAAAAGAATATATAAAAAAAGTATGTGTATGTATAACTGAATCACTTTGCTGTACAGCAGAAATTAACATAACATTGTAAATGAACTGTACTTTAGTTAAAAAAAATTAATGAGAGTTGGCCATACCTTTTGTGGAAAGAAACGTGTAGGGACAGTAGTGATGATATTAGTCGGTATTTACGCATTTGCCATGGGCGAGGCACTCTGTTAAGAGACGTATATGCATCATCTCACTGCTTGCCGGCAGTGACCCTATGACATTGATTCTATTAACAGCCACGTTATACAGAGGTCAGACAGTGGAAGTCATTTGCCTGAGTTCACACGTGGTTACCTAGTGCTGTGTTGAACATCACAAGCTGTGCTCTCGCCTCTAATCACATGTATGTGGGTGCAAAAATGGATCCTTTTCAAATGACTTCTGATGTCTGAGTATTCTAAAATAAGGGTTGGCCGTGATTATGATTAAGCCAGTGTCCCTTTTTTGCTAAGACTAATTGTGTTAGGTTTTATTTCTTTACTATCCTACAATTCAGTCACCTATGATCTATTTTTTACTCACCACCCCTCTGACGCCAAATGTGTGGGGGGTTTCCCATGCCAACCAATTCTTTAGCTCTCTGGACATCAACTGGGTAACCCACAGTTAAATTCAATTCTGACACTACCTGAAGTTAGCGTAGGCTCCACAAATTAAGAGCTCAGTCCCACAAAACTGCCCCCACTTCAGATGCCAGTCGAAATTTCCAGGCCTCGCCTACTTCTGACTGACAAGGTAGAAATCAAAGGTTTCCCATGACATACTCTTCAGGTTTGAAACTTTGCTAGAACAGCTCACAGAACTCAGAGAAAACAGTTTACTTACTACTACTGGTTTATTATAAAGGACACAGATGAACAGCCAAATGAGGATGTGCATAGGGTGAGGTCTGGAAGGGTCGTGAGTACAGGAGCTCCTGTCCCCATGGAGTTGGGGTGTACCACCCTCCAGGCACGTGGATGAGCTCTAGTTCACTGACCCGGAGGCTCTCTGAACTCCCTTGCTTAGGGGTTTTTATGGAGGTTTCATTTTTGTAGGCATGATTGATTAAATCATTGGGCACTGGTGATTACATCAAGATCCAGCGTCCCCCTTCCTCCCTGGAGGTCCAGAGAGTGACTAGTGGTTGGTTGCCAAGGGAACCAACCACTAATCACGTGGTTGGTTCCCTTGGCAACCGGCCCAGATCCTGAAGCTATCTAAAGGCCCATTAAGAGTCACCCTCATTAGCATAAACGCTGGTTTGCTTGCAAAGGGTTTGTTACGAATAACAAAGACACTCCTCTCATCCCTATCATTCAGGAATTTCCAAAGGTTTTAGAAGCTCGCCAGGAACTAGAGACAAAGATCAAATATATATCATCACAATGTCACACTATTGAAGAAGTGTTGACTTAAAAAAATGCATAACGTGAGAGTTGTGAGCTAAGTTTGATATGGGGCAAAATGAGGACTGCATCCCGGGAGACAGCGTTCCAGATAACTCTGAGAAACTGCTCCGAGGAGGTGAGCGGGGCAGCCAGAATATAGAGACATTTTGCAACAAAGGGCAGGTAGTCAAAAGATTATTGTTAATTAAAGAAAACCAGATATCTCAAGTTAAGGAATTTGGCGCTTTTCTGTGTATGGGAAGATGCAAGAGTCTGGGCTCACTGAAATCATTCCTTTGATATGCACCTCAGCTATCTGGGGCCTGTATATTCATATGCTGAGTTTCCTCAGGGCTCACCTCAGGGAGTGGCTGCAGTCTGATGGCTGCTAGATGGCATGTATTCTTTTCAGCCCTGAGTTTCCTCAGGGCTCATCAGCTCACGTTGGAGGGCTGCAAATCATTGGTGACTGTGACACCCTTTGTTTATTGATATGGCAGGAAATATTCCATTTATAAATATTCCATCCCATTTATAAATATTCCATTTATCAGAAGTAAAATTTTCCAAACCGTAACATATCTATATGAGCATGCAATTTTACAACTCTTTAATAATGGTTATTTTAACAAGCATTTTATCAGGTTTTTTTCTGTGAAAAACCACACTGGATTTATTAGTTAAACTAATATTAGAGCTGGGGAAACTATCTTTCGTGTAAATTATTAATGGAGGATTTTCTGAAGTCTTAGTGAGAGTAAAATGATCTTTTCTCTAATTTAAGTTTACATATAAGTCAATGCAGCTAGCAGAACATGTAACAATGCATAGAAGGGAAGATTTCAATATTTAGACTTGTTTAAAATTTATTGGAATTTGGGGATCATGTGGATTTTAACTCCCAGGTCCTTTCCTAAATAACTCAAAACATACAATAGTAATTATTTTTGTAAGGTCCTTGGAAACATTTTTCCGATGGCAAATTCACTCTTGCTGCTAGCACAAAGCTCCGTGTGAACATTAATGGGATTTTTAAATTATGACCTGTGATGTAAAAGTGAGCTTTGCTTTGTAGGCCGTCTGTTGCCCGAAAACTGGGTTTGCCTCTTGGTGGGTGTCAGTAGATACCCTCTTGGTGGTTGAGCCAATAGACACAACCAAGCCAAAGCGAGGGAGAGGGAAGGATTTATTATTACTTGCAGCAAGTAAGGAGAACACTGGGGATCTTTCCCAAAGCAGTGTCTCCCCAACAGCAAAACTGGGGAAGTTGTGAGCTACAGGTATATGCATAGTCATGAGGGGGCTTGAGCAGAGGCGAATTCAGCATAAAATTGGGGCAAAGGTCTACAGAGTACCAGCTTTAGTTGATTGAAGTCAGGAGGGTCATCATCATTCCAACTTCCACCTGGATGGGGGTGTTAGTTCCTGCAGAACTCAAAGGTATTGCTATGTATATCCCTTGAGGGAGAACCAGGACCCTGCCCCAAGGCTGCGCTGTTGTTTCTTGACCGCTCCTCCCTTGTTTCTACATCCCTTTCCTTCCCTGATTAGCAACTGTTTGAATCTGCCCTTTGGAACTCAGGCAAGGTCAAGGAGGCTGAATGAAGCCCATTTCCTACAAACAAGAAAAGGGAGACACAGAAAGGATTTGTACCCGGGAGCCCCACAGGGTCCTGCTCAGCTTCACTTAGATTTGATTACAGACTTTCTCCTCTCAATTTCCCCCTGTCAATCTGTTAAACTATGTGAATATGTTTGTAGCAGCCCTGGTAATATTTCTCATTTCCTTCAGCAAGTCTCCGGTGAGGATCACGGAGAGGATTGGGACCTCCCCACTAATCCTCTCCAAAGAAAACACCCCTATTCTCAAAGGAGGTCCCGTTGTTCCTGGTTCTACATGTTTTCCATGAGGTTTGGGCCCCCCCCTAGAGCCCAGGGATTGCGAGTCTTTAGACATTGCTGCAGTCTGTTGTGCCCATTCCACTGCATGGCTGCTGTGGTGGAGTTTCCCAGGAAGCCAACTCTGAGATGGAGATGGGCATGCAGGAGGGTTATTAAGAGGTGCTCTGGGCATCGACAGTTGTAGATAAGAGGGGAGAGAGGCAGGAGTTGGCAGAGGGAGAAGTCAAACTGTTGCAGGAAGGAAAAGGTGGGGTACAAGAGGAGGGTCACGCCCCAGGTCTCCGATGAGTCCCTGGGACGGGCTGCCAAGAGTGAGTCCTTGGCTTCGAGCAGGAAAGAATTCAAGAGTGAGCCGCAGTAAAGTGAAAGCAGGTTTATTTAGAGAGATACACATTCCATAGGCAGAATGCAGTTCACCTCAGAAAGTGAGAGCAGCCTTGGGAGAAACACACTCCACAGGCAAGAGTGTAGGCCATCTCAGAAGGCAAGAAGCCCCCAAATATGGGGTGATTAGTTTTAATGGGCTGGGTAATTTCATAGACTAATAAGTGGGAGGATTATTCCAACTATTTGGGGGAAGGGGCGGGGATTTCCAGGAATTGGGTAACCACCCACTTTTTGGCCTTTTATGGTCTGCCTTGGCCTTTCATGGTGCCTGTGGGTGTGTCATTTAGCATATGCTAATGTATTACAATGAGAGTATAATGAGGCTCAAGGTCTAGTGGAAGTCAACTCGTCCACCATCTTGGATCTAGTTGGTCCTAACCAGTTTATGCCGTGTCCTCAATGGCTGTCATTCTTTTAAAGGTTGTGCCCTGCCCCCTTCCTGTCTCAAAACTGTTATATATTTTCAGTGGAAGCCTCCACTAACTCTGCAAGGGATTCTGAAGGTGGCTGACACTTCAGAACTGTCCTGAGTGGGGCAGGAGGACAAGACCTTTCTACCTTCACATCAGTCAGTCATTGGAAGTGGGCTTCCCAGAGAAGGCAGCATGACCTTGGGCAAAGTGGTTTTTCTGCAGCTGGGGTCATCTCTGAAGGGGGCTAAGAACCAAGGGCTGCCTGCCAGGAACACTCCTAGCAGGTGAAGAAATAAGACCCTTACTTCTGAATGGGGAGATGGGCAAGCTTATCACAATGTCCACCATACTGACCACTTGGGTCGACCACTCTTCTCTTTAGTAGTTCTAGACAAATCTTTACTTATTGGGGCTTTTGTAGACCTTGACACCTGGCTAACAGAATGGCTGTGGAATGGAGAAGCATAGGGGCGTTTGGGGTAAGATAGATGCAGTCATGAATCCTGCTGACTATACTCTCCATGAAATAGCTCCGTTTACCCAAAAACTGGGGGGTCCATCAAGGGGCTTTGCAATACACAGCCATGTAGCCAGGTGACACCGTGAAGCCAGCCATGTGCCGTGTTATAATTATGGTGCTATAATTCTGTCTCTATGGACCTGCCTCTCCAACTAGACTTTGGAGCTCCTTGAGCCTGGGATTGTATCTTATCTCATTTCTGTGTCTTCAGAGTGTCACATGGTACCTGTCTCATATCTGTGGTCAGTATGTTTTTACTGAATGAAAGAAATTGTCCAAGTGTTCATAGCACTTAAAAGGATGATGCCTAGAGATTTTTCCCGGCCCTTTACAAGCCTATCAGTAAAACAATTCTAATTCTCTTCATCATTTAGCTAGATATAGTGTTAGTTCTAATTTAATAGTTAGATTTTGGTTAGGATTTTGCTTAGGGCTTTTAAAGTCACAAACACATTTAAGCAGACAGAGTGGAATGGCGATGAGGTGGGCCTTATTGGTGCCTGCTGTTTCCTGTGCCCTGGTGACCATCCAGATCTTGGATCTCCTGCTGCATGAGAGGTGGTATGAGCTGGGGAACAGGCTTGACTTTAAGCATGGCTGAATTTGAACCCCTCTCATTAGCTGAGTGATCCTGGTGAAGTTGTTTATCCTGACTCACTCTCCTCAATCTGTAAAATGGATCAATATACAAATGTTCATGCAGCATTATTCTAATAGCCAAAAAGCGAAAACAACCCAAATGTCCATCAACAGATGAATGGATAAATAAAATGAAGTCTATCCATACAATGGAATATCATTCAGCCTTAAAAAGAAATGAAATTCTGAAACATGTTACTACAGCCATGAATCTGGAAAACATTATGCTAAGTGAAATAAATAAGATGCAAAATCCATTTATATGCATGTGGTACCTAGAACAGGCAAATTCATAGAGACGGAAAGTAGAATGAGGAGGTTAGTGGGAGGGGGAAATGAGGTGTTAGTGTTTGTCGGATATGAAGTTTCTATTTGAGATGATGAAAAAGGTCTGAAAAGGGATCGTAGTGATGGTTGTACAACATTGTGAATGTACTTAACGGCACTAAATTGTGTACTTAAAAATGGTTAAAATGGGGCTTCCCTGGTGGCGCAGTGGTTGAGAGTCTGCCTGCCGATGCAGGGGACATGGGTTCGTGCCCCGGTCCGGGAGGATCCCACATGCCGCGGAGCGGCTGGGCCCGTGAGCCATGGCCGCTGAGCCTGCGCGTCCGGAGCCTGTGCTCCGCAACGGGAGAGGCCACAGCAGTGAGAGGCCCGCGTACCACACACACACAAAAAAGGTTAAAATGATAAATTTGTTAATTTTATGGATGTGAGTTATATCTCAATAAAGCTGTTAATAAAAAATAAGATTACTCTGTGGTGACCTAAATGGGAAGGAAATCCAAAAAAGAGGGGATATATGTATACGTATAGATGATTCACTTTGCTGTACAGCAGGAACTGACACAGCAGTGTAAAGCGACTGTACTCCAATTACAAAAAATAATAAGGTTAATAACAGTACCTATTCCATAAAATACTTGTGAGGATTAAAAATGATATATGATACATACTACTAAGTATAAAATAGATTAACCAACAAGGACCTATTGTATAGCACAGGGAACTATACTCAATATTATGTGATAACCTATAAAGGAAAAGAATCTGAAAAAGAATATATATATATAAAACTGAATTGCTCTGCTGTACACCTGAAACTTAACATGATATTGTAAATCAGCTATACTTCAATAAAAAATAATTTTTAACTTGCAAAAATGATATATGAGAAGTACCATGCACAAGCACCAAAGGTAGTTGTTACTAAGCATGACCTAGAAAATAAGCATTTGTTTTATGCAAAAGACCACATAATTCTAAAAGGCAATGGTGCTTAAGGACGGAGGTGTGCAGCTCTTTCTCTGGCCTTGAGATGGGTGCAGGAATCTTCTCTAATAATAATCCATATATATGTGTGTGTGTATGTGTGTGTGTGTGTGTGTGTGTGTGTGTATACAATTGGGTGAGAGCTGTCCTTTCCCAGAGGAAAAGCAGAGTGCTTCTCCACTGTACATTGACCCATTTTAACAGAAGGCATATGTTTGACATTGGTCACTGCCCTCCCACCAACCCGAGCCATCCTGTGGTCAGTGGTAAGTGTTGTCAAGAGAAACACAGTGGTATTTCAGTTAATCACCATAGGACAGTGACATGACTTCACAGATGAACTCATCATGAACACCTTCTAAATACGTGATTAAAGCATAACTGCCCTCTTGGCATTGCTACTATTTGTTTTGAATATCCTCTGGCCTCTAAACATGGTTTCAGATGAACACAGCATTAGATTTTTTTTTTTTTTGGCTGTGCCTTGCAGCATGCAGGATCTTAGTTCCCCAACCAGGGATCAAACCTGTGCCCCCTGCATTGGGAGGACAGAGTCTTAACCACTGGACTGCCAGGGAAGTCCGTAGATTTTTATTTATGGGTAGTTGTAGATCATTAATTGTCATTGCTGTAGAGTATTCCATTGTGGGAATAGAACTCAATTTGTTAGTCCATAATACAGTTAATGGACATTTCACATTCTTGTGTATGTGTTTGGAGAACATTTTCTTGGGCATCTAGAAGTGGGTCGCAAGCTGTATACATAAGCATCTTTAGTAGATACTGACAAAGAGTTTTCCAAAGTGGTTCTACTATGTCACATTCCCGTTAGCAGGACATGACAGTCTGGTTGCTTCTTAATCTCACCAACACTCGGTATTGTAATCAAATTTTCTCAACCTCAAATCCGTGCCTCTTGGGGAAGAGCCCAAGATAAGTTTCAGTTACACTCCCCGGTTTTATATGTAGAATTGTTCGTATGTGTGCGCTTTACTGGAGAGATTACATGGTTTTCTACAGAGTTTCAGAGGGACCCTTATCCCAGAGAAGAGCAAGGACCACTGCTTCAGGTTTTTGGCTTTCTTATAATGGTACACACAGTGTTTATTTGAGCCAAGATTTCTCTTGGGAAAGCTAAAACTGCTAGTGCTGATGCATGTTGGGTAATGTGTTGGCAGTGTTCAAAATTACACACCCTAAGAAAAAGAGGTTACATTTATTGGGATATTCTAGATGCCTGTGCTAATTTGATCTAATAAACACTTACGTGTCTACAAATTGAAAGAGTGAAAAAATTGGAACAGGAGAATAGATTTTAGCTGTGGGCGTTATTCTGCTTTGGAAACAACCTCTTAACATCAACGGTGTGTCCTGATGGTTTGACATGTGATACAGCTGGAAATGGCTAATACAAGCAGCAGAGGATTAGGGGCACAAAGGCCTGCATCCTTCTCAACACACTGTTATTCTTTGATGTAAATGTATGGGCTGATTTTGGAAACTCTCCCCTGTGGAGGCCTCTGTCTCCATCAGCATGTGTATTTACAACAGATTATGAAAGTAAAGAGGACAAAGATATTGATCAGGTTTGGGGGGGGGGAAGAATTACAATTCTCAGCTTCCTAGTTAAAACATTTTAATTTTTTTCAGAAGATATTAACTTTCATTGTATTTAGAAAACATTCAGTCAGACTTCTGTCTCAGATGCTGAAGAATTCCTCTTCTTATTTTAATAGTATTTGCCTTAGTCAATTTGGGCTGCTATAACAAAATACAATAGATTGGGTGGCTTATAAACGATAGAAATTTATTTCTCGTAGTTCTGGAGGCTGGGAAGTCCAAGATCAAGGCTGCTGGCAGATTTGGTGATGCCGTCTGCTCACTGTATCCTCGCTTGGTAGAAGCTCTCCAGGCTTTCTTTTATAAGGGCACTGATCTCATTCTTGAGGATTCAGCCCTCATAACCTTATCACCTCCCAAAGGCCTCCACCTCCAAATACCATCACACTGGGGGTTAGGTTTCAACATATGAATTTGGGGAGGCACACAGACATTCAGTCTATAGCACTATTCATCCAATCAATCATCTATCCTTCCATCCATCCGTCCAATCATCCAATGCTCGTCAAACACCAATTGAATATATAACACTCTTAAACATTATAGGAGGAGGCAAATGTTTCTTTTCCTGAAGCAGCTGGAGAAAAAAGGCATACTCACGTGGAACACCTTGAGAATAATATCAAGATAACAATTACAAGCTGCTATGGTAAGGACTCAAAATGGAGTGAACCTTATGTTTCGAGCACTGATGGGGGGTGAGGTGAATTTCGGAAGGCTTCTTGAAGAAAGTGAGTCTTGAGCTGGGCATGGAAAGTAGTTTAAGCTTTGCACTGCTGGAGATTAGAAGGCAAAGGAGCCTCTGAAGGACAGATGCAGCAACAATGCAGTGGTGAGGATGGCCTGCTGACATCAGGGCACAGAGGCCCTGACCAGAGCACAGAGGCCATCTCCTTGGCATCCCCCTTCTTCTGGCAGCCTTGAGAACCAGACTCAGGAGCCTGGATCTGTTCTAGTGAGCAAGAGCACATCCCTGTGGAAGAAGAGAAAGGATCAATCTGGCCTCCCTTCTGTTCCTTGTGCAGTCCATCTCAGGATGCTTGCTGGGGCCTCTGCCTGAAGTGCTCTGCCCCCCACCCTGCTGAGTCACATGGTTTCCCCCTCTCCTCTCATCTTTTCCCTCAAATGGTACCTTCTCTGTGAGGCCTTCCCTGTCCACCTTATTTAAAATTATAATCAACCCCAAACCACAACACCCTCTTTGCCTTTCCTACTCTCTTTTTCTTCATAGCACTTATCACTCTCTAATATACTACATGATTTTCTTCTTTATTTTCTTTAGTGTCTGTTTTGTTTAGTTATTTTGGTTACACCTGTTAGAATGTAAGCTCTCAGGAGAGCAGAGACTTTTGTCTGTTGTCACTCACTACTGTGCTCCCAGAGCCTGGAACGGTGACAGATACATAGGAGGTGCTCAAGAAGTATTTGTTGACCTATGTGATTTTAAAATTTCTAATAGCTGCATCGAAAAAATAAATAAACAGGTGAAATTAGTTCTTGTTAATCCTCTCGGGTAGCAATGGGGGAGCTATAGCATTATTGACATATAATAAACTGCACGTATTTAAGGTATAGAGTTTAAGATTTGACATGTATACACCTGTGAAACCATCCCCACGATCAAAGGTCTTTTTGCCCCTTTGTAATTATATATGTTTAATAGTATATTTTGTTTAACCCAATTTATCAAAAATAGTCATTTTTACGTGTATTCAATATGAAATTGTTAATGAGGTATTTAACATTTTTTTATACCAAGTTTTCAAATTCCAGTGTGTTTTACACTGTGTGTAAAGAAATATTTGTTGAATAAATGAGTGAATGAACTGACATGGAAGTCATTTGAGGATGGGCTGGACTGGTCCTTGCCTGGGATCAGGAGGGAGAGCCACGGAAAAGGTCTGGCTGGTCATTGAACCCATCATCAGCTTCGACCTGGTTTGTAAGAATCTCAAGTGGTTACTGGGTCAAAATGTCTTCCAGAGACCTTCTTTACACCAACTGAGCAGTGGCTCATGGAGCAGAGATCTAAGTAAGAGCTTGAGTTCTGAATGCACAAACCCGAGGTTAAATTCTGTTTCCCCTGACGTGCAAGCTGTGTGACCTTCGAACAAGCTTCTCAACCTCTCTGTGCTTCAGAACTCATCTGTAAAATGAAACATACAATTAGCAATTTACTGACTGAGTTGTTGTGAGAATTAAATTAAATTATTTAATTAAAACCATCAGCCTAGTGTCTGACAAATGGTGTTCAATAATTATAATTAAGAGGCTGGGAAGTTTCATGATCAAGAGTATCGGCCTTTGAATGTCTGAATTGCAATCCTGCTGCCACTTAGCAGTTGTGAGACCTTGAGCAGACGATAATTATTTCACCTCTCTATGTCTCAGCTTCTCCATCTGAAAGGGTGGCCGTGAAGATTAATGAATCAATACATGTAAAGTGCACAGAACAAGGCCTGCACGGGGTAAACAGTCTCTGTCAGCTGTTGTCATTATTGTTTGTTAATATTATTCCTGCAAGGCTTTGCCTAATTTCTCAGCCAGTACCATCCCCATCTTCCCTATTTCTCCCTACATGGATGATTCTGTTGCAGGAAGGTGGACCCCTTCCAGGGCCCGAGAGGGGGTTCTTGTCTAACACCTGGAAATGAGTTGTCCAAGGAGACACACGTGCTGACAAAGCAGGAGACTTTTTTAGGAAGGGGCGCTGGGCGGAGAGCAGGAGGGTAAAGGAACCCAGGAGAACTGCTCTGCCACGTGGCTCGCAGTCTTGGGTTTTATGGTAATGGGGTTAGTTTCCAGGTTGTCTCTGGCCAATCATCTTGCTTGGCCCCTAGTCTGACTCAGGGTACTGCCTGGTGGCGTGTGAATCTCTCAGCCAAGATGGATTCCAGCAAGAGGACTCTGGGAAGTTGGTCCTCTCCTCCCTCTTTTGGCCCCTCCCGAATTCACCTAGTTAGTTTTCAGTGACAGCACCATGTTCCTTATCAGGACCTTCTGTTGTGAGACAACTCAGGCAATCGGGGTCTGGCCAAGGTGGGTGGTTTCAGTCAACGGTTCCCTAACAACTCCAGGCCTTTTCTGTGCTAAGTGCTGCTGGCTTGTTCCAAAAACGTCGTCACTGTTGTCTACCCCGTCCTCCAGCTTCGCCCATGTGATGATGCAATCAGAACCCCGTACCCCTGGTGGTGCAGTGGTTAAGAATCTGCCTGCCAATGCAGGGGACATGGGTTCGAGCCCTGGTCCAGGAAGATCCCACATGCCTCGGAGCAACTAAACCTGTGCGCCACAACTAGTGAGCCCGTGCACCACAGCTACTGAAGCCCGCGCGCCTAGAGCTCGTGCTCTGCAACAAGAGAAGCCACCGCAATGAGAAGCTCCTGCGCACAGCAATGAAGAGTAGCCCCCGCTCGCCGCAACTAGAGAAAGCCCGCACGCAGCAACAAAGACCCAACGCAGCCGAAAATAAAACAAATAAATATATTTAAAAAAAAAAAGAACCCCTGTTGACCACAGGCTCCAAGTGCTTAGAAATGAGAACAGATAAACAGAGGAAGAAAGCCATTTGCCTAAGTAGAGCTTCCTTCCCTCCTCCCCCATAGGGTAGATTAAATTTCTTTTCTTCCAAACTGGAAATATAGATCAAAAGTTAAGCTTGGTCCTCCTAGTTTGTTTGTGGCCCAAGCATAGTCCTTTCGAAGAGCCGTAAAAGTCATTGAGTTCTAGAGGGGCCGGATGGCCTGCTCCACAGTGAGGAAGGCGACATTCCCATGAACGGCAGAGGAGACACGGAGAGGGAAAGGTCACTGTCGAGAAGCGGGATCGAAGAAAGGCCAGGCCACCTGTTCTTACTGCAGAGACTGGGGTCAATGTGGGGAATAAGATGGCAAAAGGGCTTCCCAGATGCGACAGACTTCAGGGTGTGCAGTCTTTGCCTCAGAGAACAAGGGTCAGGAGAAGAGCAAGACGTCTGGATCATCAAAGTTGACAAGTGATGTACTTGCCGCCAAGCCAACCCGTCTCAGAGCCCTGGCCCACTCGTTAGGGGGAGAATTGAGAGGTAGATTTCAGATGTTTTTACTGAGCCTGCCGAAGCTCTTAGGCTACAAAATAAGGCCATGTGATAATCGAGTTGGTTGCTGGTTTTCAGCAAGTCTGCTTTAGAAAGTCAAACATAAATCTTCATGCCAGGGTGTCTGATTCTAGGAATTTACCCAAAGGATATTAATCAAAAATGTGGGCACGGGGCTTCCCTGGTGGCGCAGTGGTTGGGGGTCCGCCTGCCAATGCAGGGAGCGTGGTTTCGTGCTCCGGTCCGGGAGGATCCCACGTGCCACGGAGCGGCTGGGCCCATGCGCCATGGCTGCTGGGCCTGCGTGTCCTGAGCCTGTGCTCCGCAGCGGGAGAGGCCACAGCAGTGAGAGGCCCGCGTACCGCAAAAAAAAATAAAAAATTGTGGGCATGGATTTATGGGTACGAAGTGGTTGTATAAACGACGGGGCGTTCGTCATGATCCCAGTACTGTCAGCAACATTCATTCAGTGAGTGCATCCTGTTTGCCATGTATCATTTTGGTTAATTCTTACAATACCCCTGTGAGATGGGTACCATTATTCCAAATCTAAAGATAAGAGAACACAAATGTTGAACAACTTGACTGTAGTCACACAGCTATCAAGTTTCCGAGACCATTTTGAATCCATTCTTTGGTCATTTAAAAGCCACCCTGGGGACTTCCCTGGTGGTGCAGTGGTTAAGAATCCGCCTGCCAATGCAGGGGACGGGTTCGAGCCCTGGTCCGGGAAGATCCCACATGCTGCAGAGAAACTAAGCCCGTGTGCCACAACTACGGAGCCTGCGCTCTAGAGCCCATGAGCCACAACTACTGAAGCCTGTGAGCCTAGAGCCCGTGCGCTCCGCAACAAGAGAAGCCCCCGCTCACCGCAACTAGAGAAAGCCCATGCGCAGCAACAAAGACCCAACACAGCCAAAAATAAATAAATAGATTTATTTAAAAAAAAAAGCCACCCTGCATCTCTTCTCCTGTGGTTCTATACCAGCCCTTTTCAGACTTTTACATTCTTGAAAATTACTGAGAACCTCAAGTAGCTTTGGCTCAACTGACTCCATCTCTTTGTATTTTCCATATTAGGAATTGAAACTGAGGATTTTTAACAATATCTATTAATTCACCTAAAATAACAATAATAACCCTGTGACAAGTTAACATTTTTACGGAAAAAAGTGATTTCTAAGGCAAACACATTAGTGAGTGGCATTGACTTTCATTTTTGCATATCTCTTTCACATCTGGCTTGAGAGAAGACAGCTGGCTTCTCATATCTGTGTCGGCATTCAATCTGTTGTGATATGTTGTTTCGTCCCTGAACTGGGGACTTACTCTGATGTCATGATTTCTTCGGACGAGACAGGCCTCCCTGGACAATGTTCTAAATAGTAACAATCACTGGACTGTTTCTACAACAGCCAAATCTGAGGCACAAAACTCTCATGTTACCTTTGGTCACGTCAGATAAATTTAGACGTTCCCGCCCTCCCCTACTTATTCCCTGAAGCTTGAAGACTTGACATTTTTATGTCTCTAACAGTAGTTCTTTCCTGGGTTTGTCAGAAGCTTTCTCTAATCTTCTAAAAGAATACAGTTGGCTGTCCGTATTCGCAGATTCAACCAACCATGGATTGTGTATTATGTTTATGATCGTGGTTGGTTGAATCTGCGGATGCGGAACCCGTGGATACAGAGGGCCGGCTCTGGGACTTGAGAATTCGCAGATTTGAGTATCTGCTGTAGGTCCTAGAACCAGTGCCCTGAGAACACTGAAGGACAACTGTAATTGTTTTTATAAACTTAGCTAAGATGCTACCTGCTTGGACGTTAAGACACCAAAGACACCAAAGACTGTCAGTAAATGAGAACATAAAAAGGGTGAAGTGTTTTATTCTTCTTCATCACGGTGCTCTTTACATATTGTTTGGCTTCCATTTACTCACACAGAGCCCTCTGTGGTGGTCACTTCTCACTCCGGTTTTGGCCTTAGAGTTCTGAACACACCTCCTATCTAAGAGCGTTCCTGATTTAGGAGGGCTTTGGCAGCTGGTCTCTGACACCATTGAGTTGCTGGTATGATTGCTGTTGGTGCAGCCCTCACTGTGTTTAGGACCCCATTGAATGAGAATCCCTGGGCTTCAGCTGGGGTGACGTTTCAACTGGGCTACTAAGTTGGCATCTCTCAAGAGCAAACTTGGAAGCCCCACCCCACCTCCATCGTATCCCTTCCATAAGACACGTGCTGTACAAAGACCTTATCCTTGAGAAAGGAGGGAGGGATGGTAGAGAGGTGCCCATCTCACAATGTGTCCCTGAGTTGAAGGTTAACGGGGAAGGAGAAACAGGTTACTGTTGTTGATGGGGGTCCCTGTGCAGGTCATGGTTTTCCGGGTAACTCTGCCCTCACCCAAGAGCTGTTCTTCACCTTTTCCCGAGCCAATCCATGAGTCAGACTGGAGTTCTCAGTTTCTTAAGCGATTGTCCCTAAGTTCCCAGGAGTTGCCATGGCTGTTGGTGCAGACCTTGGCAGTGACAGAGCAGGCACCAGTTAACCAAATCTGCTGGTCTCACGCTCTTCTTCAAGCCATCTGCTGGTGATTTCTGGCAGAACCAAAGTGTTTGTGAAAACAAGCAAACACAAAGCCCTGAATAACTAAATTATCTGGCCGACTACCAATTTCTTCCCCTCCATTCTTGGTCCTAAAGATTTTTGCGACAAAAATGGGCTGTTCTTCCCATTTAAGGGGTGGCTATTCAACCTGCTTGTGGGTTTATCTCTTTCTGATGCCCTTTACCTGTGGGCACAATGCCACACTGAGGAGTCCAGGGAGAGGTCTCTGTATGCCGGTCTCGGATGTACTCTGCCCTTGCGAGGTAGCCTGACTTGGTTCTTCACAATGGGAGCTCCATCTCTCACCCTCTTTGTATAAATGCATCTCTGGTGTGTGGTGGGAAGCAGGGCAGGTGCTGCTGGTGAGGATCTATGGAGGCCAAAGTAGGTGACTTGAAAACAAGGAAGTTAATAATAGCATAGGAAACCTGCTATAAACTGAATGTTTTTGTCCCCCTCCAATTCATATATTGAAATCCTAACCCCCAATGTGATAGTGTGAGACGTTGGAGCCTTTGGGAGATGATTAGGTCATGAGGACAGAGTCCTCATGAATGAGATCGGTGCTCTTATAAACAGACCCAGAGGGCTCCCTTATCTCTTCCACTATGTGAAGATACAGTAAGAAAAGGCCATCTATGAACCAGGAACTTGGTCCTCACCAGACATCAAATCTGCCAGCGTCTTGATCTTGGACTTCCCAACCTCTAGAACTGCAAGAAATAAATTTCTCTTGTTTATAAAGCACCCAGTCTATGGGGTTTTTTTTGTTATAGCAGCACAAATGGACTAAGACAAAATCTAAGTACAAAAGATCTTTTTAGAATTCAGGACATTGTGTGCCAAATAAATAACAAGTTCAAGGTCACACAGCTGAGATGATATCCAGCATTTATTGTGAACTTACTGTGTGCCGTCAATCTACGCCAACAGGTCCTAGGCGTGCAAAAATAATAATTACAGTAGTAACAGCCTCAGTAATAGCAACAACAACATTTATTGAGAACTGACAACATGCCAGCCACTGTTCAAAGTAACTTATGTGAATCATCTCACTTCGTCTTTCTAGTACATCTGTGAGGTAGCTACTGTCATCCCATTTATACACAAGTAAACTGAGGACAGAGAGCTTAAGTAACTGAACACAACTAGTGAGTGGCAGAGCCATGACTTGATCCAGGTAGGCTGACTTGAGTCCGTGATCTTGCAGCTTAGAGTCCAATGGGTGACGCAAAGTGGTAAATGCATGAAGTTGGTACAGTGGAGTTAGCGGCAGGTGAAAGGTAAACGGGGAGCTCTGGGACCCTGAGAAGGCCACCTAACCCAGTTGTTTATGGTAATCTGGGCATAATTCCTGGAGGAAGATGATGAGGCCAAGAGATGTTGAGTTGGAACAACGAGATTAAGCAACTCACTTGCTCGGTGTCAATCAGTTTCAGAGAGGCAGTGCTGGGGTGGGACCCACATGTACTTTGCGGAGAATGATCCTGTAGATCCATCCATAGGTTTCTACTGAATAAATTCTATGTGCTGAGCTCTGATGGAGGCATAAGTAGAGGTTTAAAAAAGTCAGCATGCAAATTGCGTGGTATGTGAATTGTATCTCAATAAAGCTGCTTTTTTTTAAGCCAGCATACACCTAGTTGATTCTATTAAATTCAACATTTTTAAAAATAAAAGAAATGAAGGCTCCTTGGAGAAACGGCAGATCCTAGGGCTGTGGCAGAGACAATAGACAATGAGCCTGGAGAATCTTCCAGTGCCAGAAATGAAGAAAGTGCTCAAAAAACAGAAGGATGAAGCCATGTCAAAAGGACACAGGAGCCCCCAACGACCACAGATGGAACAATTTGAGCAAGAAAATAAATAATGTAGTATTGGATTATAACCCAAAGTATAAAGTGAATATATATAAGTCCATACTGATATAAAGAAGAGATTGAATAAATAAATAATAGGGGAGAAAGAGGCAAATATTCCCTAGAGAAGAATTTTAAAAATGTACGTGGATACCTCCCTCCAGGAAGTAGTGTTTACTCCCTACCATCTCCTCTTGAGAATGGACTGAACTTAGTGACTCTCTTCCAAGGAACAGAGCAGGGAAAGGGGGAAATATAACTTTACAGTGGAGAAAGCTGGCAGGTACCACCTTAACCAAGGAATCAAGTTAATATCAGCAGGGATAAGTCAGGTGCCCCCCAAGGTGATGTGATGAGAAGGGCACTTTCCTCTGTTGTATTCTTCCCCCAAACCCACAACCCCCATCTAAAAATGAAAAAAAATTCACACAGATCCAGATTGAGAGACATTCTACTAAATACCTGACCAGTATCCTTCCAAACTGTCATGGTCATGAAAAAGAAGGAAAAACTGAGGCACTGTCACAGACCAAAGACCAAGGAGACTTGATGACTAAGCGTAATGTAATATCTTTTGTGGGATCCTGGAACAGAAAAAGTACATTAGTTTACAAATTGGTGAAGTCGAATAAAGTCTTAGGTTTTATAAATAGTCATGTACCAGTGTCAATCCCTGGGTTTTGAGAAATGTACTATGGTAATGCACGATGCTAACATTAGGGGAAACTAGTTGAGAGGGATATAGACACTTTCTGTACTATCTCTGCAACTTCTCTGTAAATCTAATATTCTAAAATCAACAGTATACTTAAAGCATAAAAGAAAAGTCAACAAGTGTTGGTTGGGATGTGGAGCAATTAGAACTCTCATACATTTCTGGTGAGAATATAAAGCAGTAGAACCACTTTGGAAACTGTTAAACTCGAAAAGTTAAACATACACCCTCCATGCAGCTCAGCCATTCTGCTCCTAGGCATTTATCCAAGAGAAAAAAAATATATGTATATAAAAAGACCTGTACAAGGATGTTCATAGCAAACATCCACAATGAATGAATCAAAACTGGAAAGAATCATCAACAGAGGAGTGGATAAACAAAGCATGGTACATCCATACAATGGAATACTACTCAGCAATCAAAAAGGACTGACTGCAGCACGGATGAACCTCAAGAACGTCATGCCAAGCAAAAGAAGCCAGATAAAGGTGGACTCGTACATACTGCATGATTCCATTGTTTAAAAAATTCTAGAACAGGCAAAACCGATCTATAGTGACAAAAAACTGATCAGTGGTTGTCTTGGGCCAGAAAGTGGACAGGAATTGACTGGGAAGGGGCAAGAGAGAACTTTCTGGGGTGATGGGAATGTTTTATATCTTGATTGTGGTAATGGTTACACAGGTGCTTACAGTGTGTCAAAAAGTTCTCAAATCGTGCATTTAAAATTGTTTCTTTGGGTGTAAATTATACCTCAGTAAAGTCGACTAAGAAGTGTGATAGTTAATTTTATGTGTCTGCTTGGCTAGGCCACAAAAGACATTTGATCAAACACTATCCTAGATGCTTCTGTAGAGGTATTTTTTTAGATGAGTTTAACATTTAAATTAGACTTTGAATAAAGCAGGTTATCCTCCATAATGTGAGTAGACCTCATCCAATCAGTTAAAGGCCTTAATAGAAAAACACTGAGGTCCCCCAAGGAAGACGGAATTCTGCTAGCAGATGGCCTTTGGACTTGAACTGCAACTCTTCCCTGGGTTTCCAGCCAGCCAGCCTGCCCTGTAGATTTTGGAGTTGCCAAGCCTCTACAATTGCCTGAGCCAATTCCGTAAATTAATCTCTCTCTCACTGCCCCCCGCCCCCCTCCTCACACACACATACATCCTATCGGTTCTGTTTCTCTGGAGAACCCTGACTAATACAAGAAGAAAGGTAAGCCTGTATGATAACTCTTCCCTGAGAATCTTAGGGCCTTGTTGGAGAACAAAGAACCATATGACCATAGGATTAATTATTAAAATAGTTTCTGTAACTACAAAATCAGTGTGAGATGAATCTTTGCCAAATGACTGAGAGTTATTGTGAGATCTTGGTTGACTGTGGACCTTGAGTTACTCCAATTTGGTTGCAAGATGATGTCAGAATGCATGGCCTGACTTCTGACTCAGGTTTTCAAATGAACCTAAAGTGGGTTTTGTGGATGTACCTGAACTGCCATTAAGTTAAGCCTCCCAGAGATGACATACAAGCTGCCATGTTAGTAATCCTTGGAGAAATATATGCCCTTTGTCTCTGTGTCGAAGCGTCCCTGCTCTTCTGGGAGAACCAGGCAGTGTAAACATGTCACAAAGAGAACCTTGAAGTTGTGTCTCTTTTTTTTGTGGTACGCGGGCCTCTTGCTGTTGTGGCCTCTCCCGTTGCGGAGCACAGGCTCCGGACGCGCAGGCTCAGCGGCCATGGCTCATGGGCCCAGCCGCTCCGCAGCATGTGGGATCTTCCCGAACCGGGGCACGAACCTGTGTCGCCTGCATTGGCAGGTGGACTCTCAACCACTGCGCCACCAGGGAAGCCCTCTTTTTTTTTTTTTTTTTTTTTGGCTGCACTGCTCGGCGTGCGGGATCTTAGTCCCTGACCAGAGATCAAACCCCGGCCATGGCAGTGAAAGAGCTGAGTCCTAACCACTGGACCACCAGGGAACTCCCTAAGTTGTCTCTTCTTTCTGCTTTGACCTTGATCTCTGGGAACTCCTGTGTTGACCTAGCATATCTGATTCCTTGGAGAAGCTTGCTCGGCCCTGTTTTGTGGCTCTTCCTACAGATACTTGCATTCCTGCAATCGGTTTTTCATCCCCTTCTAACTCGTGTAATATTTATAGTTGTCATTTTCTGACCCTCCACCATGCAGAGTCTCCTGGCTCTGAGATATTTGCAAGTATCATTGGCAAATGAGATTAGGTAACCCCACTTCTGTACTGGCATTTACATTTTACATGATAAGTGTTCCAATTTCAGAGAGAAACCTTTCTATTGTGTTTGGTGTGGCACCAAATTTCTTTAGGTAACAGGGAATTCTGCTGGAAATCTTAATGCTAAAAAGTTAAGTTGGGTTCTGAGGACACTAAGGAGCTAAAACACTTGAGTGTATATCACATATTGATAACATGATTTTGCTTACAGATATTTAACAACTTGGCATATTTAACTACTTTTCCATTGTAGTAAATGTTTCCTTTTAAAATTATCTTGTATCTCACAGGGCAAATCCTACCCCTTCAGGGGCCCATTCCCACCTATGTGGAATCCAATTGCCTGCCTAGATCTTAACAACCTTTGGAGGACGATGGACGACATGGGACGAGAGGTAAAGCTTCCTAAAGCTTCTTTGATGACATTTGTATTCTTCATGATAAGTTTAGTCCTTAAAAGAAAGAAGGTGAAGCACGTCAACAGTGCCTGGCACATTGTGTAGCACAGTAACTTGCAGTAAAGATTTGTGAGATGAATAAGTGAGTTTCTAACCTCTAAAAGAATGACATGTCCAATAGGCTGCAATTTGCATACTACTGATGAGGGGGGAGAAGATCTTCTATCATTCAGCTTTCCTGGGATGATGTTTCTAATTTAGAATATCCTCAGGACATAGCAAGTAAGGCTTCTGGTACATCTGTCTGATCTTTGTTAAGGAGTTGATTTTTTAAAAATTATTATTTATTTATTTTTGGCTGCGCCAGGCCTTAGCTGTGACACGAGGGATCTACGTTGCCACGTGTGGGATCTTCAGTTGTGGCATTTGGGATCTTTTAGTCGCAGCATGAGAAATCTTTAGTTGTGGCATGCAAACTCTTAGTTGCGGCATGTGGGATCTAGTTCCCTGAGCAGGGATCGAACCCGGGCCCCCTGCGGTGGGACCGTGGAGTCTTAGCCACTGGACCACCAGGGAAGTCCCAAGGAGTTGAATTTCTGAATTGTTCTCTCTAAATTATATTAGTAACTTAGTAGTTGATATTTGGAAACAGCCTGATTACAACATAGCCTCCATTTATAGCACAAGAAAGGTTATCAAAAATTAAATATGGGGCTTCCCTGGTGGCGCAGTGGTTGAGAGTCTGCCTGCCGATGTAGGGGACGCGGGTTCGTGCCCCGGTCCGGGAAGCTCCCACGTGCCGTGGAGCGGCTGGGCCCGTGAGCCATGGCCGCTGAGCCTGCGCATCCGGAGCCTGTGCTCTGCAACGGGAGAGGCCACAACAGTGAGAGGCCCGCGTACTGCAAAAAAAAAAAAAAAATATATATATATATATATACACACACATATATATACACATATATATATAAAATATGGATTGAGTGAATAGGAAATCTAGACAGACAACATGGATTGTGCAGTAAAAAACCACTATTGGGGGAATTTGGAAAACTTGCATTTTGCTTCTTTAAGTTAGAGTTTTGAATACTATTCAAATAGTTATTTAAAATGGAAAATTACATTTGCTTTTCCCCTCTGAATCGTCATCTGAATGTAGATTCCCAGTGATGCCCCATGGAAGGCGCCCCTTGCAGAACAGTGGGACCACATGACGATGAAGGAGCTGCTGGACAAGATCTGCTGGACGGAGTAAGACTTGCCATTAGACACAGGCATTGACTGTGACTCTCTTTCAGGTTCATTTAGCAATTCCGTTCAGCAGCTATGAACCGAGTAGCTGCTCTGTGTCTATAACCACACCATTTGGCCAGGTGGAGTGCTGAAAAATATTGGAACCATGTCCTGCCCTAAAGATGTCTATACATCAAACCTACTTCTTTGGGATAGTTTTGCATTACAGAGGTGGTATTACCCCCTAAAGTCCTTAGGACAGACCACATTGTGCCACTTCCCTTATTTAGTACAGCTTAAAGATCTCACTTATCAAGCTGTCGATGTAGGGATACTTGTAGACTCCTCACTGGTGGTCAAGTATGGAGAGAGTGCATCAGCACATGCATTTCAAACACCTATGGGATGGAGTGGAATTCTTCAAAGCTTTGAAGAGGAACTTCTAGAGAAGTTCTCTGGATAATTCACAACTGTCCAGGAAACATGGATGACTGGACTGACTGCTTCCCATTAGAGAGAAACGTGTAGCATTGAAAGAAAGTGTTCATGAGTCATGTATTAAATTGTGGTTGGCAAAGTTGGGAACTATACATGAGCTGTGGAAGCTGTTTAGACAGACAGCGTGGAAAGGCCTCCCTGCTCTTGGACAGCAGGGAAAAAGGAAAGGATAAGGGTTCCATCTCAAGCACATGGTGAATTTGTGGTAAGCAAAGTAAGAAAATGGCATTGCTATGAGACTGCTTGCCCATGCTAAACAGCATTAGTTGAGAATGTGGCTCTGGGGTTGATGCCTTCATTCTCTAGGCATTGTGCGGGGGGCGGGGGGGGGGGGAGTTGGAGCAATGGCAACTAAAAGTAAAAAGTTTTTAAGGATATCTGAATCTAATATATGGAAATAACCAAAAGACATAAAATGTACATACTTCTTCATACATAAATTCAACTTCTTAGAGTTTAGCTTAAAGAAGGAGAGAGAAAAGAAGAGAGGGAGAAACGGAGAGAGAAAGGGAGAGAGGGAGATTCAAAGCATTATTTTTAAAAGGAAAATCTAAATGTCCCATAATAGAAGACTGGTTAAATTAATTATGGTTTGTCCGAAAACTGGAATACTCTAAAATCTTTAAAAATCGTGTCGAAGAAGAATATTTAATGGCTTGAAAAACATCATACTATTAAACAGATAGAAAAGCAGGCTGTCATCAAGTATGTACAGTGTGATATATCATCTCATTTCTAAAGAGAAAACTGTGCATTCACTGCAAGCAACGGATATCCATCAGAATGTTTTTTAACATCTAATATTACAATGCAAGCAGTTATCCACGTCATTAAAATTCTTCATCAAACGTCATATTCATGGTTGCAGACTATTCCATGGGAAGTGAATACCATAGTGTGTTTATCTATTATCATTTGACGTTTCAGTTACTTCCAGTTTTTAATCATTACCGTTATTATTATATAATACTCTATGATGAACATGTGCCTCTCCTACGTCTTCAGCCTTCGAAAGCAACCAATTTTGAAAGAGTAAAACCCTTTTATTGTCACGAAATCAATGCCTATTATTAATTACATCCTTTTTAACACTTATCTGATACTATTTACCACTCTGTTTTAGAATGTAGTTTGTAATACAACTTATTTTGTTTGTAATAAAATTGCAGTATTTACTTTTAAATTTTATACATGAGATTTTCAAAATATAGTGAGTATTTTTTACCTGCATTTGTTTTATAACTCCTGTTACAAAAAGCTTTTAATAAATTCATTAGGTCTTCTCTCTCCAGAGAGCTTTGAAGCTCATTGAAGATAGGACTAATTATATTTCTTTGGTCTCACAGAGATCTGAGTTTTTCTGCCATAGTCCTTGACCTAATCCTCCCCTTAGTGAATATTCTAGGTCGTTGGCTGACAAAAGAAAGCATTCTGAGATGTTAAGAATATATGAACACAAAGTAATTTTTAAATTTTTCCTAAGCAAGATAAGCATGATGTCATTTCCTGGTTTTAAAGGAAGTAATATCCAGAATATCCAACCTACCGTGGTTCAAACTAAAGCACAATCATATATTCAAAGACTAATGTTGATCGTTCTTTCTGTTATCATTTATAAAGTGGTTTTCAAAAACAGATTAAATTTATGATGTAGTCACAGCTATGTAAATACACTTTTTAAAACCTATAACTAGAAAAAGAAATGCACCAAAATGAGTCTAGGGATTATCTTTGGGGGGGCAGAAATGTGGAAGATACTCATTCTCTCATCTTTTTACTTTATGAATTTTCCAAATTTTATATAATAAGTGTATATTTTTCATGTAGAAAACATAATAACGTTTATCTTTTAAAGAGTCAACAGGGCAAGGAACATGAAAATATTATTGCACTAGCTTCCTTGGCCTTCCATCCCTCGGATATTTTTCTTCTCATTTCTCTTCTCAGTAAAGCTCCTAGAGTAAATCAGATAAAGGATTAAGAATGGCCTGGCCCTCCAGAGACAAATTACTTTTAGATCTCCCTTGATTTCAAACCAGGGTTATTTCTTTCTCACCAAATAGGCAACAGTAACAACTAGAATCACAGCTCTATTTTTATATTTAATATCGGTTATCTAGCTAGGGCAACATTAGGTTTCAGTGATTTATGACTCCCTTGTACCATCCGAATTCACCTATACAATAAAGAACAAAGAAAACGGGACATCAGGAAGCAGCAAAGGATGTTTTCACTTTGAAGTAATATTTTAAACCAATCTTTGGGTATTTGTTTTAGATAGAAGGCAAAAATTGCCTCTGCAAAAAAAGCATGAGTCAGCAATTTCCATCCCTTCAGTTATCATGAGGAATCTTGCAAAACTAACTTGAAGTCACTTCAACATATATATTACACTATATGCAGGCTTAATGATGGGGACTGTCACAAAAGTGCTACAAGTAACTGGTATGTGTGTTAGGTGCGATTCTACAAACTTCCAGAGTCAAGGTACACTAGGGTAGAGAGGTGTCCCTTGGTCAATATTTGTCCCTTCAAGGTTGTCAACTGACTGATTTTAAAGCATTTTGAGGTATTAAAAGCATGAAGTTTGAATCAGGTATGATGTGGTTTGCAGTTGTACCATTTAGTGAGCTGTGCGCTACATGTTATTAACTTCCCTGAGACTCAGTGTTTGGGTTTGTGAACTGGGGAAGAATAATGACTGTCATTTTTGTGACAAATCGATAAGACAATGGGTTTTTAAAAACCATGGAGTGTGAAAGAGTTCAATAAATGGAAGACGGTATTATTTATTCCAACCATTGTCAGCACTACCAGGTGGAAAATTCTGCCTCAGGTATAACCAGATTCACAACATGCAAACTTTATGTCAAAGTCAAAAGCGGGATTGGTCCTAATTAAAGATATCCCAGAGTACACATTACTACTGGTGAATTTTAGGATCTGTTAGATTTCACTGAGCTGTTGGAATTGCATGAGATCATTCACTTTCTGGTGTGGCTCCAGATAGGACATAACCTCTCATCATTTACCTGCCAACCTTAAGCAAAAGTTCGTCTATCTATACTCCATCAATCACTTTTTCCCCTCATCCATTCTTTGAGCTGGTCTTCCATTAGACAGTAAAATAACTGAATAGATAACTGACTAATTCTGTACTTGGTACAGCACCTAGCATATCCTTTGAGCATTATGGATCATTTAAAAATAATGTTTAGGGAGTTTCCTGGTGGCCTAGTGGTTAGGATTCCAGGCTTTCACTGCCGTGGCCGGGGTTTAATCCAGTTGGGGAACTGAGATCCTGCAAGCTGTGTGGCATGGCCAAAATAAATAAAGAAAGAAAAGAAAAGTAATGTTTAATTGATATTTCCCACCAACCATGTATTCGTTCAGTCATCTAACAAGTAATTTATTAAGTGCTTACTATGTTCCAGTCACTATTTTATTAAAGAGGATACTATGGTTAGCAAGAAAGTTAAGATCCCTGTCTCACTGATTGATATTCTAGTGGGGGAGACAGCAATAAAAAATAATAAACCAATAATTAAGATAATTTAAGACAGTAAAAATAGTTTTAAAGCTACCACACTGTGGTAAAATGATAGAGGACGCCAGGGTGCTGGGAATATAGAAGCTGGTGCTCATTTTTCTAGACATATAAGAGTTCATCTTTCTGAGGGGACATTAGAATAAGTACAGAAGGTACAGGATGAGATAGGAAAGGTAGGCATGGGCTAGATCACTTAGAACTTTGGAGGTCTTGGTAAAAGATCTGAATCTTATGCTGGTTTTGATAGGATGCCACTGGAAAGTTTTAAGCGAGGGAATGACATGACTTAATTTACACTATAGAAAGAGCACCACAGAGGGGAGGGCAATAAAAACCTTTTGGCTTCAAGTGTGGTACACAGATATTCAGTGAGGACAAGTGGAACGAGAGAGACAAGTCTGGAGGAAATAATTCTAATCATCCCGGCAAGAGATGATGCCAATTTGGTGGTAATGAAGGTGGAGTGATGTGATGAGAGACAACAGGACTTCCTGATGGATTGGATGGTGGGAGAGTGATGGAAAGAGAGAAATGAAGGTTGATTTCTGGAGTGTTGGCCTTAGCAAGTGGGTGAATGGTGATGCCTTTTACTGAGATGGGGACGCCTAGGAGAGTAGCAAGTGTGTGGAGAGCAGTCGTAACAGCATAGCATATGGAATACATGCTGATTCTGAGCTAGGTCTTTTGATTAAGGGGAAAATATGTCTCCTATTCCCCAAATCTCTGATGTCATGTTTTATAATATTAGGTTCTAGTGACAATTTTCTGAAACTTGCTAAATTGTTCTCCACTTAGAGCCAAGTTAAGTTTACTGCTTGAATAATTTCCAGAGAATGAAGAAGATGCTCCCCTGCATTTGCCAGCTTTGCTCTTGTTTCTCCCTGAGCAGATCTTCGAAGCAGCTTGCTACTCTCTTTGTGAACCTGTGTGTCACCGCAGAGACGCATGAGGTCTCCGCTCTCTGGTTCCTGTGGTATGTGAAGCAGTGTGGGGGCAGTGCCAGGATCATCTCAACAACCAATGGAGGGCAGGTACCCATTCATACCCCGACCGTTGAAACAGAAAACCACCACTGCCTAAGTGAAAGATTGGCATCATCCTTCAGTCATGAAAGGATGGAACAGGAGGCAGGCTTGTGGCTTTTAGAGCTTAATCATAGCAGCTCAAAGTGACAGTCTGTTGTTAGGTACCCAGTGTGACAGCCCAGTGGCCAATGTCATTTTAAAATTAGGCTTGTCTCCTTTTTTTATGTTCTTTTGCAACTTTCCATTTGGATATACATCCGATGATTATTTGGTAAGTTTGTAAGAGACCAGCTGATGAACATAACTTGAGTGCTTCTTGGAAAGCTGAACAGAAAACGTCAGAAACGTATTTTCAGTTTAAAACACACACACCACATGGAATTCATTCATTCATTCAGTGCCTATTTCCTGAGCCTCAGCCTTGTATAATGTGCTATGCTGGGCACAGTAGGAAATGGATTAGAGTTCTTAGCTAATCTCCTCGACAGTCATTTTCCTTTCCTTCCCTTCCTCTTCCTGCCCCCTCCTCCATCTCATCACCCTCTTTCTTCTCCTTCTCCCCCTCCCTTCTCTTTCCCCTTCTCCGTGACCTTCTTTCTAGACCTATTTGAAATAGTCTTTTTAAAAATTAACTGAACTGAAAATTTAGGAGAAAACAGTCAGCTCAACTGTGGGCGCAATCACGCAGGACATTAGGAAGCTTTTGCAGGTGGGTGCGGTGAGGTGAAATGGCCTCGGTGGCCACAGAAACAGGAGGTACCTGACCCAGGGTGAGACAGACAGACTGTAACAGGGAGTAGGCTGGCCTGGGGATGGGTGGGTCAGCAAGATTCTGAGACTGAGTAACAAGGAAACAGGAAACAGGCCTAGGTGTGCTCGGGCAAGTGGTGGCCCAGCAACTCAACCAAAGGATGCAGGTAGGACACAGAGCAGAGGTCTCGGCCAGGCAGGCGGGACATGGGAGTCAGGCTGAGGATGTCCAGCTGAGTTTGGAGTCTGGGAGTCCATCAGAACATAGCCTGGAAGGCTCGAAAACGTGTAATTTTGTTGAAAGCCAGCAATCATTGGTTAGAAAACAATGGTGAAAGACACTACCCACAAGGGCAGCATGAAATTGTATACCTCACACAGTAAAGATATGTGAGGAAAACTAGCAACTTAGCAATTTATATCCATTCCTATATTTCCTACCCACCTCTTGGGTCCTTTTTTCTTTCCAGGAGAGGAAATTTGTGGGTGGATCTGGTCAAGTGAGTGAGCGAATAATGGACCTCCTTGGGGACCGAGTGAAGCTGGAGAGGCCTGTGATCCACATTGACCAGACAGGAGAAAATGTCCTTGTGGAGACCCTAAACCATGAGGTGTATGAGGTAACCAAGAGCCTTAAACCAGGGAGAAGAGACCAGAGTCCCATAGATAACCAGAGCTTAAATAAAGCGAAGAATATTCTAGACTTTGTAGACAATGCCTTTGCCAAAAGCAAAAAAGCTACCTCTGGGGCTTCCCTGGTGGCGGGCGCAGTGGTTGACAGTCCGTCTGCCGATGCAGGGCACACGGGTTCGTGCCCCAGTCCTGGAGGATCCCACATGCCGCGGAGTGGCTGGGCCCGTGAGCCATGGCTGCTGAGCCTGCGCGTCCGGAGCCTGTGCTCTGCAATGGGAGAGGCCACAACAGTGAGAGGCCCACGTACCACAAAAAAAAAAAAAAAGCTACCTCTATCTGAAAGAAAGGAAAACAGAACCATAATATTTGGGGGTGAGGGGGGAGATTTACAAAACACATATTATCAACCCTCTGTATTGGGCTCCTACATAATTAGAAAATCAAAGAAAATATTTATTTGATAACTATCAAGTGCCTCCTATGTGCCAGGCATTATTCTAGGAGTTGGGAACATAGCAGTGAACAAAACAGGTAAAATTGTCTGCCTTCATGTGGCTTACATTCTAGTAAAGGAGAAAAGTTGTAATCAGATATATAAAATAGAGACTATGCCAAATAGTAATGAGTACTGTGGAAAAAACCAAGCAGGGAAGGGGGAGAGGGTGTGCCAGAAGGTGAGGTGGGATGATTGGTCATGCAATTTTAAATAGGTCATCAAGGAAGGCCTCACTCAGAAGGTGATGTTTGAGCACAGAACCCAAGGAGATGAGGGATTAAGCCAGGTGGCTCTCTGGGGAATAGTTTTCCAGGTAGACTGAAACAGTCAGTGCAAAGGCCCTGAGGTAAGAGCAAGCCTGGCATGTTGAAGTAACAGCAAGGTAGTCAAAATGGTGGAATTAAGAGGATTGAGGGGAAGAGTAACAGAAGATGAGATCAGAGATGTGACAGGGGTTCCTTTCATGTATGACCTTGAAAGTGACTGTAAGGAACTTAGCTTTGACTCCAAGTGTGATGGGAAGTCATTGGAGGTTTTGAGCTAGGGAACAACAAGAGCTCATTTTGATTCTAACAAGTTTGATTCTTCTAGTTTCTCTTTTAAGAAGAGATTGAGTGGGGGACGAGGGTAAATGAGGGAGAAACATTAGAAAAAGAGCAAAAACAACCCACCAGCAATGTTTAACCACGCCGTTTTTCTTCCAGGCTAAGTATGTGATTAGCGCTATTCCTCCTGTTCTGGGCATGAAGATTCATTTCAGTCCCCCTCTGCCAATGATGAGAAACCAGCTGATCACTCGTGTGCCTTTGGGTTCAGTCATCAAGTGCATAGTTTATTATAAAGAGCCCTTCTGGAGGAATAAGGGTGAGTACTTTTCTTTGCTTAAAAGGTCCAAGAAACTTGGTGCAAAGTCACACATTTGCGTGTAACTGTTTTTCTTAGAATTCGGACGTAAAACATTCATCCAGGTTCTAAGGTCAGTTCCATCGAGTAAAGTACATTGGCACACACTCATGCAATTAAGTTCCCTTAGAATATGATCAACTCTTTCCATAATTCAGTATAAAGTTTACTAATCCTTTCACAAAATCTTGTGAAAATAGGTTATTAACATTTTCTGATACAGGTTTTTAAAGTATGAGTTTATAAAGCCGTTCACAAAGGTGGGGATTCTGAAAATTTCCAGGCAATTTCTCACTAGTGTCAAGATTCTACTATATGAAATTAAGTTCATTTATGCGTTCATATATATTCAATAAGTGTGTGGCTCTACTGGATAGAACATTACAGGGATGCCCACTAAAATACTAGATTCTGCAACGATGGAAATGTTCCAGAGCGGCTCTGTCCAGGACAGCAGCCACTAGCCACGTGTGTGGGTATCAAACACTTGAAATGTAGCTAGTGAGACTGAGGACCTGAATTTTTCAATTTTATTTCATTTCAGTTGCTTTAAAGTCAAATATAAAAAGCCACGCATGGCTATTTCATTTTAATAGCTTTAAATTCCAATGTAAAAATGCCATGCATGGCTACTATATTGGACAGCACAATGCTAGAGTCTTATCACATTGACTCTCATCACAGCTCCTTTTCTTCCGAGAGGAGTCCACGTAAGAACCGTCAGTACCTGGGACTGAGGGCAAAGGGAAGGATGGACTGAAATGAGGAGCTAGATTGCAGAAGGGAGAGGAAGGATGTGCTGGAGGCAAAGGGGGAAAGTTTCATATTCTTACCTTAGGGCGGTTCTTCCTGTATCTACCCCTTTCCACCACATTGCAGCCTCCTGATTCTCCCCCTTTGCAGGAAATTCTGTTTAGGACTGTTATTGGATTGGTGCATCAGTTGAACAAGTAATCTATCTTTCACAAAGGACGGTGCAGTGACCCACCATGGAGAGCTTGCTGGTGCTAAGCTGCTTCCTCTCGTGATCCAGGCCACCCGTTTTAGACAGCTGGTTGCTGGCGAGTGGATAAGGTTTAGGACCATGGAATGGAGATTTTTTTTCTCTTAATGACTCAGAATGCCTTTATTTATGGAGAGAATCTCTAGCTTTCCATTCATGTCTGCAGACCTTTATCTTAGGTCTGCAGTGTGCCAGGCAAGTTCATTGTTAGGTACTAGTATCAAAAAGAAAACCCAAGATGCAAACTATTATATATAGAATGAGTAAACAACAAGGTCCTACTGTATAGCACAGGGAACTATATTCTGTGACAAACCATAATGGGAAAGAATATGAAAAAGAATAGATATATATGTATAACTGAATCACTGTGCTGTATGGCGGAAATTAACCCAACATTGTAAATCAACTACACTTCAATAAAATAAATTTAAAAAAAAAAAACAGAGAAAAGCCAAGTTCTTCATCCTCAAGAAGAGGCTGGATCTGACTCGGTCCTTATTGGTAATGAGCCTTGAGTTACACTTTAAAAAATGATTGTAGACATGAGAGCCTCTTCAAAGCATTTTCAATTTCTTTTGAGAAATTGAATGTGTTTCCTCAGCCAACCTCTACTGAGCATCTATTGTATGACAGGCGCTGTGCTAGGCATTGGGAATTCAAAGGCATGTTTCCTTGCCCAGAAAATCCAGACTTGGGAGGAAGCCAGTCTTGTAAACTGATAATTGCATTACAATGTATTGAGTACACTGTTGGTGTTACCTAGGCTATTATAGAAACACAGGGGAGGGCTCCAAGACTCACATCCAATACCATTCCTGTTACATCGATAAGCAATTCAATAACAATATTTTGAAGGATTCTATAAGGGAATGAAATCTGAGGAAGTTAACTCTTGTAAGAAGTTATTTGCTTTGTGTCAGGCTTTCAACGCCATCCCTAAAGGCACTGTGGTTAATGAGTAATGCAAAAGCACAGGGCATATGAGTTAACCAGATTCAAGGGGGGTGATTTTTGCAGCCCCAAACAGCCTAGCACAGTGACTGGCACATATGAGGCACTCAGCAATCAATCAGTCAAGATTACTGTTTGTTTGTTTTGTAAGTGCAGCGTGGTTTGGACTATTAAAGAGAAGGTAACTTTTTGCCTTTTGATACAGGTAGCCCTAGCCAGTTCTTGCTGGCTTGTAGAATGATTGTCCCAGGAAATGCTTTCCAGTTTCTTAAGTGTGTAATATCTTTGTGAGTTTACAAGCAAGGGCCCCCTCTTCTTTGCTGGTCTCCCACCAAATCATCCTAAGCTCAGCCACCCTCACCATCAACACCCTGCCCTCCTGGGGTCCCTGCAGGGGCAGGGGGTGCATCACAGCCACCTTAGCTTTGCCTCCCATCCCCACTTACCTGGAGAGAGCAGGCTCTTGCCAAAGCCTTATATCTTTCAGTATCCCTCGCTTTTGCTCATCTACACCATTTCTATTTTCCGTTAAATCTAAATGATTTCAACTGAAGTTTAAAATAACAGAAGCAGTACCTGCTTTTAAAAAAAATTACAGAAGTGAACTTATTTACTATAAAACTTTCAAAAAATAAAAGTGTATGAAAAATGTCCCTCTCCATTTGCCCCTCCCCCCTTGGGGAACCACTGTTAAAAATGTAAGTTGTTCATCCTTAGAGATTTATTGTAGGCACAGGTAATATTTTCAATATATTGTACACATATATTGAAATGTATATATACTTTAAATGTATATTAAAGAATATGCATAACATTTATATGCAAATATAATTTTAAATAAATGTTATATACCTTCCCCAAACCATTTTTTAAAAAAATCATAATACACATTATACTGAAATTTGCTCTTTCCTATTAATGGTATGCCACAGACATTTCTCCATATCAGTGCATTTAAATCTACCTCATTTCAACAACTGAATAAACAGTATTTCACTGTATGGCTCTATCAAAATGTGCCCAATAGGTATGCTGATGATAGGCATTTCGATTGTTTCCCAGTTTTTGCTATTATACACTATGCTACAATAAACAGCTTCCTTCATATTGCTCTGAAGATTTGAATAGGAGCATTTCCTTTTGATAAATTTGTAAAAGTGCAATTACAAAGTCAATTGACTTGGGTAGACCAGCTAATTAATGTTTTTAACTTTCTGCCAATCAGTAGGGGAAAACGTCCCATTTATCTATAATTTGTAAATTTCATCATGAATAAGGCTTCAGGGCTGTGTGAAATCATTTTGTAAATTATCTATTTATCCTGTGCTTATTAATTTTTTTCTGTATGTGTTGCAAATATTTTCTCCCAGTGTACCAGTTTTTTTTAATTTTTTTATGATGGTTTCATCTTCCTATGAAATGTATCTACATTCGGCTTTTCTGGACCAACAATTCTTTTCCACTGATTTTTGCCACTGGGCTCCAAATATTTTTTATAGCCCTATATTTAAAAAATTAAACATCAACTACCACTGAATATATTTATTCCTAAATTATGTACATGGACCACTGGAAAAAGTGTATTGTTTTTCTTATAAAATATACAAGAGTAGTCATTTTTGAAAAGCTGGAATTGAAAAATAAGATTCTCTAATATCTTTCTCCACTATCCAGATGTGCAATCTAGGTGTGCACACCCCACTTTGGAGAACACAGATTTATATTCTGTAATCCTTTGGCAGCACTGTACTGTTTTAATCCCCGTAGCTTTATAATATGTTTGACATCTGGTAGGATATTCTCTCTTCATTATTTTTCCTGTAATTTTGTCCTTGGTAAATGTCAGTTATTCTTCCAGATGAATGTGATCGTCTTTTCAGAACTCCTCCTTCCACACTTCACACTCAAAAAGCTTCTCCTGAATTATTTTATTCTGAATAGTCCTCTTTGTTACCTCCCATAGGTACAATATCTTCTTTTTTCTCCTTGAGAATGTTACTTGCCACTTTGGGGGAAATTTCTTCTACTCTTTGTCTTTTCTTCCTGAGAGTTCCTTTTTGTTTGTTAGTTTGTTTCTGCTTTTGTCTTTGCTTCTTTTGTTAAAGAATTTTGTTCAATGTCTAGATGTCCTTGAATGGCCCTTCCTTTTTAAGAGTGAGGCTGAACCAGGCTAACTGGAAGTCCCATGTGCATGGGCAGAGCTCCTGAGCTTTCTACCTACAAATGATAGAACTGCTGCTGATGCCACGTGGTTTGTTCTGGCATGAACAGGACTCTTCCCTCTGCCCCTTGTTCCTTCACTTCTGCCCAGTGCACATGCATGGTGCAGAGACCAACTTTGTGCTGTGAAGGACGTGTCCAAGGAGCCCCTCCACCCAGAAAGCAGGGCCTCCACCCCAGCCAGCCTGGTGTCCTGCATGATCCCTCTGTCCAGTCCAGCAGAACCCCAAGTGACCCCTGAGCCCTTGCTCTTTTCTCTTATCACATCCTGTCCTCTTTCTTGTCTCCTTATAACAAGGTGATTCCTTAACTATTTCTGTTGTATTCTTAAATCTTCTTAAATTCTTCGACAAACTTTAAACATTTCTCCATCCCCTATTTCAGTTTTTCTCAATGTTTTTTTAACCCCAGTACACCTGAGGGGCATGCAAGTACCCCTCAATCCAGTGACTGACTAGGACTATAGATGCAAAGTGGGGAGAGTCGTGGGGGGAGAGAGAGAGAAGCAAGTGCAGGTAAAAAGGCTTACAGGTGTGTCTGCTCCCACACAGGTCGGGACAGTGCATACCCTCCAAGTTATTTCTCTGTTCGTTCTTCCTCATTTTGAAACCCACTCATTGGATTTTCTATACAACATTAGTTCCCAGGTCTTCCACCATAATTTTGTTCGAACAACCTCAATTTGCAAGTAAATGATGAAGCAGGAGGAGTGGTACACTGTAATCGGATCTTATTATAACATTTCAAATTCTGCCCTGACATTTTCACCATTGCTCTGTTGTATTCTTTTGTTGAAATTACATATATTTTGTTCAGGAGGGGAATGAGAGAAGCACTTTTGTGCAGAATGAGCTGAAATTGTTTTCCAAGTTGTTCCGGAGGTCCTGTTTGAAATGAGGGTTTGGGACTCTGTGCATTTTATTTTCTTATTATCTTTTCTATATCCAGCAAAGATATCTTTTTTCTTTTTATTTATTTATTTTTATTGGCGTATAGTTGCTTTACAGTGGTGTGTTAGTGTCTGCTGTACAACAACGTGAATCAGCTATGTGTATACATATATCCCCTCCCCTTTAAGGAGGAGGGTGGAAAAGTGGAGGGACTCTGTGCATTTTAGTCATCTGGGTCCTCTCTGCCCTGTCTCTAGATAATCAAGAACTAGTTAGCATCGAATAAGTGGCTCCTCATAAAAGGTGAATGTTCAGTCCCTTCTACTTTACAGTAATAGACTAGCGTTTCTTTAACACATCTTTGGTTTTATCTGATTTCCTGTGAAAGAGGAAAGAGGGGCACACGTATTAACAGCAAGGAAAACAAGATTTCATTAAATGTTGGCCTGGATTAATTCATAATACCACGTTGCTGCTTTGCAGAGAGGGGCTTACCGTTTGAGTTTTTCACCAAATGTTGGCTCCTTAGCCTTCCTTTTGACATCAGCTTGGTTGGACTTTGTATATTTAGGGTATAATATCTTATTTTCAGCCTTTGGGCTTCTCAGGTTGAAAAACGTGTGCTTCGTCGTAACTGCTAAGGGTAGCTTGATAGGGTGATGAATGCCTTTTTCCATTTTGCTCTTCTCCAAGATTACTGTGGAAGCATGATTATCGAAGGAGAGGAAGCTCCAGTTGCCTACACGTTGGATGATACCAAACCTGATGGCAGCTATGCCGCCATAATAGGGTAAGGCATGCTTATGGTGGTGTGATAATCTTCCACGTTGACAACGTATTCCTATACTGTTAATAAACGTGCCCCAAACTTTGTTCAATAATTTTTTACCCAACGTCACTCTTCTCCAAATTCAGCAGTTGGAAAAATCTTATTACTTTTTAAAAAATAATGTCTTCGAACAAATTAATATTTAGAAAGGAATTAGAATACCAGTAACATTTGAAAATTTGTTAAACTAGTTTTCTGCTTCATGTTTAATACTAGGGGTTGATATATTCTGGTAAGCTATCTTTTGTGAAAACATGATATGAAGATTTGACTTAGGGTGTTTCACTAAGAGGGCTTCTTGTGGAGGCTGTGGAGGCATCTATGGTATTTACATGGGATGCTGAGATTTTCCAGGTCCCACTAGAGAGGGACGAAGACCAGCCCAGTTCTCAGCTTGGCAGGGAAAAGCAGCACAGATGGGGATGTCATGGGCGGTGGTTACCTGGAGAAGCCAAAATTGAGATGGCTTTCAGGATCCGTATGAGTTTATTTCAGAGAGCCAAGGGTCAAAACAGGGAGATCAAAGCTAGCTGGTAAGTTGAAGGCAATCGTAGGGCTAGAAATGGAGGCGGATTCTAAAAGGCTGGGCACTAGGGAGATACCATCTTGAAGATAGAACCAAAGAGGAAGGGCTGGATGAAAATGGAAAGTCTCAGACACATCTAAGGTAGATATTTGAGGCCCAGGGCATATTCCTGTTGAGCACCAGCTATGCAGTGGGAGATGGGTCAGTCATGGTATTATCCCAGGCAAAAATTATGGCCAGTCATCTGTTTTGAGTCCCTTGAATCCCTAAAACTAGAAGGTGCCTTTTAGTGTCAGGAATGTAACCAGGAAATAGTAAAACATGGAACATAAAGTTAGATAGTGTATGAATTGTTTCTTCTGGTTCACTTTTAACCTGTACACTAGGCACATGTGTAGCTATAGAAATGAGGCCAGGATGAAAGCAGCCATTGATTTCCCCTCCTTTTTCTTGTTTGTACGTTTTAGATTTATTCTTGCCCACAAAGCCAGAAAACTGACCCGTCTTACCAAAGAGGAAAGGTAGGGGAAAAAAGTACCTCTTCTCTCTTCCCTCCCTCTCTCTCCCTCCCTCACTCCTCCCTTATTTCCTCTGCCCCTCTCTCCCTTCCTGCCCACCTCTGTACTCCATCTCCCTTTCTTTCCTACTTCTTTTCTTCTTTCTACCCACTTTCAACTTTGCTTAACTTTTAAACTTAAAGACTGCTTAATACTATGTGTATTCCCAACACAACATGTCTGTTATGTTCATTATGAGGGTCTTGTATAAAGGCACAATGCTGATAACTGAAGAACCAAGCATTCAAAATAATATTTATTGAGTTTATCGTACACAAGATACCATGCAAGGAGCTATGGAGGATACAAAAATGGATATAGCCCAGGAGCTGAAATTTTACTTGGGGAGGAGATAACCAGGTAGACAAATGACCGCATTGCAGGGCAGTCTGCAGTACATCCTGCATGAAGGATGCATAACTGTTACAGATCATAAGTACAGAAGGACTAGTTTCTCTGGAGGTGGCAATTTCTTTCAGCAATTAGTATTCACCACTACCAATTATTTATCCCCACACCACCACTGATAACATACTTACCAACTAAGAGCCCCTGAATTACGTTATCGCACATTCCTATCCCTCACAACCCTGCACCCTCCCCCCGCACCATTAGCATGCTGCTTTATGACTATTGCCATCACTGTGCTTGGCCAGGGCTATGGAAGTCTGACTGACCCACTCACTAAAAAAATGTCCCGGGCTTCCCTGGTGGCGCAGTGGTTGAGAGTCCGCCTGCCGATGCAGGGGACGCGGGTTCGTGCCCCGGTCCGGGAAGATCCCACATGCTGCGGAGTGGCTGGCCCCGTGAGCCACAACTACCGAAGCCCGCGCGCCGCAACTACTGAAGCCCGCGCACCTAGAGCTCGTGCTCCACAACAAGAGAAGCCACCACAATGAGAAGCCTGCGCACAGCAACAAAGTGTAGCCCCCGCTCGACGCAACTAGAGAAAGCCCGCGCACAGCAACAAAGACCCAATGCAGCCAAAAGTAAATAAATAATTAAAAAAATACACTTAAAAAAATAAAAAATAAAATAATAATAATACTTTTGAAATCATTGGCCTAACTCTAAATCACCTGTAAGATCCCCTTTAACAATACTATTCTATAAAAATCAGAATGGAAATAAGTTTAATCTCATACCTTAACTGACTAATTATAACTTTTGGCTTACATCCAATTCCCCCATGAGACTAAATTTCTTAAGAGCTACCATTTACTGAGCATTTATTACTTATGTACCAGTTATTGAGCTGGGAACTTCATATGCTCTATATCAGTGGTTCTCAAACATAATCACCTGGAAGGTTTATGAAAACACAGTTGCTGCCACTGCTGTTTCTGAGTTAGAAGGTCTGGGATGAGGTCTGAGAATCTGCATTTCTAACAAGTTCCCGGGTGATGCAGCTGCTGTTGCTGGTCCTGAGACCACATTGTTTTACCATCATTAGTGAAAAAAATCAGGTGAGTTTGTTGATGAAACTAAAGGTCAGAGAGTTTAAGTAACCTGTTCAAGACCTCATAGCATGGAAGAGGCAGAAGCAGAATTCGAAGCTTTTCCTGCTCCACTTTGCCCATTTCCTCTTAGTGGAATGGGGAGAGAAAGGAAGGTGAGCAAGAATCATGTCTCAGTCCTCCCAGAATCTCCAGTGCTTAGGAAATTGACAGCAGGTACACAACGTTTTCTTGAATGAATGAACAAATTGCTGTGTGCCCCCAGTGAGGCAGGCAGTGCATCACTTTCTTTTCTTTAAAAACTATTTGTGACCTCACAGATTTAAGATATTGGAACTAGAACAAGGTGCCTTGTTTTGAAAAATTACAATGAAATGTCAAGTGGAAGCAATAGCTCAGAATCTTTTTGAATGATGGGAATCATAGGTACATCTTTGACTTTTTCTTCCTTTCTCATTTTCACTTATTTTTCCCCCTCTCTTCCCATAGGTTGAAGAAACTTTGTGACCTCTACGCAAAAGTTCTGGGCTCACAAGAAGCTTTGCACGTAAGGCTTCCCAACCCTTCCCTAAGGGAGAGAGATCTTGCTTTGTTGTCAGGGGGCTAGCAGGGATGGGCTTGTGCAAGAAGGGCTCTAGAGCTCATGTTTTCCCTGATCTATTCTCGGAGGAGTCTGCACCAGAGTTGGTAAACTTATGAGTTGTCCCAGAGAGTATGGGCCCTGGCTGTGCTAGTGGCAGCTTAGGCACCTTGCAACACTGATGTGTTTTAGGTGGTGCTACCCTTGTCCCTGAGTTCAGAGCTCTTCCTGTAGCAGGGAAGACATGCTGATTGGCTCAAGGTGAGCCCTGTCAGCTGAGTTTCCTAGACATCTTGGCAGGTAGCCTGAGGAAGCTGTGATCTTCAAATTCAAAGTAGTTCCCCTCCCCACTGGGTGGTTAAAGGTGGGATGGGATGGGTAGGGAGGCAGTGCGGTAGGGGCATTTGGTGATAGTCAAAGGGCCCAAAGGGCCCATAACCATTAGCCATAACGACCTCCTTCATCAATATTTAAAACAATGAACCGACATTCTCGTTCCATTCACAACTGCTGGGTTTTTAATGTTTTGACACAGATTACGTCACCTTTTGAAAGCTATTATTAAATCCAGTTATCCGTGCAGCACTTGAAGACAATGGAAAAGGATGTACAAATGAGCAGTTAAAGCACGAGAAAATCTAATAAAGGGGCTAAGAATGTTTAACTTGTTGAGCCTCTTAAATCCAGATCTCTGCAGTGCACGCCTTGACCTAGTTGAACAGCTACATGGCTTCATCTTATTCCTCAGACACTTACTTTGCTCAGCTTTGCAGTGGCTTTCCTCCTCCTAGTCAAGTTGTTGTGGCTTTTGAATTTGTCATTTTTGTTCATCCTTTTAAAGCAAGAGTTACTTGTTATAGGTGAAACACACGCTCTTGAAGGTTTGGGGGATTCCTCCTCAGTAAATGAACAAGAATGATGAATTGACTGGTTTGGAGAGAAACATAATAATAATGAAGAATGTGTTTTGTTTCATTTTTTTGCTTTCACACACCATTTAACAAGTTTAAATATAAGCATAGCCTCTGGGCGCAAGTGTAATATGAGTGAGGTGGCAAGACCCAAAGTATATACACATTAAAAATTAATCCTACCACAGCTGCTAAAATTGACTGGTCTTTCTGTTTAAATATTCGGTTCAAGATATTTCTCCCTGGTAGATACTCAAGCTTTTTTGAAGTTATGTTCTGAGACACCCTCAGGCTGAGGCAGTGCAGAGCTGAGGATTCTCCGACAACCTGTGAGATGGTTGTTCAGGGAAAACCCCAGTGGGAGGGGAAAGAAGTTGTGCTCAATTTCCCAAAAAGTTGATCATTTTTAATATGGGAAAGTCTCTTGTCCTAAGAAGAATGTGGATGATTAATTGCTGGTGATAAAAATGAGGTGGTCCTGGGAATTCCTGGCTGTCCGGTGGTTAGGACTCCGAGCTCTCACTGCTGAGGGGCTGGGTTCGATCCCTGGTAGGGGAACTAAGATCTCACAAGCCACAAGGCGTGGCCAAAAAAAAAAAAACAAGTTGGTCATGCTGTTGTTTGCTCTTGGCACAGAGATGGGCACTTGCTTTGGTGTCTGTCCTGGGAGCAAGGAAAGGTGAAAGATGAAGTCCAACCTTTCTTCTGATCCCCTGGCTGGAGACAGCCAGAGAAGGGTGCTCATGAGATGGAAGAGGGCCGGGCCTGAGGCATCAGAGCAACTTACACCCCTCAGACAGGGCCTCATGCTTTGTAAATAGGATTCGTTACAAATGACTATCCGAAGTCCCATGTGTGACTGCAAATTTTTAAAACAAAACATCTTTTCCAAATCTATTTTTATGCTCACATTTTTCTCTTAAGACTTGCCGTGTTGATTTTATCTTTGCAAAATAATACCTGGGCTTCCCTGATGGCGCAGTGGTTGAGAGTCTGCCTGCCGATGCAGGGGACGCGGGTTCGTGCCGCGGTCCGGGAGGATCCCACATGCCGCGGAGCGGCTGGGCCCGTGAGCCATGGCCGCTGAGCCTGCGCATCTGGAGCCTGTGCTCCGCAACGGGAGAGCCCACAACAGTGAGAGGCCCGCGTACCGCAAAATAATAATAATACCTAATGATAACACTTATGTTTAGTTATTGTAGTAAAGAGCTTGAACTTTGCAAAATCTCAGCTAATGTTTTGCCTGTTCATGGCAAAAACATATTTTTCAGACCGATAGCTGCCTGTATCGCCATCAACAGAAGTGCCTACGTCCCATGAAAACATTAATCTGTCCTAGCTTCTCTCAACGAAGTTGACTTGCATGAAAAACATGAATCTGGTCATTCTTTTTCCTTAACAGGCATGCTTTTCTACTTTTTTCATCCTCCTTACTCCAGTAAGCATAAATCCCTTTTTAAACTTGTCTTGAAACCATTAGGCACTAAAAACTTCTTAACATGTAAGGCCAGTTTAAACATAGAGCTAGACAATTGCAGCTTATGAACAGTACCTGGGACATGAATGAACCAAGTGAGAAAACTTTCTAAGTCAGAATTTCTTAGAAGTCTATTACCAAGGACATTTACCTGCCCAAAGTCCTATCTCTAAAAACATCGGGATAATAAGGCTCTATTTCAGACAGATACTGGTTGTCCAATAGGAAGCCTACTGGACTGTGTTTGATTTATTCGAGACTAGATTGCTTCCTTTGAGTCTCCTTTGAGTTTTTGTCACTCTGCCTTGCAGCCGGTGCACTATGAAGAGAAGAACTGGTGTGAGGAGCAGTACTCCGGGGGCTGCTACACGACCTACTTCCCCCCAGGGATCCTGACTCAGTACGGAAGGTAGAGTAAAAGTGGGCTCAGTTCTAACTGAAACTCCCTGAATCTGAGTCCATAACTCTAAGAAGGTTCGTGGAGCTCTTCTCCACTGTTCCTTGTAAATGCTGGGAAAAAAATCCCCCAATCCCCAATTTCCTTTGGATCTCGTGAATCTCACTCATTATAATTCTGCATCATGGTGGTGCCCTTGACTCTTAATTCCTCTGAAGGAGCAATCCCAATCAATAGAACCAAAGAAGGTGGCAGCATAAGAATAGGAATTTAGATAGAGGGTTCACTTACATTGTCAGAAGAAGTGTCTTTATACTGAGTTTAGGGCTCAGTAGAACTTCCTCAATGGGCACTGTATAGGTGCCAACATGGGTACAGCATTATAAAAGCAAATTGTGTTCTAGACTGGGGGTAAAGGGACTTGGGTTCCACCCCCTGATCCTACCAATAACCAACTTTGTCATCCTGGACGGGTCACTTCTCCTCTCTGGACCTCACTTTCCTTAGCAGGTGTATGAGAAAGCGCAAGATGGCATACAGTAGACAAGAATCAGTATGTTAACAGGAGCATAAGTTATTTTTCACATCTTCATTGAGATATAATTCACATACCATACAATTCACCCATTCGAAGTGTATAATTCAATGGCTTGTAGCATTTACAGTGTTGTGCAGCCAGGTATGACTCTTTGGTGTTTAGTTCATTGTATTCGATGACAACAACCAGGTATGAATTAGTAATATAGTAGTAATTATTATGACCATCGAAGTAATACTAAACGAAGTAATCATTTAATGCCAAGAGCTCAATCTAAACAAAATAGGAAATGTAGAGTGATGAGTAAAAGGCTGAGTATGCAACAAAAAAAGGGTATTAGTAAATGTAAATGGCTAATCAATCTGTTTGTGAAAACCAGTCAAAGAAGGATTAAAACCTGCTTGTGGGCTTCCCTGGTGGCACAGCGGTTGAGAGTCCGCCTGCCGATGCAGGGGACACGGGTTCGTGCCCCGGTCTGGGAGGGTCCCACATACCGCAGAGCGGCTGGGCCCGTGAGCCATGGCCGCTGGGCCTGTGCATCCGGAGCCTGTGCTCCTCAATGGGAGAGGCCACAACAGTGAGAGGCCCGCGTACCGTAAAAAAAAAAAAAAAACCTGCTTGTGAGAGGATACATAATGGCTTTGGTGAGCACTTTCCTCATCTTCCTGAAGATGGTAAAATATCATCTATGAGATCATTCAGAGGGTGCCACCTGATTAGCTACTGGTCATTAAGTTAATTTTTGGATATGCTGATTGTAGAATATGTCCGTAGTAATTGTTTCATTCAGCACTTATTGGCTAAGTGCCAACTATTGGCCAAACACTCTGCTGAAAACTTCAATATATAGGCAGACCTCGAAGATATTGTGAGTTCGGTTCCAGACTACTGCAATAAAGCGAGTCACACAAAATTATTTTCTTTTTGGTTGCCCAGCGCGTACAAAAGTTATGTTTACATTATACTGTAGTCTATTGAGTATGCAAGAGCATTATGTCTAAAAAAATGTACATATCTTAATTAAAAAATACTTTGTTGCTAAGAAATGCTAAGCATCATCTGACAATGCCGGGTTGCCACAAACCTTCAATTCGTGAAAAAAAAAAATGCAATATTTGCGAAGCGCAGTAAAGCAAAGCACAACAAAACAAAGTTTGCCTGTACCAAGATAAGCCCTCCCTGCTGTAAAGGAGCTGACGGTGTTAGGAGCTAGGGTAGGGATGGGGAGAGGAGAGAATATCAAACATTGACTCAAACATACTATGGTAAGTACTCTAAGAATAGAGGGGCATAAAAATGCCGTGGGGGCCCAGGGAGGGATGGGCTAGCCTTACCTAGAGAAAGCTGAGAAGGCTTCATAATACACATACCACCTGAGAATTGTAGAAGGCAGAGAAAAGGCTATTGGGGAATGTACTCTAGGCAGACGGAACCATTTGAGCAAACGCTTCCTGCAGGAATCTAACAAGTTCATGGAATGTCTGGGGAAAAGTTACACGGCTGGGCCCTATGGGTGATTTTGAGGATAGGATAGAGAGTAAGAAAGGCAGATAGGATCCTTTGCTTCATAGAACACATTTAGGAATACAAAACTTAACCTCTCAACAGAGAAAGACCATCAGTTTTGTGATGTGATTAGATTTCTGACCACGGAGTGGCTAGTTTCATGCTCAATCCCATAAGGAGTGTCAGGAAAATGCCTTTGGAGTGATGGGGTCAGTGGGGGGCGGGGCGGGGGTGGAAGGACACTCACCTGCACTAGCCTGACCCTGACCACACGAAAGAAGCAAGATAAACCCCATCATATCAGGCATTTGTGGTGACATGGCAGCACCCTCCTTCATCTTTATTCCTTCTCAGGGCCATGTTTCAGGCTTCATGTGACTAGCTTCAATCTGTAGGATGGAAACTGAAGCAGAGCATATCTTAGTGACATACCTCTCAATCCAAGCAAGGACAGCTGGCCCGCAGGGATTCCCTTGACCTTTCGGGTCCATGACATTTGGGATACTGCAAGGAATTTTATCTTCATGGCCTAGGAATTACACAGTAAATGTTCTGCTTCCAAATGGAAGACAGAGGACAGTATTGACAGTACAACTCTAGTAAAAAAATAAACTCACATTTCTTAAGGTTTTTTACTTTAAGAAATGTGTGTTGATTTCTTAGACTGAAATATCGGGTTGGGTTTTTCTGTAAGATGTTATGAAAACCCGAATGAACTTTTTGGCCAACCCAACACTTTAGTGATTAAGTAGTGGTAAAGCACATAAGGACGTATACGTGGAAATATCCTATAGTGTCTATTCCCTCACCTGCACGAGAAACGGCAGGGATTTTTCTTCCCCAGTTTTGGGGCTTTCTTTTTCCCCAAAGGAAGAAGATTTCCACGTGACAAGTGGAGGGAAGATATCTTTGCCTGTTTGAAATAAATTCTTGGTTTTTACATTTTTACATTCCAGTAGTCGGCATGATTAATTCTCTAAGCCTTTATTCTCTCTTCTAATATTTAATTCTAGGATTTGGCCAGGCCTCCCAGAGGTTTCCAATTTGGGTTCCGTCTGTTTGAAAACAGTGATTCATGTGGTGAAAGCAGCACTGTTTAATGAACGTGGAAAAAGCAAAATTACCTTCTCTTGCCGAGAACCCTTCCCGAATACGCTTAGGCTCTCCAGCCCATGCTGGCTGTGAATAATTCCAGATTATGCTGTGTATTATTATCAGCATTCTAGTATTCTATAGTATCTTCTATTCTCCTCCCCTCTTTTTGCTTGATGGCAACAATAAGGGTAGGCGAAGGAAAACCCACCAATTCAAGCCAACTCATTTGGTTTTCTGTAAAAGGCCCAGTGGTATACAGTGTTGACTAAGACAGAGCCTGGATGTTAGCTCTGGACATCCACATCCATTATCTGTAATATAATGGAAACCTGGAATAGGATGAATAATGACATGTTGATGGTGCTTCCCTTATGGTATTTTTGTCAGGGTAACAACAAACTGCCCCTTGTAGAAACTAAGTGCTGTGACACTCTGTCCTTTTGTGTAGCATATGGGCACTCTTTGTTAACTAGTGATGATGATGATACACCAGGAAAAGTATATAACATAAAGACGGAGACTTTGACATCTGGTCGACCTAGTTCAAATCCTAGCTCTGCAATTTTCTAGCAAGTGGGTCTTGGCAAGTCAGCACACATTTCTCTAAGCCTCAGTTTCCTCATGTGTAAAATGGGATAATTGTAGCTATGCCATGGAGTTCTTTAAAAAGATTAAAAAAATAATTCAGTAGAGGGAGGATGTATAACCAAGTGGTTAAGACTGTGGGCTCTGGAGTCAGATGACCTGGATTCAAATACCGGTTCTGCTACTTACTAGCTATGACCTAGTGTAAATTACTTTGTCTTTGTTGCTGGTTAGATTCCTCAGCAAAGCAGACTCTGAAGCAAAGATAAGCATATAGGATATGTACTAGGGAGAGCCTAGGCATCAACATCTGTGGAAGGCAGAGGAAGGAAGCAGGAGCGGACAGAGAGAGAAGTTGGGTTTCTCCCAGTGAAGTTCCAGTGAAGACCTCAGCTGATCCTTCAGGGAGCTCTAGGACTAAGATGGCCCTTCAGAAATGTCCCAAGTTGGGGCGAGGGGTCAGGTTTTTATAGCCCTGTGGTGATCAGTCACTGGATGCAATTGCTACTGGAAGGAGGCATGACCTTGAACCAGGCAATTTTCTTTAGTGGAGGCAGTTGCCAAAGAGGGCTGACATCAGAAGGCCATCTTCCTGCAGCACTTCCAGCACCTGGGAATAAGTCCTTCATGGTTTTTTTGTTTTTACTATATGATTCCATTTATATAAAATACTAGAAAATGCAAACTAATCTATAGAGACAGAAAGCAGATCGGTGGTCGACTGGGGAGGGGGGCCTGGAATGGACCAAGAGCAGGGAAGAACAGCAAGGTCCTTCATTTTTGAAGGGGGGTCTAGGCAGGGCGCCACAGTGTCCACTACAGCCTCTGTACCTCCATATTCTCACCTGCAAAATGGGGATTATAATCGTACTGACCTCATATGGTTGTGGTAAAGATTACTGCACTTAGAAGAGTGTTTGGCGCCCCCCAAAATGTTAACTGTTATAATTTAATGCAGTAAAACTCTTTACACTGGTAGAGCTAAGTGCTCAAGGAATGGTGGTTTTGGAGCCGTAGTCATACTCACAGAGCTGTTAAATGTTACTAATAGAAAAGGTTTTAAAAATTATTGGATCATGCCCCTTAGGAGATGGGGAAGCCAGAGCTCAGTGAGAGGAAGTGATTTGCCAAGTTCATTGGTGGAATGACCAGGCGGGAAACTGGGGGCACGTGTCCCCTCGCTCAAAGTTGGTGAACCAGCTATCCATGACTGGGCATATACAGTCCCTCACTTTACGTATGTGAAGCAAATATTTATTTTACCTCCATTGATGTCAGTCCCTTTACCTGTAAGCTCTTGGTGCGGGAGTGAACTTTGGCTTTTATTTCTTTTCGTCTGTGACAAAGATCATGTAAGAACTGGAGGAACTCATGAACGTTATTCCAAAATTGCCAATGGACTTCCTGACATTTAGAGTCTGAGGAAATGGACCAGCCTTGGTCTTTGTGGGAAGGCTCTCCTCTGGCTCTCTGAGACTGACCACTTTTATCTCTTTGCTTTGCTTTCAAGGGTTCTACGCCAGCCAGTGGGCAGGATTTACTTCGCAGGCACGGAGACTGCTGCACACTGGAGTGGCTACATGGAGGGGGCTGTGGAGGCCGGGGAGAGAGCAGCCCGAGAGGTAAGGCCTGGGGTCATGGGCTGAGGGGAAGGAAGCAACTCACGGGCCTGACAAACAGGTTAAATATGTCTGAGATCCTGGAAGCCAATTCCCCGTGAACCCCCATCTGAAGGACAGTGAAACACCTTTTTCACAGTAGTCACAGGTGAAATGAACACCTTAACCCAAAAGTAACAATGAGTCCAAGGTAAAAAGAGTCCATGGGGCAAAAGATCACCATGGCTATACTTGAGAGATAACCTAGGTCTAATATTATAGAACCAAACATGTTTACACTAGGATTCAGAATTCATTTATATATTTGCCGACAGTTCCTCTCATCTCATCCCTATTAAGGCGTGTTCACGGCTATTAAAATTGATGGTGAGTCTAATGGTTGGACCTTCTTATGCTGTAGATCGAAGACCTTTTGGATCTTTTCAAAGGTTCAATGGACTACACTGGCTTTTACCCTGGTGTTTTTGATGGATATCCCAAAAGACATCGTTAGTCCTTTAAAGAGTAGATTAGGAGAAAGATGGTGTCATTTTTGTTATTCACCAAGATGCGCTTTCTTTTCAGATCCTGCATGCCATGGGAAAGATCCCAGAGGATGAAATCTGGCAGCCCGAACCAGAGTCTGTGGTAGGTTATATTTTATATCATGAATTTAAATCTTAAAAACAATTACTTATGAATAGAGCACACTTGTATATATTCACAGACCTTCCCCTAAGTGATTCAGCCCATGAATGTTTAAAGAGATGCCACGGGTTAGGGCAGAGGTGAGGGATTTAGAAGAACTTTGATAAAATTGCAGCTGCCACATGCCTTGCAGATTATTAGGAAAAAATAAATTATTTTTTGGTCGGATGAGACATTACTCGGAGAGTTCTAGACTTATTAAGAACTCAATAAATGTCTGTTGAATAAATCTCTAACCTGGTGATAGGGGGGAGGAAATGAAAGGAAGATATGTCAGTATCCCCTGTCTGGGGACAAAGGAGTGGAATGAAATGGAGCAGATTTAGGTTAAAAATGCATTTTCAATATACCTATCATTTTGTAAAAAAACCCCAGGAAATTTTCCTGACTGGAAGGAAGTATACACATCATAGAGGACAAGGGTCCAAAAGGTCAAAGGTATTCGTCTGTCAAGTGTAAGGTTAAAAACAGTAGCCTGGCCACTCCAAAGTCATTGTCTTAGTGCTTCTGTCAGAGATGGGATTGAGGACTGAGTGGACCACAAGTGTATCCACTCAGCAAATATTTATTGTGCACTTGCTTTGCATCAGCCGCTGGGATAATGATACAGCAGTGCTTTCAGAGCTCAACGTGTGGTGGGGAGAACAGATGATAACAAAAAAGCCCACGTGCCATGAAGATGACACGCTGAGAATGTAAAAAGAAGGGGTCATCTTAGTTTGGGGACACTGGAAAGGCTCCCGAAGGAAGTGAGATATAAACTGAGACTTGAAGTTAGTGGTCAGAATTAGTTAAGTAAAGGGCCCAGTGGGGAACGGGGAATGAATGTTCTGAACAAAGGGAATGTGATGTTTCATGGCCTAGAGGTTGGCAAGTGTGAGTCATGTTCGGAGAACTGGAAGAAATACAGACTTTCTGTACTGACACCAAATATTCTCTGAACCCAGGATGTCCCTGCGAAGCCCATTACCACCACCTTCTTGGAGAGACATTTGCCCTCCGTGCCCGGCCTGCTGAGGCTGATTGGATTGACCACCATCTTGTCAGCAACTGCTCTTGGCTACCTGGCCCACAAAAGGGGGCTACTTGTGCGGGTCTAAAGAGAGGGCATCTGTAACCACACCCTCTTCTGCTTCTATTTGGTGTGTGGGTTTGGGGAAGGAGTTGTAACAAAGTTCCATGAAGACACAAAGAATGTAGAGTGAAGTGGAGAGCATGACGATAAGTCAGACTTCGACCACAGGAAAACACAATATCTCTTTCTCCATTTTGATTCCTGTGTATTGTCTAGTACCTAGCTTAGCACTCTGTCTCACCCATTTCCAAGTTCACCGGTCTCAGAATCTTTACAGTAGTTAAACAGGCTTGTTAAAGGTCCTTGCTATCCTACAGTATACATTGCCCAGGCACAAAAAACTAGCTTTTTCCTACCTCTGTGGCTTTGTGCTTGTCCTTCCTCTTACCTGTAAGGTCCACATCTTCCAAGATCTCTGCATTTGTCCTTAGAATCCTGTACTGTTACAGCTGGAAGAACTTAGACACCACCTTGTCCTTACTTGCTGTTTTAGAGTTGAGCAAACTGAAGTCAGGAGCGGTGGGACTTAATTGCCCAAGGCCCACAATAAGCCACTGATATTTTGTTGACTAGAACACAGGTCCATTGCTTTATCCCATTTCCCAGGATGAATTTCCCGATCACCCTCTCTACTCCCTGCCATGGTCGCTGATCGTGTCCCCCTTGTGTGGGTTTACTCTGTACTAAGTTGTTTTGTGCTACTCAGTATATTTCCTTAAGTTTTATTGTCTTCTGCAGTGTGTCTTCAGCTCATTTTAATTTTTTTGAGGGTAGAAGTCTTGTCTTTTCTTCCTCTTGTATCCTCCCTTATATCTGGATACGAAGGTTAATACACATTTGGGTAATTAAAAATAAAGTTGATTGACCAGATGTCTGTTGCCTTTTCTTTTTGGGTAATGACTTTCAAGGGTTTTGACAAATCAAATCAAGATCCAGTATTAGGTATATAATTGTGGCTTAAAAGCATTGAGTCAAAATTTCCTTGAAGCTCAGATGATGCATGCGTTTGGATTGTGTGATCCATCATGGGTGGTGTCTATGTGAGCAGCTGGTAAATGATTTATAATGATATCATAAGGATGCTAAAAGACAGCTCCTTGCTTTCACCCCCTCTGCCCCCGAAAAAAGGCTGTCAAAATAATTGACATGTTAATAAGTAAGATGCTTTAACTATTAAGACAATTATAATATTTCAGTTGACCTTTCATATTCCTTATCAGTGCAAAGCTTTTTACTAGGTACACTCATTAATTTAAAACCATAGTTCCACAGTCCATTAAATCTTATTTGAACTACTTTTTAAATGAGATCATCATTTCAAAGTATTCATACCTCTCAACTCCCAAGATCAGTTTTTATCAGGATATATATATATATTTTTTAACATCTTTATTGGAGTATAATTGCTTTACATTGTTGTGTTAGTTTCTGCTGTATAACAAAGTGAATCAGCTATATGTATACATATATCCCCATATCTCTTCCCTCTTGCGTCTCCCTCTCTCCCACCCTTCTTATCCCACCCCTCTAGGTGGTCACAAAGCACCGAGCTGATCTCCCTGTGCTATGTGGCTGCTTCCCACTAGCTATCTATTTTACATTTGGTAGTGTATATATGTCCATGCCACTCTCTCACTTCGTCCCAGCTTATCCTTCCCCCTCCCCGTGTCCTCAATTCCATTCTCTATGTCTGCGTCTTTATTCCTGTCCTGCCCCTAGATTCATCAGAACCTTTTTTTTTTTTAGATTCCATATATATGTGTTAGCATACGGTATTTGTTTTTCTCTTTCTAACTTACTTCACTCTGTATGACAGTCTCTAGGTCCATCCACCTCGTTACAAATAACTGTTTCGTTTCTTTTTATGGCTGAGTAACATTCCATTGTATATATGTGCCACATCTTTATCAGGATGTATTTTAAATCCATAAATGACCATTCTCACATGCTGCTTTAGAAAATGAAGGTTGTTTTTCTTAGCATAAATGAAATTTAAGAAATCTCCCAGGATTAATCAATAATAGTATAGTTTCCAATTTTTACAGTGACATTTAGATTCATGAATTTGTAGGAACTTTAGAGACTAAATGAGGAGATTAAAGAACCCACTAAGACTTCTGTAACCATTTTGGTTTGGGGATCTGTCTAGAAATATAATGTATTTGGCCTAGGAGTGTCTTCTTGAGCATGCTCCCCTCGGAAGCACTCCCGCCCACCCTGAGAGTCGTCATACTACTAACTCCAGCACATACATTAAGAAAGAGTCAAATAAGGAATTCCCTTCTCCAGGAATCTCCTGGACCACTCATCCTCCAGCTGGGCCAGTGGAGAATGCTCAGTGTTCTCCCAGTGTTACGTGCCTAGACCTCTTGTCCTGCACTTACCCTATGATATTGCAATTGCGCCATCTTGTTAAATTACGTGATTTGAGGTGCCAAGTTACATTCGATATTAGTTACCAAGGTAAATCCTGAGGTAGACAAAAATGGGAAACTTTAAATGAAAGACCTAAAAACCAGTTTCTTGTCTGATGAAACCCCTCACCAGTTTTGAGTGTATGAAAAGAGTGGGGAGGGTTTTAAAAAAATTTTTATTTAAATATAGTTGATTTACAGTGTTGTGTTAGTTTCAGACATACGGCAAAGCAATTCAGTTATACATATATATATTCTTTTTTTACATTCTCTTCCATTATAGGTTATTACAAGATACTGAGTGTATGTCAAATCTAAGAAATGATACAAATGAACCATTTTACAAAACAGAAATAGACTCACAGACGTAGAACACAAACTTATGGTTACTAAAGGGGAAAGGGGGGGAGGGATAAATTAGGAGTTTGGAATTAAAATATACACAGTACTATATATAAAGTAGAGAACCAATAAGGACTTACTGTATAACACAGGGAGGGGGTTTTGAAGGGGTAGACTCGTGAAGAAGTCTCTTTAGACAGAGCTGCCGTGCTTTGAGTCCAACCCACCCCAAAAGGGAGGGCCAGGGTTTTACCTTTTCTTCCGAAGTCTTATGAGAGGGGCTTCAAGGAGACCCCTTCGAGAGCTTGAGACACCCCAGAGGAATCTAAAGCCTTGGCTTCTGTTCAAGATGCTTCTGACTTGAGAGTGAGGGAATGCTACTAAGACTGCCAGAAAACAGAAGCTGAATGGAGATCAAAATTGACTAACCGGACAATCCTACATTACCTGCTCTTTTTAAAAACCATGTATCTGTGCCGTCTTTTGCAGAGAGCTAATTTTCACTTTTCTTCATACTCATTTTCAAAGTTTCAACTGCCTTTTTGACTGTATTTTAGTTGAGGTAGCTCTAATAACTGGTTGGATCTGGTTCTCTCTTGGGTAGGTAATGAGTCTCAAGCAGTGATTCTCAGCTGAGGGTACACATCAGAATTACTGGGGTGCTTTGGAAAGACTCACATGTCCAAGCTTTACATGGAGAGTTTAAGTTAGCAGGTTGGGAAGAAGACAAGTTTCTTCATAGATCTACTCTGTGAAGGTCTTAGCCAAGGGCTAAGAATCATAGGTTCAAAGGTACAATAGGGCTTGGGCATATGGAGTTGAGCTTTTCTCAGAGGCCTGCTGCTCTGTCTCCGTCCTCTTATATCGATGTGAAAAGAAGATGCTTATAAGATACTTGGAATAAAAGGAAACAGTGGGACTTCCCTGGTGGCACAATGGTTAAGACTCCATGCTCCCAATGCAGGGGGCCCATGTTCGATCCCTGCTTAGAGAACTAGATCCCACACGCGTGCTGCAACTAAGAGTTCACATGCCACAACTAATGAGCCCTCAAGCCGCAACCTGGAGCCCGTCTGCCACAACTAAGGAACCTGCCTGCTGCAACTAAGACCCAGCGCAAGCAAATAAATAAATAATAAATATTAAAAAGAAAAGGAAACAGTGTTCCTCTATGAAAGTTAAGCATTAATTTGACATGTTAAAGAGTGAGACATGTTCCCTGGATCATAAGAACTGCTTGACTGGGAATTCCCTGGCGGTCCAGTGGTTAGGACTCCAAGCTTTCACTGCCGAGGACACGGGTTCAATCCCTGGTAGAGGAACTAAGATCCTAAGAAACCACAAGCTGCGCGGCATGGCCAAAACCAAAAAACAAAAACTGCTTGACCAGAGAAAGGCTATCTTGATTGGAAGGCATGGTTGTCTTAGGCTGGGTCCTCCCCCAAAACTAGAACCTCAAACAAGGGCTTTTATGCAGATAGTTCACTTTTGGAAGTGATTTCAGGGAGCAGAAGTGGGATTAGGAAGAGAGTGAAACCGGGCAGGAGGGAAAGCCAGTCCAAGGGTGAGTTATTGAATTGGTCACTGCTGTGGGCTACTGGGGCTCAGTGCGGCCAGGGACCCTCTGAGGAGCTATGCAGAATGTACCTTAGAAGAGATCACCTGAGGGAACCGAAGAAGGGTGTATTTATCTCCCACTGGCTTAAGTTTTCCTTGAACTGTTAACTCCCTTCCAGTTTTGTCCATGTATCAGAATGGCCAGTGAAGAAGGTGCTATCAGTAACTTGCACATCTGGTTGCTGGCTGCTGCAGCAATGGCTGGAGTGAAAAAATAGGCTGGGATGTGGTGATGCCCAAGAGATGTCCTATATATAAGGCCCAGTATACAACTTAAAAGACGAGTTAAAAGAAGCACAATATGTTTTTGTTTGTTTGTTTGTTTTGGTTTGGTCCAAGGGAGAGATTCTGAATCTTGGGGGTGGAAAACATCTGTTTATGTGACACTCTTATGGATACTTTAGTTTTAAAAGAATACATCCCAATTTGAGATCTTCAAGGCTGCATGACGGGGTGGGGGGCAGTGTCAATCCCATCTACTGATAAAGTCCCAGGCAAGAAAGAGATCGACGAAACACTGAGTGTTTGCCATGCCTGTGGTCTCCTTTTAAAAAAGTGGTCAGAAGTGGACCTTTGCATACCAGGCACCTGCTTTTGTGATCCTACTACTCTGGCTGCAACCGATTGGACTAGGGTTGATTTCCTGAGTCAAAGACAGAACTCTATGAGTAGCCAGTGGCCCATGAATTGGCCTGGCCCAAAGTCTTTCTGTGGCAGTGGTGAAGATGAAGTGGACACAAGGAGGGGGCAGATGAAGGCACAGGAATGGGGTAATGATGGCCGATCCTGAGGGAGTGACAGTAGAGTGGCTGCTGTGTCACTTGACCTATCGATGCATCTCAACAGCAATGACCGATGTTCCAGGACATCAGAAGACTTGACTGAACCCCAGTGGCCTGATCTCCCCTACTTCTTCACTTCCTCTAGTTTTTCTCTGGAAACTGAGTGTATTTAACAGAGATGTCTTACCTCTGCCAACATTCATCTCCCTCCTATCTGCTTCCTCTTGAACTTCAACTTCTGCGTGTCCCCAACAACCTGGTCCTCTGTCACTGTACACCTTTTAGGATCTTGTCTCCTGGACAATCTGTTAGGATCCCTTAACTTCCATCTTAACCTCGGCTCCAAGCTAAGAAGGACAAGTTCTCATTTCCACAATAAATTACATCTTGTAACCAAAGAGAATAGTCTAGAATGCTGTGTACTCTAGGAGAATGTATAGGCGACTTGGTGTGATGTGGTGGTGGGTTTGTTGTTTGTTTCCTGTTAGTTTGTCTTTTAAGTGCTGAGGAAGACTCATCTGAGTTGAAAATTCTCCTGGGGATTGATCTTAATGACATCTCAGCCTGTGGACACTAGAAACCAAGCTCCTGTATTAGAAATAGCTGATCTAATCAGACCCTGCATTTAGCCTGGGCTGCTACTTTCTGATGTGATTGTTCTCGGCATTTCTGCTGAGATCACGCAATGAGTCACTGACAAGTCATACACAACTCCGGCAGAAAGACATTCCAGCCTCTGGCCTCCATGCATGATCACCTTGACCTCTTCTTTCACCTTTCTTTACATCTCTAATCCTCCACCATTTCTTCCGTAAGCATTCTGGTTCAGTTTATTCTCCTTGAAAATCCATTTCCCTGCAAGGCAAAATGCTGAGTGGCACTGAGCTTTTGTTCTTGAGTTTGACATATCTGTTTTACCTCTAGGCCATTTCATTGTATTATAGTTTCTTTTCCCTAACCCGCTGTCAAAAATCTTTTTAATACCAGAATCTTCCCTGGGTTTTAGAAAATCAAGCAGAAAGTCCTGGAGTTATGTGGGAACAGTGAGAAGGAGACCACCAGCTGTTTCAGAAAAGACTTAGAGCTGGCCTGGGCCCTAAGCCCCTCATCCCCATGGTTGATCCCTCCTTTCTGGTCTCGTGTTGTCCTCTACCTGCCCTTCTCCTCTTCTGCTGTTTGACCTCCAGTGCTGTCAAGCGCTCAGGCCCTTAGTCCACTGGTGAAGCCTGGGTTTGGATAAATATAACTCTTTCTGGAGCTCGAAACTCAGTGATAATGTTGGCCCTTTGGACTATGCATCCCTATATTTTGGAAGCACTCCAAGGACAAAATTTGTCTTCAAAATAATGTCCTCTAAAAGTTGCTTGGAGGGAGTTCCCTGGTGGCCTAGTGGTTAGGATTCGATGCTTTCACTGCCATGGCCCAGGTTCAATCCCTGGTTGGGGAACTGAGATCCTGCAAGCCATGTGGTGTGGCCAAAATAAAATTAAATAAATAAATGAATACATAAATAAATTAAAAACTGCTTGGAATGTTAAAACCAGGAAATACGTTATGTGTCTTTCAGAAATATAAGAGCCTCCCTGCCAACTCCCTGAATCCTTGAGCTTCCTTTGTTTTAGGTGCCCAATGCCACAGGCGCTACTTAAGCAAAGGACAGTGTAGGCAATGAAACCCGGCATAGAAAGGAGCAGTATGAGGACAAGGTTCACAGAGGGAGCTCTAGGCATTACTGGTCGTTCCCCAACGGCCATCTCTTTTTGAGCCACAAGTTAGGACAGAAGGTTGGGTATTAGACTTACGCAATATTCATCCTTCCACTTCCTTCCTAGTAGAATCTTGATTTTGTTTAGCTATTCACCCACCACTATGCCTCAGGGTAACTAGGCTGGCCACATCCTCAGTCCTAAAAGATGGGCACTGGTTAGTCTAAGCTGATTGTGGTGGGCCTGTTTCCTTTGTCAATGGTTACCTTAAGCCTGGGTATGTTACGTAATTCTGGCTAAGGGCAAAAAAGAAGTCTTCTTGGGGGATGGGGGGTGGGGGGGCTGGAGCTTCTGGAAAAGAGTCTGTCACTCTTAAAAACAGACCCATGAAAGAAAAAGTCCCATCCCATCCTTTCTCTGGACATCATAAGTGTCTGGATGTGACACTTGTAATGGCTGCAGCCATCTAACTTTCAAGCTAAGGATGAGGCCCATACACAGAAAAGGTCAGGGCCAAAAGAGTCACAAAAAAACCGAGTTGTGGTCCTGATGCACCCTGCTTACAGCCTACCCTGTCTTGGGAGTGCTGGTCATAGGAGAAATAAATTCAACAAGTTTGCATACAGATTTTCTGATACTTACAGTCCAAAGCATCCTAAAAGATACACCTGACTTGACAAAAATTAATACCTTCTTCTAAGGCTACCTTTGGATAATAATCATGCTTATTGTTAATTATAATAACAGCTCCTTTCATTAAACATGTATTATATAGAAGACACTGTACATTATCTGATTGTATCATGAAATCACCCCCACCTACATTTGACAGATGAGGAGTCTGAGTCTCAGAGATGCTATGAGGCTAAGGTCTCAGAATCAGTAAGTCCTGGACATGGCTTCACACCTACCTGGGAATTGTTCTTAACCTATGAGTGTTTTCTTCCCTGTCTACACTCCCTGATCCAGCCTTATAAGATCACTTATCCAGAGTACTTAGGACCTGCACTTTTTTTTTTTGCATATATCTTTTTTAAAAAATATCTTTATTTGAGTATAATTGCTTTACAAATGGTGTGTCAGTTTCTGCTGTACAACAAAGTGTATCAGCTGTACATATACATATGTCCCCATATCCCCTCCCCCTTGCATCTCCCTCCCACCCTCCCTATCCCACCCCTCTAGGTGGTCACAAAGCACCGAGCTGATCTCCCTGTGCTATGCAGCTGCTTCCCACTAGCTATCTATTTTACATTTGGTAGTGTATATATGTCCATGTCACTCTCTCACTTCGTCCCAGCTTACCCTTCCCCCTCCCCGTGTCCTCAAGTCCATTCTCTACCTCTGCGTCTTTATGCCTGTCCTGCCCCTAGGTTCTTCAGAACCTTTTAGTTTTTTAGATTCCATATATATGTGTTAGAAGACCTGACCGTTTTTTTTTTTTTTTTTTTTTTTTTTTTTTTGCGGTACGCAGGCCTCTCACTGTTGTGGCCTCTCCCGTTGCGGAGCACAGGCTCCGGACGCGCAGGCTCAGCGGCCATGGCTCACGGGCCCAGCCGCTCCGCGGCATGTGGGATCTTCCCAGACTGGGGCACGAACCCGTGTCCCCTGCATCGGCAGGCGGACTCTCAGCCACTGCGCCACCAGGGAAGCCCAGACCTGACCTTTTTGAATCACTAGTATTTCCAAAGCTTAGACAGTTTTATTTTCGAAAGAGCTTTTTCTTGCTCTCTTACCACGCAAGCTAGTCCCAACATCTTCTTGATAATGTTCTTTTGCCTTTTCCACAATGTGGATCAAAGAATGAAAATCATTCAACAATAACTCAACAAATATATATTGAATACTCTCTCTATTCCAGGTATTTTTCTAGGTGCTGGGAATAGAGTCGTGAACCAAAGTGAGGAAGACTCTTTCCTCATGGAATGTAAAATCTAATAGGTAGACAGTAAATAAGTAAGTAAATAAATAAATAAATGCTGCCATATATTCTGTCAGTGGAGAGACTGACAGTGTTATCAAGAAAATGTAAGCAAGGTGAGGGGGTGGGCAGAGTGACGTGGCAGTGAGAGATGGCTATAGGAAATTTGGTGGTCAGGTTAGACTTCGCTGAGAAAGTGACTTTTAAACAGTGGTCTAAATGAAGGGGATGAAGCATAGTGCTGTTTGGAAGCAGGGCATTGCAGGCAGGAGAGACAGGAGGCACAAGGCCCAGAAGGGAGAGGGGATGGTTGGAGTAACAAGGGAAGAGAAAAGGGGCCAGGGTGACAGGAGGAGCAGTAGCAGAAAACGAGTGGCAGGAAGTGAGGCTGGAGAGTTAGATAGGGGCCAGATCAGGTAGGGAGTCTTAGGCTATACATAGTAAAGGCTTTGGCTTTTATTCTAAATGTGAAGACAATCCACTGGGGGATTTCTAGTAGGGGAGTAGGTCTGACAGATGTTTACTAGAATCACTCTGTGGTGGATACTGTGGTGCACTGCCCACATCCTACCTTCAGGACTGCTGCCCTCATTCTCCCAGCTGCTGGAAGGTGGGAGGCTGTCAACTCATGGCTGTGTCCCTTTCTGTGGGCTGAAGAAAGCCCCCAGGCCCAAAGATATGCCCCTTCCTAGGGGCAGCCCACATCCAATGACTGAGCAATGAGGGCGTACAAAGGACCATCCCAGCTTCACAGCTTCCATGGGATCAGCTGATGCCTCTGTTGCAATTGCATCAGAATTCAACTTCACTTTCTGCCCCGTTTTGCTTCCTTCACTCCCTCCCAGGTGTTGATCCCAAGGGCACCCTCCAATAAACTTGGTGCAGGCGAATCTCCATCTCAGTGTCAGCTTCTTGGGGAATCCAGTCTGTGACACACTTTGCAATGTGGAGTCATGTACAGGAAGAGGGGAGGCAGGAGGCCAGTTCAGAGGCCAGGGCAGTTGTCCAAGCCAGAGACTCTGGTGGCTTGGTCTAGTGTAGTAGACTGAAGATATGTATTAGATATCCGTGGACATCCAAGTGGCAATGTTGGGTGGTCTGTTCACTATACCTGTTACAGTTTAGGGGAGAGGTTGGGGCTGGTGATATAATTTGGGGAGCCATGGGATTGAGTGTAGAGAAATGTCTCCTTTCAGCATTTCTGTTATATATTTCAGGAGTTCACACACCTGGTTAAACAATCTGCTGCTATATTTAGGTATTTATTGTCTGCTACCTCCCAAAGAATTTGAGACAACATCCAGTACATGTAAATATAAAGTTAATAAAACAAAAACAGAAAATCAAGGCTCATGCCAAAAGGAGTTGAGAGGTGAGCAGTCAGTGGATGAGGAGAATGTGGACACGGGGAAGGCCAACTGCTACATGTGGGGAATCCGAGGAACTTAGCAGGGACACCCTGACCCAGGCCTGAAATGTAACTATTTCATTTTGTCGCACTGGTGAAATATTACATCAGAAATCCTGTGGGATGGGGGTTTCTCAAAATGCACATTCAACTCACCAAGTGGATTCCTGGCACATCTCACCCTAGTGTGAATAAGCTTCATCAAATTGTAGTCAACCAGGAATAAAATCTACTCTGAAAATGAACTTCTGGGCAACATCAGGATGTTGGGAGACCCAATGATTCCTCCTTCCCCATGACTTCCTGGGTTCCTCTTTCTGCCCTTCTCCTCCATGTCAGCTTTTCCTCGTGTCTCTCCTTGGCCTCCTCCTGGAGCCCTTTCAGTTGGTGACCTCCTCCTTTCCCAAGATCCTGCTGATGCCCAGAGATAAGCCCACGCACCCGTGGTCAACTAATCTACAGCAAGGTTGGCAAGAATATACGATGGAGAAAAGACCGTCTCTTCGGTAAGTGGTGCTGGGAAAACTGGACAACTCCATATAAAAGAATGAAATTAGAACATTCTCTAACGCCATACACAAAAATAAACTCAAAATGGATTAAAGACCTAGATGTAAGACCGGATACTATAAAACTCCTAGAGGAAAACATAGGAAGGACACGCTTTGACATAAATTGCACCAAGATCCTGCTGATGGAGGGAAGAGGGTCCCATGTGCATGCAGTGCTTCCCAGGGGCCAGCAGGGGGTGCTAAAAGATACTTCATGGCTCGGCCTCAGAAGGATGGGTTCCCTATTTGAAAGAGTTACATGAAAAAATGGATGGGTAAGAGAACTAAAATAAAGATAGGTGAGGGGGGGAAGACTGCAATGAGTTTGATTGGCTTTTTGTCTACCCAGCTGACTGTGACCTGAGAACCTCCCCCTGGGACTTGCCCCTGTGAGCAGTACTATTTCCTCTCCCTTGGGCATCCTTCCCTATTGTCAGCCTGGAGAATGTCTACATTTTGTCTTCAGCCACTCAGCTCCAGAATATCTTTCTTCAGGAAGCCAAGGAGAGGAGAGTCATCTGGGTCCAGTGAGGGTTTTCCCCCGGGGCAACCCATCAAGGCTCTCAGTGCCAATCACACTAGAACACCTGGCTTGGTAGGGTGACCCAGACAGGTGAGCGGGGCAGAGCACAGGATCCCAGGTCGGGCAGGCAGGTGATTTAGTCGAGGTTCCATGGAGACTAGTGCAGGTGGATTCAGGGGCCCAGACCTCAGCAGGGGTATGAAAAGTCATATTCAGCAGGAGGGTGGGGAGGGTAGGAGATTGGCGGTGCCTGGGTTCCAGCTTTATCCCTGCTTCCTAGGGAGACATGGTGAGAACAGGGTAGTTAAGGTGCACAGTGCAGACCACTGGCCTAGGACTGGGTCTCAGGTCCCATATTCTCACGAAGGGTCTGCCTGAGGGGACAAGACAGAGGATTCCATGCCCAGTAGCCATCAGCAGTCCCCTGGGAATTCTGTGGGAGGCCTAGCAGCCTCTGCTTCTTTTGTGTGTGTGTGTGTGTGTGTGTGTGTGTGTGTGTGTGTGTGTACGGGTCCTCCTGCCTGAACTTGAAAGTGTGCCCTGCCCTGGATTAAGATTTGCTGCTGTTATTCTCTGCCAACCTCCCGAGAAAACTAGACTGAGGCTCGCTGGACACTTGCATGGCAAGCCCATCTTTTCCCCTGAACGTTCCCTGACCACCAAGACTATCGTTTCCCTTTGCTTACCCTGGCCATGCCCCTATGTTGCCTCTGCCTCAGGAGATGGAATTGTACCAGGCACAGTCTCCTTCTTTCTGTCTCAGGGGGACTGGCCATGCAGATCCAGTTTTCCTAGACATTGATCCATGAAGGATGTTATCTGCCAAGCGCTTGAAAGCACCCACCTGATGCTAAACAACCCTCATATTGTCCCAATACTGTCTTCTCTATTTACCTAACCAGGAATATCTACTTTGGACAGATTCATGTGTGTGCCTGGGTCTGGGGGCGCAGAGGGTGGAGGAGAAGGTTGGCCTGACTTTGAGAAGCCATGAGCTGCCCTTCCCGGGTGTGCCCTGTGTCCGTCCTAGCCCTTGAAGTGAGCTGAGTTGAGGCTGGATTTGTTCCTTTCTGTGCTTGTTAATTTTAATTTGTTAATTTTGTATTTCAGCCAGATACCCAGCTTCCCCTCAAGACTGGGCATGTCATAAATGATTGAGTGAAATAAATAATGAATAAATGCTTCTCACTTGGATTCCAATTTAAATCCAGGGAGCCCTGGTGAGATCTGAGGACTGGTCTTGTCAATTATTTCTTCCAGACTAACCTCCGGTTACTAATTGGCTCATTTAAATTCCTTCTTTTGAGGACATGTTACAATGGAAGTAAGATAATTAAGGAGCAGCAAACTTGAATTTGCGGTTGGATACGTTTGAAGCTATGTCATTACCATTGTGATACTGGGCACCATATGAAATTGTGGTCCAGGGAAACAACAGTCAGTTTTAATCTTTCTCCTGCAAATGATGTTTCATAGTAAAATCTGAATATTAACGGTGATCCTTGATTCTTACTTGCTTATATCTCTATGTGTACCCAAAATACTAGCTTTAAGGCAGTAATTTCCAAACTTTTTCACATCAAATCACATAGAAAAAAAATGACTGTATTTGTATGGCATATGTTGTAAATGGATAAGGTTACTCCATGCCTGGAAGTGAGGAGCTTGAGGGCTCTAGGCACGCGAGACACATCCCTGTGCCCAGAGGGCTGATGGCCTCCAGATCTCTGCACACATATAACCCATTTGGGGTGGGACTTATCATCTGGGGAGACATCAAACATCATTTAAACAAATATGTAATTTTAAATCTTTATGGACGGAAAGTAAAGATAAGGAATTATGATGGTGAATTAATTGTGAGGAAGGGATTGTCGGGAAAGGCATCTCCTAGGAAGTGATATGTCATCGGTGACCTGAAGGGTTTAGCCAAGTGAAGAATGGAGAAAAGAACCTTCCAGAGAGAGGCAACTGAGACAGAAAAGGACTGGATATGTCTGAGGATTTATAAGCAGAACTAGATGGCTAGAAGGTTCTGAGGGAGAGAGGAGGGATAGGCGAGGATAGGGAAGCAAGCAGGGGATAGACCAGGCGAGGCCTTGGGAACCATGATCCGTCACATCCAAGTGCAACAACAGCTATTGAAGGGATGTCGTCTCTGACTGAGGATCACATTTGCACTTTTAAAGAGATCACTCAGGCTACTGAGTGGTGTGGTTTAAAAAAACAAAAAAGAAAGAAAGAAACCAGGGCATTTTGATAGAAGACTAACGGGAGACATGATAGTAGAGGAGAGAAGTACTTCAAGATGTATTTTTAGAAGTAGTAGTAATAACAGACCACAAACTGCTACTGCAGCTTCATTTTTTTAAATTAATTTTTATTTTATATTGGAGAATAGTTGATTTACAATGTTGTGTTAGCTTCATGTGTACAGCTAAGTGATTCAGTTATACATATACATATATCCATTCTTTTTCAGATTCTTTTCCCACATAGGTTATTACAGAATATTGAGTAGGGTTCCCTGTGCTATACAGTAGGTCCTTGTTGGTTATCTATTTTATATATAGTGGTGTGTATAGGTTCATCCCAAACTCCTAACTTATCCCTCCCACCCATTCATTTTTGTTTTTGAGGCTATCACTTACTGTTACTAACAGCTTCACCTGCCTTATCCTATTCAATGCTCAGAACAAGTGAAGAGCTCCACTTAACAGGTGAGAAAATCTACACTCAATACCAAGATTCAAACCCAGGCCTAGCTGGCTCCAGAAACCTGAGCTCTTCACACTTATGCTCTCCTACCAAGGAGGGTGATTTAACCAAGAATCTGTTTCCAAAGAAAATTCTTAGGGCTAATAAAGCAAAATGTACATGTAAGAATAATAAGTATTCTCAGTTCTGTGTCAAATCTAAGAACTACAACCAACATACTTTCCTGTCCCTGAGCTAAACAATATGAGAACGAATCAAAAATAACTTGGGGGCTTCCCTGGTGGCGCAGTGGTTGAGAGTCCGCCTGCCGATGCAGGGGACGCGGGTTCGTGCCCCGGTCCGGGAAGATCCCACATGCCGCGGAGCGGCTGGGCCTGTGAGCCGTGGCCGCTGAGCCTGCGCGTCCGGAGCCTGTGCTCCGCAACGGGAGAGGCCACAACAGTGAGAGGCCCACGTACCGCAAAAAAAAATAACAATAATAACTTGGCTACTTGTCCCAGGAAGTACTTGCTCCTTGTATACAAAACTTTGAACCAACAAAAATAGACTATTTATTGAGATGAACAGCTTGCTCATCAAGTCCCACTTCAAGACCCCTGCTTCAGTGTGCCTACCCATCCTAAGCTATTATGTCATAGACTCTGCCAATCCAAACCAGTTTTCTGCCTTTCAAGACTGGCCTTAAAAATCACCCACCCCAAACTGAAACTTATAAACCCTATAAACCTATAAACTCTATAAACCTATAAACCCTGCCCTAATTTCTCCACTTTGAGACACTGCTGAGACCCTGTCCATGTGATATTCGCCCTTACAGCAGTGAGTCTCATAAACTTAGCTTTGCTTGATCGACATGTTTCCTGGTGGTCTTTTGGGTGGTCAGTGGTTGACAAGTGTCTGGTAGGAAGCTCTGTTACCTAAAGGGAGACCTGAGAAGAAGGTTCTCATAAGAGCACAGTATTCAGTTGTGTGCAGAATCGGAAAGAATTTGGATTAGAGAATAGAAATTTATTTGGATTGGAGAACAGAAATTTCTGTTCTCTAGTTTATTAAAGGTGCAAAATTGGAGTCTAGTTTTGTGCTTATGTAAGAAAAATACACTTCTCAGGACCACAGATTCCGATCTTTTTGTATCTAAAAAGCAAAACTGGGAAATGGATATATTCAGGTGTGTGGTGGGGCAGGGGATGGGGCATTGGTGGGAGCAGAGGACAGCCCATATGGTTTTAAATCATTCAAAGTTCTACTTAATGCTCCAAATTCAGGTGCCTGAAATAGCAGGAATTTGAGGACAGGCCAATACTGGCATTTAACTATTCCCTTTCAAGAACATCAGGGCCCACGTGGTAAGCTGAATAATGGCCCTGGAAAAGATGTTCACACCCTAACCCCAGAACCTTATGTGGGAAAAGGGATTTTGCAGATGTGGTAAGTTAAGGATAGTAAAATAGGGAGATTATCCTGGGTTATCCGAGTGGACCCAGTGTAATCATAAGTGTCCCATAAGAGGGAGGTAGGAGGGTCAAAGTGAAGAGGAGGTGATGCGTTCATGGTAGCAAGAGATTGGGGTGATGTGGCCATGAGCTAAGGAATGCTGGCAACTTCTAGGAGGTGGAAGAGGCAAGGAATGGATTCTCCTCTGGAACCTCCAGAAGGAACCAGCTTTGTTGACACCTTGATTTCAGCCCTGTAAGACCCATTTCAAACTTTTGACCTCTAGAACTGTAAGATAGTACATTTGTGTTGTTTTAAGCCACTAAGTTTGTGGTAATTTGCTACAAGAGCAATGGGAAACTAATGCAGCCCATAAAATTAAATGGCTGACATAGCAAAGGTATTCATGATGATTGTGAGAGAAGCTGATCTGCTCTCACTCCCTCTGGCCCACTTCCCAATGAACCTGACTTCAGGGTGCACATTATGGCCTGCTCTGCACAGTTCAACACCAGCAGATGGGCCCCCATCTGCATCTCCTGTGTTCCCTGGCTGATGTTGATACACTGACCCACGGTAGCTGGCTGAAGACACTTACAGGGCAAGCAGAACTCCTTTACTCATTTTCTTAATAAAATCGAATTCACTGCTAGACCTATTTGGTATCTATTTAGTCTGGGGTGCACGGTTTACCAGCTTAGATGTCGGTCTTTTCAGGGTAGAGTGGCTGAGGTTCTTTATGTTTAGCTCCACTGAGATCCCACAAACGGAACCTACAGGACTCTTAGGCATCGTTCAACATGTCAGGCACTATTAACCATATATTTTTTGAATTCATATAGCCCAGAATAATATAGGCTGCTTGGGGGACCTCCAAGTTAATCCCAGTACAATATAATGTGTAATCACAATTTTGACTCCCAGTGCTTAAAGAGTAGTTGCAGAAGTTTATTGCACCAAACGACTCCAAGTCAAACTTCCCCCCAAACCCTCCTTACATTCTGTCTCGCTAGGCTGTCAAGGCAGCTTTTGAAAACCCCTCCTTCTCTCCACCTGCACTCCAGAGACCCAAGTTGATTTTCTGAAATGTTCTCTTCTTCTCCCCACTTCCCTTCTCTTGCTTTTCCCAGATTAGTTCCCTACCCGATTTAAGGTAAAAGCCATTCCACCTCTCTCAGCTCACACCAATGTTCTTCCTTACCCATTACCGAGATGGACACAGCAGAGACTGAAGAACCAAGCAATTCTAACAAAAAATCTTACTGGGAGATTAGGGCAGTGGAAAGGCTGTAGATACTAGACATTAATATTTTTGATCCATGTCACAACCGGAAAGTAAGAGAACCACAGGTAGATGTGTTTGGAGGAAATTCTGGAGGTGACGCCTCTTTAGGTTAGAGAAGGATGAAATTGTCTTGAACACTAGGTTTTCCGTTGGAAGGAAACAGCAGTGTTTGGCCAGAAGATGGCACTCTTTTAAAACAAATTTAGGCAGCCCTTTAGCACAGGGGGCTTGGGAGACAGTGAGTCCTAGTTGATAAAGATCTCGGAGTGCGGAGAAGGGCCAGGTAGAAGGGAAAAGATGACTGTAGGGGTGAACAATAGTCAGTGGAGCAAAAGGGATTTAACATTCAGCACTTACTGATGCTTGTTGTGGTTTTCCTTAACATTTAGCCATGCCATCTGCTGCGGTCTGAATGTTTGTATCCTCCCAAAATTCATGTTGAAATTCTAAGCCCAAAGTTGCTGGTATTCGGAGCTGGGGCCTTTGGGAGGTGATTAGGTCATGAGGGTGGAACCTTCATGAACGGGATTAGTGCCCTTACAAAGAGGCCCAGCAGAGATCCTTTGCCCCTTCCACCATGTGAGGACACAGCTAGAAGTCTATGAACCAGAAAGCAGGCCCTTATCAGACGTCGAATCTGCCAGTGCCTTGATCTTGGACTTCCCAGCCTCCAGAACTGTAAGAAATAAATTATTGCTGTTTAAAAGCCACCCAGTTTATGACACTTTTGTTATAGCAGCCCGAACAGACTAAGATACCATCTCATTATTTTTTATTTCCTTTCTCTGCCCTATGTAGTGTTCTTACCGACTTGCTCCACAGTGATGCTTATAGAGGTTTGAGGACAGATCCTCAAAACCTCCCCTTAAATCTCACATCCTTCTAGAAACTCCCCTTGCATTCATAGTATCTCAGGCTTTCCTGCCATAGCCACAGTGAATGTGTTGGTGTCTACAGTAGGCTATGTTCTCCACGAGGTACGCTCTATCTGTCTTGTTCACTGCTGAATCAGGGAACAGAGCCCTAAGTTCTGATACAGGAGAAGAAATTCTGTTATCCAACACCTTCCTTTGTTTCCATCCTGGTCCTCCAATGTCTCAGCCAGCTTCTCCTGGCTAAGGGCTATGTCTTCCATTTTTACCACAATCTCGGTGTAAAGCGGACAGTGTGCTTTTAAAAAGTTAATCCATTCAATATTGATGTGCTGCTTACTAGAATGATATCATAGTCAGCAGAGATTAAATGCTGACAAAAGAGCTACAAGTTCTATCTTATATAGTGAGGGTGCAGTTTTTCTAATAAACTTTGGCACTGCTCTTATCATCATGGCATTGACACAGATAAGAATTGTCTTGGGATGGGCTGCTGGAAGGGTTATTTCTTGAGGGGAATTTCTGGTCTAAGAGGGCTTTTTTCTAACTTTTTCGTCCCTATCTTTTTGCACTTAACCGGGTCTTTCTTACCAATTCCCAGTAGTTTTACAAAATGGTTGCTGGTCTTGGTACTTGTTTTTCAGAAAATCAAAGGCATCCAAAAAGAATTTATCATTCACATGATGTAAAAACCAAACCTTGCATTTATGTATTAGAGACCTGAGAACAATTTGGACCTGTGAGTAAAGCCTTCATATGTTTTGCTCGGTTAGGAATCTTTTAAAGGAATTTGAATATAAACGTTCTTCTGAGGGGCAGGTACTTCCCAGGTCAACCACAGTCCCTACTACTCCCTAATGTCTCATGCCTGCTGCTGTTCATTTTTAGCTGCCTGACTCCTGAAGACATTGGATTTTGGACTCCTGCTTATAAATGCACATTCCCCACACCTCCACCTTTAATCTTTCTATTAGTAACCTGTAGATGGGGCTCCTTCATTGAGACAGAGTTTGAATCATTTCCAGAGTACCTTCCAATTTTGATTTTTCTTCCACATAAATAGTGAAGAATACAATCTCCTATAACACAAAAACAGTGCAGAAATACAATCTTCTAAATGCAACTCTCTTACCTAATAGGGATATGTTCATAGAGAGATCTCCATTCTACCTGTAAAATCAAAGCTCAAGTCCACAATATCTTTTACCTGACAAAGGGCAACTCGCTATATTTTTGGAGCATGTAAAGCGGATACCGTGGGTGCCCCTCTGTGGATTCCCCAGCAGCAGGGATTCCAGGTGGAGCTCAGTTCACAGCTGCAGTTCCTCACCCAAGGTAACACCCCTTCCTAGAGGGGGATACAGAGGCCAGACCCCTTTGCCTCAATGGGGGACGATCCTGAAGGGCCTCCCCAGCTCCCCTTTGGGATCTGCTGAGGCCCCGGCTGCAAATGCTTCGTAGGTCAACTCCTGCCCAATCCCGCCTTCCTCACCCCCTTATGTGTATTTCCTGAGAGCCATCCCCAATAAACTTTCTAACCTGACTCTGCATGTCAGAGTCTGTTTCTAGAAAACCCAACCTAAGACAAGCAGTGAACCGAGATACAGAAAGGCTGAGTGACTTGCCCCTGCCGTACTGATAGGCAAAGATAGATAGAATTCTGGCAACAAATGCATAAATCACATAATGTTGCTGTGAAAAGAATCCTTGGAAGCTATCAAAGGCAATCCACCCTTTTCCAGACAGGGAGACTGAGGCAGAGAACCAAAGCATTTGTTCAAGGAATCATAAGCTAATTAGGTGAGAAAGCTCTGATCAAACTCCACATTTTCTGTGGCCCAGTCAGGCAGACAATATTCTAGCATTTAATCAGCTCCCAGGAAACCTTGAAAAAAATAAAAGTCAAACTGAACTTTGAGAATTTGGAGTCAATACCAGGTGGCTTTTTAAGCCCATCCTCCACGGACAACGTCTTATTGTGACCTCCTGCTATATGAAGCCATTTAACCTTCAAACCATCACCTAAATAGAGGAGCCAGGTCTGAATCAGAAGTGATAGTGTACTTTATTAACAAACAAAACAGTACCACACAGGCAAAATCGTACTTCAATGGCAACACATACACACATGTGTACTCCCACGTGTAGCACTGGGGCACGTTTCAGACAGAACATTAGGCGCCAAGTTCACAAACTAAACACAGTTCACAATCGTTCGATATTTTGTCTTCAGGCTAATATAAGTCCTTATTTAACAGCTGTGACAAAAAGGTTAGCTTTTCAAATCTCATTCTCAACCTTACTATGGAGTGAGGCTGACTCAGCCTTCAGAACTGTGAAGCGGCTGACTTAACAGGGCCAGGTTCGATCAGCTGCTTAAACTGACTTGAGTATCTCTGGGTGGAAGAGAAGACCTATGGCATCTTGGTGCTGGACCACCTCATGTATGTTGGGAGTCCTCAGCTCCAATTTCATGCCTAGGCACACCTGGGCTGGCCTTTATTTTTGATAATCTGTAGTTTAATGGGGCTGATCTAATTAGGATGAATTAATTGATTTGCTAAAAAGTTTGAGGAGAGGGTAAATCACATACTCTGGAGTCCTTCAACATTTGAGACTTAGATATGTTAACAAGCTGATGACTGTTAAAACCATTGCCAGTTAAGTTGAAGTCAGCATTTCCCAAAAGGTGTGTCAGAACCGAGTTATTCAGTAAGCAAACAGAAACAACTGAAATAGATCAGGGATGTGATTTCTCAAAGCAGTTTGGTATAAAATGCAGCAAGTCCTTATGTATTGGAGCATATCCAAGACAATACCATAACTCCCAAGTTAGCTAAAACACTTTTCAATTGCAAGGTAAAGAGTGGCAGAAAAATCCTGCTCTTTGCTTTGAGGATGTAATATTGGATTTACAATAAGATTAATTATGTAATAAACTTGGGTTGGCTCCTCTGGCAATGTTTAATTCCCATTCGATAAAAAATAGACAGCGGATTAGATTGCGTTATGGGGAGATAATGGAGATAAAAAGGATATGAAACGAAATACTGAATATGGGAGAAGGTAGAGGCAGCAGACTCACCAGCTATAAAACAACTGGGTGACATTTAGTACAGGGGCAAAGACAAGGGTATCACTATTAAAAATGTCATCATTCTACTATAAACGGTATACTCTGATAAAAGTATAAAATAATCCAGATGCAGAATGATTTACCTGATTAATTTTAAAAAAGGAATTTAATCTAGCTTATATAATAAATGTGTGGAAGTAGGTCCATCAAAATTTTAATTGATTTAAAAATTTTGGCACATAAAGAATAAGCTTCAGCTAGCTAGAAACTTCATTTAAAATGAAAGGCCTCATTCATCAATGATGCAGGATAAGGTATTACTGGGTATCTACCACCTGGGTAGCTGAGTCCACAGAATCTTCTCAACGGCTTTATTTGATCACATCTGTGTTGATTTTTCCCAGATATTTATATTAAAAAAAAGATACTTTATGGCTGAAACCTTTGGAAGGGGTTTTTAAAAATCTGACAGTCTTTTTTTTTTTGGCTGTACCTCAGGGCTTGCGGGATCTTAGTTCCCTGACCAGGGATCGAACCCAGGGCCCCCGGCAGTGAAAGCACCGAGTCCTAAGCACGGGACTGCCAGGGAACTCCCCTGACAGTTTTTAAAATGGGAGAGATAAGAGGTGAGCACTGTTCTGAGCCCACATTTCTCCTAAGACAGAGAACTTAGTCTTCATTTATAAAATCACTCAATTTCATGTCTTTTATAAATCTTAATAACTAAGGCAAGTGGGGTTATAGTAAGAGCCCTCATTTCCTTTCAGTATTTGATAGTCTTGAGAAATAACACTCTCAGCGCCCCCTTGATGCTCTTAGCTGAGTGTCCCACGGAGCCCAAAGCATTTACTTGGAAAAAATTAGTGTTCAAAGCAGGCCCCCCCCCAAAAAAGAAAGAAAGAAATAACAATCAGAAATTTGTCATGTATTTCAGTACTTATTTGAGAGAAATTGGCATGATGGTATTTACTCAAAGGTAACCATGTTGAAGACATGTTTAAGTTAACAAATCTGCCTAATTTTACTATGGCTGTAGAAAAAAAAATATGCCACTAGGGCAGAAGGCCTACCTGAAAAAAGGAAACTACAGTTTCCCTGGAATTGGCAGAGAATGTTATGGACAACAAGCCAAGTCTAGCCACCTTCCAGGAGGACGAGAAGAAGCCTATTGCAGTCGGTCTCATGCAGAGCGAGTCAGGGAGGCCTCCTGGGGGACACTCTTGCCACTATCTGAGTCTGCTCACCTGGGGAGCTACAGACAAGTCACAGCAAGTCAATTTATGCATTCTACCTTGGTAAACACTGTCCTCTTTAAGAAGAAGAAGAGGACAAATACAAACAAACCAGCACGAAGCCTAGATGTCTAGAAACTTCATAGGAATTAGAAGTGGTCAGGAGATTCCTGAGGCAGCTGCCCACAAGATGTTGTCCCCTCACTGGTCTGAGGGCCTGAATCCTACCTCCACTGCTTTCCCTCATCCAAAGTGGGAGCTGCTCACCTCAGGAAGCTGTGAGTCTCTGGGGTCTGGGCCTACACTTCACCCTTTGTTAAGGACTTCAAAGGACAGTCACAGGCTGGGCCTTAACCTACTCGGCCTCTACAGGGAGAAAGTTAAATGCTTCACTTCTGCGTTCATCAGACGTTTTGTGTTAAAGGGGAGAAAAACAGGACACAGAAATTGTTTCTTATGAGCATGTCAACTTTAACTTCTTGAAATTAAGAAATTGATCACAAGGTTATCTTCTACCAATCAATATGAGCTGGTCTATAGACAAATCACAAGATGGAGTTTGATCTTACGGAAATTAAGGAGGTGATACACTGAGATTAAACTGAGGGGTTAAATCAGTGCGCTTAAAAATGATCCGATGACACAGCCTTTCAATTTGTCAACATTTTGCTTTTGACGATGCTGGGAAAGAGTAAGCAGAAAGCATGAAGCTGAAACTTCAGCATCGGGTCAGCAGCCTGAATTTGCACGCCGCAAACCACAGGGCAGTTATCGATGTGGAAAATCCGACGATCTTCAGCAGGCCTGTCACGGAAGGCAGGTTCCTCTCCCAGAAGGTGTGGGTGATTTCTACAGCTGGAACATCCTGGATGAATGAACATAGATCTTTAGCAGAAAACTCTTACATGGACAAGGAGGGGCAAAACATATCTGTAAAATCAGTGCATGGATCTGCCCTGGAGAGTGGCATCTACAATGACATCAGAGGCTAGAAGATGAGAGATTTTTACGTGCAATTCCTGGTCTATGCAGACGGAGCTGCCAAACTTACCTCTGATTCAGGTTCTTGGACCCATATGTCTTTCTTTGCCACCTTCCCCAAAGCGTTCAAGACCTGAAAGAAAGTGGCCATGGTATTATGAAATGAGGTTCTGTAGCTTCGACAGATTCAAGGCCCTGGTGGCCACAGATGAGCCTCGTGCGTGGAGTGAGGGGCAGAGAAGTGGACATATAGACCATCAGTGGTAAGATCTGGAAAGACCAGATGCCAACTATGTTGCTGGACTCGGGAGGGAGGGTGACTAGGTTTCCTGTCTTACCTCTCTAGCTGCCCGTTCTCCGGCCTCTACTGCTCCTTCCATGTAACCGCTCCACTGTGTGGCCGTCTCCGTGCCAGCAAAGTAAATCCTGCCCACGGGCTGGCGGATCACCCTTCAAGGGAACAGAGAGGTCACACAGAGTTACCTGGGAAGGTGCTGAGGATCAATGAGCCAATCACTGCCCTCATCTACCCCGCAGAAGACAAGGAAACTCTCAGATTGTTTCCAAAACTCTCATGCAACTCAGCCAAAGGTAAAAGGTTCCTCCTTGTTTCCTGGGCCTGCACCGAAGGATCTGAACTTTCAAGCCAGAGACAATCAGGCCGTCAGTTCGTCAATCACTAAAGGTGATGATGACCTTTTTCTAGCCAGCCAGAATTAGAAATATAAGAATGTGCATTAAGATCACACTCAGATCTATGTGCTGCATGTTTCCTGTTTGCAGCCCGTTCTGCTACCTACAGTAAGGGGTGAGTTCTTCATGAGATCACATCTGACTGCAGACCCCAGCCATGCAGATACTCCCAGGGTGCCGGGAGGAACCATGGTGGTGAGTGGGAAGACAGGGAGAGAAACTGATTTCTAGCAAAGGAAAGACCCGAAGGATTATATGTCTATCTCCTTAAAAAACAACCTCTAGTGGGCTTCCCTGGTGGCGCAGTGGTTGAGAGTCCGCCTGCCAATGCAGGGGACACGGGTTCGTGCCCCGGTCCGGGAAGATCCCACATGCCGCGGAGCGGCTGGGCCCGTGGGCCATGGCCGCTGAGCCTGCGCGTCCGGAGCCTGTGCTCTGCAACGGGAGAGGCCACAGAAGTGAGAGGCCCGCGCACCACAAAAAAAAAAGAAAAAGAAAAAAAAAAGAACAACCTCTGGGAGTTTGGGGTTAGTAGATACAAACTATTACATATAGAATGGATGGACAACAAGGTCCTACTGTATAGCACAGGGAACAACAGTATATTCAATGTCCTGGGATAAATCATAATGGAAAAGAATATAAAAAAGAATGCATATAAGTGCATAACTGAGTCACTTTGCTATACAGCAGAAATTAACACAACACTGTAAATCAACTATACTTCAATTAAAAAAAAAAACTTCTGTACAGTTAGTTTCTATGGATCTATCTAGAGACTGCCTGAGAGTAGCAAAATGGGCCTTCTCTTATGAAGAGGTCCTAGTGAAGAGACCCACGGAAAGGTTGGGCTGAATGAGCAACTGTCACCTCCTACCTTGTCAGCTTTGACTCCTGCCACGTCTGCAGCCACTTTCATGAAACCTCCTAAACCGTTACCTCCGCCCCAAAGGCCTTCACCTCAACCCACTGTCACGCCTTTTTCCAACTCAGAAATCCTTAGCTTCAGCTATTCATGATCCTCATCCCATCTTCTAGACTCCAGAAGCACTCCAGTTCATCAATACAGTTATCCCTAACAAAGGCTATTCATTCTCAGCTTGAGATCTGACACAAATAGCCAATACTAACTGTCCTTTGGAAAAGGAATCGTAAAAAGCACCCAAGACCTAAGTAGATTTTCCCATGAATCATTTAATCTTTCATCAGATATTGATGACTTTCACTGAAATACTGCACAAGTCTAAAATGATTGATTCTGGCATAAACCTAAAATTGAACTAAAATCATTGCTTATTTAATAATTCAATCAAGAAAAAACAAACAAAAAGTTCATGTAAGGTAAGGGTTAACAAACCCTTCTTCCTTCTCTGTGGACACACGTGACCTTGAGTTAACCTTCTAGTTCTGTTCCTCTAGAAACCTGATGAAGGTATAATGCCATATATGTTGCCAGGCAGCACTGCCTGTGGTAAAAATGGCTCTCTTGCATCCCCACATTGGTAAATTGTATCTGGGATGGGAAACTGTCATGAATTGTAAAGATCTGGGACGAGTCTATAACTTTGGGCTTTCTTGAGTGTGGTACATCTTGTAACTGGGCATGTCCCTTGCGGGGACCCTGGACACTGCCTATGAGGCTGTTATAAGAGACCATGGCTCCTGTGACGCATGGGGCTTCTAAGCTAAGGTGAACTCTCCCATCTTGCACGCGTGTCAACTCCCCGTGAGCGAGGATGCTTCCCCGTGAAGAGGAATGTCTGATGCTGCTCTGCCGGCAAGACATGTTTAGCCCATGTCCTTCTATGTAGACTGCTGTCCAGGAGCCTAGAGTACCTGTGCGAGACTAAATGTTCAGTTGAGCTCGAGAAGGCCCCTTGGAGGACACTGCAGCTTGCAGAATTCTCACACGTAGCGCCAACATCTGAAATCCTCACCAGTGCTCTATGATTATTTTATGTGCTGTCAGCTACTGTCCTATGTACGGACATACTTCTTTTCCTATGGACATCCAGAAATATACAAACTATCTGGGACATTAGAAATAAGAATGCTGATTGCTATTTTTTTAAATTCCCATTGAGCTCTGCTTCTCTATTTCTAAGTTTGGCTCACGCCTTGTATCAACCGGTATAGCGTCTGGGTAGTACCTTCCGTACTGAGTCATGATACCCGGGGGGAAGTAGGCCGTGTAGCAGCCCCCGGAGTACTGCTCCTCACACCAGTTCTTCTCTTCATAGTGCACCGGCTGCAGTTAAATGGGGAGAAAATTTCAAAGGGAAGACAAAGCTGAAAGGCCACCAGTCAACAATAAAGGCTCTTATGTACTTTGCTTTAACAGAAAGTTTACATGAAAAAAAAAGCAGCACTGCTCCTGGGCTCTGCGACCACGTGTACTAGAATATTTAGTCGCCTTCTCACGGCCACCTCTTCCTGTCTCTCATTTACAGATTCAAGGCATGTGTATGTCTCCTTGTTAGAATCTGCACTGCTTAGGAATCTTGAGAGATGAATCTTCTCTACCTCCAGAAAGAGGGACTTTAAATGTGGGAAGTTAATAAAATATAAGGAAAGTATTCAAAGATGTTGGATAGCTACAGATGATTAAAATCCATGAGGATGAAGATTTTAAGTGTTCTGTGAGAAATAAAATTATAGTCTGTACCAAAAAAAAAACAGCACCGTTTTTCTAACTTAAGGGGAAACACGACAGTACCAAGTAATGGCCTTTTGTGAGGTACCAACTGACAAAACGTGTATACTTTGACTTTCTCAACCTCTTGCCCAGGAGAGACGTGAAGTATTCCAATATCTGGAAGACAGGGCATCTCCATGCAGATTCTGAAGTCTTTAGAACCCCATCAACAATCAGGTTCTGGAAAGGTCTGCTCCAATCTCCGCATTCTCTAAATAGCAGACTTTACTTCCCCATCTACCAAGGCATTACTGCCGGAAAAAAAGGGTGGGAGGGAGAAGGTAGAAGAAAAGCACAGTGTCTAAGAAAAAGGCTTTTTTCAGAACCCCTTCTTCAGCTGGAAACGTGAATGATGGGAATCCTGCTAAAAAGGGAACAATTAAAGATGAAAAATGTTTCCCAAGGGACATGAGAGAACCTTCTCTGATTTCTCTAACACATTCTGCAAGTTTATTCTTTGAACAGTTCAGAGATAATCCCCTGAAAGAGCCCCCAGCTATCTGGTAGGGCCTTTAAAAAGAATTTCCTTCTCATAATTGCTTTCAGTGGTGGATTGAAAGCACTGAAATTTCTAAATGAAGTGTGAATAGAGTCTTCAGATAGAAAAACAAATTAGTATGACTTTGACCTGGGCAGAGAGTCCAGATTCAGTCTATCTTATCAAGTATACACTACTGTGTCTTCACCAACAAATGACGATACAGCTGGGATTTTATTTTGCAGCAGTCATTTGACATTGAAAAGAGGGCAGGGCCTCTGCTCTGGGAACTGATCTCAATCACCCTGGAGATAATACCTGTAGCTCCCGCCTCTCATTACAACTGGCTGCCAGTTATCCAGTGAACATTTAAACAGCCCAGGAAACTGCTGCATCAGAAATTGCATGCACTGACAGCAGCTTTTAATGGTGTTTTGTGATTGCTGAAGTTAAACCTCCAGTAAGCATATTCCTTCTCTTCATAACACTGTCAGGAAACCAGAATCCGCTTTGCTTTACCACTTAGAGCAAACAGAGCAGAACCTGCTAGGGATTAAAGCTGGGGATTTCTTACTTGTAAAGCTTCTTGGGATCCTAGTACTTTGGCGTACAGCTCACAGATTTTCCTCTTCCTATAAAAAAGAACCAAAAAATGTTAAGGAAGTAATGACTGATGAGTACAGAATAAACACAATGAGTTCCAGGGCTCTTGCCAATGAACTAGATTTATTAAGGGAAAAATGAAAATCAATGGCCTTCTTTATGAACAGTTCCATAAATCTCTGCACTCAGATTAACTCTTTTCCTGAATACAGTCATGTGCTTTGAAGATGCAACAGAATTTTTCTTCTCTTTTACATTTTTGCCTCTTTCACTACCTAATACCATATCTATTCAGTTAAAATGGGGAAAATGAGATGAAATTCAGTTTTAGGAGTTGATTCTAAGTCACTTTTCTGGAATATGTAAAATTCTAAAATAATCTCTTTTACAAGTCTATAGTAAGTATGATGGTGTCTTTTAACTATCCTATATTTATGTTTTAAAGATCTATGAACATATAAAGCTCATTTTTTTTTTTTTTTTTTGCGGCACCGCATGGCATGTGGGATCTTAGTTCCCCAACCAGGGATCGAACTGCACCCCCTGCCGTGGAAGTGCAGAGTCTTAACCACTGGACTGCCAGGGAAGTCCCCATTTAATCTTTTTTTTTTTTTTTTTTTTTTTTTGTGGTACGTGGGTCTCTCACTGTTGTGGCCTCTCCCGTTGCCGAGCACAGGCTCCGGACGCGCAGGCCCAGCGGCCATGGCTCACGGGCCTAGCTGCTCCGCGGCATGTGGGATCTTCCCGGACCAGGGCACGAACCTGTGTCCCCTGCATCGGCTGGCAGACTCTCAACCACTGTGCCACCAGGGAAGCCCCCAATAAAACTTTTTAAAATAGTGCTCCAAAATATTTTTTACAGGCTAATAAGCAACTGTAAAAAAATATGGCAAAGGGTTTAATTCAAATCTGTAAGACAAGCATTAGAAGCTAAAGAGACAAAAGGCAAAACAATGTTGAGCTGGGAAGAAAGGGGGGAAGGGAAGGTTATAGTTATTAGTAATAAACAGATTTTAAAAGACGCCAATTTTGGAATTCCCTGGAGGTCCAGTGGTTAGGACTCTGCACTTTCACTGCAGGGGGCCCGGGTTTGATCCCTGGTCGGGGAACTAAGATCCCGCAAGCCGTGCAGCACATCCAAAAAAAAAGATGCCAATTTAACGTTGCCAAGTTATATTAGAAAATATTTTTTAAATGTGTCCCCAATCTCTCTGAATAATGTGAGACAAAATGTAACTTTATAAATTTATCCAAATGCTCACACTTACACCATTTATACAGCTCCTTCAAGGAGCTGTTCATACTACAGATCAATAATGATAAAGGAAAGGCAGAACTGGAAGAAGTCTCAAGACTACTGTCCACCTGACTGTCTCTCTCTGTCTAATCCAAGCCCCTCATTTCAGACATGAGGAGGCTGAGGCTCAGTGCACGGAAGAGACTGGCTCAACATCACTCAGCTAATTAATGGCAGGTCGAGGGTCTACTCTCCTGAGCATCCCTCCTATAGTAAGTGCTCAATAAAAACTTACTGAATCAAAATCCATCTTCAGCCAAGTATGGTACCATCTTTCCTATGCTATGATAAGATAGGTGACTGATTCTTACCTACTTCACATGAGTGTTACAAGAAATAATTCTGACATTTTGAGTCAGTTAGAAAAGAAAAGTATTGACAATCATTATTCTGAAAAACTTAATAATGCTTCACTTATTTTCAGTATATAAAAAATAATAAAATCTTTGTTAAAACAGAGTGAACCTTAAAATCTAATCAACCTACTTCGTAGGCAATTTTTCATTCATGAACAATAAACTAGTAATAATAGAAATATAAGTCATTATTTACTATACTTCACATTATTAAATGAGTCAAGGATTAGCTCATACAAACACATCAGGAAATTATCTTCTCCATCCCTTCCTCCCATTAATATAAAAATTTTTTAGAAAAGTTATATAAGATAAGGATGTTGGAGCAATGCACTGATTGATTAGCTGGACTCTAAAAATAACACAACATACGTTACTATTTTTTTTAAATTAATTAATTAATTAATTAATTATTGGCTGCGTTGGGTCTTCATTGCTGCGCGAGGGCTTTCTCTAGTCGCAGAGAGCGGGGGCTACTCTTTGTTGCAGTGCACGGGCTTCTCATTGCGGTGGCTTCTCTTGTCGCAGAGCACAGGCTCCAGGCGCACAGGCTTCAGTAGTTGCAGCACGTGGGCTCAGTAGCTGTGACTTGTGGGCTCTAGAGCGCAGGCTCAGTAGTTGTGGCGCACGGGCTTAGTTGCTCCGCGGCGTGTGGGATCTTCCCAGACCAGGGCTTGAACCCGTGTCCCCTGCATTGGCAGGCACATTCTTAACCACTGCGCCACCAGGGAAGTCCCAACAGAGCGTACTTTAAATGATGGCCAAAAGAGGTCATTGTGCAAGTTGAATTTACCCACTGGTTTCTAAATCTGGCTGCTCATCATAATCACTGAAAAAGCTTGTTACAAAATACAAGTACTCGGGCCCCACCCCTAACCTACCAAATCATAATCTACCAGCCTCAGAAAAATTTTCCAAACATTCTTTGGGAAATGTTGATGCGGTTGGTCCTGAGAACCATTACTTTAGTCAATGACATTCGGAGTTCTAAGGGTTTTTGCCTTATAAAAATTTTGAGAAGTTTAGCCACTATGTGGAATCATAACCAAATGTCTACATCCAGGCTGGTATTTATTTTACTATTAATAAGGAGGGAATGCAGGAAATCCAAAAGAAAATGTCAAGCTTAGTGTGACGTAATGAAAAAAGCACACATTCGATGCTATTTTTGACTTTGTCAGAAGCTAGCGGTGGAGCCTTGAACAAATCATTCCCCATCACTGGACCCCCAAATTCTTCCTCTATTGAGTGAGTAGGCGAACAACAAAAGGGTTCCCCCTTCCTGACATCACATCTCACGGCTGCTCAAATAAACAAATCCGTGTGCAAACGTGGGAACTTCTGCGGCCTTTCTCTGACTTGCAAAGTCATCAAAGTAGCTCTCAAAGCAAGGGCTGCTAGTGGATTTGCTGCTTAATTTTTAAATCAAATGCAGAGAGAAGTATACATTTGCCTGCGTATTGGCCTTCTTCAAAAGCTAACAAAGGATTTAGGGTTACCCTAAAGAAGGGAAGCCCAGAAATGTCCAGAGGCAGCCCCCCAACAGCCTAATGAGTGTTTCCAGGTAAGAGTTCCAGGTAAGATTTTACTTGAACAAAGGATTCCAGTGCAAAACAAAGCAAAACGAATACAACAAAACAGAAAGAGAGAAAGGGAGAAAAAAAGAAAAAAGCCATTGTCCTAAAATAATTGTTTTCTACTGGGAAGCTCTTGGGAGAAGGGAACATCAGAGCTGTACCCCAGATAATCAAAGGAGCATACTTTTATGTATACAAGTTGGAATAGGTTGGAAGACCTATGTATAGATTTGCTTTTCAGAAAAAGTACATGTCAGAGAAACTTGGAGAAAGACTAATGGTCTGGCAAGGTGATTGGGACTTGTCCTTTTAAGCTTTATTCACAGCTAACTTTTTAAAATGATTTTTCTCCATCCATTTACTGGGAAAGCCTACCTCTCAACCACTGTAAAATGAACACAAAGATGTGACACTAAATTGATACAGGCATATGGGCAAGGACTGAGTCAAGGGGGCGTAGTGAAATACAAAAAGGTTGATTTGTTGAGATTTTGAGATTAATGAATTATTGCATTTTTCGTAATGCTGTTATCCTGTTGTTAGTGCAACAAGCACAATATAAAGCTAACCTTTTATACGTTTCAGGTGTAAATACTTACCTTAGTTCTTTATGGACTTTAGCAAGGCGGTCAGCTTTTCGAGCAAGGATGAAGCTGGAGAGAGAGGTTACATTTGAACGATTAGGCGACAGTGGTTTATCTTAAGAGTTGTCTCTTTAAAGTGTTCTTGCCTCCACCTACTCAGCATTAATAAACTCTCCCACACCCTCCCATTATTTCCCTCTACTAGAGCAAATGCCAGACTGTCTTCATCTGCCTCTCTGTCCTCCCTGCTAGGCTGTGGGATCCTAAACAACAGGTCACCTCCTACTCAATATTTTACCCCCAAAGTTTAGCACAGTCCTTGGCATACAGTAGGAAATGAACTGTCAGATGAATTAATGTTGCTTTAAATGATTATCCTGGTAATGACTGTTGCTGTCTGCCAAGTACTTGATAAAAGCTGGAAAAACAAATATCAATAAGTGCTTGTTGGGAATTCCCTGGCAGTCCAGTGGTGAGGACTCTGTGCCTCCACTGCAGGGGGCATGGGTTCGATCCTTGGTCGGGGAGCAATGAGATCCCGTATGCCACGAGGTGTGGCCAAAAAAAAAAAAGTGCCTGTAGTGGCTGCCATGGTGGGCCACCCAGATCCCTCTTCAGGACCAAATGCTCATTACCCTCAGCTCACAACCAAACCCCTCCCTAGCAATTGCACTCTGTAGCAGAGAACTGCCTGGTGCAAGGTCCCATCCCTTCCCAGAATGACTGGCTCCGGAGTGTGGTGGGTACCAAAGCCCACCCCCTCGTCTCAGTGCAGACACCTCTGGAGGGCCATCCCCGCTCCAGAGTTTCCCAAGGGATGGCTTTGGCCTCTGTTGGGGCAACACCGGAGCCCAGCCTCTCCCTCTGCTCAATCCTGATTCCTGCCCTTCCCCCCAGGTAGCGGTCCCCATAGCAGTTCCTGAAGAACCTCCTGCACCCAAATCTCCATCTCGGAGTTGGCTTCCTGGAAAACTGGCCTAGCACAGTCCTCAAATTCAGTGGCTCAGTAAAACTCAGTTATAATCTCTCTGCTTCCCTTTAATCAAATAGATTCTATTTATTATACTGATATTACTAATTGCATGTATATTTTAAAGAATTGAATTGTGACAAGAAATCCTTAGTTATGCTATTATTAGAAAGCTTTCAAAAAATCCAAATGAGCTAAAGGACAATGAAATTATTTCTCCATTTAAAAAAAGTTTTAAAATTGTATTTTTTTGTTCTAGACCGAAAAGACAAGTAGATCAAGACTGAAAATGTGAGGGCTGAAAACAGGCATTTCATCCTCTCCCTCAAGCCCCCCTCCCAATTAAACTGTTCTTCAATTTGATTGGCAATTCCTTTAGAGTTGTTATTCGAGATCATTCTGCGAAGCAAAGATACAAAGCTGTGGACTGTTTAAGAAATTTGAACCATTGAACTTCTGGGGACATAGTCATGATTTTGGTTGATTTAACTAACACTTTATGTTGTGGCTTGCTGGTAACGATTTTAGTTAAATTTTAGGTTTCTGCAAGAATCAATCATTTTAGACTTATGCAGTATTTCAGTGAAAATCACCAACATCTGATAAAAGATTAAATGATTTATCTGAAAACCCTTTTAGATCTTGGGTGCTTTTTACAATTCCCTTTTCTAGTGGGAAGCAGCCGCATAGCACAGGGAGATCAGCTCAGTGCTTTGTGACCACCTGGAGGGGTGGGATAGGGAGGGTGGGAGGGAGGGAGACACAAGAGGGAAGAGATATGGGAAAATATGTATATGTATAACTGATTCACATTGTTATAAAGCAGAAACTAACACACCATTGTAAAGCAATTATACCCCAATAAAGATGTTAAAAAAAAATAAAGGGCAGTTAGGTTTGGCTATATCTGTCAAATCTCAAGTCATGAATGAAATAACCTCTTTGATCTAATTGTAACAACGGACAACTATCATTGAACTTCCTTTGGTGTTTTATTGGAGAAATTAAACATCCTGGCTTTGGGTTGGGAACATTTCACAGCTCTAAAGTACAAGGTCCTTTCTAGTTTCCAAAAGGCACTAGTTATCACAAACAGTGCTGGGCAATTATACCACCCCTTGTCTTCAAGGCTTTCATTGCCTAGAGCAAAGAGCAGGGTAGAGGCAATATAGCTTCAAGGCAAGAACAGGGTGGAAGCGATTGTCCAGATAAAACAGATCAGAGTATCACTTTCTAGGAGCTGCCTAAATAAGCCCATTACCATCTAGAAGGCTTCTGCAATACGTGTCCTTGTTAAAAAACGTAAAGAAATGCCGGAAGAGCAGATGCCGCAATATTTAATACCCAGGGCAAGAAGAACATCAATATTCTTTCATCTACAGTTGGATTGATCTTGACCGACAAGTCTCCTGAAACCTCTACCTCAACCTCCTGCATTTTTTTGGCACAAAGAAGGCGACGGCAAACTGCCCAAACAACCTATGTATTTTCTTGCCCAGGGGGGTCAGAGATGAACAGGGTGCAATGTTCCTATAGTCTTTACATTGTGAGCACCTGCCCTTACCAGGGAGGCTGGTGCCATTTCTTATATTTTACAGCCAGAGAAGTGGTTATAAAATGTCTTGTTGGCAGTCCAGTAGCATAGCCTTTTCTAAGTCCCTAGGGTCATGGGTCTGCTCCTTTTGATTTTGTAATTTCCCTTCGGTGATGCAATGCACATGAGCTCAACTCTCCTCGGGGTGAAGGGGAAAACCACTGGTTTCTAAAGTCACTGACTGCTATAGAAGCTGTGCTCTTTTATTGCAATGTGGTAGAATAAATAGCCCTTTTGTTTGTATTGCTTTGAGGAGGACTAAAAGACATGGCAACTGGGAGGCTACGGCACTCCTTAGAAATCTCTTTGTGGGAGCTCCGATTCCCTCTCTGGACCCCTAGTCTCCAGAGGGCAGAGCAGCTGTGTGAGGGGATGGTAGGAGAGAAAAAGAGCTCTCCTCTTCCAGACACAGAACCTTGCCCTGGACCATCCCTGGCGAAGTAGCCATAGAGTGACCTACTGGAAAAAGTGCCCTACGCTCAAGGCCTGGTTCTCCTTTGAACTGCACTTCCTCATTAGTCATCCATCTTATCTCCCAGGGTAATAATTAACATATTTTTCTTCACTTTCTTTTTTTTTTTTCTTTGGGCTGTGCCACACAGCTTGTGGGATCTTAGTTCCTCGACCAGGGATCGAATCCGGGCCCTCGGCGGCAAAAGCGCGGAGTCCTAACCACTGGACCACCAGGGAATTCCAACAATTAACATATTGACACTTGCTAGGTAGTGATGTCTAGAATGGAGAAAGGAATAAAGCCCAGAAAACATAACTTTGGAAGGTTTTACAGGATAAAACAGTTCTCATTCCAGAATGGTTGTCAACATCCTGTAGGCAAGGTGGTCTACCATCCCGCCTGTCTAGCTGCGTTTTTTTCTCTGTCCTCCACATGTAAGTTTATGGGGGAAAGAAACATATGGGCACAAGTTCAAAGTGGTGTTAATTTTAGTAAAGTTTCTCAGTGTTCTTGTGCCACATACTCTAATATTTTCATACATGGAAACATGACATAAATTGTCTGTAGGGTTATTTAGCATTGCTTGAGCTCTAGTGCAAAACAACATGTTCTGCCAGCACACACACCGATACATCAACAGAGCTTGAAAAATGCAGAACACCCAGCTCTAACTTACCCCATGATGGCGGGCAGCGATCCATCTGGCTTGGTGTCATCCAGGGTTATTGAAATCGGAGCTTCCTCGTCTTCGATGATCATACAGCCACAGTAATCTTAACCAGAAGAAAATCAATAGGAGATTGAGTAACCTCACCAGAGATTTAAGAGGGATATATATATATATATAACTCTTTTGCTAAGAGGAAGGCAAATCTTAAACTATTGGTCTTTGCCCCAACTCTAGAAGTTATTTACTATTAAATACACACACTGACTATACAAGGATGTTTGGTTGGTCACCCAGACACATTAGAAAATGACCCATCTCGGTGACCTTTCCATAAAGGTCAGGTATGATCAGTGCATGAGTAAAATGAAGATGGCCCTGGAGTCCTGGAATACATGGGAAAGAGGGGGGTGTGTTAGAGGGAATCACCCCTGTGAAACCATGGAAGAAGTGGCAGGAAGGAATCCTTTGAGTGTGAGCTGAAGGCTTAGCAACGACACCATATCTGCCCAGACTCTGCCTCATTTTATCCTCACAACACCCCAACAGCAGGTCTCATTACCATTTTACACAGAGGCTGAGGCTGAGAGAGGTGAAGTGTCATTTGAGGCCTCACAGCTAGTAAGCAAGTGGAGCCCAGGGATGTGTAACTTCAAAGGAGTGCTGTTTCCGTGGTGCTCCTTTGTCTCTGCTCGTGAAGAGTAAGTGGTGAGACATATGCCAGGGGTCTGGGCAATGTGGTCCCGCGACCAGAGGGACCTCTTCCTTCCCCCCACTGCCAGCAAGCGCTCTTGCGGTCATTTTGTGTTGCCCGGGGCTCTGAGGAGTGGACAGACTGAGATTTCTGATCCTTTCTCTACCAGCTGGAAACACTTATCTTTTTTTCTGTTCAGTGTGTAGCATAAAATGTTCCTAAAAGAGCATGGTCTTTGCTTAATACAATTTAAGCATGAATAAGTGCAACCTACCCTTTTTCTTCCAAAAGGCCTCCTTGTAATACATCATGCACTTAATGATAGCCCCCATTGGAAGACGCTGAATTAACTGGTTTCTCTCTGAAGGAAGCTCTGGTCTGAAGTGTATCTTGGCAGTCAAAGTTGGAGGGATGGCACTAATTACGTATCGGCACTAAAACACACAGACGCAAGATACCATCTCAAACCTGAGTCGCAGTCTTTGCAGGGAGCGTGAAACATCACATTTACCATTTCGAATGACAGTAAGCGGTAACAATGTACAGTATGAGGCCACTGTGAGGCAACAAAACAGAATAAGGCAGTCGACCAAGTCTGGTAATTTGGAAGACCGAGTCAGAAATACGCCAGCATTAATTACGCCACTGCTTGGATTATATTTAGTTAGAAGCTACAGAAGACAGGAGACCTATTTAATATAAGTTTCTCTTTTTTTTCGGCCTTGATGTGCGGCATGCAGGATCTTAGTTCCCCCACCAGGGATCGAACCTGTGCCCCCTGCTGTGCAAGCGGGGAGTCCTAACTAATGGACCACCAGGGAAGTCCCATAATATACGCTCTTTTTTGACGAAACTGAATTACCTCATAAAGTTGATGATTCAATGTCTCTATCATGATGTTGTCACCTGACTGGTCAACATAGGTGACAGGACACCTCAGTTTCACTCTGTCCCCGAGGAGGTGCATTATCCGCTCGCTTACTTGACCAGATCCACCTACAAACTTCCGTTCCTACAGGAGAAGGCAGGCAGGAAAGGAAATGTTATAAAAGCCCAAGGAAGGAAGATCATATTTACCACTGATCAGAAACCTCCAGAAAGTCACAGGCCATACCTCCACCCTCTGCACCCTTAACTATTGGAAGAACTCATTAGGACAGAGGCAGTCTACCAAGATACCTCAACCATCATGCTCTACACAGCGTCTGGTGACGAAAAGCTGTTACCAGCTTATAAAATCACAGAATGGTGGGGGAGGGATAAATTGGGAGATAGGGATTGACACATACACACTACTATATAAAAAATAGATAACTAATAAGGGCCTACTGTATAGCACAGGGAACTCTACTCAATACTCTGTAATGGCCTATGTGGGAAAAGAACCTAAAAAAGAGTGGACATATGCATATGTATAACTGATTCACTTTGCTGTACACCTGAAACTAACACAACATTGCAAGTCAACTATACCCCAATAAAAATTTAAAATAAAATCACAGAATCAGAAGGAAGGTTCCCCTATACCACTGGCACCTTGACCGAATGCAAATAACAGCAAGTGCGTGGGCTTCAAGTGCCCAAGAGTGCAGTGCATGGAGGGAACCCTGGGACCGGGAGGATGCTGCACTTCTCCCAGGGGATGCGGTTTCTTTCTTTCTTTTTTTTTTAATGATATTTTAAATAATTTAATAGTGAAAAAGTAAAATATATAAACCACTTATATGGTATAATCTTAATGAGGAAATACATTAAAATGTTAACAGTAGACGGGGTGAGATTATGTGTGAAGCTTTTGTCTTTACTCTTTATGTTCCAAGTATAAACACAAACTATAATGACCTTCTCTTTGCTAAAAACTGTTCAACTCAAGACAAGAACCCTTCATTGATCTCCTTCAATGGGCAAGGCCCTGGCATTAGGCTCATTAGAAGACACAAACAATATAGCAGACATGAAGTTGCGTGATTTTTGGAACCAAAAAGGCCCACATGTGACCCAGCAGCCGATGGGTAGGGGGGCCTTGGCTTCATAGCCTGTATGGGAATCTAAACTTTCAGAAGATTTCTTTTTTTTTAATTAATTATTTTTTTCTAGTTTCACTGAGATGGGGATGCGGTTTCTAACTCCCCTCGGTTTCTTAAAGTCCCAGCCCAGGGTTGTCTAGGCAGAACAGGCTCATGGTGCTCTCAAGGATCACCTGGTCATCACCCAATGATGTTCTAAGAATCCAAACCTCAGCTCTTGAGAAATTTTTGCCAAAATGCCTGGAAGTTTCACTGCGGGGGCCGAAGGGTGAAGACTAAGCATCTGCCTATTCCTCCAGACATTGTGAAATAGTTCCCCTGAGCAGCTCTGTAAGACCACAAGTGCTCTGCCCTACTGCCATCTGCTACACTCACCATGGTCATGCTTCCAGCTTAATCTAAGGTCAGTCCTTAATACAGTGCATTTTGTAAGAACCAGGGGGAATGTTTTTAGCCTGCTGTAGAAGATTCTTTGAATGGTTACAAATACATGTAGGTAGACTGGAGAACAGCCCAACATTTGACAATCACCTTCCAGAAAGCCTGTGTCAGCAGCCACAGAATGATTCTTACACTTGAATAACTGGCTATTGTTCTAATGACACGACCACAGTTCTTTATAAAAATATTCCCAAAGCAGTTTAGCCCTAAATTCATGATCCATCCTTCCTCACAAAACTGGGACCATTTAATTTATAATGTGACTTCTGTTTTCCAAGAGTTACTTTGAATGTTAGTATAGTGGAAAGACCATGAACTATTTCCATTTGTGTTCACTATCCACTCCTTCGCGTCTAGTATTTCTGGAACTAAACTATTAAAGGATAAGTCTAAGTTCTTTGTAAAGATACTGTGATAATGGTCTGAGATTCATAATGTGAACTGTGCCCTCCAAAAGGTCATGTGGAGTTTGCCTAGAAGTATCTTGGCTCCCCTGAATGAGGGATGTAAATATACAATACGAGCCACGATATCTCAGAAAGTAAAATATAGGTTAAAAAGAGTAATGTGGGATTTCTAAGCGTAAAGACACTTAAAAAAATGCAACTGCCTTAAGTTTGCTAAAGCTAAGGGTCAAATGGGCAATAACTCTTGGGACCACAAGAACAACTTGGGGACTTCTGGAGATCTCCCAAGGAGAGGAACATTTCACTCAGTTGACAAGGACTCTACACCTCACACTATGAAACAGAACATAAGTTAGAAGTAAACTGATCCTAATTAAACCTTAGCCCATCGAGGCATAACATTCCTAGAAAAGAGATATCCATTTTCTTCCGATAAAGGATAGCCTTGAAACAAAGAATCTCAGAATCTGGAAAATCAGGGAATTAAGATTCTGGTTTCACCACTGGTTTGCTGTGTGTCCAGCCAGTGAGTCAAATGAGTTCATTCATCAGTAATGGAAGTAGTATGGAAGCTGGGCAAATGCTAGTGGGCAGCAAAAATTTAGAAGCCAAAATGTAGAATTTACTATTGAAAGAGTAACCAATAAATCACTTGAATTAGAAGAAAGAATAGTCACTTCCATTCTATAACAGTTAACATAAAATAATAACTCCGAGACACAGAATGGGACAAAAAAGCCTCATGTCTGGAACAGAGATGACTTGAAGTACAATTTTACAAGTACTAGAAATTTTTGGAAATAAGTTGATTTTAGTAATTTAGCTCCTCCTACAGAAATAGTCTAATTTTACCTACTTCCAAAAGAAAGGAACTGAATTCCTCAAACCTAATTCAAAATGAAACATTCTTTAGTTGTGAACTTATTTTCAGGAACAAGAAAAGGAAATGAGAAATTTTGTTTTCAGAAAAGTTTTTTGGAGATCGTTTCAAAAATCCATGTTTCAAATTCACTCATGTTTCAAAATATAGAAGCAAGTATTAAGGTACTGCACTCGATGAGGGCAAAATCACAAATGAAGTTTAGTGTGAGAATGGACACTCCATACCTGGCCCCCATTGGTAATGGAGAATATCCGAGTGGTGCCTCCACACTGCTTCACATACCACAAGAACCACAGGGCGGACACCTCGTGGGGTTCAGAGGTCACATTGATATTCACAAAGAGAGATGCAAACTGCCTAGCAGTCCTGGTCACAGAACAAGAGCGGAAGTCAGGAGTAAATACGTACATGCTTCACAGGACACTACCTTTTTAAAACACAATTTAGCATGGCTGGAAAACAGTTCTATTGCTTTTGAAAAAAACAACTCATGGACTCAATTTCTGAAGGAATGCAGATTTTAACTCTTGGGGAAAATAAACTTTTCCCTTACTTTTAGGAAATTATGGGTTAGTCCAAACATGCTAATCCCAATGCAATCTAAAGGGTTAATATGCTTGTCAGAGTTCATTAAGGATATTGTCTGCATTTATTTGAACAAACTTTCTCTCCTTAACACCTCCCCTGCTCCCACCCTGGTCCAGGCTACCACTGTCCCTCACCTGGCTTAAAACAATGGCGGCTGCTCCTGGGCCCTCATGATCCTTCTCTACATTACAGCCAATTAAGTCTTTTAACAGTCCAAAACTTAAAAAACAAACAAACAAATAAAACCCCACTCTGCTTAAAATCCTTCAGTGACATTCACAGCAAAAGTCAAAAGTCTTGAATATGGCCAATATATCTTGCACCATCAGCCTGTCAACGAGTTCTCCAAACTCTCATTCCATCACTTCCTCATGGCATCTTTATGATCCAGGTATACTCTCCATTCATTGCTAAAACGTGTCAATCTCCCCATCTCAGGGCCTTCAGAAGCTGTTCCCTGTTCCCTATACTGGGGTGGGGGAGCATTTCCCACACTATCCAACCTTCACATTTCCCGCCATTATCTGTGGCTAATAACTGGAAAATACCATGCCTCAACCATTTATCCTTCCATCCATCCCATCATTCAGGATTCATTCCTGAAAGAAACCATCCCTCCCCTTCCTTATTTTTCCCCATCTACTAAGGCTCGCTACTGGAACATCATCCCCGCCAGTAACCCTATCTCCTGTCTCCTCCATCCACTATGGCTTATTCCTGAAAGATACCATTCACTACATCATCCATCTTTCCTGTCTTCCCCCATCACTGTGGCTCACCCCTGTGAGACACCAACACCCCACACCATCTATTGGTCCTGTTTTATCCAATTCATTATGACTCATTTCTGGAACATATATCCTCCCCATACCCACATGTCTGATCTCCACTCATCCACTGTGCTCATTTGTGGAAGATATATGATCCCCCAACACCATCCATCCTTCAGTCCTGTATCCCTCATCAATTGGCTCATTCCTTTAAGATACCATTCACTCTTCCTGTCTCTCTCAATAACTGATACATCATTGGAGGAAAGCATCCCCCTCACCATTTATCCTTCCTGACAGTCCCCCACCATTAATTGCAGGTCATTCCTGGAAGATACCATCCTCCTACATCATCCATCTTTCCTGTATCCCCCATACACTGTGATTCATTCCTGGAAGATACCATTCTTCACACCCAGCATGCACCAACCTGTCCCCCACCCCCATCCACAGTGGCTCATTCCTGAAAGATACCATCCCCCACATCACTCATCTATCATGTGTACAGCCCACCCAGTATGGCTCATCCCTTCCTGATACCTCGCACCCAGAACATTCACCCTACCTGTCTCCTCTCACAATCACTGTGGTTCATGCCTCATGATACCACCCTTTCACACCATCCACTCTTCCTGTAGCATTCCCCCACCAAGCGCTGTGGTTCCTTACTGGAAGATGCCATCACTCCAATGGCTTCCTGTCTCCTCCTAACCACTGTATCTCATCTTGGAAGATACCAGTTCCCTCACTATATTACTCCTGCTATATCCCCCATCATTGTGGCTCATTCCTGGAAGATACCATCTCCTCACACAACCATACCATCTAATCTTCCTGTAGACACCCCCCCACACACATAACATGCATTCCTGGAAGATGCCACCCTTCCCCCACAAACACACACCACTCGTCATTCCTGTCTCCCCTCATGCACTGTGGTTAATTCCTGGGAGATACCATATCCTCACTCCATCCACTATTCCTGTCTCTCCCATCAACTAGCTCATTCTTGAAAGATATCATCTCAACATATAATCAACCCTTCTGTTTCCCCCCATTTTACTATGGTTCATTCCTGGACCACACCATCTCGTCACACCATCACTCTTCCAGTCTCCCCCCCACATACTATGGTTCATTCCAGGCACATACCATCCAAACATCATCCATCTTTCCTGTCTTCCCCATCTACAGTCACTGATTCCTGGGAGATACCATCCCCCCATGCCATCCACTCTTCCTATCCTTTCCATACACTATGGTTTAATCCTAGGCATACCATCCCCCCACATCATCCATCCTTCCCCTCTTCCCCTACCCACTGTGGCTCATTCCTGGAAGATGTGGTGAATGGTATCTTCCTGGAGTGAGCCACAGTGATGGGGGGGGGGGGAAGGAAGAGGGGATGGTGTGGTCCAGGAATGAATCACAGTAGAAAGGGGGGAGACAGGAGCGTTCATTGTATGTTAGTATGGTATCTTCCAGGAATGAGCCAGTTGATGGGGGAGAAAGGAATAGTGGATGGTGTGAGGACGGAATGAGCCAGTTGATGGGGGAGAAAGGAACAGTGGATGGTGTGAGGATGTGGTATCTTCCTGGAATTAGTCACAGCAGGTAGGGGGAGACAGAAAGGTGGATGGGTGGGGGGAATGGTATCTTCCAGGAATGAGCCATAGTAGATGGGGGAAGACAGGAAGAGTATGAGGAGATGGTATCATCCAGGAATGAGCTACAGTGACTGTGAGGGGAGACAAGCAGGGTGGAAGATGTGGGGACATGGTATCTTGCCCCCCCATCACTGTGGCTCTCTCCTAGAAGATACCAACATCCTATACCATCCATTCTTCCTCTTTCACCCCATACACTGTAACTCATTCCTGGAACATATAATTCACCCCACAACTACATGTCCTGTCTCCACCCATCAACTGGCTCATTCCAGTAGATACCATCTACTCTGCCTCTCCCAACAGTGGTTTATCACTGGCAGAAAACATTCACCTCACCATCCATCCTTCCTGACTCCCTCCGATTAACCGATATTCCTGGAAGATACCATTCCCCCACACCATCCATCTTTCCTGTCTCCCCGTCCACAGTGACTCATTCCTGGAAGATACTATCACATCCTGTAACCACACCATCTAACTTTCCTGTTGACACTCTCACTTTCCCATTACCCTGATTCATTCTTGGAAGATACCATTCTCCCCACCCACCATGCACCCACCTGTCTACCGTCAATCACTGCAGTTCATTCCTGGATGGTACCTGGTTCATTCCTAGAAGATACCATCCCCCCACCCATCCACCCTTCCCATCTCACCCTACCTACTTGGTGCATTCGAGGAAAATATCATTCCCTTATTATATTTACTCTTCCTATCCCCATCAACTGCTGTTGATATCCCCATCAACTGCTGTATTCCTGCAAGATAATATTCCCATCTTTCCTGTTTCCCCCATCCACAGTAGCTCATACCTGGAAGATACCATATTTCCACATCATCCACCCTTTTTGTCTCCTCCCTACAACTATGGTTGACTCCTAGAACATACCATTCCCCTATACCATGCACCCTTCCTGTATCCCTCCCCCCCAATCCACCATGGCTCATTCCTGGAAATTCCGATCCAACCACACACATCCTATCTCCCCCACTCACTGTGGTTCATTCCTGGAAGATACTATCCTCCCACACCATGCACTTTTTCCTGTCTACTGCCATCTACTGTGACTCATTCCTGGAAGATGGCATCTCACACCATCCATCATTCCTGTCTTCCCCCATCACCTGTCTCATTCCTGGAAGATACCATGCTCCCACATCATCCACCCTTCCTCTCCCCCGACCCCAGTCACTGTCGCTTATTCCTGGATGACACCATCCACTTACAGCATTCACTTTTCCTGTCTTTCCCATTCACAATGGCTCATACCTGGAAGATACCATGTTCTCACACCATCCACCTTTTTGTGCCCCCCATCAACTATGGCTGACTCCTGGAACATACCATCCTCCCACACCATCCATCTTTTCTGTTTCCCACAACCACAGTCGGACATTCCTGGTAGATACCATCTTCCCACACCATCCATCCTTCCTGTAACCCACCATCCACTATGGTTTAATCCTGGCATATACCATCTCCTCACACCATCTACCCCCTTACTGTCTTCCCCTATCCACTGTCGTTCATTCCTGGAAGATACCATCCTCCCACACCATATATTTTCCCATAGAACCACAATCCACTGTGGCTCATTCTTGGAAGGTGGAGTCTCTCACACCACGCCTCATTCCTATCTCCCCCAATACTTGTCTCAGTTCTAGAAGATACCTTGCCCCCACCTCATCCACCCTTCCTGTTTCCCCCTACAGTCACTGTAGCTCATTCCTGAAAGATACCCCCCCCCAAACCATCTAGCTTTCCTGTCGGCCCCTGCCCCCACCCCTCCCAACTCACTCTCCTTCATTGCTAGAAGATACCATGGAAACTTCTAGTCTCTCCCCAAAACTGACTCATTACTGGAAGACAACATCTTCCCACACCATCTACCCTTGCTGTCTGCTCCCATTAATTGCATCTCATTCCAGGAACATAAATCCCCCTATCTCATCCATCCTTACCATCTCCCCCTACACTCTGTGGCTCATTCCTGGAATATACCATTCCTCCACACCATGCACCCTTCCTCCCCAACCCCCATCCTCTATGTCTCACTCCTAGAACAACCATCCTCCCACACCATCCATCTTTTCTGTCTCCCACATCCACAGTGGCTCATTCTTGATAGATACCATACACTCATCCTGTCCCCACCATCAACTATGGGTTAATCCTGGAATGTAATGTAACAGGGTAGAGCTAAATCGGACTCTACGTTGGACCTGTTTCGTTGACTTTAACCTTTGCTTTTCGTTGCTTTTGTTATTCTAATCATACATAATGGCCTGCCTCAGGGAACCCTGCCCCTTTGCTGTTCAGCTCACAGGGAGGCCATCTGACCCCGCCCACCTGTGAATGGCTGCAAGAAAGAAGAAACTAACACATCCCCTCACAGAGGCTGGTCATTCCAGGAGATGTTTTGCAAGACTGATGGCCCTTTTACTTTACTTCCTCACCGCCTCTCCCTCCCTGATTCTATAAAAGAAACTGGCATCTAGGCTCTGAGAAGATGGTTTTTCAGAGACACTAGTCTGCCATCTTCTCGGTCTGCCGGCTTTCTGAATAAAGTCATATTCCTTGCCTCAACATCTCGTCTGCGATTCATTGGCCTGTCGTGTGGCAAGCAAAGAGAGCTTGGACTTGGTATCAATAACATCCCCCACAGGATCCATCCTTCCTGTCTCTCCCCTTGCACTATGGCTCTTTCCTGGAAGGTATCATTCCACCAAACCATCCATCTTTCATGTCTCCCTCCATGCACTGTGGCTTATTCCTGGAAGACACCATCCTCTCACACCACCCACTCCTCCTTTCTCTCCCATCAACTGGCTCATTCCTGGAAGATACCATACCACCACACTGTCCATCCTTTCCCTTTCCCCCATGCACTGTGGTTCATTCCTGGTGACACCATCCCACCAAATAAACCATCCTTACTGTCTCCCTTATGCACTATGGCTTATTTCTGGAAGATACCATCCTGTCACATCATCCACCTTTCTCCATCTATGCCCATCCACTGTGGCTCATTCCAGAAAGATATCATCATTCACATCATCCATCCTTACTTTCTCCACCATCCACTGTTGCTCATTCCTTGATGATACCATCCCCTCACACCATACTCTTCCTGTCTCACCCATCAGCTGACTTTATTCGTGGAAGATATCATCTCCCCACAGCATCCACTCTTCCTGTCTCCTCCATCAACTGACTTATTCTTGGAAGATACCATCTACACATACCATCCCTCTTTCCTCTCTCCCCCCATCCTCTGTGACTCATTCCTGAAAGATACCATCATCTCACATAATATATCTCTTATATCCTCCACCAACTGGTACATTCCCCAAAGATACTATCCCCACACCACACACCCTCCCCCATCTACTGTGGCTTATCCTGGAAGACACCATCCCACCACACCATCTATCCTTCCTGTCTCTACCCATGCACTATGGCTCATTCCTGGCACATACCATCTTCCCACACCATCCATCTTTCCTGTTTCCCCTGTCAACAGTGGCTCACTCTCAGAAGAAACCATTCTGCCACATCATCCACTGTTCCTGACACCTGCATACAATATGGTTTATTCCTGAATGTACCAACCCCACACACTATCCACCCTTCCTGTCCCCCTCCATGGTTAATGGCTCATTCCTGGAAGATATCATCCTACTGCACTATACATCCTTTCTGTCTCCCCTCATGCACTATAGCTCATTCCTGGAAGATACAATCCGACCCGTCTACCCTCCTATCTCCCCATCCACTGTTGCTCATTCCTGAAGATTCCATCACCTCACACCATCCACTCTTCCTTTCTTTCCCATCAACTGGCTCATTCTTGGAAGATACCATTTGCACACACCATCCATCTTTCCTGTCTCCTTCCATCCACTGTGGCTCATTCCTGAAAGATACCATCCCCTCACAACATCCATTTTCTTGTTTCCCTCAACTACTAGATCATTCCTGGCATATACCACCTCTGCACACTATCCACTCTTCCTAACTCCCCCATCCACTGTTACTCATCCTGCAAGATAACACTTCCCCACACTAAACACCCTTCCTGTCTTCCCCCATCCACTATGGCACCTGCCATGAAGATTCTTAATTCCCATAGCATCCACCCTTCCTGTCTCCCCCCATCTATTATGGCTCATTCATGGAAGATACCATCCTCTCACACCATCTATCTTTCCTGTTTTCCACATCCATTAGGGCGCATTCCTGGAAGATTCCTTGCCCTGACACCATCCATCCTTCCCTGTCCCTTCCCATCCTCTGTGGCTCATTCTTAGTTGATGTGCTAACTCCTTGGTTTCTGTTTAAAGATTGCTTCAACAAGGAATCTCTCCTTTGCCATCAGACAGGTCAGGTTCCCAGTTTCAGTCTCTCCTAGAATTATGTAATATGTGTATAATGACAGTCTCTCCTGCTAAAAGTATATCAACTCCGTGAGGTTAGGGGCCATGCCTAACAAGTTCACCACCATTCCTCAGTGATTCATACTGTGCTTTCACATAGCAGCCCCAAAATGCTGGCTGAATGATCCGTAAGTAACTCAGCTAATAACACAGATTCTCAGTGAAAACATATCGTTTATATTTTTCATTAATATAGACTAGCTTCCCTCCAGTTCTTCTATATTTATATTAAATTACTTTAATATCTTTCCAAATTGCTTCTGTAGCTGACCTCTATATTATCTGAAAACACAATTACTTCTTTTATTGCAAAGCACACAACCGTTTCATTAAAAAAAAAAAAGTTCAGCTTCCTTCACCTACTTTTCTTCTTATGTTTTAGATTCATTTTATGTTCAATCCTGCTCTGAGTGTCTAAAGGGCCCCCAAAGTTGCTACTGATGGAAAGGTCATTAAGTTTCCTCTTAACTTTTTTCCTGTAACTTATGAAGAAAAACACTGCAGTTCAAGATAGGATAGGAACGATCTGAAGGGAAGATTAAAAAGAACTGTTTTAAATAGTCAAGGTTACTTTGTCCAGCAGATTTTTTCGATGAGATCTTTCATGGTCATCTTATCCCATTCCTCTGCATGTGGTGCCTCCCACGGTGCATCAGCTGGAATCTGCAGAGAAAGAAGGGCCCATATTTAGGTCTGATGGTTACTGCCCACTGCCCTGCCAAGAGGCCCTCAGGAAAACCTCTGAAAACTGGTTTCTCTGTCTATGTTGGACTGTGTGATTGGCATAGAATTCTATGTATAGATAGTGGTGGGTTTGGGATGGATAGCTCTTTGGATTCTATACCTTAATGCTGTTGCCAGAATAATAATAATAATACATATATATATATGTATAAATTAATATGTAATTATGATGGTCAACATCATAATTATTATTGAAAGCTAACACCCATTTTAAAACTTTGGGGAAACGAATCCTTCTCTCCTTTACTATCTCAAGTGGCATAACATATGGATAAGATCACTATAAGTAGGACTCCCGGCAAAAATATGTCACATAAATTCCCAGTGGCATAGGTTGAAAACACAGGCACACACATTAGTATCAGAGACATGTGGGTTTGAATCCTGTCCCTTGTTGTGTGGTCTTGGGGAAATTATGTAACCCCTTGGCACTGATTTTCTTCATTTGTAAAGCAGAAATACTACCAGCTTGGCAGAGTTGTTGGGTACACTGGAAACGATATGCATCACCGTCCAGAGCAATGTTCCCTGCACTGCGGAAGGATGGATACTAAACATTTGCTGTTGATATTTCAGTAACAGGTCATGTGCAAGCTGCACACACACTTTACCTCCTTTCCCATGTTATCCATTGTCCGCCACAGATTGTTGTAATCCAGATAGGCAATGGGATTCCACACTGGAGGGAAGGCACCCCGAAATGGATAAGTTCTCCCCTGTAACATTTAAAAGCAAAGGATAATACCTTAAATTAGGATGACATTCAAAAAATCCCAAACCAACCAGCCTACGAGCCATTTTCAAGGAAACAGGATCCTCTACTGTGTCAAAAACATCACCTTTGACGGACAGTAAATATATTTGACCTATACAGGCCCCAAATTTCAATTAGATTAGCAAGATTTCCCTGGTGTTATATTACCCGTTTTTAACTTACAGGAAATAATAGCCTTGAACTTGTTTCTACTTACATAGAATAAACAAACAAACAAACAAATAAATAAATAAAGGTAGCTCATCCCGGTATCTCACATTGATGCCACAATATTCTCAGCTCCTGAGTTCCTATCTAATCTCTTTGAAAGGATGTTCCCACTCAGATGAGAGCAGGATGATGACATGGAGGACTGTCTTTGGACCACATACAGGACTGGAATAACAAAGTGAAATATCTCAAACTATGTCTTAAGGTTCACACAGGCTAAATAAAGACTGACTAGACTATGGACCATGCCCAAAGTCAAGAATCAAAATATTAGAAATGTGGAATAATGGGCATTTGCCATTTTGGGTTGTCCAGCATCTGTTCCCCTTTCCTAGTAAGCACTTTGGTTTCTTCTTGGGAAACTGAATCTTCTCCTCTGTGAATAGATGTGTAGAAAGGACAGTCCTGGGTACCATCTCCCATTCCAGAAGGCGATGGATTAGATTCTTTCTATCGCCTCGGCCAGGCTGTGGGTCTGTGATATGAGTTTGGCCAATCACACACTCTCAGAGGACTCTGACCCTTCAGTGGGTCACCCAAGCACAGAAGAAAGTTGACTCTGGGTTCTCCTTCCCCATGGCAGCACGCTGAGCAGATAGATGCTTCCTGCTCTAAAGACCATGGTTGTGGTTCCTGCCCCTAAATTGCTAGAGTTTCCCTGGTCTCTGCCCATTCTCAAGTGTGGCCCTTTAGCCTCCCATTGATTTTGTGGGCCCTCTGATATCCTTTCAGTAAATCCTCTCTCGTGAGCCTGAGTTGGTTTCTATTGCTTGGTACCAAAACCTCCAACACAAAGACAGCTAATTATTAGCTGCCATTTACTTCATTTCAGTTGTGTGACAGGCACTGTGCTACTGTGAGGGGAGGGTGAATCCTTAGGAAAAGAGAGCATGTCTAGATAGTTTCTAAGACTTTATTTCCTTTTTTTTGTTTTTGGTCGCACTGCACAGCTTGCAGGATCTTAGCTCTCCGACCAGGGAATGAACCTGTGCCCTCTGCAGTGGAAGCACAGAGTCCTAACCACTGGACTGCTAGGGAATTCCCTTTATTTCCTAATTTAATTCCTTTTTCTTTAAAACATCTTGTAAACCTTCATAAGGTGAAAACATTGTCTATTAATACAATTTTGCACAAGATTTTGACTTTATCAAATAGAAACATATTCAATATTTGTAGAAAGGCTATTGTGTGCACTGAACAATATTAAGAGCTGGATTTTAAGAAAAGGGCTAAAACAAAACTCCTGACCATCAAGGCAGGGACACGAGACATAAGAGCATTTGCATTCATGTGCGCACATTCATACACACACACTCCAACTGAGTAAGGATATATGGCAGATATTAAGTGACAAAGAAGTAATTTTCCCTTCCACAGTAGCAAATTCAAATAACCTTGGCAGATTATGTGACCTGATTTCTTATCTGAAAATGCTATGCTGCAGTGCTCCAATATAACTTTTTAAGACTCCAAATCCTTTATCATCATCACTACCACCATCACCGCCATTATTACTAACATTTATTGAGATCTTTTTCTATGCCTGCTACTGGCCTAAGCTCTTCATGTGCGTTATCTCATGTAATGCTCACCCCAACCCTCTGGAGGCAAGAGCTATTAATATTCCCATTTTATAAATGAGGAAACTAAAGCCCAGGGATATTAGCTAGAAAACAGTAGGACAGAAATTTCCTGCTCCCAAAACCCTTGTTTATAAATCTTGAGATTTCTAGCTTCCTATATGGTTGATGGAATGTTGAGATAGTTTTGTCCTAGAGACATCTTAAACTTCCTGATTAAAAGAAAGAGAACTTTGAAATATGAAACTTATCAGCCTTCCACACATCTTTTATGTTTCTAAGGAATAAACAAGGAAACTAAGAAGCTCTGGGGTAACAGGGTCAACTTTGGAAAATGCAGAAGTATGTTCTGAGAGAAACAGGCAGACACAAAAATAACTATGGAGAGGAGAGAGACTGGGTTAAGCAATAGATCACGGGCAGCCTTCAGAACAGTTGGTTCTTGTTATAATTCTTCCCTTAATCGAAATGGGGAAAAATCTTTATGTTCAAGTAATAGTCTCATACCAAACTGATCTTTGCTTTGAAAAAATTTGTTTAAAAAAACCCTTCAATATGCTTAATCATCTGGGGACATTAAGTACTATAAATAAAATTCAACAAAATGTGTCCCACATTCCCAATGAACTTCTTCACGGGATGATACCAACCAGAATATGATTTCACACAAGGTCCTAAAGACCCCATGATCTGAGCTTTGATAAACAAAGAGAGGTGGCAGGAGAGGTGAAGAGTTCAGGGAAAGAGAAGGTCTAGACTGGCAATCTTTTATAGAAATGGGAGCCATGGAATATTTTAAAAGAAGATCATAAAGGCCCACCATGACGTTAATTTTTATCCTGTTGACAGAGGCACCAAGTTGATAAAAGGACTTCATGAGTGTTTCACTCTTAGCAGTTTTTGGTTTTTCTACTCTTTTTTTTGGGCTACGTTGGGTCTTTGTTGCTGCGTGGGCTTTCTCTAGTTGCGGCGAGCGGGGGCTACTCTTCGTTGAGGTGCGTGGGCTTCTCACTTTGGTGGCTTCTCTTGTTGAGGAGCACGGGCTCTAGGCGAACCAGCTCAGTAGTTGTGGCTTGCAGGCTCTAGAGCGCAGGCTCAGTAGTTGTGGCGCACGGGCTTAGCTGCTCCGCGGCATGTGGGATCTTCCCGGAACAGGGCTCAAGCCCGTGTACCCTGCATTGGCAGGCAGATTCTTAACCACTGCACTACCAGGGAAGCCCTGGCTTCTCTACTTTTATTCCACAGAAAAATCTAAATTTGCTAAAGAAATGCATGTATGTGGGAACAGGCACGTACCTCTTCCTTTCTCACAAGCCCCTGGAAGGCTTATTTCCTCCATGCCCTGCGTCTAAACTAAACAACTCAAGACTACTTTTTGCATGTGTAAATCTCTAAAGTAGGGCAATGGGAGGGCCCGGAGACGGCTCTTGGTTGGGTGAGAACTGCTTCCAAACAGACCTTCTCAGTATCTTAAATGTGATTCTATAGTTTTGTCACAGAAGTGTCAGCTGTTTTGCAATCCTAAACCACTTCTCAGCAAGAAATGCCTTTAAGACCTAAGAGTGTGAGGCAGGATCTCCTGGAATACTTCTACATGGCTACTGCTCTTTAAAAATAAAAATTAAAAAAAATCTTGGGTAAAAGTCAAGTTCCATTTTGTGCCTATACTATGAAACCTTCCTACCCTTACTAAGCGGCCTTTAATCTCTAAAATGTCTTTGACACAGCAGAAGTTGATGTCGAGTAGAATACAGTGTCCCTGGAATTGTGCCCCAAATACTTAAGTTCCTTTGAGAAACCACACCTTCAATCTACCAGTGTTCATAATAAAGGGAGACTATTGCCAGGAGAGGACAGTTTTTTTTTTTAATTTAATTTTTTTTATTTCTTGGATGCCCGCCCAATTAGGGCAGGGGGAGGGCGTTCTTAACACACTGATGCTACTGAGCAAGCTATTTTATGTTATTAACATTTTATTATAAAATATGCCATATATGATAAAAATAGACAGCTTAAAGAGGAATAATAGAAATGAACAACCATGTGCACACCATCCAATTTGAGAAGCGTGATATCACCAAAAATTTAGAAGTACACCATGTACTTCTCCCCATCACGTCCAGCTCCCTCTGCACAAGAGGGAGCCACTGTAGTGAATTTTGTGTTTACCATTCCTTTCCTTTTCTTCCATCTGCCCTGTATACATACGTAGATGATACACTGTTTTGTTTTGCCTATTTTTGAGCTTTATATAAACGGACTAAGACACACACTAATGTCCATTATGGAGCGGTGAAAATGAATAAACTGTGAACAACACCAATCAACATGGATGTATTGATATGTTTAAAATATGTTGGTGCGGGAATTCCCTGGCAGTCCAGTGGTTAGGACTCAGTGCTGTCACTACCGGGGCCCCGGGTTCAATCCCTGGTTGGGGACTAAGATCCCACAAGCTGTGCAGCGTGGCAAAAAAAAAAAAATGTTGGTGAAAGAAGCAAGTCAAAGGATACATGTAGTATGAGTCCATTTATATAAAGCTCAAAAATAAAGAGAGGACAGTTTGTGGCTCCCACATCATTCTTTATTGTTGGTCCTATAAGATAAGCCAGCAAGTAGCATTCACCGATTGGCATGTTGGAGAATTTCAGCTCTCTGTACTTTTATAGTTTAGTTAAATGAAAGGAAATGAGTGTTGGGACTTCCCTGGTGGAGCAGTGGTTAATAATCCACCTGCCAATGCAGGGGGCACAGGTTCGAGCCCTGGTCCGGGAAGACCCCACATGCCGCGGAGCAACGAAGCCCATGCGCCACAGCTACTGAGCCTGCACTCTAGAGCCTGCGAGCCACAACTACTGAAGCCCGTGCGCCTAGAACCCGTGCTCCACAACAAGAGAAGCCACCGCAATGAGAAGACCGAGCACCGCAACGAAAAGTAGCCCCCGCTCGCCGCAACTAGAAAAAGCCCGCGTCCAGCAACGAAGATCCAACGCAGCCAAAAATAAATAAATAAATTTATTAAAAAAAAAAAGGAAATGAGTGGTATTAAAGAATATCATAGGCCACGGAGGAAAGCTGCCAAATATTTTTCTTTAATCATCTTGAAAATAAACAGTTATGTTCTGCATTGATTTAGGAACATGTCTGCCCAACCCATACGAATCCCTTGGCACCCTTCTAGTCCCACTGTTTTGTGACAGGCCTGTAAGAGAAATCTTTTGGTGGCTTATTTTCTATAGTTCATAACAACGCTTTAAATAAAGAAATCATCCAAAAAGAGACCCATTAAATAATATCGTATTGTATTAGTAGTTAAAAAAATCATCTTCTTCCTCTTTCTCTATGCAGGTAGACAAACTCTTTTCAAACATTATACATAGTGCTACTTTACCCAGAAAAAGCCATCATAATCGACATGGAAACATCTATCCTACCTTTTTTTCTTTTTTTTTTGGCCATGTCACGAGGCTTGTGGGATCTTAGTTCCCCAGGGACCAGGGATTGAACCTGGGCCCTCCACAGTAAGAGTGCCGGAGTCCTAACCACTGGACTACCAGGGAATTCCCATATCCTATCTTAATGTATTGGTTCTCCCAAGTGGCCGTCTGGTTCCTCTGCTCTTCTTTGCAAGACCCTTTCTTCTCTCATCTACTGACTCCCCTGGGGTCTGATCCTCAGCCTTCCTTGGCCCATCCATTTCCCTGGGGAACTCATCCATCGTCTGGATTTATTATTATTATATTTGCACAGTCTCATGGTTTGCATTTTTCATGCCTCTGCTCCCTCTACCTCTCACACAACTTCAAGGGCTAGCAGCACATTCCTAAGTTCATGACCTGATTTTCATCTTATGCTCAGTCCCCTCTCTTAGGACTTGTACAGCTAAAACAATGGGCACTTGAGTTGTGCAATCTCATCCCTGGAAAAAGAGAGTCATTACACTCAGGTGTAAATAATGCCATAACATCAAGAATAAAAGGTTTCAAATGCATTGTTATGCCATCTTTCCCAAGGGACTCTAGGTATATATGGACATTACAAACCAACCATTTAATAGAGAAATAATATGAGTTCTTCTGGATGCTCTTGGGTAAGTAAAGATAACTGAGAGGGCATTGAAAAAAAATATTTTTCCTCTTTCACAAATGCCATTAACTCAGGAGAACTAGGCAGTTAGAAAAAAGATGAAAATATTACACTGTGAGGATGAGCGGCTGTTTTTCTTTAACAGCTTTATTAAGATATCATTCACATACTCTATAATCCATCCATTTGAAGTGTACAATGCAATGCTTTTTAGTATATTCACAGAGTTGTGAAACCATCACCACAGCTAATTTTAGAACATTTTCATCACCCCAAGAAGGAACCCTTACTCGTTAAAAGTCACTCTCCATTCTCTCCTACCCCATTTTGAAGAACTGCCAAACTATTTTGCAAAGCAGCTGCCACCCTTTTACATTCCCACCAGCAATGTATGAAGGTTCCAATATCTCCATATCCTTGTCGATTCCAGTCATCCTGGTGGATGCAAAGTGGTATATAATTGTGGTTTGGACTTGCATTTCCCTGATGACTAATGATAGCCAAAAGTCAAATCTGGCTTGGTGAGTGGAAGGTCCTATTGTTGAGCCCATACATTGTCTCCGTCCTTGATGCCATGGCCACTTTGTATGTGGGCCCACTGAGCAAGTGATAGTGGAAACAGATGGTGTGATGGCTTTGTACTGTGTCAACTTGTTCAGGCTGAACTGGATTTCCCAGAGTTTTCTTTCCTATATATTTCTGGTTAGGGTCACAAGAGAGATTCTTATGGGAAATTTAGAGAGTAAAAGTGAAGGAGCCACTCATTTTGTAGTTCACACACATTATTGCTGATTTTCATGGCATGAGATAGCGTCTGGGCCTGCAACTACTCCACCCTTCTGGGATCCTCCTTCAGCTTCTACAACTTCTAGGCCTGGTATATGTATTTAGCACTATGATGAAGGGTCCTGGCTTCTGCAAGACATCCACAGTGTCAAGATCAGAGGCAACAAAGACTGACCTGGACTCCAGCTCACGCTTGTGGGTTGCAGGTTGTTCTTGCTTTCCTCCATCATACATCTATCTTCCCTTCCTGACTGCCTGCCCTTCAAGCTCCAGCATCAGATGCAAAGACAAGAGCCTTACAAAGCCTCCCACAATTAGGTAAGGCCAAATCCCTATAATAAATCCTTTAATAGTTTTGCTTATCTCACTGGACTTTGATTATCCTAAGGATGGATCATCTCGCACCTGATTATTAAAGCTTACTCTGCAGCAGATGCCCAACGGTCAGCATTCAACATGGGACACAAGGGCAATCCCAGCCAGTGAGGGACAAGGATAAATTATCTCAGCTTCTCTGTTCTTCATGGGGCAATTCTTTGGCACATTCCACACAGTTCCTCAGGGAGAACTAGGGGGAATTGAGCCTCAGTTGCCCACAGCTGTAACAACTCATTAACCCTTTATTGGCATTTATTCCCTTCCCTCCTATAACACTGTCTTCAGGCTCCATATCTGGAGGTTGGTAAAGTGCTATATTGAGATCCCTTGGATATTCTGAGTGATATACACTCCTATAGAGAGTCTGGGGGGAAATATGTCTTATACCGAAGTCTACATAAGTTGGTATTGGTGTTTGATGTGTATAGTACTTGAGTGGAATAGCTGAGACATTAGAGCGTAGGTGGACAGACCATTTTGAGAACTTTTTCTTTGGGGACCTAGAGTTTTTAGGGAAAGGTACTCTTCACTGTTACCAGATTTGATCTAGAAAGATCAGTATCACTCTCTAGTGAGAATGAAGGGGCTTTGGTCCCGGTAGAGTAGTGGTTCTCAACCAGGAGTGATTTTGCGCCCCAGGTTATATTTGGCAATGTCTGGAGAAAGTTTGCGTTGTCACAACTGGGTGAGGGATGCTGCTAGATATCCTACAATGCACAGGACAGTCCCATTACAACAAAGAATTGTCCAGTTCCAAAAGTCAATAGTGCCCTGGTTGAGAAACCCTGCTGTAGAGTAACATATAAATGTGAGTGAGTATCACTAACTTTTCTGGAATCCTACCCTTTCCATTTGCAAGATTCCTGGATTTGTAGCAGAAGTTGCCTCAAAATAACTCAGGGTGCAGGGTATGGGGATCCTGCCGTCAGGCCTACTAAATTAGGGGTGTGTGGCCAGGCTATCTATGTTTTTAACAAATCCCAGGTAATCCTAATGTTCACTAAAGCTTGGGTCTTATCACATTATAGTGTTTGTATAAAATTCCTCTTATTCATTTAGCTATGCATGTTGTCAAATTATTTGAATGAAGAAAAGTAAAAATAAAAATACCTACACCATTTCTTTTTAGTCCTTATCTCTATTAAACTTCAAAAAAGACTAAAGGAAATGGGGACTTCCCTGACAGTCCAGTGGTTAAGACACTGCACTCCCAATGCAGGGGGCCCGGGTTCAGTCCCTGGTCAGGGAACTACAGTCTGCATGCTGCAACTAACAGAGCCCACATGCCGCAACTAAAGGAGCCCACATGCCGCAACTAAGACACAGCGCAGCCAAATAAATAAATAAAATTTTTTTTAAAACTTAAAAAAAAAGACTAAAGGAAATGATGATTTCTGTTATGGTTGTCCATTTTCTTCATTAATATTTATTTCCTCTTAAATCTTTTTCTTAAAAAATCTTTTAGTTACTTTACTCTTCTTCCTTACATTTTTGATTTTACTATGTCTGGATTCCATGTCTGATTTCTCTTGCTTTTCACTGCTCCAAGGTAAAATCTTGTGATCATAATAAGTGAGATGCATCACAGGGCGGTACATTTGGACAGCTTTTGATAAATTTAGCAAGTTCACTATGTCTTTGAAGATATTCAGAGGTCCACATTATATATGTATTAAGTTTTTAATATATATGTAGATGTACAGTAGGCATATCTTTGTTTTATTATGCTTCACTTCACTGCACTTCACAGATGCTGTGTATTTTTTTTTTTTTTTACAAATTGAAGGTTTATGGCAATCCTGTGTTGTCAGATGATGGTTAGCACTTTTTAGCAAAAAAAATTTTTAAATTAAAGTACGTACTTTTTTTTATACATAATGCTCTTGCACACTTAATAGACTACAGTATAGTGTAAACATAACTCTCATATGCACTGGGAAACAAATTTGTGTGGCTCACTTTATTGTGATATTCACTTTATTGCAGTGGTCTAGAACCGAACCCGCAATATCTCCGAGGTATGCCTGTGTGTGTGTGTGTGTGTGTGTGTGTGTGTGTGTGTGTGTGTGTAATTTGTTTAAACCCAGCTGGTACCTGGCAGAGGCAGAGTTCATGTCTCCATGCTTTTGGTTCAGGCTCCCCCGGCCCCTACCTCTGTGCCTCAGTCTCCATGTTAGAAAGATTGGACCTGCAATGCCACTGAGCTGGATCCTCCATCGAGAGCCTATTAGGATGTGCTTCTAGGCCTGGAGGTTGTAGGCATGAGTGAATATTGATATGAGAGAGACATGGTCCCAAAGATCTCACCTAGCTGCCTAGGTCGGAAACCACTTCAGCTTCCTCTGATGCACTAGAGCACTTTGTTCATTGCCCATGGCACTTTGCCATTTTCTACAATGTATTAAACGAAATTAAGTACATGTCTTACCTTCTGGACTAGTCTCAACACACCTGAGAAGGACTATGCCTCATTTCCTACATTGCCTTGTAAATACCAAGGTTCTAAGAAACGCTTATTAAATGAAGGAATAAAAAGAAGGGTGGAATTCTTGCTTTTTTATAGCCCATCTCATATCACATCTAGTTCCCCCAGGCCCCAGAAAGGGTCCGCTCTCTTTCTACACAAATGACCCCCTCTTTTCCCGCCTCAGACAAGACCTTCGAATGAATGCCAATTTTGCACTGATTTTTCCATATCAATTCACAGGCATACCTTTTCTAAAATAGTCATAATCAATATTACCATCAAATTTACTAGAATGCACTATGTGTAAGGTGTGAAGGGAAGAGAAAGATGGGAGACTCACTTTCTTAGGGAACCTAAATCCCTAAAACCATTTTCTATGTTTGCATTTCTCACTCTGATCTTTCTGGGTGCTATATGAAGATGAGTTCCATGGTCATAAATCTGGGGAATCCTGGTTTATAGTTCAACAGCTTTTGTTTTTTAAATTGCTGGTCCTCATAAGACTCCTAATTTGCTAATGGACATCTTGGCTCTCAAAGATAGGATTAGAATATGGAGCACTTCCAAAATTTATCTGACCAACAAACCTCCTCTTTCGCAAAGCACTTTTGGGATTAATATTGCTTGGAAAATATTCCCTTAGGCATGCTTTCTTCATATTCTGGCTAGCACTGGTAGGGGCCTGAGAGAACACAGGAAAACATAGGCTAGAAAGAAGACCTACAATAACCAGAATATTTTCCAAATGCTACAAATGGGAATAAATTCTCACACATACCTCTCCTGCACAAAAGGGTACATCATCCCACAATACTGAGTCAAATAGGAGAAATCAAATGAAGTTGTTAGGGGAACCATTGACCGAAACCGCCTGCCCTGGCCAGGCACCATAGTAACCACTTGCTTGAGTTATCTTACAGCAGGAGGTCCTAGTAAGGAAGGCAGAACTAACAAGCTACCACCAACTAGAAGAATTCGGGAAAGGTCAAAAGGAGAGAGGAAATGCCAGTCCACATGGCCTACCATCTTCCCAGAATTCTTCTCGCTGGAATCCATCTTGGCTGAGCGATGCACGCGCCACCAGGAAGGACCCTGAGTCAGAATGAGTGGCCAGAGACAACCGGAAACTAACCCCATCACCATAAAACCCCAGACTGCGAGCCACGTGACAGAGCAGTTCTTCTGGGTTCCATTACCCTGCTGCTCTCCACCCAGGCACCCCTTCCCAATAAAGTCTCTTGCTTTGCCAGCATGTGTGTCTCCTTGGACAATTCATTTCCGAGTGTTAGACAAGAGCTCACTCTCGGGCCCTGGAAGGAGTCCCCCTTCCTGCAACAAAATCACTTGTACATCTAGCTAAAACTGCAAGTGCTTTGTGCTGAGTCTCAGGTCTGGGCTCTGCCCCCTTGGAACAGGGCAGTATAGAGGAAAAATACATCAGAGCAGGTGGAGAGGGTCCAGGGCAAAGCAAACTTCTTGCCAGAGAGGCTGTTAACTGAGAGTATTCACTTTGTGTATCCCAGTGACTGGGTAGATGCAGCCCTGCCCCTCTACTGGATGGAGTTACCTCAGTGATGGCTCATGTGATCACAATAGTAGAGATGTGATAAGGGCTTGCACCGGGAGAGAGGGTGGACCAGCAGCCATAAGATTCTTAGCACAATCTTCCCAACATTTGGACATCAGAAAAGTATTTTTTAATACACTACAGATTGGGGGAAAGTCACAGATACTCAGGACTTCTTGGGTGTGTGCCCAAATAATTATGTAGATTAGCAAGTGACTGCACCCATGTCTGTGTCTCAGGGTTTCCTTTTATCACCTGCTGCTGGTCAGGAAGTGTGAGCCAGTAGTGATTGCCTCCCACGTCTCTAAAGCCTGACGCTTTTTTCAGAGACATTTATCTGTTGGGTATGGCTATGGAAACTAGGACACTGGGTACTTTGGCAAACACACAAAATTAAATCTCAGCCTGAGGTTCACTGTGTATCGTTTGAGTCTGACAAATTACATGAGAGCTATGGGAATGAAAGCAAATGGACTAATAGTTCGGTAATTATTTTCTTTGTGTGAAAAACCTGATATGAGTAAAGTCTTTTAAATGAAAAGGACCCAGTTCAGCAGCTTTTGGGATCAAAGTGTTGATTACATTTAACTATAATTAACACTCAAATTTTCTGTGATTCCACCTAGAATTTTCTTCTTCTAGTTGCACTAAACCCAAGCACAAGGCAAAAAAAAAAAATGAAGTGCTATGAAAACAATACTGCGCTGTTCAGATATAAAGTATCAACATTATTTCCATTATTTGTCTCTCTTCAGTTCCAAGTTCTGTGTCTGCTAAGGTTAATTATCAACTAGGCTTTCACATCTGTCTGTCGTCTGTCTGTCTGTCTCTGTCTCTTTCTCACTCACTTCTGTAGGACCTTGAACCAAATACTTGCATTCTTACAACTTTCTCCTATCTCTAAAGTAAGAATAACTGTCCCTAAAACTCTGAGATCCACTAGGTTTTCAAAAGGTATTCGTTCATTGAATTTGACACAAGTGAAAAAGCTTGGAGTCCACACCTGAGACAGAAGGCTATATAGTAGCATCGATCTTGTGAAGTGGCAGGACAGGGCAATGACAGGAAAGACTTTCTGGCAGGGTCAGTGGGACAAGACAACTTCCCTTCTTCAGGAGGCCCAGAATGGACAAGATATGGGATTTGAAACTGAGTAGGACCCTGTGGGGGTCCTCCCTGTAACAAATCCTTTCCATGGCCCCATTTCTACTTCGTAGGAAATAGGCTTCATTCAGCCTCCTAGACCTTCCCTAAGTTCCAAAGGGCAGATTCAAAGAGTTGCTAATTAGGGGAGGAAGGGGGATGCAGAAACAAAGGAGGAGCAGTCAAGAAACAATAGTGCATACTGAGCCTGCGCTCTAGAGCCCAAGAGCCACAACTACTGAGCCTGTGTGCCACAACTACTGAAGCCTGTGCACCTAGAGCCCATGCTCTGCAACAAGAGAAGCCACCACAATGAGAAGACTGCACACCACAACGAAGAGTAGCCCCTGCATGCTGCAACTAGAGAAAGCCCGCATGCAGCAACAAAGACCCAGCACAGCCAAAAATAAAATAAATGAATAAATAAATTATATATATGTTAAAAAAAAGAAACAATAGTGCAGCGATGAAAGCAGGGTCCTGGTTCCTGCTCAAGGAATATACACAACAATATCTTTGAGTGCTTCTGCAGGAACTAAGGTCCCCACCCAGGTGGAGGATGGTAACTTCAGGCTGAGCACAGAGATTCCTGGAGCACCGCCCTGTTACCTCACCACCCACCAATCAGCAGAAAGTCACACACCCTGCAGCCCTCACTCTAAATTTTGCCTATAAAAGCTTCTATCCGAAAACCACTGGGGAGTTCAGGATTTTTGAGAATGAGCCACCATTCTCCTTCTTTGGCCCTGCCATCAATCTTTCTCTGCCCCAAACTCCGACGTTTCAGTTTGTTTGGCCTCACTGTGCATTGGGCCCTGGAACTTGCGTTTGGTAACAGATTCATAGGGCATTAGGGGTTTTTTAAAGGTTTCAACTATTAGAAGGCTACTCTGCAAAAGTTTATGATTAAGGCTTTTGGTTGGGGTATTTGGGTGTGTGCTCTGAGGTGGGAATAGGGGCTACAGAGGGAGGAAGTAGAAAGCAAGGATGGGGGAGCCTGGGGGCGATATGAACCTCAAACTGGCAACTACATTCTAATCTGAAAGGTCAGAACCTCTAGGAGTTGCGTAATCACAGAGACTAGAGCAGTTTCTCTTGAGGAAGCTGCTTTTATGTTTCATTCTATTCACAGGGTTCTTTTTGCCATTAACCAAAATGCCAGGGCCCCACTTGAGGAGGTGATCGAAAAGTTCCACAGCCTCAGTGAGAGAAATGCTTTGTGTCTGACCTAATCCCCTTTCTATGCTGCCAGTGAAGGCCACTCCAAGGCAGGAGGGTGACTTTAGACTAGTCCTCAATGAATGGCTAGAAAATGCCTTCTGTAGTGAATTACTTCCTATTAAAAATGAATGAAAGGAAGATGAAAAGCATTCTGTGGATGGTAGCACAACAATATGAATGTACTTAATGTCGCTGAATTGTCCACTAAGTATGGTTAAGATGGTAACTTTTATGTCTATTTTATCACAATTTAAAAAAAAATAAATGAAAGGGGAAAATTGAATCATTAACCTGACTTTGCTATATAGTGGGCTGTCACTTCAACTGAGTAGAAACTTCATTCTCTAGAAACTAAATCTGAGATTTACTCCTGAAAGTTTAGAGGAAAAAGAAAGGAGCCTTTGAGAGAAAATGGCTAATGCCGACCTAGCTTTCTAAACAGTACAAGGCTTTAAGAGTAATTTCTGTCATTAAGCTTTCCTATGATCCACAGGAAGTAAATGAAGTCTTTTAAAAATGGAGAGAAAAAAAGAATGGAAGTTACTAGCAACTGTTTTTTACAAGCTATGTCTATATATCTTTATACTGAATACTTGATAGATTAGAGTGAAAATATATAAACATTTTGAGTCTCTCTGCTTTTAAAATCCTACGTATAATTATAGTTTAGAGAAAAAAAATCCCTTTTGTATTACTTCATTTCTATGATCAACAAAGAATTTTTTATCATGAACACAGGCCCATTACCACTTGGCTGTCCTTACCTAATTGTCTTTCTTCATCTTCTACTCTGACTTATACAAATTACTTTAAATCCTCTTTTTTTCTTTTTTAAACCAGGCAGAGTATAATGGCATAAAGTAAAATACTCTTATCTAGATCATACTTTGATTATTAAGTTTACATAAGTCACTTATGAAAAAGAATATACAGCCAACAATTCCAAGCCATGCCCCAGACCTCTAGCCTTAGTATTTAAACACAATAATAGAATCCGTCTTCTTCAGCCTGCTGAGCCTAACTGGGCTGGCCTCAGGGTTTCTCAGGAGTCAAGCGCTCACTGAAGGCCAGAGGGGGACCAGATCTATGGCTCAGGATACAAGAGAAGAGGCCACACTAGTGAACAGTACCACGTATGACTCCTAGGCACACCCACTCCCCTCCAACCGCTGGAGTCCACAGGAGCCCTTACAGCTAAAGTAGCATCTTAGGACTCCAAAGCCTGTTGGGGTAAGGTGATTTTTGTCATATCTTGGAGCAGTTTATTAAAGGGGTTCACAAGTCAACTCTGCTCACAGAATAAGGAACGATGTGATATAACTCACAGAAACTGGGCTCAAGAGATGGAAAGCCTCACTTTGGCTCCTAATCTCTCTGAGCCTCAGTTTTCTCATTTGTAAGATGGGAGAAATAATGCTTATTACCTCAAAGGATCATTGGGAAGCTCAAATGTAACACAGGTATAGGCACATTACAGATGGAAGGCAACACCAATGCACAAAGCCAGGAGGGATGGATCTAGGTGATTAAAAGAAAGACACGAGGGCTTCCCTGGTGGCGCAGTGGTTGAGAGTCCACCTGCTTGATGCAGGGGACACGGGATCGTGCCCCGGTTCGGGAAGATCCCACATGCCGTGGAGCGGCTGGGCCCGTGAGCCATGGCCGCTGAGCCTGCGCATCCGGAGCCTGTGCTCCGCAACCGGAGAGGCCACAACAGTGAGAGGCCCGCGTACCGCAAAAAAAAAAAAAAAAAAAGACACGACAATCAACATCCCTACAAGAGCCTAACACCTTTGGCTTCTTGAGTTTCCTACTGAGAGGGGTTGAAAGTGAAAGTATAATTTTCTTTGACAAAAGAAAAGAGTTCTATGAGTTGGTATGGAAAGGTGTTAAAAGCAGCTTAAAAATATATCGTCCCGAATCCAAAGGAAACACCCTATTAGAAGCAAGAGGTCAAAGACGCAGTTATATCTGGAAGCATTAAGACAAACTGATAAAAAGTACATCCTCTGCTTTCAATACAGCCTACTGGCTAAAACAAAGTTCACCTCTTAGCAACAACAAAAAAAATTACTTAGTATTCCAGAACACGCACGTTCTGAAAAGCCTGTGATTTCAGTCGTTGGCATAGAAACATGGAGTAAATGGCTGTGGGAAGAACAGAACGAATACTCGGAAAAATTGCTTGCTGAGCTGTTACTATCAGGAAAGCCTATGTTGTTTTAAATAAATCTTTATCACACCATTCTCTAAAAACAAATGTGTGGTCTATATTTATAGTCTTGATTTTTATTTAGAGAGGATGTGAAAAGCAGGGAGAAAGTGAGAATGCATGAAAATGTCAATGTCTCCTTTAAAGTAGTTCCTGCAAAATGCCTTGCTCCATCTCTGGCAGTGTTCTCCCTCTTGACACCCTACCTGCATTATTATGATCTGGAGGAACCCATGGAAAGAAAGAAAAAAAAGAGGAATCAAGTATTTCTTTCTTCTTCTCCAAGACCTGGCACTGCTAAACTTAAGTCTCCACAACTCAATGAAACTAACTCATAAAACGATCGTAATGATGGTGCATCTTCTTTACTAATGCAAGTAATCAATCAATCGATGCAAGAGGCATTCAAGTCCACCTGCTTCCTTTTTTTTTTTTCTGGTAATTATTATACCTGCTTCCTTTACACCTTCCAAAAGAAAAGAATCCATAGAGAACACTTTAAACATATCTAGCTGACACCACTTCAAAGCCACCTTTTAGGTTAAAGACATGATTAATTTATATTAACTTCACAAATCAGATGTAGTCTCCGAAATAAAGCCATATTGAATTCACAACATTCATAAAACCTGCTCACTGTAGGAACCAGTCAAGAACCCTATTACATGAGAATCAGGATCTACTAAACCAGAATTAGAATAGAGATTCTATTCACAAGATCCATGAAGGATAAAGGCAGAAATGTTAGCGAATATTATTTATTTACTGATCTCCTCCCTTGAGATGGCAAGCTCCATGTGAGCAGAAACTTGGATCATGTATCCACCACTGTATTTCCAGCCTACAACAATATCTGGTACAGAGTTGATGGTCCAGTAACGACTTACTGAAACAGTGAATGAATTTAGCACAACCATATGAACCTTCTAAGAATGAAGCAGATAGACTTAGTCTCTGGGGGAAGGGACAGGTTGGAAAACACCACCTAACATCGGTCCCCAGTGCTTCTGAGGCTCAGGCTTGGAACGTCACATAGTCATGTCAAAACTTGCACTGTAAACACGATCTAGCAAAGGTCAAGAATAGTTCTCTGGTGAACACTAAAAATCATCCTAGAGTAGGTTGAAACTGGATGCACTACAGCCTGCTGACAGAAGAAACAATGGAAGCATTCTTTAAGGCTGCACATCAGGAAAATTTAAGACCTGAAGCAATCTGGATCATAAAGAATATGGCTTGGTTTAACTAGACAGTGGCAATCTTCCAGTGATTCACCCACTTCATTTCAGTGTTATTTACAGAAAAGAATACACTGTATTAGATTACAGAAGCTGGGGTTGTCACGAGAGCTGATGCAGAAAGTGTCACAAAAACAATTTGCACTATTAACCCAATCCACTATCATGCCAGGGGGAAAATGCCTTTTCTTCCCTAGAAGCGAACAGAACAGTGAGAGTTGAGATATTCTTAAGTAAGTGGAATTATTTTTTGCTATATAGTTTATCATCAGTCTTACCTGGAATAGTTAGATGAATATCTTTCTGCTTTTTCCCTAATCTGGCCTCCTCACTTTCTAGTTTCCTGGTCATTATAAAAACATCCACTACCCTGAGTATTTCTCATTGCAGAAATGATATGATTTATTAGAAACACTAAAAGAAAGGCACTTATTCAGATAAAATAAATTAATCTCTAACTGATGCACTAGTTTTTTACCTTAACTTTGCTGTCTACCTTGGGTGAAAATATGTGTTCCTTGGCAGGGTAAAGTATGTGAGAGGACGGTTTAATGGTAAGTATTTATTTATTTGCTGCACTGCGCGGCTTGCGGGATCTTACTTCTGCAACCAGGGATCAAACCTGGGCCACGGCAGTGAAACCACCAAGTCCTAACCACTGGACCGCCAGGGAATTCCCTAAAAGTATTTCTATTCTTCATCTTTTTATTAGATGAGATTGTCTTAAATGAAAAGAACAGTGTTTAGCATCTTAAATATGTGTGCTTATTTGTAAGTAAATCCTAAAATTCATGAAGAGCGTATGCTCAGGGGGTAGGCAGACCATTACTAGTTTTATACCTTTGTTCAAGTCACTTTACCTCACTGAACCTCAGTTTTCTCCTCTGTAAAGTAGAGCATAAGTTTGCTCAGATTCCAGGATAATCATCAGACTCATATGCTTCCCAGTTGGACTAGACAGTGAATTTATATGACTGTTTAATTAGCAGTTGAGTGCAAAGGATTTGGTTTCTCTCCCTACATTAAATATGATAATACAGGTAAAAGTGCTCCATAAAGGTTAGTTGCTATTACTCTTACCTTCGTTATCACTTACTAGTCTGGGTAAACAACATGCCGTGCAGAGATGACAAAGTGGGGAAGCAAAGGAGTTTTTCCTTTTTGATCATGGCCTGTTGAAGCCAGCATTCATAAACACTTTGTATAATTCTTTTGTAGTTTCTTCTTTTCTCCCTTGACCTCTGAACCTAGTTTTTCTAAAGGCTATTGGTTTGTTTTTTCATGTGTCTCACTGCCAGACTTTCCCAAGCATCCCAAACCAACCCAGATCAGCTATCAGAGTTTCCCAAGATTCCTGATCTCCCTGATTGCACATCGGTGTGCATATACTTCAAGTATCTTTCACTCCCTGCTCTGAAAGGCCCTGAAGATGCCAGACCCACATGATTGCTGCGGTGGAGTGGAGGCTTAAATGTGTCTGTTGAGAAGTGATGTGGTTACTGGTGTGGGAATCCTGGCATTAGAATGAGTAAATAAGCCCTGTCCTGATGACTCTAGTTCCAGGAAATGGGCTACAATGTCAGATCGGAAACTTGATTTCTCAAGGCACATTTCCAGACTCCAGCTGCTCCATGTTTGGCTTCAGTAAGAAAGAATAACATGGGCAACAGCTGCTGTTTCTTGAGTGGATATCAGCACTTAGAGTTTAAACAATCTCTTGTTTAAACAGTAGGAAACTGCATAACTGAGCTAGACTTCCCAAGAGTCATGGCTAGGTGCAGAGAAAATGATCAAAGTGTGCAAAGAAATGTCAGGTAAGGATGAGGATGAATGACCCATTCAAAGTCTTAGGTGCCTCAGGGGCTGCCTGGGCTCTGTGTGTGTGTGTGTGTGTGTGGTCTATTTCTGGTGTCTCCCCCACCTCCAGAGGGAGGGGAAGGAAGGAGTGTAGCCTTCAAGGGCCACAGTGGGTGAGGTGGAGGAGAACCAAGCTGAAGCATGACCACTTGCAGTGATTCCAGGAGTCCGCAGGGATTTTTTAAAAAGAAGAAGAAAAGAAAGGCAGAGTACTACTTTAAAGCTGAGAACCCACTTTTATGATTACTTTGAGAAAAAACAACTAAAAGCAAAACCAAATGCTTCCCCAAATAAAATGCTCCCCTATTGGTCAGTTGAGTAAAACATCAGGCTTACCTTGACATATTGAACAAGACGCTCATTTACGTTCACTTTGTAAGTTTCTAAACCCAGTTCCTTAGATAACCGTAAGATCCTGTTCTGGGTTGGTCCCACATAAGCCCCGCCAACGTCTACGTAATCAACATGTTGGTTCTGTAGAAACAGAAAAAGTGTCCAGAAGACTTCAGTTAGAACTCTAAAACATGTTTCTATGCCTTATAAAAAATAACCCTGTTTACTTTTTACAATTTAAATGTGCCTTACATCTCTCTTATAAAGTGCCACTGAAAATAGCAAATCTTTCTACTCTACTCCAACCCTATAGTACAATCATCATTAAGCAATCCCATTTGTTGAGTTATTGGTGAGGCTGATTCAGCAATAACACGCATAAACAATAAAGAACACTGTAGTACGCCCTGCCGATCTAGATCCTTTTCAAAGCATTTAGCTTTATTTTCTATGCTTTTCTTTGGGGTTGTTGCTGGAGGGGTCACCCAGAGTTTTATTAGACCTAATTCTCTGATTTCCAGCAGATGAAATCTTCAATCAGCCCACACTGGTGGGCTCCTGATTCTATTTTAAAACACTTGCAGGGAAGAATGCATCATAGGAAAAGAGTACCAAAAAGTATGAAAAGATTCATACACCTATAAAATATTTTATAAATATGCAAACCTTCCTCCATAAACCAAAATTTACTTTCCTCTTCTTAAGTGCACTTTTCCATTTTCCCCAGCTTTTTTAGTAACACATTTCCCCATGGTTTAATCAATAAATTGTAAAAAAATTAATAAATAAAATAAAATTGTGCATTGGTGAGTAATAATTCCTCCATGTGTTTGTAATAACTTCTTATGGGTCTGTTTCTATTTTGTTGTTTATACCAGTTCTAATTCGCGTTGCCGTTTCTCCTTGTTTGCCTGATTATTTTTTATTGTGTCCCACTGACTGAATTTGAGAAAATATAGAAATTATCTGAATCCTGGGAGGATTATATCTTTCTCAGAGAGGATTTATGTCTGCTTCTGCCCAGCATCTGGGGACACTAACAATACTAGATAACTTTATTGCATTTTGTGTGCCTGAGACAATTTGAAGGCAGGTTGAAATGCAACGTGGCCTAGTCCTTTTGCTGTTCACCCTTAGTGCTAGGACGCAGTCCAACCCAAAGCACAAGGAGTTTACCAACACATCCCTCCATATACACATACTTTGGTGGGCTCTGGACTTGACCTTCAGTTGCCCTAGCTTTGTAAGACTTTTGAAAAGTACTTCTCAGTCTCTCACTTGCTTCTTCAGTGGTCAGCAAACTCTCACCTCTCCACCCCCAGGGGAAAAAGCAAGTCAATGTTTTCTGGACGTTGGTCTAGTGATTCTTCACTATCTTGTTAGCTCTCTGATGCTTTGAAGGTGTGTGTGTGTGTGTGTGTGTGTGTGTGTGTGTGTGTGTGTGTACACAGTGCAATTTGTCTAGTCTCCTTATATGTAGTGGAAGGGTTGGGATAATTTACCTAATCTGTTATTTCCAGAAAATCGATTGTCTAGAATTATGCAACCTTGCCTTCCTGGGGTAATATAACCTGATATTATCTTTCCATTGCAAGATATGCTTTGCTAACATTTTGTTTCGAATTTTTATATCTGTGTTTATAAGTGAGACTGAGATTGCCCCATGATTCTCCTTTCTTCTCCAGCCCTTGTCTGTTTTCTTGTATTACAGTACTGTTAATCTCATGAGTTAGAAATCATACTTCCTTCTATTCTCTAGAAGGCGTTAGTATATAAATAGAATAATCTCTTCTTTGAACATTAGGTAGAACACACCTGTAGAGCTATCTAGGCTTAGTGTTTTCATTGTGGGAAAAATTTAAATTACAGGTTCAATTTATTTTGTGGTTAAAGCACTACTCACGTTTTCTATTTCTTAAATTTCTTTCTATTCTTAAATTATATTTTCTCATCATATATACCTTTCATATGTTTCAAAACTATTGCTTTAAAGTTCATGACCTCTTCTTTTCATTTATTTATTGTTTATTGTATCAGTAGTTATATCTTCATTTTCATCCCTTTTATTGTTTAGAGATGTCTCTTTTTCCTTTTCCTTGAAAAATCTTATCAGACACTTGTCTAGTTTTAATAGGACTCTTCAAAGAATCAACCTTTGTTTCATTGATCATCTTTATTGAGTATTTTCTATACCATTGATTTATGCTCTTTTTTCCTCTTTTTTGGATTTTTTATACTCTTAATTTTCTAATTCCTTGCATGCTTAGCTTATTCATATTGAGCCTTTTGTTCTTTTCTAATACAAAAATTTAGGCTATAAATCTTCCTCTAATATGGTTTTAGCTACATCCACAACTTTATTTTAGTATTTCCATTATTGTGCAGTTTTAAGTATTTTCAAATTTCCATTACAATTTCTGTCTAGATCCATGTTTCTAAAAGTTTTGTCATGTTTTAATTTCTACAACTGGAATTTCTTTAGTTATCTTTCTGTCATAACTGCATTGTGGTCAAAGAATATGGATTATATGATATCAATCCTTGAGGCTTACTTTATGACCTAGCACATGGTCGATTTTCAAAGATTTTCCATTTCTGCATGAAAAGAACATAGTCTTCTGTTAAGTAATATGCATGTTTTATACATGTCCATTAGAAAAAGATTAATTGTGCTCAGCCTTTGTTTGCTTCATTTATTATTGACTTAGAAAAGTATGTTAAAAATCCCCTACACTGTTGGGCATTTATCTTTGATTCCTGTCAATTTTTGCTTTATATTTTGAGGCTACATTATTCAGTATATACAAGTTTAGAATTGTTTGGTCTTCTGGGTCTTTTATCACTATGTATTGAAACTTAATTCAATGAAACATTTTTTTTGTTTAAACCTTATTTTGTCTGATATTAATATAGGTAAAATAGCTTAGATTAGTATTTGTATACTATCTCTTTTTCTATCCTTCGGTTAGAGTTTTCTTTATTCTGACATTTCCCCCCTTTTAACTGAGAAGTTTAGCCCATTTATATTATTATTTCTTTTAAAATGTCTTAACTTTACTTATTTTATTATGGCTTTCCATTTGTCCCACTTTAACAGTTTTATGCCTGATTTCTTCTTTTGGATTAAGGGTTTTCTTCCTTTTGTTTTAAGTTTTTCTTCTACTTGTTTGGAAGTTATACTGTCAGGCCTATTTTTTTTCTAGCTATATTAACATGCATACTTAATATATTCTAAAGTTTATCAATATATTATCTTTCTATTGAAAAATACAAAACCTTCATGCATCAACTGTGATCAACCTTCTTCTAATCTGTAAACCATAAAAGTACCTTACTTCAGGTTTATTTGTCTCCCAACAAATTTGACGTTATTTTGTTTTATTCTGTTGATGTTGCTGAATTTTATTTAAATATTTACCAGTATCTTTGCTCATTGTCTCCTCTTAAATTTCACACCTTTAATTTGTTATCATTTTCCTTCTTCTTAAAACACAGCCTTTATAATTTCCTCTAATCTGGGTCCTAAACTCTCTATTTTTGTCAGTCTGATAAAAAGATAGTTCTAGCAAGTAACAAATTCTGGTTATTTTCTCTTTCACTCTCAGAACAGTGAAGATATTGTTTATCTTCTGGCATCTATTTTTGCTGTTGATGGGTCACTCAACAGCAATCAATAAGTCTAATTATTGATTTTTTTCAGAGTATGCGTAATTTGTCTTTCTCTTTTTTTAAAAAAATTACTTTTAGACTTAAAGGAATTTTTTTAAGATCTCTTTTCTTTGGTATACTGCAGCTTCTGTGTGCGGGTGAGAATTTCTTTTCCTTTTTCATGCTGTGGACTTGTTAGGTTTCCTGGTATCTTCCAACAATGCTGGAAAATCCTCAGCCATTGTTTTTTCATACCATCATAACACTATCTTTCATGTCTTAGTTGCTCCTGCCCTTGCCCCACATAACGTATGTTCCAATCTTTATCTCTGAACTGCATTATAGATAATTCCTTCTGATCTAGTTCACTCATTCACTTCAGCTATGTCTAATACACTGTTTAATCTGTCCCTGAGTTTTTTCATTTTAATCAGTACATTTTCATTTCTAGAAACTATTTTTAAACTACTTGATCTTTTTTTTAAGTTTCTTTTCCCTGCTGCTAATTTTAAGCACGTCTTTTCTTTAAAACATGCTACAGTAATTTTTTATTCTGTGTATACTTCAACTATTGCAAAATCTTTCTGGATCATTTTTTCTATTTATTCTCCTTTAGTGCCTTGTTTCCTTGTATGCTGTCACTTTTGACTATGAGTTGCTGATTTTCCTTAGAACTTTTTCTGTGTAAGTTATTTGAGGCCTGGGTGGAAATGATTTAAGTCTATTTCTGCCAGCCACCTTGGCACTTTAAATATTCTGTCCAAGGTTTTTCACACCATATAGGTAGTGTAAATTTAGATTGAAGCCATGGATGAAGGCAAGCTTTATTTTCCTCCCTTTTAGAAGGGTAAGGTTTATTTCTCTTTCACTTTCATGTACAGAGTATAGCACAGGGGATTCCAATTTGGAGTGTTTCCTATTAAATTCCCAGGTTCTGGATTTTATTTCCTGTTCCCTGCATGCCATACAGCCATCACAGTGGAATTGCAGAGTCTTCAGGGTTCAGCAGACATTCAAGGTGAAAGTCAAATTTTGAGCTCATTTAATCCCTAGGCTTCATGTTTTTACTTTGCTTTGGGGATTCATTAGTTCATTCAACAACTATATCTTGAGTGCCTACAAGGTGCCAGGTACTGTTCAAGAAACTTCTGTTACATCAGTGAACAAAATAAAAATCCCTGCTCTCAAGGGGTTTTCGTTTAGTAGGAAGAGACAGAAAATGAACCACAAACATAATAAATAAGTATCTTAGAAGTTGATAACAACAGTGAAAAAGAAAAAAAAACAACTAGAGAAGGACAGGGCAGATTGAAACTGCAGAGGAGAGAAGGAAAGATTTCAGCTTCAAATACAAGGGACATGTAGGCCTCTGAGAAAAGGTGATATTCGCGTAAAAGACTTGAAGGAGGTGTGGGAGTTATCCATGTGCATATTTGGGACAAGAGCGTTTCTGGCAGAAGAAAGAGCCACTGCAAAGATTCTAAGGGAGAAATCTGCCTGGTGTGTTCAAAGAACACAGGCCAATGTGTCTGGAACAGAGTGAGCAGGGAAAAGAGAACTGGAGATGAGAGTAGAGAAGTTGCAGGGCGGGGGTGGGGGGGGAAGGAGGAAGATCATGGTACGTGTCACAAGACATTGAAAGGACACTGGCTTTTACTCTGAGTGAGAAGGGCAGCCTTTGAAAGGTTTTGAGCACAGAAGTGCCAAGATCTGACTTAAGTTTGAAAGGCTCATTCTGGCTGTCGCACTAAGGCTAGATTATAAGGGACAAGGGTAAAAAGCAGGGAAATTATTTAAGAGGTTGTTGCAATAATCTGCCCTAGAGATCATGGTGGCTCCCACAGCTGGGCGCCACGGAAGTGGAGGGAAGGGTTGAATTCTGGGTATATTTTGAAGGCAGAGCCAAAAGAATTTCCTGACAGAATGAATGTGGGGTCTCACAGTGTTGAACATGACTCCGAGTTTTTTTGGGAGTTGCCATCCTCCTTTACCGGGAAGGCTGCTGGAATAGTGTTCTTTTTTTTTTTTAATCAGTTTATTGGATTTGTTTGTTTCTTTTTTTAAATATAAATTTATTTGTTTATTTTTGGCTGTGTTGGGTCTTCTTTGCTGCACACGGGCTTTCTCTAGTTGCGGTGGGAGGGGGCTACTCTTCGTTGTGGTGCACGGGCTTCTCACTGTGGTGGCTTCTCTTGTTGCAGAACACAGGCTCTAGGCACGCAGGCTCAGTAGTTGTGGCTCGTGGGCTCTAGAGCGCAGGCTCAGTAGTTGTGGCACACAGGCATAGTTGCTCTGCACGGCATGTGGGATCTTCCTGGGCCAGGGCTCGAACCCATGTTCCCTGCATTGGCAGGCAGATTCTTAACCACTGCGCCACCAGGGAAGCCCCTGTTTCTTTTGTTTTATTTTGCTATTGAGTTGTATGAGTTCCTTATAATTTGTTATTAACCCCTTATCAGATAGATGGTTTCCAAATATTATCTACCATACTGGTTGGCTGCCTTTCATTTTGTTCATGGTTTCTTGTGTGGGGGATAAGCTTTTAATTTTAATTTAATTTAATTTATTTATTTAGGCCATGCCACACGGCATGTGGGATCTTAGTTCCCCTACCAGGGATCAAACCCGTGCCCCCTGCAGTGGAAGTGCAGAGTCTTAACCACGGGACCACCAGGGAAGTCCCTAGAATAGTGTTCTTGATGAAGAAGAAAAGAAATTCAGTTTGGATGTGTGAAGTTTGAGATGTCTGTTCAACATCCAGGAGATCTGCAAACTTCTAACTTCAGGGCAGCACAGTATATTTTATTCAGCATTTTATTTTAAGAGGGAGAGTCAATCAGGCTTCCACTCTGCCATAATACCAGAAGTGACCTGTTCCTTTGACTTCTTTCATCTGTCCCTCATATAATCCTAACTTTCCCTTTTACTAACTATTGGTGTTGTGCTCTAAACCTTCTCTAGTCTCCAACATCCTTTTTAAGACAGGAAGCGCAAAACTGAAGTCAGTATTCCAATAAAATTTAACAAAGACAGTAACCGAATTCTTGGGAGTTTCCAAAAAAGATGTCTTTAGAACACAGACACTATTTAAAGTAAATAATCCTAAGTGAAGTAGTAAAAAGCATGAGGCGTTTTACAGAATGCTTCTTTACAAAGTCGAAACATTTGAAAGGAGGTGCCCCAGATTCAGCATGAAGATACTGGAACTGTAATACCATATTCTGCTATGTTGCCCCTCAGTCTTTAGGATCTTGCATTTGATCTCATTATTCAGCCTTTGAAGAGGCCACAAACACGCAACTATATTAGGAAACAAATACACCAACCCTGTGGTAGCCTTGCAGGCATTTCAACTTAATTAATTTGGTCCTGAAAAATTATGGGGGAATCACACTAGGAAAAACTGGGAAGTTCTGAACAAATAGAAGATCTATCTGAACAGTTGCCAGGTGACAATATCAAATTTGGCATTTTGATACTTAAAGATCCAGAGTAATTTTTATGGCATCTCCTCCCTAAATCCTAATTGATTGTGCTAGTAGAAGCAACTGTAAGAATATTAAATTCAGTTTCTGATTAAATACCATTTCTGTCCCTGCTTTGTAAAGCCCCCCCTTTTTCCCTTCTATTTATTTGAAATCTTATAGATGTCAAGTCCTACCTTCTAAGCATTTCAGAGTTCCTCTCTCACATACCTAAAGGGAATTTTAATATGATGCCTAATACGCAATAGTTCCTGTATGGTGCTGACATATATAAATGATGTAGCATGAAAAAGCAGCCTGGGACAATAACATAGATGGGGATAAGCATGTTGGAATTCTCATTTCCCTTGTACAAAGAAACTTGTTCTTAACTGAAAAATCCGTAACACGACAGATGCTCCTATTTAATAACCAAAAGGTTTTAGAGATAAGAAAAGTAGGGCAAAGGGACAACTTAATACCTATCTCCAAAATAAAGGAATGTTTTTCAGAAAATGACAGGAGAATCATATGTAACAAGCTGGTACAGGCAGAATATGCAATCTTTCTTTTGCTCTACAACACATTGCCTTCAATTAGAACTTGAAGTTGGAGGGAGCTTCAAGTACATTTAGATTATATCTCACTGCCCAGATGAGAAAAGTGACATGTAAAGTGCTAATAGTACTTACCCAAGGTATGACAGTGTGTCGGGCCAGTACAGGGGCCAGAATCCCAGTCTCCTCACTCCCAGACCAATAACCTCTCAGAGGACTATATCTGAGGAGGTACTCAAATTCTCCAAATGCAATTAATCTGGATTCACATTAATTTAAAGCAAGCGAGCATACACCAAAGAGCAGCACTTCTGTAGCAACCCCTACGGATCTTATCAAAATGCAGAGTCAGATTCAGCAGGTCTGGGACAGGACCTGAGATTCTGCATTTCTATCAAGTTCCAGGGTGATTCCGAGGCTGCTGGCCCACAGGTTACTTTGAGTAGCAAGGCTGTAGGGTACTCTTAGAGCTGAGCAAGGTAAAAATAGGCTTATGATACATCCCTGTACATCTAAAAAGGCAGAAAGTGAATGACAGAAGGGGAGCTTGGCTTGGTGTGACTGAAACGGCTGGTACAATATCCTAGTTCAGATGTTGGTTGGCTATTTCATATCCATTTATATTCCCCCTTTCCCATGCCTGCTTCTATTATGCAGCCTGGAAATGTTAAAGACTTGCTTTCCCAGGCTCCCTAGCAGCTCAGGGTAGCTGTGTGCCCCGAACCTAGCCAATGAGACTATAAAGCAAATGTCTGCTGGGGTCTTCTGGTAAAGGAAAGGCTTTGTTGCAGATAAGACTGGGGCCGCCTCTTCACGCTCTTTCCTGCCTTGAATGAGAACTTGATGCTGACAGATGCTGCAGCCATCTGGTTACCATTAGGCAATAAGCCAACAGGAAAAGAATGGCTGAGCAGAAAGACAGAAAGAGCCTAAAGATTCGATGACAAAGCTGAACCCCGGCCCCAGGCTGGACTACCTACCACCAGACTTCTTCTTATGTAAAATAACTGAATGTTTGTATTGCTTAACCCATTGTTATTATCACTGCATAAGCCATTCTGTTATAAATCTGACACATCTCCTAATTAGATAGAGGCTTCCTCTCCTTCCAGTCACTTCAACAGTCTGGTTTTGTCCTTACTGCCAATCTCCAGCCTTTAGCGCTCTGTTTCTGTGCTCTAGCAAGGGGGCTCATTAGTGACCTTCTAAATGCCAAACACAAGGGCCCCTACTCAGCCTTCATCCTGTGTCAAATGCGCCTGGCATCTGATTCGATGTATCACCCCTTCTCTTTCCTCTGCTGATTTTCATGGCACTGCCCTAATCTGGTCTTCCTCCCCAGCCTCCACTGCTTCTCTCTGGCTCCTCTGCCTCTGCACCCCCTTTAAATCTGCATGTTTCCAAAACTTCCATCTTTGTCCGTACTTCCTTTCTACCTTACCTCCTTCCCTGTGTACTTTCATCAGTTCCAGATTTCAACATCCTGCAACCATTTCTTCAAATAGTAGTAAACACCAGTTGGCATGCATTTTTCCAAAACGGTGATGTAAGCCCAAGTATAAAAAGGCAGTGATGTAGCAAGAACTGGGCTTCCTTATGTCTAGCTGACCCCACCGGAGCAGCACACCTCTTAGGGAACAAGGACTAAGGAAAAAGCAACACAGAAATATGCTACATTTGCCTCTGCTTACTGTGGTCACACTTCTTTTAAGTTGTGTATTCTTGGATAAATAAATAAGGAACCTATACTGTGTGTGTATGTCTGTGTGTGTGTGTGTGTGTGTGTGTGTGTGTGTGTGTGTGTGTATGGTGAACGTACAGTCACTTCAAGTCCAGCCCAACCGTAACCTCACCTGAGACGCTATATACTCTAGGTCTCTAGTATGCAAATGATGACGCTGTATTGAAGTTATTTGTTCACGTTTGTTTTCTTCACTAGAATGTAAGCTACTGAAGGTCAGAAGCTGTCACTCTTTGGTGGGTGCTTGTTGAAAAGAACAGATACTTATTTAATGCAGTAGTTTAGGGTTATGGAGGACCAACGGCTTAACTGCATAAACTCTTGAGATTTCCTCCAGCTCTGTGACTTCCAGTGACCCCCATCTCTAGTTTGTGTGAGATTTTATACGTTAAGTATTAAAATCATTTACCCTCACTGTGTATGTTCTTCCTCCAACTCTGTCCCGGGCTTCTAAAACCAAAACATTAACTTCATGTTCTGCTAAGAGTTTGGCGGCAGATAATCCTAAAAGGAAAAAAAAGGAAAACAAAGTCGAGGAACATATTAACACCTACACGTGAAACATTCAACATTTAAACAGGTCTACATATAATATAAATGCAGGTATCAGACACAATTCATTGACTGTGCTATCTAATAAATTCTGAGCACACTGTGATGAACTGAGCCACCAATTTTATAATCTAGCATATATTACATTATCTATCATAAGCTAATTTTATTATCTATCATAAGGTTGGTTGAAAAAATGTAATAATTTAAAATATATATTTTGGGGGTTTTGGTGATAATCATATGTAAGGGAATTTGTTGAACCCCTAAATCAACCCTTATCACGCCACTCTTCTAGAAATCCTGATTGTATAAACAGAAGTATGTTTTCCTGGAAATTCCCCCTGGCTTACACCAGTCCCCAGTATCTCTGTGCTTTTCTCAATTTAAACCCCCCCTATAATGACCTCCTATCATTTATACCTGGGTTACATGCTTGCTGTATCATGTTTTCCCCGCTAGATTAAAAGTTACCAAAGGCAGGAACCATGTTTCATACTTTATTTATTGGCTCAAAGCTGAGTACAGGCTTTCACTCATAAACAAAAACCTTCATAAAAGATAGATTTTTAAACCCAGTATAGTAAGGGAATCCCCTGGCAGTCCAGTGGTTAGGACTTGGTTCTTTCACTGCCGTGGCCCTGGTTCAATCCCTGGTCAGGGAACTAAGATCCCGCAAGCCACACAGTACAGCCCAAAAAAGGCAAAACACAAGCAAACAAAAGTATAGTAATACCAGAAAAGTAGAGGAAAGTGTTGTGGATTAACATTATATCAAGGGTGCATGCTATCAACATGACTTATCACTGATGTTAATCTTGTTCGCCTGGCTAAGGTAATGTTTGCCAGGTTTCTCCACTGTAAAGTTATTCTTTTTTTCCCCTTCCATGCTATACTCTTTGGAAGGAAGTCTATGTACAGCCTGCGCTTAAGAAGTAGGGAGGTATGTCCTACTTCCTTGAGGGTAGAGTATTGACATAAATGATTTGAAATTCATCTGCACAGGAGATTTGCCTCTTCTCTCCCATTTATTTATTTACTTAACCACTGACATATTCTTATGGAGTCATACATAGTTGTTTTATACTTTGGGTTATAGTCCAATACTATGTTATTTATTTTGTTGCTCAAATTGTTTCGGCTTTGGTCACTGGGAAGCTCTTGTGTCCCTCGGATGTACTTGCATCATTATGTGTGTATGCGTGTGTTTGAGCACTTCCTTACTTTCTGGCATTAAGAGATGTTCCAGGCTCATCTTGTCTTTCTCTGCCCAGCCCTACAATCAGCTATTTCTTCAGTGAGCCTTGGTTCCTTTTATTGGAGAACAGTATTAGAAATCAAGATCTGGGCTCTAGGTGTGCCCATCACTACTGGGCTATCATTGCTTCTGGGACTTCTCAGCTCACAGAGTAAGGAAATAAATGTCTGTATACACATTTTTAAATCTATCAATACATTTTTGCACTTCAAATGCTATCTTATACCTAGTTATCTTTATCCTCCTATTACAAAAAATACGAAGCAGACTACACAGATAAACATACTTCAAGGAGAAAAAAAATGTTAGAATATTAGGGTGAAAGAGAAATAAGAATGACACCAGGGATAAGTTTAGTAAAATGATACAAATGATACCTAAATATGTATACCAGTGGTTGAGGAGAGGAACTATTCTTAGTGATTTTAAAACTCAGTAACTTGACAGCTCTAATGGTATATATCCTAAAGACAAAAAAGAGCTGCAAACATTTTGTTCAGTAATCATTTTGTGGGTGCTAGGATTAGAACTATTATTTTGAGGCCATTATGTATGTAATGTAGAATAAAGCAAATGAGTAATCAGGCTGCTGTCACTGAGATCCAGGGTTTTGGGCCAGGAGATCAGGAAATTTAGATGAAAGAACAATGAAATTAAGTGCAAATTTAGGGCAGGAAATGTACAAGATGGGTCTGGAACCTCAAGTCACCAGAAAGCAAGGAGGCTAACAGAGACCACGAGGAGTGTGACAAAAAGGCTCAGAAACCTACCTAGGTGAACTCCCACTGGCTAGAGATGGAACAATTTGAGTATCAAGTAAAAGTAACAGGGACTTCCCTGGTGGCACAGTGGTTAAGAATCCACCTACCAATGCAGGGGACTCGGGTTTGAGCCCTGGTCCGGGAAGATCCCACATGTCGCGGAGCAACTAAGCCTGTGTGCCACAACTACTGAGCCTGCACTCTAGAGCCCGTGAGCCACAACTACAGAGCCCGCGTGCCACAGCTACTGAAGCCCGTGTGCCTAGAGTCCGTGCTCCGCAACAAGAGAAGCCACCGCAATGAGAATCCCACGCACCGCAACAAAGAGTAGCCCCCACTGGCTGCAACTAGAGAAAGCCCACGTGCAGCAAGGAAGAGCAAACACATAAAAATAAATAATAACAAAGGCAATGGCTTAAATCCACTCATAATAATACTAAACAAACAAACAAAACCTCTCATTGGTCACCTTTGGAGAATGCTAAGGAACAAACTTATCATTTAAAAAAACAAAAAAGGGTTTTCCCTGGTGGCGCAGTGGTTGAGAGTCCACCTGCCATGCAGGGGACGCTGGTTCGTGTCCCGGGCCGGAAGGATCCCACATGCCGTGGAGCGGCTGGGCCCGTGAGCCATGGCCGCTGAGCCTGCGCGTCCAGAGCCTCTGCTCCGCAACGGGAGAGGCCACAACAGTGAGAGGCCCGCGTACTGCAAAAGAACAAAAAAACCCCCCAAAACAAAAAGGAATTTGGCATTCATTCTACCCTCCTTATTTGCACCAAACCTCAAGGCAACCAAATAGCTAACAAAGGGAGGTTTCGCTGTATAAAAGCATGCTAGCTAATAAGTGAAGACAGGAATAATTAGAACATCAGCATTTTGCAACCCCTAATGAATTAATAGATCTGGTGCAATGATTGTCAACAGCTGCTAACATGACAAAAAAAAAGAGATAACCAGATGTTACTTGCCTCTTAATGGAAGCACATACCACCATGTATGAAGTAGTTAGAAAGAAGGAAGGAAGGAAGGAAGGGAGGGAGGGTGGGGAGAAAGGGAAGGAGCAAACAATCTAAATTCTAATGTGATCCAGCCTCTAGATCTGATACTTAGGGGCCAGAAAAACATGTTAAATAATACCACTGGGATGCAATCAACAAAATCTAGATTATAGGATTTATACAGGAGTACCCTGGGTTTTTCTGTTTATTTGTTTTTTAAAACAACTCGCCCCCTCCTGCTCTCTTTCTCCTTTCTTCACCAGTTTTTCCTACAATAAACCTCTTACATGGCTAGTTATGTCTTGATGTCTGCTCTCAGAGAAGCCAGACTGACAACAGTAGTTTGTTCATACACAGAATGGTATGAAATATACATAGCCAGAGTCAAGGATGAGTTTGGGTCTGTAAGATCTAAAATGCAGGGAGGCTAAACCGTAATATCCAGCACTGCTGTCTGCTAATGTTTGTATGTATTTTTGACTCCTTCAAGTACAGTGTACCCTTACACTGCTGACATCCACCCAAGATTTAGGTGTGCAACGAATATTTGGAATCTGCTCACAAAGAAAGGCACCCCGTGACAGTTTAAATAAATGCAAACTAATGTCCCCAAGCCTTGGTGCAATGTGCTTTCTGGGACACTGCCAAAGGCTTCTTCTGCTGACCATCACAAAAAAAAGGATGAAGGTGTAATGAAAAACATGTTTATGCATAAATCTTTGTTGTTATATCTGACTATTTCTGTAGGATTAAGTCTTAGAACAGAGATTACTAGGTCAAAAGATTTTAATAATTTTTAGGCTCAAAGCACCACTCTGTATTTAAAAGCAGAGAAACTCAAGATGCAAAAAGTTGAATTTCTTCCCCGTTCCCCTTAGTCAATCTAATCATAAACCAATTAGATAGATAAAAACACCCTTGGGTTTGCTAGAATTACTCGAGTAGCTCCTCTTCTAAAGAGAAGCAGAGGTGGCTCTGAATTCCAGCAGCAGTGGGACCTGCAGCTGTCCAGCCCCCAGAGGCAGCCTGGCAGTTGGTTTAGCACTTTACATCCTACAGATCAATTTCAGGTGCCTTTCCTGTTGCCTCTCACAACCATTCTTCAGAATAGATTTCATTACCCCATATTCCAGATAAGGATACCAAGTGCTTGATATGCCCACAACAAAGTCTCCTGAAAAGTGAAAATTTTTACTTCTTACACCCTCACTTATAAGGCTGAAGCCTTAATAAAATTGAATCTAGTGTGTAATTCTCAACAAGTTTGGTGAGTGGGGTTCAGTGCCAATAGTAAATAAACACTACTCCAGAGGCTAAAGGAGGGGAGGGAAGCAGGGCTAGCTGAGCCAGGACAAATGAGCACACCAGTGACAAAGGTCGTTTCGCACTTTGGCATTTAAGGATATAAACAAAATTTAAAAGGTGGATGGACCTAGAGTCTGTCATACAGAGTGAAGTAAGTCAGAAAGAGAAAAACAAATACTGTATGCTAACATATATATATGGATTCTAAAAAAAAAAAAATGGTTCTGAAGAACCTAGGGGCAGGACAGGAGTAAAAACGCAGACGTTTTAGAGAATGGACTTGAGGACATGGGGAGGGGGAAGGGTAAGCTGGGATGAAGTGAGAGAGTGGCATGGACATATATACACTACCAAATGTAAAATAGCTAGCTAGTGGGAATCAGCCACATAGCACAGGGAGATCAGCTTGGTGCTTTGTGACCACCTCGAGGGGTGGGATAGGGAGGGTGGGAGGGAGGAAGACGCAAGAGGGAAGAGATATGGGGACATATGTATATGTATAACTGATTCACTTTGTTATACAGCAGAAACTAACACACCATGTAAAGCAATTATACTCCAATAAAGATGTTTTAAAAAATTCCCAAAATAACAAACAAACAAACAAAAAGCTGAAAAAAAAATGGTTGCTCTGCATTACAGGAAAATGATTGGCCCTATCCTGGCAAGGAAAGTTTAAGCTCTTAGTTTGAGAAATAAGGAACATGTTTAAAACATTTAAAAGGGATTCCAGAAAAATGGTTTCCAAAAGGTCTTGGAATGTGAAGGGGGAAGATTTAAGTCATTCAGAAAAATATTTTTTTAAGATGTTGAATAAATTGGGGGGGGTACCGTTTCAGTTTGCATGTTTATTGTGAAGAAGACTCTGATAAGGAACCTCCGTGGTAATTTAAAGCTAGAAAATACAGAATATGGAAATACAATCAAGATGCCATTAGAAAAAGTTATTTTTGAATAATAACTAATAACTAATTTTGAATAAATAACTCAGTAAGTCATAAATAAAGCACAGGCAAACACTTGCAGTCCAGAAAGGCTTTTTCCAATATATTGACTGTGGCTGTCTGTTGATTCGAATGGAAAAAAAAAAAACCTAAGATAATGTCTGCTTATATCTTGAATCAGGCATCTTGAATTATATTCCTTAATTCTTTTTTGTTATTATTCTGTGTATCACTATGCATCCTACCCTCCCCTCACTACAAAATTCAGTAATCACTTATAGAAAAAAAATCGTATGTCAACTCCGCAGATTAGTTTAAGGGCTTTTGACATAAACTTCAAAATAAATAAATAAAAGCCTGTCTCTTTTTTTTTTTTGGTAAATGGGATAAAATTGTTAGAAAAGAAAAGGTTTGTTTTGTTTTGTTTTGTTCTTTTAAGAAAAGGTTTTTAAGTCTGAAGGTAAGTCACCAAATACAATGTAGCTACTAAAAAACAGATTTGATAATCAAATATTTTTTTTACTTTCAAATCAAATATTTGTTATGAAAAGAGAAAATCTCATATTAAACCTATTTCATCTTGTTCCAAAGAAATATAGATTAGCCAAAGCTGAGAGCATTGTGCATTACAGCTCTTCCTGTCACTCATTTTCTATCATTTAATGGCCACATAGAATCTAGGACAATAGAAGAAGCCTGCTTCCCACCCACCTCTCTTGGCACCCCTCCCCATCTCCAAGACAGGGAAAGGGTTTAGCACAGGGGCTTGCTGGTAAATGGTTAACAACCGTCCCTGGCCTCAGGGGATGGAGGGGACTCCTGATTTGCAGCATTTGGGTTTCCATGGTGTATATACACTCTCCACATGGCTGATTCAAAATCACCAGTGTGATTACTACCAATGTGATATCATTGACCGTGAAACTGGGAAGAGAAGTGTTCAATCAGGATCAGTCCTTTCATGACAGTAGAAGCTGGCTCCAACACACACTGTCAGACCTATAGACTCCTGGCCTCAGGTCAAGTCTCAAGTCTGGGAGAGAGTCTATTAGATCGGCAAGTGTATGAGATTCATTGGTGTCCTAGACTCTCAAGTGTCCTAGTGTCTAGCCTGTGAATCTCCCATGGGTGTGTTTGAAGGAAGAGGTCTAAGCGGGCACTGGCAAAATATCCCTGCCGCTGCACCAAGAGCTCTTCCTCTCCCAAATCATGGCAAACTGAGCCCATTAGGAGGAAAAGAACCCCAAACTCCCAAATGTCCTGTGGTTTTCTGTGACAGCAGAGAGCCTGGAGAAGCTAAAGGCACAGAGTTTGTTAAAGCCCTATTATGTACATAAGGATCTGATCACTTTCAAAATGCAAAAACCTGAAAAAGGGAAAATAGCAGATTATGGCACAAGAGAAACTTTAATCACTTTGCAATTAAGTATTTTAAATAGGGATAATGAGTTTAAAACATGGGCTTCCCTGGTGGCGCAGTGGTTGTGAGTCCGCCTGCCGATGCAGGGGACACGGGTTCGTGCCCCGGTCTGGGAAGATCCCGCATGCTGCGGAGCAGCTGGGCCCGTGAGCCATGGCCGCTGAGCCTGCGCGTCCAGAGCCTGTGCTCCGCAACAGGAGAGGCCACAACAGTGAGAGGCCCGCGTACCGCAAAAAAACAAAACAAAACAAAACAAAACAATATGGGCTTCCCTGGTGGTGCAGTGGTTAAGAATCTGCTTGCCGGTGCAGGGGACACGGGTTCGAGCCCTGGTCCGGGAAGATCCCACGTGCCACGGAGCAACTAATCCCGTGCGCCACAACTACTGAGCCTGCGCTCTAGATACCGTGAGCCACAACTACTGAAGCCCGCGCCTAGAGCCTGTGCTCCGCAACAAGAGAAGCCACCACAATGAGAAGCCCGCACACCGCAACGAAGAGTAGCCCCCGCTCTCTGCAACTAGGGAAAGCCCGCACCCAGCAAAGAAGACCTAATGCAGCCAAAAATAAATAAATAAAATAAATAAATTTATTTTAAAAACCCTAACAATATAATTCCTCTTCTGGTTTCTCTCTATTAAACCATTTGGGTTTTAGAGAAACCAACATAAAATAGGTCAATGGATTTATTAGAGAGGCTTAAAAAAAAAAAACACCAAGTCTGCTAAAAGCACACCTCATATGAGAGTTCAGGCAATTGTTAATCCTGGTTATTAGATCAGGAGAGAGCCTGGGTGAGATGATGTATCCAGCCAGCAGTGCTGTTGCCATGGCAACCTCAAACCAAGCTCCAGCTTCTTAAAGCCACTGCCCATGGAAACTGTTTCCACAGATTCTGCAGTGCTTCCAATGTCCTGAGATGGTTACATCCCCACAGAAATGGGATAGGAAACGATTTAAGCCACACAGCACACCTGGAGAAGGAATTAATATCAGCAACAAAGTCTTTGAGGAAATGGTCCTTTGCTTCCTGGGCTATAAATCTGTACCCCTGCCTTCTCTACCTCACCAAGGGCTCTTTCCTTTACTTCTTCAAGTACACTCACATTACGAAAAAAGAGAAATTTGTCCATTTGACTCATGCTACACTTTCCAGTTCAATTACTGATTTTCCTTCTACAACAAATGATTAGAACAAACCTTGAAATGTAGCATATTCCTCATGAAAAATGTCCAGTGACCCCACTTTCAATACGGACAAGTGATATAATCATCTGTCACAAGCTGCTGTATTTTTCTTCTTAGCACACATCACCACCTGGCACTCTATATACATCTGCTGCTTCCAACCACTGCAATCTTAGCCACTCTTGTCCAAACCATTGTGGCCTTTTGCCCTTGTCCAAGGCAACATGACCTCTTGCCCAGAGATCTGCCTCTTAACTAGTGTGGTATATGTGTTAGACACCTTTGCATCCCTAGAATAGAGCCTACCGTGTTGCAGGTGCTCAAACACTCATTGCAATGAACAGAGGAACCACATACCAAGAAAAGAAAACCATGCTCACCTGGATGAGGGCAATGGCGAAGTTTCTAATGCTACTTAGATTATATTTATCTCAAGCAACTAAGAAAGACTGACAAGGACAGGGTGTCTGGTCATTTAAACCTTTATGCCCAAGTAAATTCGCAGATTCTTAATACTACTAGTACATTTTCTGGTCTTTGAACCAGTATTACGCTTTTTTTAGCAAAAGAGAATGGAGAATATCAATGTGCACACAAACTTGTCCCCGATACATACATACATACAATACAGCCATTCTTATTATCTATCATCTATCTATCTACCTACCTATATCTATATCCATCTGTATTTTGTGCTTCCTTTCAGACAAATAATTACCTGCTTTTGAAAATGCCAAATCTTCTGATCCCTTTGATAAGCTAAAAAGACAGAACTGTCTCAAATGATAGATAGATAAAAGCTAACAATTAACTTCAATTTGCCCTGAATTCAACAGACTTGTTGTCTAGACAGTCCTAATTTATTTGATTATTGTTCAGCATTCATCTTCACTTTAGATAAATGGATCTCACACGACTTAGGGAATGCAATTACTCCTTAATTCATTATTTGCCCCATTCTTGCACTGAAACTGAAAATACACCAAGGGCACTCCACACTGCTATCCTCAGATGCTGCACACTAGGATGCACTGTGGTTAGGAAGCAATTTCCAAAATGTTTTATGGAATACTAGTCCTCAAGATGCTCTGGGGAAAAGTATCAATGTTCATGGAAGTTGGGACATATGCTGTTTCTCCTTCTGGGAAGTGTATGGTGCACACTGGCATATTAAAGGCTCTGATAAGTCCTGCAGTGAAGAGATTCGTTTAACTTAGCATTTCTCCACCTTTTGCCTTAAAAAAAATTACATCTCAAAACATACACTTTGGGAAAGCTGGTTTCGGCTCTTAAAATACTGTCAAATATTTACAGTAATAAACTCACCTGGGCAGAGTCCCAAGTGAACAACGCCCAGAGCACAAGCTAAGTGTTGAAGCAAAGCTTTAGTGTAGCTATGGCTTATGTTCTGCTGGCTCTCCTAGTTCTTCCTGTTTATTTCTTAAAGTGGTATTTTTTATTTGTTTTTTTTTTTTTTTTTTTTGCGGTACGCGGGCCTCTCACTGTTGTGGCCTTTCCCGTTGCGGAGCACAGGCTCCGGACGCGCAGGCCCAGCGGCCATGGCTCACGGGCCGAGCCGCTCCGCGACACGTGGGATCCTCCCGGACCGGGGCACGAACCCGCGTCCCCTGCATCGGCAGGCGGACTCTCAACCACTGCGCCACCAGGGAAGCCCTAAAGTGGTATTTTTCTTCAACTTTGACGTTCATCACCACCTATGAATGTGTACAGTGTACATCACATATTAAATACTTTAAGTTAATTTTCTATTATTCAGTTAAGTGATCTCTGACCAACAGAATTCTTACATAACTGCACATTTGGACTCTTGGACTGAATACTCCGAGGAAAATAAAATGTACAGTCAAACAACAGTTCATACTAAAGTTTTAGAAGCAATGTTCCCAAAGAAGGAAAAAAGCAAAACCCATAAATTTTGCTCATATCACATAGTGAGTGCTCGATCAATATTTATTGAATGAATAAATAAATGAATGAATGAAGAATACATGCAGACATGCAAGAAAATGGTCTTTCACTTAAGCCACAGCCCACAGCTAACTCATTTAATCTGAAAAAAAAAAGTCACCTGAAAGGTCATCCTTGTTACATTTCAGAATTTATCCAAAATCCACAGCACTTCTGTCAAGCATTATTTTCTCCATGAAACCCTTTCCTGTCTGTCATTTCCTTCTCCCTTTTTGTGCCACCACTGAAGCCCTGAACCAACCTCAAACACCAAGGGCACTTCAGGTTCATGGTTGTAACCCCTGCTACATAGAGGGGTCCCATGCCTCACACGGTCACTGGAGAGACAAATAGACTAACATAAATTAAGAGAACTTAACTCCTCCATTTGGGTCTGAATTTTGTCAGATGCCTTAAATGACCAATGTCCTTTATAAAGTAATTACAAATGCATAGTAAATTGAAATGTGTATTTAATATCGATGGCTTCAATTCAATACGTAAAATCCGTAAACACCAATCTTAGAAAACTATTTAAAACTCACATCAACCACCACAGCCTTCCATTTTCTTCACGAATATTGTCTCCCCAAATTCTTTCTTTTCAAAACATGGCAGGTTCACTGTTATATTTATCATGGTCTTAAGGTAGGAAATGGAGGTGCCTTATTTTTCAGCCTAGATGTCTTGACTGTTTTTATTATTGTCTATTTACATATTCATTACTGGTAACTGTCTAATGACCTAATAAATCCTTTGAATTCTTATTTTTCACCACTCTGTGAGTCTCAGTATCAGCCCCAAATCTTTATATTATAGGGACAGTGACAATGAAGAGGTTTCCAGAATATCAGATGTTGGCCTGGTGCAGGGAAAAAAAAGTCTATGCATAAAAATATGTTTTTATTTTTGGTGAAAAGGTCCAATAGCTTTCATCAGATATTCAAAGGGACATTTGCTCCAAAAGGTTAAGAACCACTGATCTAAACTATTAAAATAATTGCTATACATTGTCATAAAACCACCAGGAATGGACTTTTCAAAAAGGAAATAAATTCTTCATATAAAAGTCATCCATCCTAATAGGGTGCCTAATATTTTTAAATTTAAATGTTCATGAAGCAGGGGAATTTCCTGGTGGTCCAGTGGTTAGGACTCCGTGCTTCCACTGCAGGGTCACAGGTTCGATCCCTAGTCGGGGAACTAAGGTTCTGCAAGCCGGGCGGTCAAAAAAAAAAAAAGTTCATGAAGCAGTAACATGTGATGTAATATAGTCTAAAATATGAATTACTGTGAAACAACAGCCACTAGTTTTTAGAGCATCAAGTCTCAAAGTAAAACAATAATAAAAGTTTACTGCAGTTCTGTGAATGAGCCTATAAAGCAAGCCTAAGTGAGGTGGGGTATATTCCAAGGCCAAGTTATGCCACTAAGAATACTGTGGCATTTGGTAATTCATTTGACCCTCCTGAGCCTCCGTTTTGGTCCCTTTGAGCTATTATAGGCTGCAATTCTGTGACCCTTGAACATGGCGAATATGTAATTAACTCAACTCTCCAAGCTTATCACCTGGTTTTTATGTTCTTATTGACAGTCCTACCTAATAAATCAACTGAATATTGCTGTAAAGTGGGATTTCTTTCCTTTGGCCTGGCAACAATTAGAAAAGGGCTTTTAAACTAAGGCTCAGAGGAGCCATGGAAAAGGTGTGAATGAGCACCTGTAAGGCAGACCCAGATCCTGATTTAAGTTAGTGTAGGATGTCAGTATGATGGATGATGAAAACCATTTCCAGAATGCAACATGGAAGGAAAAAGTGTTGGGGAGAGGGTCCAAAAGAGAAAGCTGAAGACATAGACCTTTAGGAAGCCAACTATACTGAAAAAGATACTGGAAGATATATCATACATAACTTAATCCAACCTCTAATTTTATAGCTGACAGAACTGTGGTTCAAAGATTTGAAGCTGCCTTAATTCATAAGACTAGATGACAACATAATAAAGAACAGATTATCCAAAGGAGAACACAAATTGCTGGTAAAGCTGTAAAACATTTTTCAAATAAAAGGAGAAAGCAGTCCTAACAATCAACTTGTCTCAAACACTTACAACATTTAAAAATGTAACTGACGTCTTTTGATTCATTTTGTGCAGTTCTAATCACTCAAATTTAAAATGAAAAGTAACTGTCACTATGAAATCTATCTCATACATGCAAATGTAGTCTTCAAACCAGTGCTCATTGGATGTCTACACTCCTGCAAACCCCTGTATGTGACATGAAACTACAATATTACCTCAGTCTTTCTGGGTATACCTGCAACCAAATACTGGCAAGATTTATCATATGTAAAATATGTGTATGTCACACCTGTACAAAGATCGTATGACCCAATATTTGCCAATAACAGACTCCCACATTTCCTTTTCTTAATTATTGGTCTCTATGATCCAATTATACTATAGTTATACTATATTTATACAATTATACTATACTTAGATCTATTGGGTTTTGTTTTGTTTACCTTTTTGGGCTGCACCACGTGGCCTGCGGGATCTTAGTTCCCTGACCAGGGATAGAACCCATGCCCCCTGCAGTGGAAGCATGGAGTCTTAACTGCTGGACTGCCAGAGAAGTCCCTAGATCTATTGTTAAATATATTTTTCACATTAGCTGAGTATTATGTATAGATTCATATCAATTAGTATTGGCCAAATGCTAAAACTGCCCATTAAATGTCAGATAAACCCCAAAGCTCATTCAACTATGAAGATATCAAAGAATCAGAACCCAAATAAATGTAATTCTTGTATTCTTTCTTCAACATTAAAAGTTAATAAAGTAAAAGAATCCTCGCTTATTTATTTTTTTTTTTTTTGCGGTACGCGGGCCTCTCACTGTTGTGGCCTCTCCCGTTGCAGAGCACAGGCTCCGGACGCACAGACTCAGCGGCCATGGCTCATGGGCCCGGCCGCTCCACGGCATGTGGGATCCTCCCAGACCAGGGCACGAACCCGTGTCCCCTGCATCGGCAGGCAGACTCTCAACCACTGCGCCACCAGGGAAGCCCCCCTCGCTTATTTTTGAGAAAACAAAATTAGGGCCAAGAAGTGTTCTGAAAGGCAGAAAATTCATGCTTAGCTGGCAGTGAACCTCAGAGTACCTAAATAACCAAGGCACTGAAACTAAGTGGCATATTTTTTAATGTAAGCTTTCCTTAATCACTACAAAACTGTACGGTATGTATTGCCAAGTTCTGAGTTAAAATGCCTAAATCACTCCTAGCAGAAATGATTCTTCAGGGTGATGTATTTCAGCAAAAAGGGAAACTGGGGTATGTTGTGGACTCGCTGGCAGGATTCAGAACATTAGTCAATCTTCTTGCGAAATGGCTTTTCTGTCTCCGATGATGAGAAAGATTCCATCCCAGCTGCTCTTACACAGCACAGTGTCCCGGGCGGCTATGCTCTCAGTTCTTTTAGTGGAGCTCAGCTCGTGGATACAAATATAGGGAGGTTCTATTGCTTAGTCACTATTTGGAAAAAGCTCTCTCTCCAAGACACTTGGAATTTAATTTCAAAAAAACATGGAAAAATTCTAATCACCCAGGGCTATCCGGTGTTATGATGAAAGCGTTTTCACTGTGCCCTGGCTAAATGTGGGGCAGAGGTGGCACACTGGGGTAATCTCAGCAACTACCAGGATCACATCGCTAGAGGCACAGTAGGCAACTGTTTTCCTCCAGTAGAACTCTTGTCATGGGTTTAAGTTAAACACTACTCATGTATGGCTTAGGGCCTCCTGACTCCATATCTGTGCTCACCCATACTCTCTTGTTTGGTGTGTCTTTTTTCCATCCTCTTATCTCTACCTGTTAAAATCATACTTATCTCTCAAGGTCCTGGCATTTTCTTCAGATTCATAATATTAATATTTCTCTCATTCTATGCATGTCAATTATTTTCTCACTTGATTACTTCTTGCAAGAGGATGGGGCACCTTGTGGGCAAGGACACTTCTTACCCCTCATTATATACCTCTTGCCCCATGATCTAGCTACTGCCTGGCATACGGTAGAGGCTCCCAAAATGCTTGAACGAGTCCAGGCCCCAGGGCCACCCCTACCCATAATGAGCTGCTTTGAGGGGTACAGAATTCCCTTTCCCTAGATGTGTTCAAAGTTACAGCCAGATAATTACTAAGGAGATGCCGTCGAGAGGATTAAAATCTTACGTGATTGGACTACACTGCCTTTTAAAAACTCCTTTGGCCCAAAGACTCTGCAGTATGCACTGTCCCCCAGAGGTGGGCGTTTTCCACCCCTCTTTCCTTTTATTCTCTCTCCCTAAAGAGAGCTAATTCAGAAATTCTCAGTTAGGAGCAGATTTTAAAATCTTATACCACTGGGTTTCTGTCACTTGTTGTATCTGTGTCAGCTTATGAGTAAGAAGTAGCATGTAAAGTCAGTGACTCAACTGCTATATTTAAAATAACATCAGGAAAGGGAACATAAAATAAGTTCAAATGGTCAGATATAGATTACAAGCTCCATAAGAGGAGAGAAAAATCCAGAGAACCAGAACAATCAAGGAAAACAGCGTTAATTGGGTATTGAAGAACGGATAGGATGTAAATGTTCAGAGAGAAGCACTTCCGTGTTAGGAAAAAAACAAAAACAGGGAAGGAATGGAGGGACAAAATGAACATGGTGTAGCACTGGAGACAAGAGAGCAGTGTGTTTGAAGGGATGGTGGGAAATGCTACTGGTCAAACAAGGTGGGACTAGATATGTGGAGGGGTGGGTGGAGCTTGAAAGGCTGGCAATATACTACTGAACATCCTGAGCAGAACAAGGTGATGAAAGAAGTGTTTAAAAAAAATCAAGTCTGGGATGGACATGAAGGGAGAGCCCAAAGTGTGGCCACCGGGAAGATGGTCATAACCTGGTGAGTTGAAGGGGTTAAGGTTCTGTCCGGGGGATGGAGGAGACACAAGAGAGGAAACAGCCCGAAGGAGGAGTTAGAAGGATCTGTTGACTGGGTGTAAGAGATAAAACAGAAGGATGTGTCAAAAATGATGGAAAGGATGGTGGTACCAAGAACAGAGTCAAGGAAGTGAGGAAGAGAAGCTAGGTTGGAGGGCAAGGAGGCTTTTGAACATGTTGAATATGAAGTAAGAATAAGACAATCAAGTGTGAAATACCCAAGAGCAGATAAGCTATGGGACAGGAGTTGGGAGAAAGTAAAGGATTCAAACTAGAAACTTAAGAGCTTCCTATAGATAAAGGGAAAGGTGAGGCCCTAGAATGAAAAAGAGAGGGAGTGCATAAGAGCCCCAAAGTGATGAATAGCTGAACCTCGAGGCCGTTTCAAAAGTAGAAGTTCGCAAGAATATGGGCACAATGAAAGGAACAGAAAAGGAGCAAACAGTGTGGGATAAAAATTCAGGATCCAATAGTGTCACAGAAGGCATGAAAGAAGTTTCAAAAAGGACTTGGTGATAGATGATGGATAAGGGCCAGAGCATGTTGAAGTTACCATTATACTACTTACAAATGAGTGCGGGGTGGGGGCTTCCCTTCTCAATTACTAATAGAGTACATAAAATTACTTAATTGGTGAGTGGGAGGAAAAAGGGATTTTGTGGCTGTAAGACGTGCTGTTACATGATTTTTAATGACAAAAGGGAGATACATTAAGATGCTGCTATTCTTTGTGCAGAGATAGTTATGAAGAAATGAAAGATAATTCTGTTCATATGGACTGCTTTTGAGGAATTGAGGATTTGTACGCTTCTGGGAGCTATTTTGTTATATAATAGGAATAACACTGCATATGCAAAGTATTGGCCATATATTATAAGTGTGTGGATAACATATTAAAATGTGCCAGTTCTGACAGAAGAAATATCCAAACGCATTTAAAACTGGTATGGGGACTATTAAGGAATTCATGGGATACTGCTAAGCACACACAAAGATGAGGTGTTTCTGAGCTCAAGAACCCTTGAGAAGTAATGCCTCTCACCTGCTCGTGAAACACCCAGTCTGTGCGCAGGGCTTATCCTAAGCCAGACTTGCATCTACTTTCATTTTAGTTGTGAACCATCTGGCAAGACACCACAGCCAGGAAGCAATGTTTCTGGTCAGTTTGGGTGTTAAAATCAAATCTGACTGATAAGAGATGATATTAAAGGAATCCCGGTGCCTGTTCCACTGTCACTGATGAAGTGGAAGTTGGGTTCTGGAATAGGAGTGTGAACTACTGTGCAAGAAATGCTCCCTTCTTCCCCCAAGTGGAAATGAACAAATTAATAATTAATAGTGACCACAGAAAGATCCAGGTTTTGAGGAGGCTGAAGCTTATATAATTTGGGTGCCCTCTTCAAGAAAAAAAAGAAAAGAATGCAAAAAGAAAATACAAGATTCAGCATGAAACTGGTTATTTATTTAGAATGAGAACCAGAAGGGACCTGCAGTTGTAAGGCCATAGAGCATTAGCACGATCAGCTACATGGTAAATCCAATTCTGCTCACGACCAACTACTTGGAGTGAAGTGTGGAAAGGGAGAGAGAGCCAGTCATCAGGCAGAGAAAAAGTAACCGACAAAATGCTCCTTAAGGAATACTGGAACACAGAACAAGAAAAAGACAAGAATAAAATCCCAGAAAGAACCCTGAATTGTGAAGTATGAATGGTATAGAGATGGGAATAGAGACAGAACTCCTTATCAATTTACACAACACATTATCATCATATTTATTTTCCAGTGATGAACAATCACATTGCTTCTAGGAGGCTCGCATACGAGAACTAGGCTTTTAGAAACACCAGTCCACTTCATTGCAGGCAGTCAACAAGTGTTTGTTGAATGAATAAATAAGCTAATACATGAATGAAGGGAAACAAGAGAAGTACTTCTTTTTCGTACTCTCCACCAGGATCTGCTTTCCTGATGCTCCAACATACATGCATGTTTTTATTGGCACTGGCTGGAGTTGTCAAAGCAACAGCTCATACCAATCTCTTCTCTGGTGATTAAGACTGTTATCCGAAACAGGCCAAGTCAAAACCTATCTTCACCCAAAAGAGTCTCCTCAAAAGGATTATACATAAAAATGGCTACTTTGGGGCACTCTACTTACTCCCTCCCACCTTATTTTTCCCTCTTTCTAAATTAGATCCTGCAGGTATATTTCAGAAATGATTAACATTCTCCCAGGTTGTGGACAGACTAGTGTGGGACTCTAGCTAGAGCTGAAACACAATTCCTAAATTTCAGACATTTTACCAATTATGACAACATAAGTGACAAATTTAATATATCAATCATGATGAGGTTTCCAGGAAGATATGGGAAAGCCTTATGCATCACTCAGCTGGTCAGCTACAAACCCAAGCCAGGACCAGAGGAACCCAGGCTTGCCAGCTGTCTCATCACAGGGCAAGATTCAGGCAGTGGGGAAAGACACAAACAGGACATTCCCTCATCTGCCCTCAGCCCCTGCTTCACAAGAAGATTCCCTTTGGATAATAAATGCCCTACACTTTCTGCAAGTTCTAAAAGAAACGGCTGGAGTAGGTTAAAACTAAGAGCCCACCTCTCTCCCCCCACCCCCACCTTTTTTTCTTTTTTTAAAAAAAAAAAACCTTTTCCTAAAAGATTCTTCCTCCTTCCTCTCCAGTTACCAAATTTTCTAAGGAAAAGCGCTTTGAGAAGAGCAGGACTGAAATAACACTCAATACTACCAAAATCCGTATACTGATGTTCTGTTTAGGGCAAAGGGCGTGAAATCAGTAAGGCAAAGCAGCTACCTCAGGAATTAGGAGTGAGGGTCTTAAATGGGAGAAAATCATCGCCACTTCCCCGGTTAGGTGATTTGACATCTGCAGAGTTACCTCCGTTTCTAGGTTTTGTAAAATAGGGACGAATAAAGTACCCACCTTACAGGACAGCTGAGGATTGAGAAAATCCACGTAAACTGCTAAATATAACTGCACGGCAAGAGCTAATTAAATGTTAGTATTTCATAGTAGTAGTAAAATTATTGTGCCTGCCTCCCCCAGTTCACACCACCAGCAAACCCGGCTCAACCCCACCCCCCTCCTCGCAGAATCCGGGGCCCGGCCACTGTTGCACTCTCGCATGCACAAGGGAGACCCCCACCAAACGCCACCTTGCGGCTGCAAGTCCCTCACCCCAGGCCGGCCAGGGTCGCTCAGGCTAGCGCTACGGTCCACACTGACCTGAGATGCCGCCTCCTATCACGACTACGTCGAACATGCGTCCCGCTCTATTCGCCTTCTCCTGACTCTCCATGCTCTGGTCAAGGCTCTCCCGGGTCGTGGGTAGAGGAGTGGGGCCGGCCAAGGGCGGAGCGGACTTTTCTACCGACTCTCGGGGGGAGCCCGAGGGCGGAGCCGATTCCTCCACCGATACCCGGGCGGAGCCCGGTGCTGAGGGCGGAGCGGACCCTGGTACTGGTACTCCCGGGGACCCCGGGGGCGGAGCCGATTCTTCCACCGATGTTCGGGGGTAACCTAGCTCTGAGAGCTGGGTGGACTCTTGTGTTGACACTCGGGAGGAGTCCGAAAGTGGGATAGATCCTCGTACCGACCTCTCGGGGTGGGGGCTGAGAACCGAGGTCGGGGCAGACCCTTGTACCCATTCTCGGGAAGAGTCCAAGAGCGGGGCAGATCTTGGTGCAGATAGCCGGGGGTAGTCGGGCATGGAGACCTGGCTGGACTCTTGTACTGACAGTTGGGGGGAGCTACTGGGTGTAGGAGGTCCTCGTACCGAACCCCAAGGGAAGCCGGGTACTGAGGGCGGGGTGAACCCAAGTAGTGACACTTGGGGAGTGTTACTGGGTTGTGGAGGTGCTGGTACCCATATTTTGAGGAAGCTGGGCATCGAGGGCGAGATGGATTCTTGTACCGACCCTTGGAGGGAGTTCTTGGTTGTAGAAGTTCCTGGTATTGATACCCGGGTGGAGTCGGGTACTGAGGGTGGGGCGGACCGACGTCGGGACAATCGGGGGGATACTGAGGGCGGGACAGATCCTTGTATAGATGCCCGGGGGTTGCTGGTGTCCGAGTTAGCGGCTGGGGCGGCTCCGTCCGAGGTGGTCGAGCGGGTCGCAGGCGTAGGGATCCGGTCGGTCTGGAGGCGGGCGCCAAAGCCCCAGAGGCCAACCTTGGTGTCTGTGTCAGTTCTTAGGCCAGGAGCGTGGCTGAGTTGGGAGGGCGCGCTGTGTCTCCGGGAGCACCCCGCGTCCGCTGCGGACGCGTTCGACAGGGGTTTGGAAAACTGACGGGAGACGGTCCGCCCCTCTGAATGGATGCTCCACATGGGCGTAGAGGACGAGGCCGCGCACAAGGCGGAGGCCGGGTTCGAGATCTGCGCAGCGGGGTCCCCGACTCTGGGAGCGCGCTGTGCCTCGCGCCCGCTCTCGCCGCCGCCACCTCCGCCGCAGCTGAAGGAGGCCGCTGAGTTGTGTGCGCTCATTGTTCTGGAGCGCGCGCGGGGGGCGGGCCTGGGGGGGCGATGTTCTGCTCTCCTCCGCCCCTCCCTCACGGGCGCGCGTCTCTCCCGCCCAAGCTGGCCTGGATCCGCACCCTCGGAGACCCGCCCCGAGAGCTGGGCCCACTGCGGGGTGGGGAGACGAGGCGCTGAAGCGGCCTAGCTCCGCTTTCCCCGCCTGTACGCGGCGCGCGCGCGCGCGCCCGCGCGCGCGGGGAACCCTCCCGCCAGGTGTGGCCTGGCTACGCCACCGAAATAGGGGGTGTGGCCTGGCGAGAGTGTGGGCGTGGCCACATGGGGGTTCAACCTGGTGATTTTACGCTTTAACTAAAAGGGGAGGACTGAGGGGGGGTAGGGGGTGGGCTCAGGGAAGCGGGTACTGAAGGAAGCGGACCTAGAAGAAGTGGTCGCAGGGCCGCCCCCCCACCTGGTTTGGCTCTTTTGTGACGTCACCAGGAGCCTGTGAGGTCTGCGCAGTCGCACTCCCTCCCTCGGGAGGGGGGTTGGGGTGGGAACTACCCCCAGGGGGAGACTTTGCAGTTATTGGTTCTCACTGGGGTTTTTCAAGCTGAAGTTCTTAACCAAAATCGAAGCGAGTAGGCGAGAAAATTAAGAACTCAGCTATCACAGACTAAGTGGGACCTGCAGTTTAAAAGCGAAGGTCAATGGATGACTAAGGTGCAGAACCAAATTAACACGTGTTTCCCCATCCTACTGAAAAGAGGACTATTTAGTGCGTATATTTTATTGTGCAGTCAGCCTCTTGTCTTGCTAGTTTTATCCCTTCCTTAAATTTCCACCTTATCCTCCTAGAGCTGAATTTGTCATCACTAGAGCCCTCAAAAAGACGTAATTTTCACACGAATTCAGAGTAAGTGTTGAGAACTCTAGGAAGTTAACTAGTATCCATTCCCACTTACAAACATTTCTCTTGCTCACCTGCCCATCTCCCCCCTCCATTTGTATCAAATAGTATCTTGTTGAAGAAACTGTAAAGAAATACAGATTTGGTTTTTTCTTTATACAGTTTTAATAGCTTTTACTTTCTAGCAAAGGGGTTGAGACTTATGACTAAATAGTCTTAGACTTTGAAGCAAAGAAAGAGGAAATAATAAAGAATTCAGCCCTTTCTAATGTGATTCTGTCCAACTTTCTCATTTGTCCCATTGCTTTATTTTCATTCAAATATTTGATTTCATATTACGTGCTAGGCACAGGGCACGGTACTTGGGATACACGTGTGACACAAGACAGCTGGAGACCTTCAGTGACATACAGCCTACTAGAGGAGCTGCAGAGGAAATAAGCCACATGCTTGGTATGTCAATTCAAACTCTGATAAATATTATTTTGGAAAGGTCCATAGTGATAAAGTGTTCGGGCGTCTAGACCATTCTGGAAGTTAACTTTGGGAGGGGGGGTATGTAAAAATGTCCTAGAAAGAGAGAACAATGTGGATGGAGGCCCTGTGGTAGAAAGAAACATAGTTCATTGGAGTAGCTGAAAGGCAACCCATGGAGCTATGGCAAGGGGCCAAGTGCGGGAGGCAAAGTTGCTGAGATCAGCTGGGCCAAAGTGAGATCCTTAGTCTGTATTCTAAAGCAGTAGGAGTTCAGCTAGAGATAAAAATGTGGGAATCTTATTAAATAAATAATGGATGGAATAGATGGGCAGAAATATGAGTATTTTCTCTCTTTATTTTACTTGTTTGTATTGTATATTTTATCTTTTGTAATAAAAACAGTACAAGTTATTTTAAGATAGATATATAAATAATTGTGACATATTCTACAAGTATTATTTCCTCCCTTTGAGGCCTTGGGCAAATTACTTAACTTCTCTGTGCCTATCTCCTCAACTGTAGAATCTCTTAAGTTGTTGTATCAAGGTTCCAGCAGAAAATGGCACACCTCATTTGAAGAGAATAGCACAGAGGAAGTATTTTAAAAGATGTGGGAAGGGAATTCCCTTGCCGTCCAGTGGTTAGGACTCCGAGATTTCACTGCTGAGGGCCCGGGTTCAATCCCTGGTTGGGGAACTAAGATCCCACAAGTGGCACAGTGTGGCCAAAAAATAAATAAATAAAAATAAAAAGATGTGGGAAGATGGAGAGAAACCACAAGGAATCGTGCAGTACTCACAGGCTGGTGACAGCGAGAAGGCATGACTATAAAGGGGTAGGGGGAGAGAGCAGTAATCAGAACCTGGTGGCAGAGGTGTTTAGAAAGGGCTACCTGACACTAGCTGTGGCCTTTAGTTCAGAAAGGCAGTCAGTCCACAGGAAACCCAGAGAGAGGGAGCCAGGACATATAAACACCCAACCTCCCTCTCCTCCCTCCCTCCAACAATCTCCTGCTGGTCCTCTCCATTGACCCAAGCCAATCAGAAGTTAGAAGGCAAGGAAGCCTGTTGATGCAGTCCATACAGGTCAGCCTTCAGGGAACATAACAGGTTAGAGAAAAGTGGTGGGTACACCTGGAAGGGCCAAGAGAATCTCTGTAGTGAGGTTTCAATGAGCAAATGAATATAAAATACTTGGATAATTACTCAATACTTGCCCACATTTTAATTTCTAAAAACTACACTATATTCATGTCACGGACTGTTATTTACTTAACCATTATCCTCTTACATTAAGCATTTAGTACTTTCCATTTTTTATATAATATATAACATGGGGTTGAACATTTTTGTGACTAAAGTATTGTACATGTTTCTTAGAATTTCCTTGAGATAGAATCCTAAAAGTAGAATTACGGGTAAGAGAGTGGTGGCATCTGTAAAGCTCTTTGATTGAAATTACCAAATTTCTTGCCCAAGAGATTGTCCAGATTTATACCTCATCAGCAATGTCAGAGAATGGCTGTCTTCTTACCACCTCAACTCCAACATTAAGCAAGTTAACTTTTTAACCTCTAACTTGAAAGTTGAAAGTCAACATGGTATTGCTATTCTAATCAGTGTTTCTTTGGTTATTAATAAAACACTTTCTTCACATACTTAATAGCCATTTCAATTTCTTCTGTAGTAGGTGATCAACTCCTGTCTTTCTGTAGTTGATTTCTGTAAGTGCTTTATACAATAACGTATTAACCACTTGCTTGGTATTTTCACTGCAGATAGCTTTTACAACTTATATTTTAGTATTGTTTATGGCATTTTACATATGCAAAAATTTTAAATGTATGTGAGTCTATTCTTTAGTGACTTCTTCCGTTGCTTTTAAACAAATTTTATTTATTTGTTTGTTTGTTTGTTTGTTTGTTTACGGCCACACCACTGGCTTGCAGGATCTCAGTTCCCTGACCCGGAATTGAGCCCCGGCCATGACAGTGAAAGTGCCGAATGCTAACCGCTAGACCACCAGGGAACTCCCTTCCGTTGCTTTTAAACTTAGAGAGCTGAAGGGATAAAATCTATGTTTTCTTTGTTTTTTTGATGGTGATATTTTAAAACTGAATTATTTAATCCTAATCTATTGGTGTGTATTTTGTTATGTGCTGTAAGGTGAGGTTCTAAATAACACCCCTCCCCCCCAAACACACAAATAGTTAATCAATCATAATAAAACTATCTGTTGAAGAATCCTTGCATTCTCCACTGAGTTGTTTTACCTCATATAACACATATACTGAGATCTGATTTTGAACTCTTTCTTTTGTTATATTGACTTGCTTATTTTGCCACATTGCCATCAATGCCACATTGATTTACTTATTGTTGCTTTATAGTAGGTTTTACCAGAAGAAAGGATTAATCCCTTCCCAATGCTCTTCCTTACAAATTATTTACTATATTCTTATATATTCTTTCTATTAATATATTCTTATATATTTAAATGAATTTTAGAATCGTTTCATCAATTAAAAACTCTTTGGGTGGGACTTCCCTGGTGGCACAGGGGTTGAGACTCCGTGCTCCCAGTGCAGGGGGCCTGGGTTGAATCCCTTGTCAGGGAACTAGATCCCACATGCATGCCGCAACTAAGAGTTTGCATGCCACAACTAAGGAGCCCACCTGCTGCAACTAAGACCTGGTGCAACCAAATAAATAAATAAATACTAAAAAAAAAAACTCTTTTGGTTAATTTAATTAGGATGATGATTATTCCTAAATGTGGATCTAGGAAATTTATATTTGGTAGTCTCTTTTAACATCTTTTTTTTTTTTTTTTTTTTTTTTTTTTTGCTGTATGCGGGCCTCTCACTGTTGTGGCCTCTCCCGTTGTGAAGCACAGGCTCCGGACGCGCAGGGTCAGCGGCCATGGCTCACGGGCCCAGCCGCTCCGCAGCATGTGGGATCTTCCCGGACCGGGGCACGAACCTGTGTCCCCTGCATCGGCAGGCGGACTCTCAACCACCGCGCCACCAGGGAAGCCCCTCTTTTAACATCTTTTTAAAAGATGTCTTTATTTTCATAATACTTATAGGAAATTGTCTTATTTATCTCTGAAATTAAACAATTTTGTGAGAATAATATGAGTCTGAGTGTGTGAGTGTGTGTGCGCATGTGTGGTATCATAAATATTTTCAATCTGTGGATTTTTAATTTTGGGTTTTTATTAATCCTCATGATAGGACAGTTATTCTTGTACTCTAACTTGGATTACAAAATCTGTTTTAAGTGGTTTCTTCCTGAGAAACATCTGTAATTATGTTATTAGAGCATCCTTCTATGTCCTTTATCATTATTGTCATCTCTTTGTCCGTTTCCTCTGAATGCTGAGAGAGCTAATCATGTGTATCCTTCATATTACTCATTTAATTTTCTGAAGTTCTAATTCATTCTTTACTGTTTCTACTGTAGATTTTGACTATGCCATTTCAGTTAGGATTTTTTTAAAAAAATTTAAATTCTTCTTTCATCCAGCTCACTTTCTATTTGCCATGTATATCTCAGTATAGTTTTTTTCTTTTGACTTCCTAATTTTGTTTCACAGAGATCTAGTTTTATGCATTCAGCATCAACTCTTTTTGAAAAGGCTCTTCTCTGTCTGCAGATATGGATTGCACTCTCATACACTGCTAGTTCAAGTGCAGAATGGTACAACCCTTGTAGAGAAGAATTTGGTAATATCTAACAAAATCACTTATGCATTCACCCTTTGAACCATCAGTCCTAAATCTAGGTATTTACCATAATGATACACTTCCACAAATAGGAAAAAACATAATTTATTGTGGAATTACTTTTAACAGCAAAATATTCGAAACAATTTACATGCCCGTATGTAGGAAACTGGTTGCATAAACTTTGATATGTCTACACAACGAAACACTATGCAGCCATTTAAAAAAAGAATGAAGGTGGTCTCTAGGAACTGATATGAGTGATTTTCAGAATATAAGTGATAAAATCAAAGTATGAAAAAATACATATCTTTATGTGTATATATATATATGTGTGTGTGTATGTGTGTATTTGTACTTCATGTAAGAAAAACATTAACTTATATTTGCAAAAAGAAACACAGGAAGGATAAGTCATAAATGGAGAAATGTATGACAGTGCAGTGGAGGGGGTAGGGATGGAGTAAGATTTCTCTGAGTATTCTTTTTTAGTGCAACTTCCATTAGGGGTCTTCACGTGTTCAACTAAAACTTCAGACTCACAAAACTACCATGGGCCAAATTTGGCACCTCATACCTAACTTTTGAGAGAGTGGATTGGTACTCGGAACAACTATACACGCAACAATAAGGAAATGCATAGTAATATGTCACAAATATGCCAGTGGAGATCATGCAGTCTTCAAACATTATGCTTACAGGGAACTTTTTCACGGCATATGAAAATTATTATGATATTACATTGAGTGAGAAAAGCATGATAAAAATGTAAATGGCATGTGGTCTCAATTGTATAAAGCAAAATGTATAGGGTGGAGAATCACTGAAACATTAAGCTAAAAATTTTAGTTTTATTTTGAAATAATTATAGACTCACAGGAAGTTGCAAAAATAGTGCAGAGGTCCAGTCTACCCTTTTTTCAACTTCCCCCAATGGTAACGTCTTATGTAACCATAGTACATTATCAAAACAAGGAAATGCATTTACAAAGGTTGGTACATGCTCACAGGCAGCACTGAAGTTATTTCTGAATGATAGTACTCGTAAGCCCTTAGCAATAATACTTGATTTATATACATATCACTATTGAAGTGCTAACAAACACTTTAATTTTTAAAATTATTTATTTATTTATTTGGCTGCGCTGGGTCTTCTTTGCTGCACTCAGGATCTTCCTTGCAGCATGCGGGATCTTTAGTTGTGGCATGCAAACTCTTAGTTGTGGCATGTGGGATCTAGTTCCCTGACCAGGGATCAAACCCCGGGCCCCCTGCATTGGGAGCGTGGAGTCTTAGCCACTGGACCACTAGGGGAGTCTCTAACACTTTAATTTTAAAAATACTGTTATTAGGTAAAGTCTGAGTAAGATATGTAGTCTAGTTAATTGTATTGTCAATGTCAATTTCCTGGTTTGGCCCTCCACTCTCCCTCCCCATCCCCAGTTCCCAGCACACACACACACATTCTATGCACCAGCAAGAGCAGCACAATGATTCATAATTTTTTTTTTTTTTTACTGTGCTGCTTCTTGGGCTTCATTCTCCCTCTATATGAATTTTTGCCTGGATATTCTCTATCCATTCTTCTAGACCAAATCCCAAATGAGGCTGCCACAGGTTGTGTTCTCTGAGAAGCAAAACTTAGTTGGAGCTAGGAATGCAAAAGGTTTATTAGAAAAGGAAAAGGGCAGAAGCAGGTTAGGGCAGGAGCCAGCAGGCAGTAGTGCAGCTCTAACAGTCTCTGCCGGCTTAGCGGGAGCTCCAAGCAAAGGGTGCCCAGTAGAGGAGCCCCACATTGGGTGGGAATGGCCAGTCCGGAGTACCAGTGCCTTGCTCAGTCATTACTGGGAGTTGCCCTAAGAAGACTGCTTTTCCTTAATTATTGGCTTGTGCTTCCCCAAGAATATTGTCAAGGAGGCTGTAAAGTTGAGGCAGATCTTGAAGAAAATCACACCTAGAGCCCATTAGCTAACCACACTCCTCACTTCTGGGCAGAGGGTCCTTTCTTTTCGTTTTCTTTCTGTCAATTAAAAAAAAATTTTTTTATTGAGGTACAGTTAATTTATAATGTGTCAGTTTCAATTGTACAGCCAGGTGATTCTATTATACATATATATTCTTTTTCAGATTCTTTTCCATTATAGGTTATTACAAGATATTGAGTATAGTTCCCTGTGCTATACAGTAGGACCTTGTTATTTATAGAGGGCCCTTTCTTGAAGGGGAAAATGAGTGGCACACGTCTGCCACAGCACCCAGGGCTGGCTTCCTAGGCATGTGACCTGGTCAGTCCCACATTCAGAAGGGCCCTGCCATTGTTTTAACGTCCTGCTGTCACTGTCTTGAAACTTAATAATTTTATCTTTGAACTTGTGTTTTGTAAATGAAGTCCAAGGAGACAATGGCGCATGCACGTGAACTGAGGAGATAAGCACAAAATGCATGTTCTCTGTTCTTTATCGCCACATTTGCATGTAGCATTCGTGATGCCCTTTTTGAACAAGAGGCTTTGCATTTTCGTTTTGCACTGGGCCATGCGAATTATGAAACTAGCTCTGACAACAGCCCTCCCTGACCAGCCTCCAATCTTGAATAAATGTCTATCTTCTGATCCTACTGTGAGTATTACATCTTCTACTGCATGTAGTATAAATGTATTAAAATATATATCTGTTGCCACATTATGGGTTCTGATTTTTTTTTTAGTGTACTCCACTCTTAAAAAGAATAAATGCCAAGAATTTATGCATTGTTTCTGTTATTTTATCTGTTTCTCCCTCTAATTTTCTACCCATCTCTTATTCCATTGTAAATTGTTACAAAACAAAATTCAACTGAGTAAATTTTTAAAATCTTATTGGCTTTATTCAATGATTCATGAATCAGGCAGCAACCAATCTAGCAAATAGAAAGGATCTCCAAGGCGCTGTAGAAAATTAAAGATTTTTTTAGGCAGAAGGGAACAGGAAAAAGAAAGTTATTCTAGGCAAAAAAACGTAATGGTGATTGCAAGGTTACTTTTCCTTAGGGGATGACAGGGGTCTATCTGCCTAACCTAACTAGTGCTTATCAGGCAATTTCTGATTGACTAGTTTAAGATTCCATTTCTAGGATAGCTGAAATTGTAATTAAGTCTCAGTATGATGATGTGGGGCTTAGCATAAGTGATCCCATTTGGGACTTGTTGTCTTGTTCTTAACAAAATGAAAGAAGATCACTGTGATTATCTTTGTGGAAGAGACAGTTATCCCCCAATATCTGTTTTCCATTTCTTCCTTAGGAATAGAACCCACAGTTTTTGCTGCCCAGAATAAAGACTATAATTTCCCAGCCTCCCTTGTAGCTAAGTGTGACTAAGTTCTGGCAAATAGATATAATTGGAAATATCATGTGAAACTCCCAGGACGTTTTCTTAAAGGGAGGAATTGTCCCCTCATCTTTCCTTCCTGTTACCTGGAATATAGACATGAAGGCTGGAATTCACATTGTTATCTGGGACCATGAGATAAAAGGAGGCTGGCAGAGTAGTAAGATGTAAGGAGTATGTACATTTCTAGACTTGTTTAAAATATAAATGTACTTTATTTATGTTTGGCTGCATTGGGTCTTCGTTGCTGCACATGGGCTTTCTCTAGTTGCGGTGAGCGGGGGCTACTTTTCATTGTGGTGCACGGGCTTCTCATGGCAGTGGCTTCTCTTGTTGTGGAGCATGGGCTCTAGGCGCGTGGGCTGCAGTAGATGTGGCAGGTGGGCTCAGTAGTTGTGGCTTGTGGGCTCTAGAGCGCAGGCTCAGTAGTTGCGGTGCAAGGGCTTAGTTGCTCCACGGCATGTGGGATCTTCCTGGACCAGGGCTCGAACCCGTGTCCCCTTCATTGGCAGGAGGATTCTTAACCACTGTGCCACCAGGGAAGTCCCTTCCAGACTTCTTTACATGAGAGATACACTTCTTTTTGTTTAAGCCATTATTATTTAGAGTTTTCAATCACGAGCAGCTGAGTTTAATCCTTCTGATATAGTTCTTTAACTGAATGCGGAACAGTAAATATGTGTCTACTGTTGCCCTGCTCAAAAAGGATACTCCCAACTGTTTCTGTTTAGGTCCACCTTCCCAGGGGCAAAGATTCTCCTTTCTTGCCTCCCATCCCCACCTTTTGATCAAGGATGGGGTGGAAAAGGAAACTTATAAACATCCAATATTGTTGAAAATTGTTTGTCCGGAGGTTATCAGTTGGCAAGGTGAGGGGGAGGGGGATCCCTTTTACTCAGCACTCTGGTTATTGTGGCAGAAAATTCATTCCTCCCATTCTTCAGTCCTTCTTCCATTTGAGCCTCTACTTTACCGTCTCTTTCCACTTTGCCTAAACTCTGTCTCATCTAATCTCTGGGAGAAGAAAAGCTGGCACACACATTTCTGAGACTCTTCATTGACACAAAAGTTAGAAGTTTCTTTGAATATTTTTAAAAATATTTTATTTATTTATTTATTTTTGGCTGCATCGGGTCTTAGTTGTGTCACTCGGGATCTTCTTTTGGCAGGCAGGCTCTTCGTTGAGGTGTGTGGGCTCCAGAACGTGTGGGCTCTGTTGTTTGTGGCACGCGGGCTTAGTTGCCCCAAGGTATGTGGAATCTTAGTTCCCCGACCAGGGATCAAACCCATGTCCCCTGCATTGGAAGGCGGATTCTTAACCACTGGACCACCAGGGAAGTTCCGAATATTTTTAGTGTATCTTTTTGTTTTGTTTTGTTTTTTGTTTTGTTTATTTATTTGGCTGTGTTGGGTCTTAGTTGCGGCACGAGGGATCTTGGTTGCATCTTCATTGCAGCATGCGAGCTTCTCCCTAGTTGTGGTGCGCGGGCTCCAGAGCACGTGGGCTCTGTAGTTTGTGGCACACGGCTCTCTTGTTGAGGCACGTGGGCTTCATTGCCCCGTGGCATGTGGGACTTTAGTTCCCTGACCAGGGATCGAACCCGCGTCCCCTGCATTTGTAGGTGGATTCTATACCACTGGACCACCAGGGAAGTCCCTTAATATATCCTTATTTCATCTACAGTGTAGACTGGAGGAGTGAAATTGGCCCTGAGTGTATCAGTGAGAGCAGAGGGGGCAGGGAAAATCATGGAACACAATCAGAATAATACTTTGAGATATAGCCCCATTGTGGGAAGGAACCACACTGATTATCATGGTAATAACCAGAGATGGTATCACTGAGATAGGACATATGTGGGCCGAATGAAATTCTCAGAAGAGTGTACCACATACAAGAAGAAATAGAAACGTTTGTGGTTGAGTTTCTTAATAAGTGACAGGTGACTTAAGTTCAGAGTGGGGCACTGAATGTAGAGCCGTGAGATAGGAACTAACTATGTCATCTCAGCTGGTCAAGGGCTGAAATTAAGTTTCTATACTCAGACCACAAGAGCTGCTGGCCCCTTTAAAGAGGTTCTTGTGTGCAGTGACAGAGGATCAGGGAAAGGTAAGTCTTTCCAAGCACATCAACATCAGTTCTTTCCCAGACTTCTGGTCAGCAATGATATTGAATCAAGCCCTTTGGATAATTTTTTTAATGCCGTCTCTGGCTGTCTGCATCAATAGCCCCTAGAGGGGCTGTGTCTGACATTTATAAACGTGTTTACTCTTCCCTTCACCTAAATAGACGAAGAGTCGGAGAACCCTCTGAATCACGTGGCTCTAGGCAATTTGAAGTCCAGCCTCTTTAAATCATTCCTTTAACTTTCAATATTTCAAGACAGCATTTGAACAAGATGATTAAAACAACAACAACAACAAACAGGCAGTGCTCTCCTTTGAGCGGATAAACAATTAAGCTCAAATCAGCCTCACTTAACAGATGCAGCTCCAGGCATTCCCACTGACTGGGACCAGGAAGGCAATGTAAAATGGTAAGGTAAACAAACAATTATCTCTACAATTTGATCAATATGGAAGTGGAACGACAGGCAAACAAGACGTCCCTTAGAAGCATCATCTTAAGAGGGACTTGAATTATAAACCATATAACTGCTTTCAATTTCCTCAACTTGTTCTTTTGTATAAATACTGTTCGAAAAAGCTGAGGCCATGTGCTGGTTATTCTCCATTTCTCCCTTCTCCACTGTGATTTTCCACCCTTCTCTGCCCTGCTCTGATTCCCATGGAATACGTGGCCTGGGCACCCCTGCCTTTTAGCTTCTGGTTGGGTTGGGCCATAGGAGTGGGGGTTACCAAGAGAGTGAAGGGCAGGAGAGAAAGTTCAGGGTGTTTATTCCATCAACATCAACATCTCTGCCCACCCCCCACCCCCCGCAAGTTGTGTGAGGTCATGGCCATGGTTGCCTCCCTCTAACTCCTTCTGTCCTGCCATCTTTCACAGCTCCAGCTCTCAGCTGGGATCCCTTAACACTGTTTCTTCCCCATGCCCATTCAGGCCAAGCAATGGCTCTCCATCATTGCTAGTCCCTGCATGCTTTAGCATCACTTGTTGGTTCCCTTAATCCAGCTCATACTTTTGTAAATGCTCCCTTCTTAAAAAGTCTATTCAAAAATCCCATCTGAGCTTGTCATGTGTTTCTGATCAGGATCCTGATTAATAGTCAACTGCATCAATGACCCTCTGATAAGCGAGACTTTGGAGCTATGTTTACTTCTATGTTCTATTTGTGAACGAGTACCTTAAAATATTTCAAAACTGAGGTTGTAATCCCAGTGTATATGCATGGTGAGTATACCATTCTAAATTTACTGAGCTGGAAAAGAATGTTTAAAAAGCGAAGGTGTGACCTGATATCTGTTATCAGTCACCATGATCCTATGCGTGGAGGTGAAAGTTCTTTAGAACGGTTTGGATTGATAAGTATGAGCATGAGTCAGCCTCATTATTTTCAATAGCTTCATGTTCCAAATTAAAAAAAAAAACTGGAGTTAACAGCTCTTGCTACAAGTACGGAGCACCTGTGTCCCCAGAAATCCTTTCAATTTACATCTGTGATACATTAAGATAAATTTTTTAAAAATTTCCTGAGGGAACTAAAATCTGAAATGGTGATTATTATAATAATTTTTTTTAAATGATGAGAGTCACATAGGGCCATCAGAGACAGGGCAAGGTGAGAGAGTTATGGATAAAAAGTTGTCAACAGAAACTATGCAAATAGCGGAGTTACGAGACACTGCACAGTCTTCGGACCACTTCTCTATGATTTGAAGAGAGGAGGGGTCTAGGAAGCCTTGGGTATTGTCTCTAAGCATGTAGTTTGGTACATAATGGGGATTTTTCTCAGTACACACTAGCAGACCCAGTGTAGGGAGCGTACAAGAAGACCACAGATTTTTAGGACAGGGGTTCTTAACTGAGGGTCAACTAATAGAATTCAGGAAGATCTGTAATCTTGAGAAGGGAAACTCTTACATCTTCACTTTTGTTGCCGAAAAGTCGGCCTCTGTACACCAGCGCCACATTGAATCTTGGAGACAGAGTTTTGGATGAAGTAGACAAGAATAGCTTTATTTCTTTGCCAGGCAAAGGGGGACACAGTGGGTTCTTGCCCTCGAAAATGTGTGTCCCAACCCGGGAGGATTTGATGAGGAGTTTTATAGCAATGGTTCAAGGATGGAGTTGCTGTTAAGGATCAGGGTATGTGCAGGGCCTGCACTCCTTTAATCTGGCCTCAGGTAGTCTCTTTTTTGTTTTATTTTATTTAATGTATTTATTTTTGGCTGCACTGGGTCTTGGTTGCTGCGCGCGGGCTTTCTCTAGTTGCGGAGAGCGGGGGCTACTCTTCATTGCGATGTGTGGGCTTCTCATTGTGGTGGCTTCTCTTGTTGTGGAGCACGGCTCTAGGCACACGGGCTTCAGTAGTTGCGGCACGCAGGCTTAGTAGTTGTGGATACGGGCTTAGTTGCTCCAAGGCATGTGGGATCTTCCTGGACCAGGGCTCGAACCCGTGTCCCCTGCTTTGGCAGGTGGATTCTTAACCACTGTGCCACCAGGGAAGCCCTCAGGTAGTCCCTTGATGAGCTTCTCTGGTTCCTTTAATCAGGCCTCAGGAAGATGCTAACATCTTCCATTTGTTGGGGGTTTTAGTTCTGTAAAGAGCTCAAAGATATAGTTATGTGTATCACTTGAGGCGGAACCATGACTTTGACCCAATGCTGCACTATTTGCTTTTTCTTTTCTTTTCTTTTCTTTTCTTTTTTTTTTGGCCACATCATGTGGCATGTGGGATCTTGGTTCCCTGACCAGGGATGGAACCCCTGCCCCCTGCATTGGGAGCATGGAGTCTTAACCACTGGACTGCCAGGGAATTCCCAAGGCTGCACTATTTTCTTGGCTACTCCTCAGTTGTCTCTGCATCCCCTCCCTTCCTTGATTTTCAACTGTTTGAAAGGCTTAGATGCCCAGGAGCCCCAGAGGGTCCTGCTCGGTTTCACTTTCACTAACCTCTAACTGAAATTAGCATTTTTTTCAATTTTGAATGTGGGTAACAAACAATAGAAGTATTAGCAATACCTGTGACTTTGTCACCAACAAGAATCACAGGCATTGCTATATCATATAGTAGTTCTTGCAGCTATCTTGTAAATCCTTTATATTAATTACAATACATCAAAGTTAGTCACAAAGTCCACTGCTAGGCCTTGCTATTTAATGCACTAATAAAGAATTGCCCGTATTATTGTATTATAAAAATTTTAATACTTTGATAACTGTGTTTTGATGTAATTGGTTTCCTTTGTAATCTTAGATCTTTTACTTTATTAAGTTAGAAAGATTATTATCCAGACTGCCAAAAGGTCCATGACACAAAACTCTTTAAGATCATCTGCCTTAGTCAATAGCTCTGACTTAGGAGTCATTGAAAGTTTTCTAGTGTCTATTGATTTTTAGGTCCCAACGACCATTTCAGTCATTACCTTTTTTTAAAAAAATAAATTTATTTATTTTTGGCTGCGTTAGGTCTTTGTTGCTGTGCGCAGGCTTTCTCTAGTTGCGGCGAGTGGGGGCTACTCTTTGTTGCTGTGCTCGGGCTTCTCATGGCGGTGGCTTCTCTTGTTGCGGAGCATGGGCTCTAGAGCGCAGGCTCAGTAGTTGTGCTGCGCAGGCTCAGTAGTTGTGCTGCATGGGCTTAGTTGCTCCGTGGCCTGTGGGATCCTCCCAGACTAGGGATTGAACCCGTGTCCCCTGCATTGGCAGGTGGATTCTTAACCACTGCGCCACCAGGGAAGTCCCTCAGTCATTACTTTTTGAATGATCAGAACAGATGTTTGGCTTCTGCTGAGTCTAGGAGGGAGTAAATTCCATGGATAATGCTCCCAGGAACACTGTCCCTGGGGACAGAGAAATCCATTCTCTATTACTTTTCCTGTTCCCATAGAAGGGTAACAGAATATGCCACACCAAAATGTCACTTTGGCATAAAGATTATTTTGATCTGGAGGCAAATGGGAATCAACAGAAGCAAAATGAAGCCTTCTAGAGCTTTCCCTATCTAAATAAAAGCAGACGCTTCTGAGAAATGAGGACTGCCATAAATCCCCTCTCCCAGGAGAGTTTTATGGCCATGAAGAAGATGGAAAGTCAGCACCGAAACTGACCCCCCACAAATAACCCTTACCTTCCATTAGTTTCTGCCCTGTATTTACCTTCCAACAGTTTGCTACCCTGGGAAGCCTAAAACCCTGTTTCTTTGTCTTGTCAAATCTCTGCAAATTTATTGTTCTGTTCTTAAGGGACTATATAAGCCCAAGTTTTAACCACTCCTTGAGTTTCTCATTGCTGAGTGCTCCCATGTGCATGCACGATGCACATGTTAATAAATTCTGCTTGTTTTTTCTTATTCATCTGTCTTAGTCTATTTTATAGGGCCTCATCTGGAGGACCCAAGATGGGTAGAGGAAAAAGAGTCTTTTCTTCCCCTACACCATTTTGGAAACCTCACTTGCCTGCAATCGAGGAGCAAAGGACAAAACTACCAAGTTTGATAGGTCAAAGTCATGGTTTGCTTATAAATACCTGATGTCCCAGCAGAAACAGCAAGCAGCCCTTTGAACACTTTAGACTAAAATTTTTTTCTGCCCTGTTATCTTTGGGCTACATGGAGTTACCACTGCAGGCAAGTTTCCAGTTGTTCCAACAGGACTGCTTCCACCTTGAACTCTTATCAACAACTTAGATTGTGTATTCATTTCTATTTGCATTGTTCAGCTTCCCAAGGGGATTGCATACTTCCATATGACAGGAGCTGTCTGAGTTTCATGCCAGTAATTATACTTACATAGGATGGCAGATACTCACCATCATCACTGAAGTTATTTCTGAATGATAGTCCACACAAGCCATTAGCAATCATCCTTGACTTATATACATATCACTATTGAAATGTTAACACTTCAATTTTTAAAATACTGGTATTTGGTGAATTCCAAGCAAGATCAGTAGTCTAGTTAATCATATTGCCAATGTCAATTTCCTGTTTGGCCTTCCACTCACCTGCCCCACTCTCCACCTCCTACACATACATTCTATGTACCAGCAAGAGCAGCACAATGTTTCATAATGTCATCCCTTTGTTTGTGCTGCATCCTGGGCTCCATTATTCCTCTGTATAAATTTCTGCCTGGATGATCTCATTTGTTCTTTTAGGCCAAATTAATCATTATCTCCTCATGAAGCTGTATCTCTCAGTAAATGTTGTAGAGTCCCATTTGCTTCAAGGGTCTGCCTTTCTAGGCAATCCAGCTTCCTTTCTTTTCCTCCACCTCCAAATAATCAAACTTAGGGTTTTTCTTCCCTTCCTCTCATTTCTTTTTGTATTGTTTGTCTTTCTCATCCTCTTCTTGCCTGTTTCACACTTGCCACTGTCCATGTCAGAACTTTGAGGTGTGAACCTATTCTTCCTGTTTTGTCATTATAAACAAGATCCAAAGTTCATTCTCATCATATTATCTCAAAGCCATTTGCCAAAAGGATCCAGAGAATACTTAGGGTGAAACAACGGTTCCAAAGCAGCCTCAGAGGGAAGATATATTCAGTAGGATTAATCCCTTGCTTCGAGGAAGAAGACAGATCCAATATTCCTAACTTGTTTAGGATATCTGCTTCCTTGGCTGGCACATTAAATCAGGGATAGCAGACCCCCAGGCTTCTGGCCTTTCTTTGCTATCACTGTCTCTCTCTCATTCTTTCTCTCTCTCTACTTAGCTCTTACCCAAGTGAAATGTAAAATCTTTCAATTGGGTTTAAGTTTTAAATACTAATGGATGCTTGGGGAAATTGGCCATGGGTGGAGTTTTATGAAAAGAAGAGATTCTGCAGGATGATATGTGTGCTCACATTCACTTCCCAGCCACCTTTCCTTGCCTACAGAATAGGTTGCAATTTGTTAGGTGAGTGCCTGCTGTGTATTCTAGGGGCCTTTGAATTTTTTATATCTCTCTCTCTTGGATGGAGGAAGTTTAGATTATATTGGAGCCAGGATTTTATTTGCTCAGTATCCTACTTTGCTCTCCCCAGATCTCTGAGGGAGAGATTGTTATGGTTGATATTTTAATAGAATATCTCTCTCTCTCCCAGGGGTATTATTACATAGCTGATGACCCAGTGACTAGAAAGTCACTAAGTAATTGTCCCTTCCATAAGATTCTTCCAGCTCTGCTGCTAGTCCTTATGTAGCTTTCCAAGCAATTCTTTAAAAGGCACAATGTATAAATTTTATATCCCTTTTTAAAGAAATTCAGTCATCATATCTTTTTTTTTTTTTTTTTTTGCGGTACGCAGGCCTCACACTGTTGTGGCCTCTCCCGTTGCGGAGCACAGGCTCCGGACGCGCAGGCTCAGCGGCCATGGCTCACGGGCCCAGCTGCTCCGCGGCATGTGGGATCTTCCCGGACCGGGGCACGAACCCGTGTCCCCCTGCATCGGCAGGCGGACTCTCAACCACTGTGCCACCAGGGAAGCCCAGTCATCATATCTTATTGTTTTTTTACAATCTTTGTTCTACTGACTATTATTCCTTTTATTACTTATTTATTTTTATTTGTTTTTGGCTGCACTGTCCTGCTTGCAGGATCTGGGGCCACGTCAGTGAAAGCACCAAGCCCTAACCACTGGACCACCAGGGAACTCCCAATTTTTAAGGGCTTTATGGAGGTATTATTGACATACAACAAACTGCACGGATTTAAAGAGTATAATTTCATACGTTTTCACATATGTATACACACCTGAAACCATCACCACACTTAAGAAAATGAACATATCCATCAGCCCCCAAAGTTTCCTTGAGCCACTTTGCCATCCTTCTCTCCTGCCCCTGCCAACTCCTAATTCCTAGGCAGCCATCGATCTGCCTTCTGTCACTGTAGATTAGTTTGCATTTTCTAGAATGTTGGATACACGGACTCAAAATAGAATGTATTCTTTTTTATCTGGCTTCATTCAGCATATTATTTTGAAATTCATCCATGTTATTATGTGTATCAATAGTTCATTCTTTATCGCTGATATGGGGTATCTGTAGATATTGGACAATTGTAGATATACCACAATTTCCTTATCCACTCACCTCCTGATGGACATTTGGGTTGATTCTAGTTTTTGGTTATTACAGATGGAGCTGCTACGAACATTCATGTGCAAGACTGCATAGTTTTATACTTTCATTTCTCTTGGATAAAATCTTCAGGTGGAATGGCTGTGTTGTACAGTGGGAATATGTTCAACCTTTTAAGAAACTGTCAAACAGTTTTCCAAGTGGTTGTACTATTTAACATCCCTACCAGCAGTGTACAAGAGTTCCAGTTCCCGCACATCTTTGCTATATTCTGTTGAATACTGAGTGCTGTCTTGACAACATGGACTTGCTCTAATTATACCTAAGGAGAAAGTCGGGTTTTTTTTTGGCTGTGCTGCGCACCTTGTGGGATCCCACCTCCCCGACCAGGGACTGAACCCAGACCCTCCTTGGCAATGAAAGTGGAGAGTCCTAACCACTGGACCACTAGGGAATTCCCTTTGTTTTCGTTTTTGGTATAGGAGTGCATGTAAATCTGTGGTTGAGACAAATAATCATACTGTTATAACAAATGTTATCTGCTCTTAAAATCCAGGTTCCTATTACCTTCTTATAGAAAATCATATCCCGCTGAGAAGAAATAAGACAATAAAATTCAAGTACTAAAAAATAAGAAAACCATTGACTTCATATTTCATAGCCAAGGTATTTTAACACATATTAGGAATAAGTTTGGCAAATTTATATGGCAGGAGGAGAGATGATACATTTCTCATCACATTTTTTGGGTTTGAAATGTAAAATTAAACAGTCAGATTGTTTGATGATGAACGCTTTTTTTTTTTTTTTTGATAATACATAAGTGATTTGCCAAGTACTGCTCTGGTAAAGGAATAGACTGATACGTATTAAACCCATCCAGGGCAGTGATGCTAAGGAATTAAGTCACAGACCAAGCTATCTGATGAGCGTTTCCTCCCTCAAGAATTATTGTTTGAAAAATGCAGAGAAATGCAATAGAAGTTTGTCTGTGTTTCTAGTCCCTCACTGTAGATTTTGCTCTGGAACGTTTGTACAAAACACAAAGAGCCATTACTATCACTTCTGGCTGTACACCACTCAAATAACACAGGGACCAACTAGTTAATGATGAATCAACTCTTCCTGCCAGAGCTAACACCAGCAGGATGCAGTCTCGCTGCTAGAAAGTCCTTGGGCTCTACTGTTGATGGCTTTATGGGTTGAGTCACCTTGAGGCAAATTCCCTTTGGTAGTTCAGTAAATAAAATCTTTTCACTGCATTTGCTAGAGCAAATACAGTTAGAGCAATGATCCAGGGTTTTGGACTATTTAAAAACCCTAAAATTCTTGAAGTCATCCCACAGTGGTACAGTGTTTTAACCTTCTGTTGTACTGTGTTCCAATCGAAGTTTCAGTGAACCATTCTGTCTGATAGAGACGACAGATGTGAATGAAGCCATGTCCAAGACAACAGGGATCATCTTAAAATTAAGTAAAACTGAGATACACAATATCTTTTCAGTATCTTAAATTGTTGAGAAAAAAAGTATTTTAAATGAGGGATATAATTGTTCAAAAGCGATATCAGGTGGAAGAGAAATTTTCCACTCAAGAGCAGAGAGGAAATACAGAATGTATGTATCTTTTAAAATTTCACTTAGCATTAAGTTATGGGCGTTTTCTGAATTTGTATGAACTCTTTGTAATCATTTATGATTGCATAACAGCCCATCAAATGTATATATAGACTTAATGTCTCACATTTGTTTTCATGTTTTTGCAAATTGAATTAATGCTGTGATAAAAAAATAGGTAGAACACAGCTTTTTCCATATTTGGAAATGTTTCTTGAGGATAGAGTCCAAGAAATGGAATTACTTTAACAAAGGACATTAATCTCTTAGTTTTACTATCAAACGTTAAAGCACTTCCCAAAAAGATTGTGCCAATTTGCACCCCACTGGCAGTAAGAACTTGTTTCATTGAAACCTCACCAGGGTTAGGCGTTTTATAATTTTTTAATATATGCTAATTTAATAGAGAAAATATTGCTTTGTTTTAATTGCATTTTAAATTACTAGAGATTGTTCTTAATATTTGCTTGCTTCTGAGTTATCTACTCATACCATTAAACATTTATATCTTTTGAAGTATCCATGCTTTTATTTATTGATGTATATGAGCTTCTTAGACATTAAAAATATCAACCCTTGGTCTATCCATGCACAACTTACCACAAACGAAAAATCGGCACTTCTACCTGGGTCTCCAGTTCTAAAATAGCTGTAGGTTGAAACATCCCTAAAACCAAAACTAAGTCTAAGCTAAATCTTTTTTTTTTAATTGTAGTTTTGTTACCGACCCTCCAGAGTTGGTCCCCAACAAGGGTCCTTCTGCCTGGCGTCCTTGGAGCCAATGGAAGGAGACAGAGCTCAGTTCAGAAGCAAAAGGAAGCTTTTATTCTTTTTTTTTTAAACATCTTTGTTGGAGTATAATTACTTTACAATGGTGTGTTAGTTTCTGCTTTATAACGAAGTGAATCAGTTATACATATACATAGTTCCCATATCTCTTCCCTCTTGCGTCTCCCTCCCGAAGCTTTTATTCTTGAACAAAGACGGGGAGGAGGTGCTCGCACATTCTCTCCGCTACCGGCCAAGCTGTGGGCGGGGCTGCTTTGTGGAGATCTGTATAGCGGGAGGGGGGTGGAGTTCTCGCGAGACGATGCCGGCGCACACCATCTCTGCGCACGGCCCGCCACCGCCATCTTGAATCCCCGTGTAGGTGCTGCTGGCTGTTTCGCGCTAGGAGCCTCGGTCTTCAGTGCTGGGTGCAAGGACTCTGCACGCGACACCCTCTGAGCAAGCGGAACTAGACAAAGCACAAAGGAAAAGAAAAAGGTTAGACTTTATTACCCAGGTTCTATTTGTATTTCCCTGGCATTGTTTTGTTTTGTTTTTTCAGTATGCGGGCCTCTCACTGTTGTGGCCTCTCCCGTTGCTCCGGACGCGCAGGCTCAGCGGCCATGGCTCACGGGCCCAGCCACTCCGCAGCATGTGGGAGCTTCCCGGACTGGGGCGCGAACCCGTGTCCCCTGCACCGCCAGGCGGACTCTCAACCACTGCGCCACCAGGGAAGCCCTCCCCGGCATTGTTAATGGGCTTTGCCGGTGACGGTTTAACGTTGACCTCCTTTCATAGTGTCTCAGTTTACCGCTGCCAAAACAATATTCCAAGGAAGATATTTTCCACTGCGTTCGTATTTTAGCTATTTGCACTCATGGTTTTTCTGTTTCCCAAACTTATAATACCTTCTGTATTTTGTAACAGTTTGTTTGAACCCTGTTCCCAGAAAACTGACTGAGCCAGAGCTTAGTGTATAGCTTATTGTATAGGAAGTAAATTCAGGATCATTGTCAGGATCACAGTGTGCGGGGAAGTGAAGGAAGCAGGACCAGGTGGGGGTATACTGTGCTGCAGACACAGCAAAGGTCTCAGCTGATTTCCCAGGGAGCTCTGAAGCTGGGATGGCCCTTCAGAGTTGTTATCTTGCCCTGAGATAATGGGACTAGGCTTTCCACCCCAACCTTAACTGGTCATTGGATGAAGTTTGCTCCTAGAGAGGGAGTGTGACCTTGTGGCAGTTGGCTGTTTTTTTGGCTTTTGGTAGTTCCTGGACAGGGACTCAGCTAAGAACTATCAGCCGCCAACATTCTTGGCCACGGGGATAATGAATGTCTCAGTTCTCAAGGTGGAATTTGGGCTGATGGATCACAGCATCTGCTACAGGGTTGAAAACACTGGCAAGACTTGCAGTTCTTTGGGTCGACTGACTTCTTCTCTGACATATCTGGTCTTCTATAGGCCTGAGAAGTTGAGTATGGCTTTGTTAAACCTAATCTGGTCTCAAGTCCAATCAATTCTGGGTCTTATCTAGTACTTTATCTTAGAACTTTGGATCAAGTTCATGCTCTTGCTGGGACATAGAACTGCCATTTCTGTGTGGCTATGTAGGTTTTATCAGAATTACACATACTCACCTTATTGGCCCAAGGAGAGGCCTGCACCAAGCCCTCCAGATCTGATAGGATTCTGGGAAAACTGGACTCCCTGAGACCATTATATACCAAAGTGGGTCTCACTTCTTCCTTCTCCTCTAATGTCCCACATTCTCATTCAATGTGGACTTGATAGTTCTTGATTGGTTCATAAATCAATCAGTCTTGAACTTAGATGTTGACAGAGTGGTTACCCAGGCATTGGCTTGAATGCTTAAATCAGCTTTGAGATGAAATTTGTAGGCCCCAACAGAGGATATTCATTTTGCAGGGTCATTTCTCTTTAAATATATATTACTATCTACAACTAGGGAACAGATGTGCAGAGGCCCCTAGAAATAAAAGATGGCTGTGCTCAGAACCTAGCTATATCTATGGTAAGGCACGGTGAATGCCTAATGAAGAATCATAGTTTCATTGCTCAAAAAAATGCCAGTGCCACTCAAAGCAGGTAAGGAGGAGTCAAGGGAGATGTTAAGGGGAGTCTTGAAGATTGGCAGCACTCACAGACCATCTTCTTATCAGACCCTTCTCCCTGAGATGGCCCAACCCCTTTGGCTCTGCCTCTTCTCTTCCAGATTACCATGTACTCATACAAAGAGTAGTGAGAAGCATAATTTACTGCTCCTGGAGTCAGAGGAACTTGACTCTAGGCTTTCTGCATGTGCGACTATTAAGAAATTAGGTAACTACCCTGATCCTCAGTGTTCTCCTCTGTAAAATCGGGGCAATAGTCCTGGCCTGGTTCTCGCGGTTGTTCTAATGGCATTAATGTATTAATACTTTATTTCTTGAGCATCATGGAAGTACAAGGTGTTCCACTTAAGTCAATTTTTTCAGACAATAGACCCAACTCAGTGGCATAATATTACCTATTTTTACCAGAAATCTTTTAAAAACTATGTTATACACTTGAAGTTTTGGAAAGTAGTTCACAATAAACATAACTTAATCTTTTTGATCAGTTAGGCCACCATTATGAACATCAGTTGTACCTTGATGTCATATGGTCCATATAAGCTATGTTTTTCCTCAATTTTAACTTTTAAAAAAAAATATAGTATACATCCAGAAAAGTGCACAAACTGAACACAGCTGGGTAATTAGCACTCAAATAAAGAAACAGAACCTGCACCCCTCCAAGAGAAAGCGTCATCCTGACTCCTAGTAGCATAGATTAGTTTTGCCTTAAACACTATCTCACTGTAATTATATTTATTTAACAAGGAGAATTTATCATCTCTTCTTATATGCTCTCACAAATTTTATCTTATGTATAATTCAGTATACTTTCATTCTGCCTTGTTTATTGGTTAGTTTTTGAGCAGTTCATTTATTCAGGCTACGTTTTTGAATATTTGCTATATGCCAGGCACTGTTCTAGGAATTGGGGACAAGACATACATAGTCCCTGCCCTCATGGAATTTACATTCTATTGGGAAATACAAACAACAAAAGTAAACACATAAAATTACTACAGATTGTCTTTAGTGTTCTGTTGGGAATCGTTAAAGTGCTATGATAGGTGGTAAAGTGAAACACTTTTAGTGAAATTATCAAGGAAGGTCTTTTTCAGGAGTGATGCTGAGGTTGAGTAAGAGTCAGTCATGCAAAAGCCAGGGGAAGCGTGCTCTAGGCAGAGGAACAGCAAGTTCAAAGCCCCCAAGTTGAAAAAGAATTTAGCATATTCTAGGAACTAAGATGGGGCCTATGTCCCTGTCCCTGTGTGGAGGAGGTGGTTTTTTTTTTTTTTTTAAGGTTATGATAACTTCTTTTTTTTGGAGGAGGTGTTTTGAATGAGGGAAGTGTGGAAAGGTAGTCAGGAAAACATGTAAGGTCTTTCAGGGCATGGTGACAATTTTGGATTTGATTTTCCGAGCAGTTGGAAACCATTAGAAGGTTTTACATAGGCGAGTATAATGATCTGATCTACGTTCTAGCTGCTGGATATCGGGAGGAGACAAGTTAGATGGTGTTAAAGACTAGACAGAAGGCTCAAAATGGAGTCGCTTATGCTAAGCCCCACATTACCAAACTGAAATGTAATTTAATTACAGTTTCGCCTCTCCCAGTAATGGAATCTTAAACCAGCCAATCAGTAATCTCCTGATCAGCACTAGTTAGGTAATCTGACTGATAAACCCCTGCCATCCCCTAAAGGAAAGTCATCTTGCAATAATCAATCTGCTTTTTTGCTTAGTCCAACTTCCTGGTTTATGCTTCCTTCTGTCTATAAAATCGTTTACCTTGCATGACCTCTCAGAGCTCCTTTCTATCCTGCTGGATTGGATGCTGCCCAATTCATGAATTGCTGAATAAAGCCAATAAGATTTTAAAAATTTACTCAGTTAAAGTTTTATTCTTTAATAGAGGCTACTGCAGTAGTCTAGCTGAAAGATGCTAGTGGTCTGGATCAAGATTGAGGCAGTGGAGATGGAAATACCAGTCAAATTCCAGATCTGTTTTGGAAATAGAATTGACACGGCTTCCCAGTGAGTTGGATATGGGATTTGTGTGTGTCTGTGTGTGTGTGTGTGTGTGTGTGTGTGTGTGTGTGTGTGTGTGTGCGTGCATGCGCGGAGGGTAGGTGAAGGAAAGGAAGGAGTTCATGTTGACTCCTGGGTTTCTCCTCCAAGCGACTAGATGAATGCTGGAAGGTGGGGTCACTATTTACTGAGGGGGGAAGCTTGTTTTTTTTCACCGATTCATAAAATTAAGACAATGTTTTTTTATCAAAGTATTCTCGTAAAACCTACTATAGTACTAGGTGAATGTTTGTTAAATAAATGAATTGAATATCCTTTAAGATCAACTGTTTCTTTTATAATGGTCAATGTACTTGCCCCTAATAAGTCCACACCTTTTAATTTCTTATTTTTAATCTTATGCGGCCTGGAAACCACATAAGAATAAAATCCTCTCAACTTTCTGCAATTACATCTACAAACCTTTCTCAGCATTTGCACCAGTCTTTTCCTCATTCCTTCCAGTTGCAGTAGAAACTGTGCTCTGAATTCTCTCTCCTTAGTATTCTCCTTATTTCTGGCCATTGTCATTCCTTCTCTTCCTCTTCATCTCCATCTTCCTCCTCCACTTTTATTTTTAACCCTTTCTTTTCTACACTCTCTTTCCCATCAAAATGTAAATCTGCAAATATCTCCCATTCAAAAGACAAAGGGAAAAAAGCTCTCTCTTTTTAAAAATTGAAGTATAGTTGATTTACAATACTGTGTTAGTTTCACAGACATAGAAAACAACTTATGTTTACCAAAGGGGAGAGAGAGGGGGGAAAGACAGAAGTTTCTTTTTGTCTCATCTGCTTCACCTATTGCTTATTCAATCCATTCTCACTTTCTTGCCCACTCACTGTCCAAGCTCTCTCAACTCCCTTGCACAACCAAACTTCTAGAGTGAATTGTCTATACTCGATGTTTCTCCTAATTCAGCTCCCACTCTAGCAATCTGTATTCTGTCTCTACCATTCTGCTCAAACTGGTTTTGCCAAGTTTATCAGTAAGTGTTTTGTCAGTAATCTAATTAACGTTCCCCAGTTGTCATTTTATTTGGCACTCAACGTTCCTTCCCTCCCTGAGGCACTCTTTTCCCTTTCCTCCTGGAGCAGTGCACTCTTGGATTTCTATTTACTTTTCTGGTAGCTCTCTCTCCGACTCTTTTTCTTCTCCCTCTTTCTGGATGTTTTTGCCTTTCATTATATTGCCCTAGGCATCCTCTCTTCCATTCCATGTCCTCTGACTGGGTAGCTCATTTACCCCTGTGGCTTCCTTTACCAGCCATATGGTGGAGACTCCCAAGTCAGACGTCTCTTGTGAGGTCCAGACAAGGTTCATCCAACTGCCGCTAAAATATCATAACTTGTGTGTAGGCACCATAAGCTCACTCAACAGGCCTAGAATAAAATTCTTCATTTCCCCTGCCATCACTACTCTCCCTCCTCTATTATCTTAATGAATGACATCATCTTTTACCTGGCTGGAAAGTCAGCCTTCCCTGATTGCCTTCACTAGTTTAGGTCTCCCTGCCACGTTTTCCCTTAATTCTCCTCCAATAATGACACTACATTTTAAAATTGGTTTTATAATACTACATATTTTATTAGAATCATTTGTTCAATGCAATATTCATGAGGGCAGGAACTGTTTCTATTTTGTTGTCATAATCCCAACAATTAGCATAAGGAGCTGACCTGTAGTAGGTGTTCAGTATTTGTTTAATGAATGAATGAAATATGTTAGAATTGTGAATTAACTCAGAATGATAGTTTGGGGCTGTCTAGTATGAATAAGTTACACGGGATTTAGTGCATGAGCTTTCTTTTAGGTGATTAAAGGGAAGGTGAGGAAAAGGCATAGATGTTTCCTGTGTATTGTTAGACATTTCTTCAGCACTCTTCCTCTGATACTCATTAAAAATATGTTCCAGGCCTGAAGTGAAGTAAATGCTATCCTGGTTTAAACCATCACTGCCTACCAAAGTAGTTAAGCATTAAATAGACAACCTAAATTTCGTGGAAAAATACGCTTTTCTTTTAATAAGCAATTCTGCTAATTGTTCTAGCCAGTCCTTCCATTTTCAAAACCTAGTCTCGTAATCAAAAGTGAATTTGACAGTCCTCCTGTGTTTAGAGAGTTTTAAGTTATTAAAGTCAGTTTTTATTACGATGTTTTCCTATAGTTGTTTACATGTATTTTTATTTGCTTCTGTCTCTTAGTGTGAAGTAATAGAAAAAATATATATTGGCCTCTGCCCCCGGTTCCTGGCACAGAGCTCTTAAAACCCTTGTAATTTCCTAAGTGATAAGAGTACTAAGAGCATCTTTTGTTCTAATGAAACAATGCTTGGTGGGCTCCTGGATAGGGACTGGTCACCAGAAAGACCAAGCTATGACTAGGAGCTTGGAACGTTCAGGCTCATCCCCCATCTTCCAGGAAGGGGAGGTGGGATGGAAATTGAGTTAATGATGAATCTTGCCTAAATAATGAAGCCTCCATAAAAATTCCAGTGGTATGGGGCTCAGGGAGCTTCTAGGTTGATGAACACATGGAGGTGCTGGGAGAGGTCCTGGAAGCTCTATGCCCTTTCTTACATACCTTGCTCTATGCATCTCTTCTGTCTGGATGCTCATCTGTACCCTTTATCTTATCCTTTTTATAAAAAACTGGTAAGTAGTGTTTCCCTGAGTTCTGTGTCATTCTAGCAGATTATCCAACCCAAGGAGGGGGTTGTGGGAACTCAATTTATAGCCGGTGGGTCAGAAGTACAGGTGATAACCTGGGACTTGTAATTGGCATCTGAAGTGGGGGTGGGGCAGTCTTGTGGGACTGAACTCTGACCTTGTAGGATCTGATGCTAACTCTAGGTAGATAATGTCAAAATTAAATTGGATTGAATTATAGGACACCCAGCTAGTGTCTCAGAGAATTGCTTGGTGGGGGAACCCCCCCCCCCATTTGGTGGCTGGAAGTGAAGTGTTCTGTGTGAGTAATAAAGAAGAGACACACAAGACAAGTGAGTTTTTCTTACTCACTTAGCAAGTCATAGAGTTGAAGTGAGAAAATAAATACTAAAAAAATCAGTACTAAGTGAGCATTGCATAGTATTGGTGGACTATCACATGAGGAGCGTTGTAATCTAAGACTACTAATTCCTTTAGAGCTCAACAATGTAGGCTTCATTTCATCTTCTTCATTTTCTATATTTTTAAAATCCTTAAACATGTATGAAAGATTCATTGCAATATGAAATCTCTGTTTAAAAACTACAAAAGCAGCTCTTATGTAACACACATTTTTTTCATACAGAAATCCTTGCACCATTATCTAAATACCACAGCTCTCACTGCTTTCATGGAATATATTTCCTAAATATAGAACAATTATTAATCACATGATGGGTGCACATACTGTGCAAATGTCTGGAAGAGGAAAATGAGACTGACATACATATTTGACATTATAAATATATCACAACTTGGCATATTGACATAGTCCCTTAAAAACATAGAGCAAGAAAAGAATCTCAGGTTTAAGACTAATCCTGAAATTACATAACCTTGGCCTTTCTCAGTGATTTGTAACTTATAGTAAGGCAGTTCTGCATACACACATGCATAACACAACCTTAATAATTGCACATTTCATCTAGGGTTAGGTATCTTGGTATATCAGGATTTGAGTTATTCACTTATGAAAACTTCCCAGGAAAGCCTAATCACTGACAAACAAATGCATCTTTTGTTTTCCTTAGACTTCAGGATTCTCAGATTTGCCAAATTCTGGAGTTAGTCCTAGACCCATGGAAACCTGTCTTTCTCTTCTGAGAACGTCTTGTTCACTGCCAAGTTTACTCCATGGTACTGTTAGTCAGGGAGAGAGACTAGAACAAAGTTTACACCATTTATTATACTCCCAAACTGTAATGCTTTCCACCTAACCTGAACATGATTGAATTAGGATATGTCTGTAATAAGTGCTTATGCTTTACTTACAACAGATCTGAATACAGATCACCTACCAGTAGTATATTAGTTATGTAATGCTGCATTACAAATCACCCCAAAAGTTACCAGCTGAAAGCAACAAACATTTATGACCTCCCAGTTTCTGTGGGTCAGGAATCTGGGTTCTCCTCAGCTGGGTCTTCTGGCTCAGGGCCTCTCACGAGACTGCAATCAAGGCCTTGGCTGGGGCCACAGTCATCTCAAGGCTCAGCTGGAGGAGGACCCACTTCCCACCTCATTCATGTGGTTGTTGGCAGGATTCAGTTCCTTGTGGGCTGTTTGGACTGGGACCCTCAGTTCCTCCCTGGCTGTTGGCTGGAGGCCATTCTCAGTTTCCTGTCACGCGAGCCTCTCCTTAGGGCAGCTCAAAACATGACAGCTGTCTTCATCAGGGCAAGCAAGCAAGAAAAGCCAGAGAGAAAGTGAGCAAGGCAGAAGTCACAATCTTTTTGCTCTCATTTCTGGGAGATTTCCTCATCTATATTTTCCAAACCATCTATTGAATTTTAAAATTTTTGCTATCTTGTTTTTGAGTTATAATAACTTCTTTTGATTGTTTTCTTTTTTTTTTACATCTTTATTGGAGTATAATTGCTTTACAATGGTGTGTTCGTTTCTGCTTTATAACAAAGTGAATCAGTTATACATATACATATGTTCCCATATCTCTCCCCTCTTGCATCTCCCTCCCTCCCACCCTCCCTATCCCACCCTTCTAGTTGGTCACAAAGCACCGAGCTGATCTCCCTGTGCTATGCAGCTGCTTCCCACTAGCTATCTATTTTACATTTGGTAGTGTATATATGTCATTTCCACTCTCTCACTTTGTCACAGCTCACCCTTCCCCCTCCTCATATCCTGAAGTCCATTTTCTAGTAGCTCTGTGTCTTTATTCCCATCTTGCCCCTAGGTTCTTCATGACCGTTTTTTATTTTTCCCTTAGATTCCATATATATGTGTTAGCATACGGTATTTGTTTTTCTCTTTCTGACTTACTTCACTCTGTATGACAGACTGTAGGTCCATCCACCTCACTACAGATAACTCAGTTTCAATCGTTTTTATGGCTGAGTAATATTCCATTGTATATATGTGCCACATCTTCTTTATCCATTCATCTGTTGATGGACACTTAGGTTGCTTCCATATCCTGGCTATTGTAAATAGGGCTGCAATGAACATTTTGGCACATGACTCTTTTTTTTTTTTTTTTCCTTTTTTGTGGTACGTGGGCCTCTCACTGTTGTGGCCTCTCCTGTTGCGGAGCACAGGCTCCGGACGCACAGGCTCACCGGCCATGGCTCATGGGCCCAGCCGCTCCGTGACATGTGGGATCTTCCCGGACCGGGGCACGAACCCGTGTGCCCTGCATCGGCAGGCGGACTCTAAACCGCTCCGCCACCAGGGAAGCCCAAGTCTTCTCCCTTTTTTTTCTTGATGAGTCTGGCTAATGGTTTATCAATTTTGTTTATCTTCTCAAAGAACCAGCGTTTAATTTTATTGATCTTTGCTATCGTTTCCTTCTTTTTCATTTATTTCTGATCTGATCTTTATGATTTCTTTCCTTCTGCTAACTTTGGAGTTCTTTTGTTCTTCTTTCTCTAATTGCTTTAGTTGAAAGGTTTGGTTGTTTATTTGAGATGTTTCTTGTTTCTTAAGGTAGGATTGTATTGCTATAAGCTTCCCTCTTAGAAATGCTTTTGCTGCATCCCATAGGTTTTGGGTCGTCGTGTTTTCATTGTCATTTGTTTCTAGGTATTTTTTGATTTCCTCTTTGATTTCTTCAGTGATCTCTTGGTTATTAAGTAGTGTGTTGTTTAGCCTCCATGTGTTTGTATTTCTTACAGATTTTTTCCTGTAATTGATATCTAGTCTCACAGCGTTGTGGTCGGAAAAGATGCTTGATACGATTTCAATTTTATGAAATTTACCGAGGCTTGATTTGTGACCCAAGATATGGTCTACCTGGAGAATGTTCCATGAGCACTTGAGAGGAATGTGTATTCTGTTGCTTTTGGATGGAATGTCCTATAAATACCAATTAAGTCCATCTTGTTTAATGTGTCATTTAAAGCTTGTGTTTCCTTATTTATTTTCATTTTGGATGATCTGTCCATTGGTGTAAGTGAGGTGTTAAAGTCTCCCACTAGTATTGTGTTACTTTCGATTTCCTGTTTTAAAGCTGTTAGCAGTTGCCTTATGTATTGTGGTGCTCCTATGTTGGGTGTATGTATATTTATAATTGTTATATCTTCTTCTTGGATTGATCCCTTGATCATTATGTAGTGTCCTTCCTTGTCTCTTGTAACATTCTTTATTTTAAAGTCTATTTTATCTTCACCCCACTTCCCACTCCTGTCTCCGCCCATGAAGGGGCTTCCTAGCGTGTGGAAACCTTTCCTCCTTCACAGCTCCCTCCCACTGGTGCAGGTCCTGTCCCTATTCTTTTGTCTCTGTTTATTCTTTTTTCTTTTGCCCTACCCAGGTACGTAGGGAGTTTCTTGCCTTTTTGGAAGTCTGAGGTCTCTGCCAGCATTCAGTAGGTGTTCTGTAGGAGTTGTTCCACATGTAGATGTATTTCTGATGTATTTGTGCGGAGGAAGGTGATCTCCACGTCTTACTCTTCCGCCATCTTGAAGCTCCTCTCTGTTTGTTTTCTGAATGTTCTTTTGTTATAGTATCCTAGTGTTTTTTCACAGATGCCATATTTTCTCTTAACTCCCTGGGGACATTAATGATTAAAAATTTATATTCATTACTGTTCAGCTAGAGAGGCAGAGCCACGAGGATGTGTGTGTGTGTGTGTGTAAATCTTTGTGTCTGATGCTAGCATGTGAAGCCCACAGGGCAGGCAGTCAGGAAGGAAAGATGGCTGTAAAGTGAGGAAGAGAAAAGGCAGGCTAGAACCCCACAAGGACAGACTGAAATCCATGTTAGTTTTTGTTGCCCCTGCCCTTAGTGGGTGTGGCTGTGATGTTTCCTCGAAGTGTAAAACACACACACACCTGCCTCAGGAATTGGAGCTGCTGTAGGAGAATCCGGGGAAAGGTAGAACAGTTGCAGGTCCCTGCTGCCTCACACCAATGAGTGAGTCAGCAGATCAGCAACAATATGTATGAGCTACAAAATGCCTGCTGCTTCCCTGCTGTGCTCCAAAGTTCTCAAGACTCTCCCCTGTCGCTGACCCTAACTGGAAACATACAAGAAAGGGAATTCTGGAAAATGTAGTTCAGCCTAGCCAAGCTGACACATTGTAAAGCCACCACAATTACCAAGCCATTTGTATAGTTTGCTAGCTAATCAATTATACCACAACGCTTGAAAATGCATCTCATAGAGGTTTACTTAGTCATCCAACATTTATTGAATCTCAGTAGGTACAGTCCCTGCTTTCAAGGAATTCACAGTTCAATGGGAAAAACAGAAAAATCAATGGAGAGCAAGAGTTCAGAGGGAGTTCCAGAACTCTACATTCTCTGGTTACAATAATCTATTCCTCAGTCTCCATATCACCATTGACAGGAATGAAAAGAAGACCAGAGCTCTGCACGTTTCTGGCAAAACCTCCATGTCCAAGCCCTCTTCCCCCTTCACTATCTGCCTTGAGAGCACCAGGAATGATCTCACAGTGACGTGAAGCCCATGACAGCTCCCATCTCAGCTCCCATTTGTCTTCCTTGCTTTGTTTTTCTTTGTAGCACTTACAGCATTTTGACCCACGATTCATCTGACTGAACTATTTGTTTGTCTACCTTTATCCATTAGAATGTAAGCTTCAAATGGGCAGAGAATTCTTCTGTATGATCACTGTTACGTCTTCAGAAGAAACTGCCTCACACTTAATATATGTTCAATACATATTTGGAAATAAATCATCTACTCATCTCAAGGAGGCAACCCATGATACCTATCATGGTTTTATTAAACTGAGAAAGAGATGGAATGAATAAAAGGTATTCAGATGCCATATTTATCTGTCAGTTTAGATGGCATGAATGGTCTGGAAAAATTCTCTTTATTCATATATTTAGAAGAAATGCTCCACAGAAACAGCCTCGATGAGCTACCTAATCTTATCTTCTGAGGAAGAGTGTAGAAGAATGCTTATCTTGCTCCTTGGTGTTTTTGACAGACCACCAGTCCTCTATTGATTCTGGTTTTCTTAAAATTGTGAAGATTTTTTCTAAAATCTTATTTGACCCTGAGCATATTTATATAGTTTTTCCTACTCATCATTTTTAATACCCCAGCAGTTTCAAGGTTTATAGATAAGCTAAGGCAGTAGCCCCTAGATGCCAATTGGTCTCAAAAGTATAATTTAATGTCTTCTTCCCAAAAGCAGTTGTTTGGCGTTGCTGGTGTGCAGTGTCAAATCTGGGATTATTTAAGCCAGATGAAAGTAAGAGTAACTGAGAAGTGGGGTTTAAGGGTCATTAGGATTTTCTGCAGAACCAAACTGCCATCTGTTGCTCATTACATAAGAGGCAATGCTATGTGCTCACCAAATGCCATTTCATTTTCTACTGTCTGGATACACAGGAAGGTTACAATTCCCAAATTCCATTGCCTTGAGGTTGTAGCCGTGGCACTGGATTCTGGATAATGAGTTGGCATGTAGAAGTGGGTGGAGAACATGTTTTCTAAAGGGCATAGCTTCAAGATGGTGGAGCTTCTATACCTTGGGTGACTGAGTGTATAGCACAGTCTCCCATTGACTGTACTGATTGTATAATGTGAGTGAGAAGTAACCTTTTGTTGGGTTAAGCCACTGAGCTTTTACGGTTTGTTATTGTTTCCTGACTAATTACCCACCTTTGATAGGAACCTGTGACTGAACTGGAAAATTCAGAATTTAGATTAGAATTATATTCTGGTTCCTAGGCACACATCTCAGAAAAAGCTACTTTACTCCACAAGGTCGGAAGTTTCTAAGTAAACTAGGAGTTTGCTGGGATCCCTCCCTTCTTTCTTAAGAGGTGTTATCTGCTTATCTGTAACCATGCCCAAAAGGTATGGTCTTATTTTCTGCATATGCTCTCTCCAGAACATTCTCTTAGGGGCTTGGTGCTTTCTGCTACCTTAGGCTTAACTGCGGGAAACTTTCCAGGGCCGGAAATCACCACAGTGTTCTCTCTCAGAGATATGGGGGATTCCTTCTGGCTACCCTGTCCCTAAAGGGATAAAGTGTTTTTAGAAAAGAGGAACAGAGAGTAGAGATATAAATCAAAGTTCTTGTTTCATTTGAGTTTCTTTTCCATCTCCCAAGGGATGCACCCAGAGACATAGGTCTTCCCTTGGAGAAGGCCACCCTTCGCCAGCTCCCCCTAATTCCTAATTGGTTTTTCTCTCCTTAGTTTTGGCCTCTGCTTCCCAAGGATACTATCTTTCAAATCTTTCAGTCTGAATAGTCTCTCCTCCCTATCAGGAGAACCACATCCCATCCCACAGAAGAAGATTGGTGTGGCTCGGTATTCAACACAGAGCTGCACCACCCAGTTCTTTCTTCAAGGAAGGCTTTGCCTTCAGGGTCTGCCTCATCTGCAGAAAGAATCCTTGTGGGAGCTCATGCCCTTCCAGGGCAGCCCATATCCAGTGACTAAGAGCGGCAGTGGTATAAAGGCCCTGCTGTTTTGTCCTGATAGGAGACAACTCTGATGAACAATCCTATCTTCAGAGATCCTCACTGGATTGAACTGGGCTGTATTGGGCCTGCACTGTAGCTCAGCTTCTCCCTCTGCTCCCCTTTCTTTTAAACATATTGATCTCTAATAAGCATCTTGTACCCCAGACTCTATCACAGCATCTGCTTCCAGAGAACTCAACCTGCAAGAGGTTCTCTGGATCCTGTCCGGTTCCTGAAGTCATCACTAAATTTCTTGCGTTTTGCCTGATAGACCTTGATGTCTGTCACCAGTTGTTCTGCAGGCAGTGGTGGGGGAAGGGTGTGTGTATGGGTAGAGATCTACTACTGACCAGCAGAGCTGTCAGCTATGCAGCTCCAGAACTCAGTGACCTACTCACATCTTTTAAATGCTATCACTCATTTCTTTTAGAGATCATATAATCCAAATACATATTGAGAAAAAATATTCCCTCAATTAGCAAAGAGCTGTTTCTGCTTTTAGATACAGTGTAATATGTCTCTTTTTTGGTATTATTTTGAGAATAATACAACTGCTATCATTGATATTTCTGCTATAACTCAATAATTCAATTCTGCTATGGAAAAGAAAATTAAATGGGACAGATGAAAGCCACGAGAAGTGTTAAGCATAAATAGTAATAAGTTAGAAGCTCATAAGATATATGCAAAATTCACAGGATCTGTTAAGTATAGATAATGAGTAAGCATGTAGCTTGTGAGACAGGCAGAACATATAAGAGGTTTTAAATTTAGACAGTAAGTTAGTAACCTAAAAGATATGTTAAAAGATAGATAGAATAAATGGAGTATAGAATAGAATAAACGGGAGTGTTCTTATGGATAGAAAGTAATGGAAAAAGCAAGACCAAATCATGATGATGCTACTTCTGGTTGACAGTTATGTCACCCCTAAACTGGCCACCTATTGGTGGCATCCTGTAGGGTACAATTATGGCTTCACACGTGCTCTTCCCAAACAAAAGAAATGAATCTCATAGCTGTTCTGCAGGCTTATTGACAGGCTACATCTGTGTCTAGGAGTGCCTTTCTCTGGAACCCACAATACATAGTTTTCTAACTGCATCATCAGCGGGCAAAGGCTGAGGGTGCAGGGAAGGAGAGAGAGAGAGAGGACATTCTGAAGATTCAGGTGTGTGGTTCTTCCACCCTGCTTGTCTTGTCTTAAGTGTATTAAGCTATCCCATCTTTTCCTTCTTGCTTCTTATTGTGTTTCAAATAGATTTAATAAACTGTATGTTTATTATTTGCTTCATAATTTGATCTGAGAACCTTTGTGTTCTGTAACCTCTGGGATTCTGGAATAGCTTGCCTGATATCGATGATGGCTACCATTGTATCAAAATGATTTCCCACATGATACAGTAGGTCACCATTATTTTGTTTTCTTACTAAGAAACTCATCGCTCTTAACAGGCAATCACAACAAAGCACCACTAATATTTAATAGCAACTTTTTCTGTTTCATGGGGAAGCACATTAGTTTTTTACTTCAATGATTATGGTGGTTTTAAAATAAGTTCACAGATTCTTTGATGTTTCTCCTTTCGAGACAAGATGTGGAGTTTAATTTCCTTCTCTTTAAGTGTGCACTAGATTTAAGAGACTCACTTCTAATGAATAGCATATGGCAAAAGTGGTGCTATATAATTTCCAAGACTAAGTCATAATCGCACTGTGGCTTCCTCCTTGCTTTACTCTGTCTTGGATCATTTCCTCTTAGGGAAACCAACTGCCATGTTTTGAGGACACTCAAGCAGCCCTACGGTATGACCAGTCTGGTGAGGAGCTAAGGCCTCTGGCGAACAGCCATATGAGTGAGCTTGGAGTTGGATCCCCCCCAGCCCCAGGCTTTCCTTCTCTTTGAGTGTAGGATGACTTCGGTCCTGGCCAACATTTTGATTATGACCTCACAGCAGACCCTGAATCAGAACCACCCACTAAGCCACTCAAATTTTCGACCCACAGAAAGTGTTTGATAAATACTTGTTGTTTTAGGCAAATTTTGGGGTAAGTTGTTACTCAGCCATAGGTAACTAATGCAATAACCCACTGTGATGGGTAGCTGAGGGTGAGGGCTTCTTACATATGAATATTCATGGGAAAAGTGTCTTTTATTTCCTTCCAAAATTTTGACTTTATCTTGTGACACACAGAGAGCAGTGAAACCAGCAATCTATAGAGAATGAAAAACAACATCTCTAGGTTTTGTGGAAAGAATTGCAGGAAACTCTGCATTTAAAATTGTTTAATTTTCAAGAGTCTGTGCCACCTTCATGATATTAAAAACTTGGAATAATTTTCTTTGCCCTTTCTGTGTTTGAGTGATGAATGATCTCTCTAAGGGAGTCAACGCCTCGTCAGAGGCAAAAACCTCATGTGGATTTCATGCCTTATCATTGCTCCTCAAATTTGTATTTAACCTAAAGTTGTATTTAACGTGTCAAAACCCAAACCTACCCCCTGGAAAAAATATGTTTACTTAATTTAGTATTAGGCTTAAGTTAAACTTCAGGGAACCTCGAAGATTCAGTACTTGCAGCAAAACTGATTTGCAGTCCTGCAGCAGATTTACTTCACAACACAATCGAGTTTATGCACTTCTTGTTACCATGGCCTGTCTATCTTGTGGTCATGCCAAAGTCTTATTGTTTTCTGGTGGACTTGATAAATGGTCCAAAATGTTGGGAGACAGAAATAGTTTGGCTTTTAGCAGCTCTTTTACAGTCCTACCTTTCCATCAAGGATTAGCAGGAAAATCTTGAGAGACGACTGTATGCCTTGATTTTCTGTACCAGTACACCCACACAATTGGAATTGTTTGAGAAATTTGTTTCTACATTTTATAGTACTTATAAAACTTTGTGGCATAAATATACATATACATTTTTGTCCTAAGCTTCGAATGCCCTCACTGGTTTGTAAATTCCTTGTGGGCTGTGTGGAACAAAGAAGAAAGCACAGACAGGCTTTAGAACCAGACAGATGTGGGCCTAAATTCTGGCTCTGCTGCTTACTAGCAGCATGACTCAGGCACGGTACATAATGTCCTTGAGCTTTGGTTTCCTCCTCACTAAAATGAACACGAGGATTTTAGTCTCACAGTGGTCTTGTAAGGGCTCAGTGAAGTAATGTATGCTAACAATCTGTCACATGGTAGACACTCTTCGCTTTTCCACCTTTATTCGTCACTCTGAGCCATCCATCACCCATGCCTTCCACCCATGCATGCTCTAGAATATTTCATGGTGCCTACTGCAGTGTTTCTCAGGGGATATTTATTGGATTTAGGTATTATTATTTTATTATATCAATAATACTTCCTTTCCTCAGCCCATACATCTAATCCACGGGAGAGTCTAGTACTTTCTTCAAGATATATCCTGCATCTGCCCTCTTTTGTCACTCACCCTTGGCACCATCCTAGTCCAGGTATGGAGCACTGCAGCAGCCTCGAACTGGTTTTCCTTTTCCACTCTTGATCTGCTTTAGTGCCTCCTTCCAAGTAGCAGCAAGAGTAATCTTCTTAAAGTCTGAAACCAGTCATGTCACCCCATAGCTCAGAGCTCTTCCTTGGCTTCTCTCTGTACCTGGAACAAAAGCAGACCTCCATCCCATGACCTACAAGGCCCTGCATCACTTGTCCCTGCTCATTTCTCCAAGCCAGTCGTAGACCACTTGCCCCTGCTTGATGTGCTGCAGCCCCACTCATTTTCACTTGCTCCCACATGCCCAGCTTTCCCACCCCAGGGATTTACATAAGCTCCTGCCATGCTCTTCGCCTCTGATCTTTGATCTTTGTGGAGCTGCTTCCTTCTTACTATAGGTCTCAGCTCCGATGCCGTCTTCCCAGAGAAGCCTCCCCAACAGTCCATTCCAAAGTAGATTTCCCTTTCCTTCTACCTTCTTCTCTATATCAGCCCCTTATTTCTCTCCTGCACAATATCTATGATGACATTTTACTGATGTCTATGTTTAATTAATTTTTATCTCTTTCCCCTGCAACCATGTAAGCTGCATGAAGGCAGGGTGCTTGTCTCATTCATCATTATTTTCCCAGTGCTCCTTGTATCTTATGGTGAATAATACAAAACATTAGCTTGTCCCTCCTTTTTTACTGTTCAATAATCTTCACATTACCTTCCTTCCATCTATAGCTGATGGATAAAGAATAATATAAAGTTTTGGATAAATTGAGAACAAACAGTTGATTGATTTAGTCTGTGTGATTTGCCTTTTCAGTAAAAAGCTTTTACTGAGTCTCCTGGACCACTCAGTAATGGAGCTTGCAAACAAATACAGCTTAACCAAGAGGCTTTAAAACTCCTTTAAATATTAAGAAAGGCTACAGGATATATTGAGGAAGGGAGCAGAGAATGTTAGCTTTAATACATCCCAAACTTGAGTCAAGAACCCTATGGCAGAGAGAGGGTAAATAATCTTTCTTAAAGAAGTAATTAGCTAAAAAATCATCTAGCACATAATACCCCTACCTGGTAAAATACCCAGTAAGGTCTTTTTAAAAATTAAAAAAAAAATTAAAAATTTTTGGTCACACTGCACGGCATGCGGGATCCTAGTTCCCCGACCAGGTATCGAACCTGTGCCCCCTGGAGTGGAAGCATGGAGTCTTTCCTGCCTCCTGGACTGCCAGGGAAGTCCCACCACTAAGGTCTTTTACAGGGTTCATCTCATTAGATTATTATCATGAATCCTTAGCAGGAGTGTGTCAATACAAAGGTGCTGAGGATATTGCTAAGCATCCCCTAGGTCTGCCTGAGCAGAAACTCCAGTCAGCAAAACAGGCTGCCAACGTGTGTCAGTGGAGAGCTCTGCCTGCAGATCAACCTGGCAGCGTGTGTCCCACATGCCAGTGGAGTAGCAGATGAGCTTTCCTTCAAGGAGCATCTGTAAGAGGAGAGAAAGTGGTAACAGTCTGTTCTGTAGTAAAGGTTTCTGTGACAGTCACATTCCTTCTGAGACCCTCTAGATAACTCCGGAATCCAGTTGATGCTGGAGGGGGGCGGGGGTGAGACAGGCAGTGATGAGTCTCAGAATTCTTTGTTCCCTCCTACTGTGGACAGAACTCTGCTCCTAGAAATATCCCTCCTCCTCATCAGAGGAGTCAGTTTCCAAAGCACAAGTGCAGGGTGGATTGGATGTTCCCTTATATTCCTGAATTGTAGAGGCTGTACAGTTGACAGAGTAAGGGCATATCCACCTGTTGGCAGTGCCAACCACAGCCTTGTGGAGCACAGTGCTGGCACACAGAAGGCTTTTTTGGTTAATATTTTTTTAAATTTTGAAATTATTTAATTTAATTAATTTATTTATTTTGCGGTACGCGGGCCTCTCACTGTTGTGGCCTCTCCCGTTGTGGAGCACAGGCTCCGGACGCGCAGGCTCAGCGGCCATGGCTCATGGTCCCAGCCGCTCTGCGGCATATGGGATCCTCCCAGACCAGGGCACGAACCCGCGTCCCCTGCATCGGCAGGCGGACTCTCAACCACTGCGCCACCAGGGAAGCCCTTGAAATAATTTTAGATTTGGAGAAGAGTTGGAAGATAATACAGAGAGTCCCTGTATTCTCTTTGCCTCGCTACCCCTAATGTTAACATCTTACATAACCTTGTATAGTTACCAAAACTAAGAAATCAACATTGGCATAATACTAGTAACTAAAGACTTTATTAGGATTTCATCAGTTTTTCCCACAATAGGCTACTGATGGCTATGATTTCCTAACAGGAATACCTTTGAGTCAAAAGATAAAAGGGGGGCTTCCCTGGTGGCACAGTGGTTAGGAATCCGCCTGCCACAGGGGACACGGGTTCGAGCCCTGGTCCAGGAAGATCCCACATGCCATGGAGCAACTAAGCCCGTGAGCCACAACTGCTGAAACCGTGCACCACAACTACTGAGCCTGCACTCTAGAGCCTGCAAGCCACAACTACTGAAGCCCGCGCGCCTAGAGCCGGTGCTCCGCAATAATAGAAGCCACCACAATGAGAAGCCCGCGCACCACAACGAAGAGTAGCCCCGGCTCGCTGCAACTTGAGAAAGCCCACATGCAGCAACGAAGACCCAATACAGCCAAAAATAAATAAATAAATTTATTTTTTAAAAAAGGTGAAAGGGAGTACATGTTTGATAAAGTCAAAAATGAGACTCAGGTGTCAGTATTCAACTAGCGGGTCAGGAAGCCAGTCTAGATAAAGAGAGCAGCCAAGCATCATTTAAGTTTTCTGAATGTTGTCAGGATACATACTTCTCCCTTCTGAATTATGTTGGTCTTTTCTTTAGGCACTATAGCTCTTTCTCTAGTTAGCTCTCTCTGCTGTTTTCTTCTCCTGTCAATCTCTGGTCTTTGGTAATTAGTGGTCCAAGTGAGTAACAAAGTGGTTTGTTAACAGCGAATTAGAGCAGAGGGCCAATTTTACTTTGTCCTAAATTAAGATGAAACATGTAAATTTCTAAGTGCAGCCATCTGTGGGAATTGTAGCAAACAAGTGAAAGTGCGTGCTAATAGAATGATTTAATAGAGACAGCACTTAATCCAGGCACTTTTGATTTTTTTTCCAGCTCTAAACTTCTTATTCTTAAATGAAATTAAGTTTCTACATTTAAATCTGGTGTCTGCCATTAAGTTCTAAACTAGAAAGTTTGGCCTGATACTTCATTGCTTGGGACAGATAAGAAACCAGACATTAAAATTTGATTCGAGGTCATTTGTTTTTTAGAGACCATCACTGCATGGGACAACCATAGATCAGTGATTTGAGACACTTTTTAGATTCTTGTTCATCTCTCTTTTTTGTTTCTGCACATGTAAATTCTCTTCCGAATACAAGTAACTTTCAGTGCTGGAGCTGTGAGTTTAAACAAGAGGATTTCTCAGAAAACCCTCCAACAAATTCTAAAACCGATTTATTACTATGTGTGGATTATCCCTGTCGTGGTAGGACTTATCTTGAAATTGGCACTACCAGACTTCCTTCTTGGCATTAAGACTTGCCTCAAATGAATCAGGGTCTTGGCCCATGGATGCAATAATAACTTTACACTGTGCAGTGCTCTACAGCTCACAGCGCTTTTCTACTTTTGTTCTCATTTTCTCTTTAGGCATCTCAGTGGCATCTGTACTTCATAACTCAAACAACTGAAGCTTTGGATGTGTAGTTGCCCAAGGATCCAGAGTTAGTAAGTGACTGAGTTGGGATGAGACTCTAGGTGTATTTCTTTTTCCTCGCCAAGCAAATGCTTGGTCTTAACTCCAAACAAACCGTAGACACTGTAGTGCTGCCCTCCATGCTGCAGGAGTCTTTGTGTGCTTGTTCTTCTCTCACAGTAGAAGTGGCCTCAAATTTCAATAATGTTCAAATGTCAGTGACTTTCAAATGTAATTTGTCTTTGGCTCTGAAATCAGTTGGCCAAAACTAATCTAATAACATGGAGCTTTCTTTGTTTAATCAAGTCATAAGAGAGGCAATAATAAAGGGCTTTCTCAAATTGTCAGCAGGGGTTATCTCTTTTTATTACTTTAGCTGTTTCCAGTGGAAGTTTTTGCTGCTATAGAATAACTAGAAAATCTAGTTCTGTTCTAGTGTTACTGACCTTGCCTTTTCTAGACTCTTGCCTTGATGACTCTCCCCTGGTCTAACTTTTGTTCATGTATGAGTTTGCCTTTCTAATATTGTTAGGACTCAAGAGAAAGCTTTTTTATCTTGGGTTTCCTCATTTGCAAAGCACTATGACCTCAGCTTTTCCTGCTCTTAATACCATTAGAACTTTTAAGACCTAATCAGAGTTGGACAAAGACTTAATTTCATGAAAACACTTGGCAGACAAATCATGGGAGATGGATAGGCCCTGCTTGGATATGATACAGTAAAAATTAGCATAGATTGAGAAGGGAAAAATCTGCCTTGCCATTCATCAAGTTGAGATAACAGATTAAGTAAGTTGTAAATTATCAGGAAACATTTCTCTCCAGGTCATCACAGCTGTAAAGTATCATAAGAACATGCTATTTTTTCTTAAAGCAAAACATGGACATTGCTCCAGTTTATTTTATGACAGTACCATTAATATGAAAACCTGATGATGATAATATGAAAAGAAGGAAGGAAAGAAGGGAGAGCGGGAGGGAGAAAAGAGGGAGAAATAAAGCTATAGAACAATATCACAACTGAAAATAGGCTCCAGCAACATATCAAAAGAAAGATACAGTATGACTAAGGGACCAGTGTGGCTTGAGATCAGGAAATCTATCAACCCAATCTATTAGAGCAGCAAATTAAAGGAAAAATAACCATATGATTATAACAACATGTACTAAAAAGGCATTTGATCAAATATAGCCCAAACCTCCTTCTTTGACGACTTCTTTCTTACTCAATGAGAAACTTTGTTCTGTAAAATCACAGACTATCAGAAACTTAACTTTTTGAAATTAGATCAATAAGATGAAACTCCCCACTCTTGCCTGGAATGTCTGAGTTTCTACGACAGAGCGAAGCAGTCTGGATTTCCAACCCAGGTGCAGATAGGGGGTTTCAGGATACAACATTCCACATCTATATTAATTTTGTTATCCCTAAGGACACAGGAGCTTGGGACCACACAGCAGTGCAGACCTGATGTTGATGTGTTTACACACGGCCCTGCTTTCCTTTGGAGCCCATCATTTACCTAAGTTCCACTCCCCCGCTCCCCCAATC